>NW_023336276.1:0-615236 GCF_013340325.1 Aspergillus tubingensis
TTTTATATACAATATCTAACCAGAGATTAATAAAAAATCAAATAATATAATTTAATATTATTAATAAATTATCTCCAGATATACTTTTTATATTTACAAATATAATTAAAAATATAATATTTATACTATAAATAATATAATATATATAACTCTTATTAATACTAATCTTATAAAAATATATATATAATATACAGGCCGCGTACTTACAGCAATATTAATATATATATTTATAAACTTAATATTTAAAATATTATAAAATATACTAATCTTAGTTATAGATTATAATATTATAATTATTAATTTATTATAGTTAGCCGGTCCACTTCTCTGCCTGAATAGCTTGATATCTTTAAAATAAAGCCTTTAATTTGATATAAATATTTATAAAATATTATATAATTAAAGACTAGGTGGTTTTAAACACTGTATATATTAATAATTAATAATAAAATAATTATTATAGTATAAAAATATACACAAAAGAATCTCTGTAAATAAAAATTAACATTTAATCTTATAACTTTATTATTTTATATTTTTTATTCTTGCTGGATTGCATCTTGAGTCTTTTTAATAATAATATTTTTATATAAATTATTTTCTTGATTACTGTCTCTTTTATAACTGCTTTATATAATTAGTATATAAATTTTCTTTTAAAATAATATAATTAAGTTTATTATTATTAAGTTATACCCTTTGAGGAGTTAACATAATATAAAATAAATAAATAAAATTAGATTTACTTACTATTCTTAAAATAACTGTTTTATTATATTCTAATATTTAAAAAAATTTATATTAAATAATATTTAAAGTACTAAGCCACTTGACTGACTATCTAAAATAAATAATATTTTAAAATAAATATTAGACTAGAAAAATACTTGCTCAGAATCTAAAAAAAATAAGATTAATTATTTTGAATCTATTAATAATATTTAACTTTATTAGAGATTATTAATATATTCTAAAAAAAAAGGTTAAGTTTATTAATATAATTACAGCTATATTACATTTTTATTAAACTTTTATATATGTATTTAAGCATTCTAAAGTAACTAAAATAACTAAAATAAATAAAATAAATAAAATAAAAAAATAAATAAAATAAATAAAATAAATAAAATAAATAAAATAAATAAATAAATAAAATAAATAAAATAAATAAAATAAATAAAATAAATAAAATAAATAAAATAAAAAAAAAATAAAATAAATAAAATAAATAAAAAAATAAAATAAATAAAATAAATAAAATAAATAAAAAAATAAAATAAATAAAATAAATAAAATAAATAAAATAAATAAAATAAATAAAATAAATAAAATAAATAAAAAAAATAAAATAAATAAAATAAATAAAATAAATAGAATAAATAAAATAAATGAAATAAATAATATAAATATATAAATAGAATTAATATTGTTTTTAATAAAGATTTATTCAAATTTGAAAATTAAAAAACTGCCATGGCTGTTAAGTATTAGAAAATTATATCTATTTGTTAATTTATCTCTAATCCACGGTATAAAGTATACTTAAAATTATTAAAAATTAATTATATTAATAATCTAATTATTATTAATTTAATTTTTTCAGATAGAAAGAACAAATCAATCTTTATATTAGATTTTAAAATATATTTTATTTTTAAAGATTAGGGTTAAAGATAGAACTATTTTATTAAATTAAATATATCTAATTAAAGTAATCTATTTCTAGTTTTTTAATTAAATTAAAAATAGCTAGTTAATTCTCTAAGAACTAGTTATTATTTTAATTATAATAATAATTTCTATAATAAATTCTGTTTTAATTGAAAATATATATATTATTTAATAAAATTTTATATTTTTATATAATCTCCTGTAACTTATTAATCTAGTCTTTTATTATTCTAGAATTCTTTATTTTATTTCTTTTAAAATTATGTCATCTGATGTAACAGATATAAAAAATCTTATAATATTTAATAAAATTATAAATCCAGTCAATATCTATTTTCTTAAAAGTTATATAATCTTATTAAGTAAAATTATATTAATTATATTTTTAATATTAAGCAGCTGGGGACTTGCATCATACTTATTTAAACATAATATTCATTTAATAAATAAATTCTTCCTATTTCTTAATAATATTTAATATTTATAAGTTATATCTTAAGTGAAGTCATATCTAGATAGTTAAATATAAAAAATAATTTAAGAAATAATATAAATATATATTATTATATAAATACTAGTAATTTAGTTTTTCTAAATAATTTTAATAATAAAAAAGATTTTATCTTCCTGTTCCACCTGCACTTTTAATAAGATAAATATTTTAGTAGTATCTATAGTAATTAAATAGCTTCAAGTAGAAATTCAAGATAGTGTTTTTAATGAAATAGACTATTTAATTATACTAGACTGTCTAACTATGGATTACATTAATATTAAAAAATTATTATTAAATAAGATTTCTATACAGATAGCCTAACTAGTAGTATAATTATTAAATTTTATTATTGATATAAAAACATAGTTTTTCTAGATAATTCTTTTCTAGAGTCTTATTTAACTTATTTATATAATATTTATTAATATGTTAATCTAATAATAAATATTAATAATAAATAATTACTTAGCTAGCTTATATTAATATTTTAAAAAAAATTTCTTTCTAATTATATTAATATCTATATTAATAAAAATATAATTTATTTATAATACTTAAATATCATATTTAAATTTGAAATTTTAATTTAGAAAATATATATATATATAAGATATCCTATATTCTTTATATTATATACAATAAGAAGTATATTCTTACTTAAAAAATTTATAAAATTATAATCTTTATATTAAGGTAACTAAATTATTATATTAAAAATTAATTATATCTAAAATTCTAGATTCTCTGTCAGGGATTCTAGCTTAACTAAAATTATTATTATTATTTTTATTATATATTTTATTAAGCCAGTTAGATATGTATAACCTGAAAATTAATATAAATTCTTATTTGGTTAATTTTAAATATAAATATAATATTAAAGCAGGTGCAGAGCCTCTGTTTTCTAATATTATTAATTTTAATTTAATTAATTTATTATGAGTATATAATATTTTCAATCTCTATAAGATTCTTTATAATTATATTTAAAAAGAGAACTCCTGTTATTCTTTTATAAGTATAATTATAATATCCTATATTAGATTATATTAGAATAATAATATTAGTTTTCAATATATAATTTATTATTATAATTTTTTATTTATATTTAAAATATTTTGTTCAGATCTATATAATAATATAAAGATAAACTGAAAAATGGATTAATCAATTAATTTATATAATATTAATTATTTTATTTAGCTTTGATATTTATACATGGTTAGATAATAGTTAGATATATTTCAATATCTTTATTATTATTCTTTTATAAATAATTAATTATTAAATTATAGTTACTTATGTACAAATATATATAATATTCTTTATAAAATATAATTATCAATAAGAAAGTATGTAGTAAAAGATTATTTATACTATCTTTACCAGTAATTAAATATTATTTTGTATATTAATCAAAGTAGCTAGTTATAGTAGATCTATATATTTTTAATATTTATGAAAAACTTTTAAATATTCTTTTAGAGATGTAATTTTATCATTTCATTATATTAAAAGTTCTTTTTAAAACCTTATATATAAAAATCTTTTTCACTAGTTATTTCTAATATTTATTAATTGATATTAGAAATAATCAATAAAATTTATTTATATAAAAATTATAGAACTCTAAAAGCCACATAAAAAACTCAAATATAGATTTTTATATTTCAATAATAATTATAACGTATATAACTATAATTCTTAGATATTAATTATTTAAGAAATTAAATTTATTAGTATTATAGCTTTGTATTTAAATAAATAATTATAATATTATTAACTTATATTATGATCTCCTATTCTATTTAAAGAATCTTATTTTATATTTATAATCATATCATTTTATTATTATTTCTTTTGTTTTGTCTAATAGAAGTTTAAAATTTTTTTTTAATTTTAATACAAATATTTATTTATTTCTTTATAGTAGATACTTTATTAGAAAAAACTCTAAATTTACATTAATTTATGATTAATATATAAAGTCTACAAGTATTCTATAAATTATAATATTATAAATTATTTATATTATCAGAAACCATCACACCCAATTATTTAAAAAATATTTAAGTAAATTTATAAAAATTCAATTTTAATACTCTATCTGTCTATCTATCTAGAAATAATATATTATTAATATTTTTTTTATAAATATGTATAATAATACAGAATTATCTAATATTTATCTATAAGGATAATTGTTTATTAATTACTAATTTCTTTATATTTCTGAGAATAAATATAATATATTTATATATTGATTTTATAAGTTATAGAGCTATAATATCTTCTATTATAATAAATAAAATATAAATTTAATATACAAATTTATTATTATTAAAACTATATTATAGGTTTTTTCTTATTATTTATCCCGGAATAAATCTATAATAAAATTTATAAAAATCATTTCATTAAATTTATTAAACTATAATAGCAGCTCTAGCTTATTGTAAAATATATAATAATAAATTGTAATTCTTTTAATAAAGATTATATATTTTTATATTTTTATTTATCTGTGATAGGATCTACTTGTCAGGGTAGAAAACCTGTCGACTAGGTAAGGAATCAGTCACGGAACACCATATATTCGTCTGATGGTGACAAAGTAGCCTATATCCACAAGATAGACTGATCCTTGGGAGATCAGTAACTCATTACAAAGGAATTGACACCTTATAGATATCAGGGAGGTGTAGAACCTCCATCAATGATCTTACGACTCTCATGACCACTTTAGTACGTCATCCTGATGACTTTTACCCCAATAGCTCGATTATTCTATCACATTATCTCAGTATATATATTATATTATTAATATTTATATTAAATATTTTTTAACATATACTGTCCTTAGTAATATTTATTTTTTAAATATATAATAATTTATTTATAAGATTCTATATTTTATTATTAAGCTAGCTGGGATTACTATATACTTATCTTTTAAAATAAA
This sequence comes from Aspergillus tubingensis, assembly GCF_013340325.1. Classification (NCBI taxonomy): domain Eukaryota; kingdom Fungi; phylum Ascomycota; class Eurotiomycetes; order Eurotiales; family Aspergillaceae; genus Aspergillus; species Aspergillus tubingensis. The sequence goes on from NW_023336276.1 coordinate 5,130, forward strand.
TTTATTTTATTTATTTTCTAGGTCAGATTACTCAGCTTTTTATTTATAAAATTTAATTTTTTATCTTTATTTTTATAGACTTTGGTTCTGTATTTTAGAAAGTAGATTTATTATAAAATCTTTTGGATTAAAATATACTGTCTCAGATCTAATTTAGCTATATATATATAAGTTTATAATATTAGAAGATCTAGAATTCCTATATTATTACTAATATTCTCTATATCTATAAATGTATTTTAATACCTGGAGGTATTCCTTTTAATTAATATATATTGTAGTAATTATTTAAATTTCTATACAGTTATTTAAGCTATTTTTTATTAATACTTTTCTAGAAAATCTATTAATTTTTCTAGACTTATTAAATTTTTTCATAATTATATTTATAATATAGATATTTTATTTATACTGTTTTAACATTTAATCCTTAATAATTTATAAATAAGTCATGAAAATATTTTTTATACATTTAATTGTCTGAAATATTTTAAAATCCTTCTATAAAACTTTTCTATTACTTACATATATAAATAAAAAATAATATTTCTTATTTTTAAACTATTTTAAATGTAAAGTAATATATATTTTCTTATAAAATAATTCTTTATATAAATTACATAAATACAGTATTTAATTATTTTTTATTATTTTATATTTTTATTATTTTATCTAGATTTATAAAGTATTTTTATAATTCTATAATTATAATTTTTTAACTTAATTTTTTATATAATTATTATTTTAATATAATAATACCGTTATCCCTAGAGAATCTGTTTTAATTCAAAATTTTTATTAATTTTAATACTAGTTAAATATTCATTACTTTTAATCTTGATTATTAGAAGAAATTATATAATAAAAGTATTAAAAAATTCTTGCAAGCCTTTTTCTAGTATAATATTTTAAATATTATCCAGTTTAATCTATCAAAAGAGTAATTAAAACTGTTAAAATCAATATAAAAGATATAATAAATTTATTTATATATGAAAATATTAATTATTATTTTATTTAAAACTGATTACTAGTCTTTTATGATATTAGAAAGATTAGTAAGATATAATATCAAAATAAATTATATAATTTTATTTAGTTTATGTATTCTATGATCCTGTATTACTTGCATGACCTGCTGGATTATAGTAAGCCAGCTGACCTGCTTTAAAAGATAGTCAGAAATAACGTTTCAGGATTATTTAATTTAATTAGTTTATTAAATAAACTTAATATTATTTTATAGTTAAGCAGTATTCCTAGTACTATTCTTGATAAAATAATCAGTACATTTATTACTAGGAATTCTTTTATAACTAGAAAATTACTATAGAGACATTAACTAGCTGAACTATTAAGATTAATAAAATCTTATTATAATATTCTATAAGATATATTAATTTAATCAATATTAATTACAGAGATTAGTACAGGCCTGGATTATAATATAATTTCTAATAGAAATAATTATATTATATCTTTATAAATACAGAGCTCAGTAAATAAAAGAATTAAAACTAGAACGAACAATATTTTATAATATGATATATAATTATTTACCAAAACCCAGGACTATATTAATTCTAATAAGTTTTTTAATATATATTATATAATATATTCTAAAATTCATAGGATAGATAATATTATAAAATTCTATAACTATTGTCATATTAATATTGCTTATATAGATACTGCTATTAATATAAATATAGAATAAATTAATAATATTAAATTATTAGTATTATTGTAATTCTTTTTAAAAATTTATAATTTCTATATTCAGCAGGCTTAATTAGAAAGGAGACTTATTCAAATAATAATTTAAAAATTAATACATTTATTAAATCTTTATTTAAAGACTAGATAAGACTTATTCCAAATTTTCATAAGAAAATAAGTCTTACCCAGTATTTATTTTTATAATTAATCATGATATATATATATATATATATAAATACACAATAAGATAATAATACCAGGGTCAACAGATAATTATCATCAGTAATTAATATAGAAATAGGATAAAGAAATATACTATAAGAATTAGAATAGTAAAGTTGTTTTTATAATTTCAATGTTAATATTTGATAACTAGAATAGTTAATCAAGCTCTGTAATATATGTTATTTATTTATTTAGTTATTTTATTTCTTATTCTGTTTCAGCGCCTTGTAGGCCATGCTGGAGGTTCTAGCTAAATTATATAATTTTATCTAATTTCTCTAATTATAGTAGTAGCTATCCTGATCTCTTTTTTTAGATAAACTATATAAATAGTAATAGTATATAACTGCCTTAGTATCTCTGATATATTTGGTATATATATTTGTAAAGGTTTCAGATATTTATCTAATCTTATTATTCTTGTTATATATTTTTTATAATCATTTATTTAATATTCTATCTAGAATTATCTTATTAATTTAGTATTTTGTTACTGATTAATCAATACTAATTATTATTTTATATTAATTCCGTGTGATCTTATGTTTAAACTTTATATTAAATTTTTTTATTAAGTTTCTTTATTAAGTTTCTTCTTTATTTATTTATTTACTAGTTTTTACTGTCTGCCATGCTGTTCCTGTAATATTTATTATAATTAATATTTAAATATATATATATATATATTTAAATATTCTTTTAAATAATTTTTTGCTGCCTCGCCTGCTGTTTTATTTATTATTTTACTCTATTTTGTAGTTATTATATCTATTATTATCTATATAGCTTAATCATTTTTATATCTGATTCTCTAAAAACTTTTATAAGAGTAGTAGGAGCCTTTACTGCGTAAATATAAAAAACAAACTTTAAAAAATAAGTTTTAATGCTTTGATTAAATACTTAAATTTACATAAATAAACATAAAATAAAGATATCTATATTTAGTAGAATTATTGAGAATTAAATGTTATTAGAAGCCTGACCCAGAAGTAGTTATTTTATTTATAAATTTTAATTTAAAAGTAAATATCTTTATAAAGAAGAAAATTAATAAAATATTTACTATCTCTAATAGTCTTTTTCAAAATAATTTCTGGAGATATCTATAAATTTATAAAGATTTTAATAAGTTAGACAGTATAGTGAGTAGTTTAAGTAATAATAATATATTAAAATTAAATACTTATTTTATAGACTACTTTCCTGATTTAAAAAAGACTTGATTTATAATAAACTAGAATATAAATAATATAATTTCGGAGACTATATTAAATGAAAATCTAAAAATTTTATAATATAATATTTAATCTTTATTTAATGAAGTCACGAACCTACTGCTATAAGATAAATATACATAAAAATATATAATAATTATAATCTAAGAATTTCAGTTTGATACTTATAATAAAAATTTAAAAAAATATATTATCTAATAAAAATTAAAGATTATTTTATATAAATATAATTTAATGAAAAGATATTTTATATTTATATATATTATTATTATTAGAATTCGAATGGCTTCGGGAAAAATCTCCAAGTAAATATTATAATTACTGATTTATATATATAATATATATAATTTCCTGTAAATTGAGGTAAATAAAAAAGTCTGTATTTTACTTAAAATCTTAATATATATAACCAGTACTAATAAATTACTAATAAGCTTATTAAATATATTATAATTAAGAATTTTAATATATATAATTTCTTTTAAACAGGACTAAAATATCTCTTTATAATTAAGAATATTATTTAATATATTTAAAAACTAAAATAACTTATAAAATACTATTTACTTATCTATATAATCTCTATCAATATAATTATATCATTAATTCTTATTATAAATTCTAATAATCAGAATAATTCGGAAAGCAGTATAAAAAATAATGTAAAATTACCAGAAACTCAACTTAGCTTTATTATCAATTTGTATATAATATTATAGAATTTAATTAAATTTAATATATATATATAATAAATATATACAGGAATTTAGATTATTTATTGATAAAAATTAAATCCATACTCTTTTTTCTATTTTACCACAGAATCTTACTATAATTAAAAAATTCTAGATTTTACTATATTAAATAAAATATTTCATAAATATTCATTAATCTATTATAGCAGCTAGTTCTAATATTAATTTAAATACTAGAAATATTATACAGCTTTCATAATATATTATAAATATTACAAAAGTCATTATCCTGACTATTACTTAAATAATTTCTTAGATTTACTTAAGCTAATAGATAAAATCTAGTTTTAATAAGATATATCAGGAACAGTTTACTACAGCTAAGTATTTTAAATAAAATATATTATTATATATATTTTAGCCGTGAAGCCTTGAAGTAAAATTATATATTTTAAAATATTCCGGGCAAATAAAGCTGTATATAAAAATTATAAGATAATTCATTAATAATAAATCATAGATATTAATAATATAGTTTTTATATAAAAAGCTGTAAAGGAAATCAAGACATAAGAAATTTATTAAATATATATATTTTTGTTAAAGATATGAAACAGTGTATATTATCTCTTAAAAAATATAAGTTTTGATATTTATTTTCTTTTTATTTTTTCTATTAATTAAATTTAATAATATCATGACTTCTATTATTTTAAATTACTTAAAAAAATTTATTTAATCAATATAAGATCAGCTAAATTATTAAGATACCTATATTAAATAAATATTCTAATTAAATATTACAAGCTGCCTCAGAGATTCTAAGTTTTATATCAATTAATTTTTTTCATTCTTCTATTAAGATGATTACTACTTTACCCACTTTTATAAAATTAAAATAATAATCTTTTATAGATGCAGTAAATCTGATTACTTTGTACTAAAAGTCTGTAAATTAATTATATTTTTATTTACTTCTAGTAAGATTATAGAGGCCTTACTAGTAAACTAACTAAATATTTAACTGAAATCTATAAACTATTTTTATTTAACTTTTTTAGAAGTTATAAGTGCCAAGACATGGAGATCATTTTTTATGTTATATTAAATATTATGTATATCAAATAAAAAATAGAAAATATAATCTTTATTCTATTTCTAGATATCTCTGAAATCTTTATTAATATATTTTATAAAAATTATTATTATTTCTAATTTTATAAATTTTTTATAGTATAGATATTATAATACAAGGAAACTCTTTAAATAATATAAATAATATCAGATACATTAATAATATAAATATTATTATAAGAAGCTCTACAATAAAGTAAAATTTCAAGATTTTCATATAAAGATTTAATAATAATATAATATAGTAAATATATATATCAGTATTTAAATTATTAAAATTTAAATTAATTTATTTTTGTTCTCTGTGGAATAAGCAGACAGAAAAACTTATTATTTAAGAAGAAAATGATAAAAAAATGATAAATATTTAATTCTGATAGATCAGGTGGTCTCTATATAAAAAGGCGATCGTTACACCAGCCAGGCTTTCTCTATACTGGCCTTCGCTCATGCTATATACTCTCTACCTACCTTGAGAGAAAAGGTCTCTTCTATTTAAAATATAGTCTTTTTTATATTTTTTACCATCTTTCTAATCAAGTTATCTATTTAAGGTACTGAAATCATGTCTCAGGAATAAACTTTCTAAAGAAGTAGACAGTATGTTTCTGCCTGTAATAGAAATCAAGTCTTATCTTTAATAGATAGAATCTTATTTTAAATAGAATAGACCTTTTCTTTTTAAATAGGTAGAGAGTGCGGCATGAGCAGACTAGTATAAAGAAAGCCTGGCTGGTGTAATAGTAGTGGCTCTCTATAGAAGTTATTTAAATCATTTAAAATTTATTCAAATTAGTACCTGATTTTTATAGATATTGTATTAATATCAATATAGCTACTATAAAATATCTATAAATTATTATTATATTTAAAGAATCTAAATATAGTCTCTGTTTGTAAGACTTATAATATATATATATATATTTATATTATCTTAAGTATACAGTATACAGTTTCCATTTAATATATATCTTTATTTTAAGATTTTAAATAAGATTTATAATAAATAGATATAGATTTTAATTATTATATGAAAATATATAAGTAAATTAATATCTAGAAACTTTTATATAGTTAATAGGAATAGATATCATAATTTTATTAACTATAAATTTAGAAAATTTATATATTTGGTTGAATTATAAATAGAACTGTGTATACAGGTATTTTTAATTATTCTTATTTTTATTTTGATCTTCTATTTTACAGTTTATTTAAGCTGGTAGAAAAAATTTTTCTTTTTATAAATATTAATATTCAAGATTTTAAAATATATATCCTATAGCCAGTTTCTTTATAATAATAATTATTATAGATTTTTATCACTGGAAAGAAAAATAAATTAATTTGTTTTTATGTGATATAGACGCTGATTACCTCAGGGATTATTTAAATCTATATAAATAATTCTAGTATTAATAGCTGTGTAAGTATAGCTATAATATATCTAGATTTTATATAAAATTTAATAAGTCTATTTTAATATATAAAGAAAGTAAAATATATTAAACTTAAAGATAACTAACTTACTACTAGCTCTCTGCTTAATTAATTAAGATTTTGCTTTTTAAAAGAAATTCTGGTATATTCCTCTGCTCACTAGTTCTGGAATAGGATTTATTCTAATTAATAAAAAATATTAAAAATATTTTAAAAATCTGTTCAACAATCCAGTTAATATGTACTATAAAAAATACTTAAACTACAATAAATTAATATAAATCTTTAATATCTATTATCTTTGAATTACTACTTATCTGGAGATCATAGAAAATAAACCTATTAATATCAAGATTAAAGAGATTATTAACTAGCAAGAGACTAGACTAAAAACGATTTTAATTGATTTTCTAATAAATTTCTCAGCATATCTCCTGGCTGATTTTATTTATTTAAGAAAGTTTTTTATTTTTATTTATTTACTACTGGATACATAGATCAACAAAATTCTAAAAATAGATTTAAAAAAATAAAAATATCCTTATATAAATAATATCTATAAAAATTACTGCTAAAATATATCTTTCATAATATAATTTTATATAATAACTTTTTAATTAAATAAAAAATCATTACACAACTCCACATAGAAAATATTAGATTTAATATATATTTATATAATATTAAAAAAATTTCATTATATATTTATATAAAAAAGTTGTAGAAATAGTGCACAGTGCCCTATATACTAATTATCAATAAAAATCATAACTTGTTTTAAAAAGAAGATTTAAAAATATAATATAAATATTAAAATTATTATATGAGATCTAGCTACACCTCTTAGTCATATAGATATTTTATTATCAGGATATATATAATAAATAACCTACTTTGTACTCTGTATAAAGAAATTAATAGACCATACTTATTATATTTAAAATAATTCTCTAGTAAAATAGTAATACCGGGTAGTAAAAGTATAGATAAAAAAATTAAGTTCTGAAGAATAATCTAGAATAAGAAATATTTAAAGATTTTGATAACAGAAAATATATAAGCCAGCTAGATAAGAAGATTATTAGATTACTAAATATAGTACTGAATAAGATAACAGATAAGATCTAGATACTATATTAAAAACCTTACAATATCCTAGAAGAAGTACTGATTAATATATTGATTAAAATATCAAAAGTATTAGCAAAGCTTAACAGCATATGTAAGAAAATATTAGATTAAATAATTTTATACTAAAAGATAAAATATAACATTAGATCTATAAGCTCTTAAAGATATATTTTAATATTTAATTTCACTGATTTTATTGATATTCTTAGTTTTATTAATTTAGTTATCTCTGTCTCTGCTTCTATTAGCTTAAATACTTTTATAGAAAATAATACTTGCAGCTTTATCTTTACAGTAGCTTTAGTTACTAGTAAGATACGGTTTTTTTTATTATATACTTAAATAGAGACCTTACAGCAGCAGCTGCTATTTTTATTCAAGAAATCCAGTAAATCTTTAGAATCATTTTCGAGATATAAATAGATATAAATAAAGTAGAATTAACATGCTTGGAATAATAGTAATAGCTATAATAAAATTTCATAATATAAGTTATATAATTTCATTCTTAAAGGCTCTTTAAAGATATTTAATTTTTTAGAATGTTATTCATGTCCTGAAAATCCTGGTAGATAATAATTAAAAAACAAACTTATATTAAAATAATCTTGAGCTTCCGCAAGCCTATTTTACTTAAAATCTAGTCTTTAATAATTAAATTATTTTATAATAAATTCGTCTTGATCTATGCCACTGTCTTAAAAAATAAAAATAAGATATAAATATTATAAACTAAAATTATATACTAATAATTAATAATATAAGCAAGCTTATTAAGAGATAAAAAAGAAAGTTAAATTATATTATTATATATGAATCTTTCCTGTTCCGCGGCTGTGCTAACAAAAAGATTAGTATTTTTATTTCAAAGTATTTTAATAGTAATAATCTTCGCTAAGATAACTTCTAGAAAATATTAATTAAAAAGATTTTATATTTCTTAATTATAAAATCAGCAATAGTTTTATAAAAAGATTTTAGTATATATTATGGAATATATTTAATTTTTATCTTAGATAAATAATATAGATAGAGAGGATACAGGAATTAAAATAAAGATTTATATATAAAAATTAAAAAGTAGATAAATAAAATAATATTATTAATTATTGTTTATATTTATTAAAAGACCAGGCAGGTCTTTGGAGTTATGAAAAATAAGATTTCTAAGATATTTTCCACGTATAGTAAATATTCTATTATAAAGTAGTCTATAAACAGGATTATTAGTTATAAAATATATTTAGTAAATAACTTAATCTAGAAGATCTTTAGCTTAAATATTAAATTGATTTTTATATATTATATAACCTGGTTATAATAGATTATATATTCATAAACTTAAATAATAATAAAGTTGAAATCATTAATCTCTAGAACAAGCTATTATATTATTAAAGTAATAATATCTAATAATTATAATAATATATAAAAATAAATATAAAATATATGTCAAAGGATATGTGCTTATCTAAAAAAATATATAAAATATCTAATTTAGCATACAACAGTAGATTTGAAAATAAATCTTTCATTAAGTATTTTTTTTAAAAAAAATCATTTTTGATAAATTACTTTATAGTGGTATTAGCAATACTAGTAATGTTAAAAATTATAGTATTATTAATATAAGCAAGTTGTGTATATATATAGAAGAAATTATAAAATAATTCTATTTTATTTAACTTTTTAAGATTAAACAGAATCTTTATTTAAAGTTTTATAATTATTTATATATATTGGAATAGTCACCTAGCAGAGATGTTTTCTAGTATAAATATTATTTATTAAATTTTTTTGTTATCTTATTACTGCCTTTGCAGGCATTCTTTATATTAATTATATTATTTATTATCAAATTAATCTTCTGATTTAATATATTTTTTTGAGTGAAGATAGAAAGTATTTAAAAATATTTAAAATAAAGATTTAGAAAGAAGCAGATATAAAAATAAGAAGTATTTAAAAAAATATCTGAAATAAAGATTCAAAAAGAAGTGAATATAAAGATAAGAATTATTCAAAAGATACTTAAAAATAAAGATTCAGGAAGGAGCGGATGCCCTCCATAATATAGGAATTATAAATAATAAATATAAAGATATATTTCTTAATTAAACAGACGCAAATATACTTAATAAATAAAAATTTAATTATATATATATTGATTTTTATTATCTAGTATATTTATACATACATCAGAACTGAAAATAATTATCTCAAATAATAAACTTCTAGATAAAGATATAAATATTATGTATATATTTGGTTAAAAGAAACATCCACTGTTATCATTACTAAGTAGATTTGTATTATAAAATAAATAAAATATGAAAAAAAGTATAAAATCCAGCAGAATTCTGGTTTTATTCTAAGAATACTTCATAAGAGTAATTTTTAATATAATATAATTCTATATTAATTATTTAAAACCTTTGAATCTAATTAATAGGTACTAAGGATACCTGCTGTTTTTGAAAATTATATAATAAATATAAATATCATAAATCATAAAATTATGAAATATTTATTTTACCAGGCAGTAAAAGTTTGCTTAAAAAGAAATATATAATATATATTTATAAAAACATTTCTACTGTTCTTTTATATCTTTTTATAATAAGAACTATAATCTTTAATTGAATAATTAAAATTCATAATAACAATAAATTTAATAGCCCTACTATCTATACTTAATAATATTATGGAATAATAATCCTTCAAATTCATATAATTATTTTTGTCTGCCTTATATAATATAATTATAATAAATATATAAAAATTAAGAAAATGATATCTATAATCCAAATAAATGTTAAATATTTCTGATAGTATCTGCTTATTTTAGAATTATAATTACTATAACATAATACTTAAATCATTATCCAGAGTAGGCATTGTATAAAATATAATATAATATATAACTTATCAGAGTTTTTATAAAATAATCTATATTTTTTCTTAAATTATTTGTAAAAGTACTGTTTATATTACTGGAGTCATATAAAATAAATTTAGAGCTAATTTTAAGATTCTTCTCAGCTTATATTTATTAAATTTATAATCAAAATCCTGTACAGACTTGTCTCTCTTTTCAATTTATCTATAATATATAGCTTTTGATATTCTTATAATTATTTTATTTATAATTAATTACGCAGAATCTATTCTTATTTCAAAAATATATATATCTATATCATCTCTGTACCTGCTTCATTTTTCTATCAATATACTCTGAATTGAATTATTATATAATTTATTTAAAGTTGATTTTCTGCCTATATCTTATAAATACTAATATAACATAAAATATAATAATGTTAATTAATTTAATAATATAAGATCCATACCCAGGCAGGACATGTATATAATTAAATTTCTTTATAATAGTTTTTAATTAATAATTCTTTAATTTTATTATTTTAATGTAAACATTTTAATAGACTAAAGTTAAACTAGATTGATAATAATTTATAATTAATATTTTTTATTAATTCTTACAGAGCTAGTAGCTGATTAATTTAATTATATAATAGTTAATATAATATTTAAAGAACAGCAGCTCTTAAATAATTATTATTAATCAATAATTAAATTAATTAAGATCTCTGTCTTACAATTCTAACCATTATATTTAAATATAATTAAAATTATAAAAAAAATAAATATTAATTATTCAACAATTTATATTATAATTTTATAAATTAATCAATATGAAGATACCTTTGCGCAGCTCAAAATTATATATATTATGGACATAAATAGTTCTATTTTAAATAAAGCATCAAAGGATCAGGTTACTAAAATATCAATTAAAATTAGATAAATTAGATTTTAATATTTCTGAATATATGCTTTTATGAATAAAAATATAAATCCAGAACAAGTTCCTAAATATATTTCTCCAAATAAATTATATAGCCATGTAAAAGCAGCCCTATAAACTCAATATATATAATTATACATAACATATAATAATTTGAATATAACTCTAAAACAGCTATTATACTAAGATCCTATTTTCTTATTAAAAAAGTATATTATAACTAGGAGGACTCTCTATAAGGGTGAATATAATAAGATAGTGTGAAGAGTATATCTTATTCGCGAATATAAAATGTAGGGTAGATCTTCTTACACTATTGTTGCTAACTATCCTATCTCTATCCGTGAATAGTGAGATATTTGCGGGTAGCCTGTGGGTTATGTGACAAGCACTAACCAAGTATAAGGATTTGAGTCCTTACACTCTCCCAGTAATCAACTTATAATATATTAATTATAATACATTTATTTATAAATATTATTATTAGAATCTATATATCTATTTCTCTAGTAATATTTTATTTAATTAGTTTTATTAATCTAGACAACCAGGGACCCTGTATTATAAAACTTTCTATTTTTTCTACTTATTGTCAAAATATTATTAATTTTATTACAAAAAACAGATATCTTTTGTAAGATTACATGTAGAAATATATTAATATCCTAGAATTAATCTTATTTAATATTACTTGATGTAATATAAAATTACCTTTAAAAGATTTTATAGTTCTTAAATATCATAATTCTTATTCTAAATCATTGTGATCTTTTATAAAGCAGGTATAATTTTATTCAATATAATATATTAAATTCTTAATTATATAATATGAAAATAATATTTTACATATTAATCATAACAGGGTCAGAGATCTTACTAGAAAAAACTTTTTATATATAATATCGAATTAGAGAATTAATAAAAAGTCTAGGAATATAATTTAATTTTTTTAATCAATGATTTTTCAATTTATCTTTTTATATTTACAAATATAGTTAAAGACATAATATTCCTTATCATAAATCTTAAAATAATACAACTTTTATCAGTATTATTTTTACTAAAAAATAAGTATTTATATAATTTTTTCTATAGCATATACAGACTTAGTACTTATAATAAAATTTTAATATATATATATATTTAAATTTAATATTCATAATACTAAAAGATGGACTGATCCTGGTTCTAAATTATAATATTAAAATTATTATTATTAAATAAGATTTCTGTATAGTTAGCCTTGCTAGTAGTATAATTATTATTAAGCTTTATTATTTTTAGGTAAATAATAATATCAAGACAGATATAGATATAAATAAAAATATTATTAATGTACTTTCTAGTACTGTAATAAATATGATCAGATTAATTTCAATAAATTTATCATAAATATATAATCTTCTTAACCTCTGTAAGATTCTTAAAAGATACCTATTATTTTCTTAGTATATATAATTAAATTATTTAAAAAATTTAAAGAAATATTTATTAGTAATTTATATTTATCATTATTCTTCTAGAAGTATTAAGAGTTATTGATATTTTTAATAGAATATTTACTTCTATATATGAATTCTTGCATATAATCAGTTTAGTAAGCTTTTATGATATTATAGTTATATAATATTTAAATTCTAAAAAAGTAGTAAACATAGTATTAAAGATTATTTAAATAACTTTTTAAGTAATTTTAGTCTCTAAAAAAGCCTTAGTAGATATACTTTTATAAGATATATAAAAAATTGCTCTTAATTCGTCCTAATATATATTAATATCTTGACTACAGAATCTTTCTGTAATTATAAAAATATATATATTAAAACAACTACAAGCACCTAATCTATATATATTATATAGAAGATTATGAAAGTACTAATTATTTTTATAAGAATAGTATTAATAAGAATTATATATATTATATTTTTATAATAAAAAGTATTATATCTTTGACTGTACCTGTGAATATAAAAATATATTTAAAAATAATTTATTAAAAATATTAAATTATATTATTAGATTTTCTATTAATCTTCTGATCAGATATTATGTATAAAAATTTTCTAATAAATTATTTAATATTATTATTTCATAAGACTGAGAACTCAGCTATTATATTATATTAAATAAAATTATATTTATTTACAAATTAAGAAAAAGATTATAGTAGCTTAAAATAAAAATTATTGTAATATAAATTATAAAAGCTCCCAGATTTAGCTAGCTGAATTTTAAAATACTAAACAAAATTAATATTAAAATATTAAAAAAATTTATAAATATTTCTATAAAAAGATACCTGTCTCTATTATTAAAATTAATAATAATATAATAATAAATATAAATAATAATAAGTTCTTTTCTATACAAGATCCCTGGCTGTTTAGATTAATAAAATTAAATTAATAAATTATGATTAAAGTAGTAAGTATATAAATTTTAATAATAATAAAAATAAGAATTCTCTAAATCTTAAATTTAATAATAATAATATTAATAACAATAATAATTATAAATAATTATATTATAATTTAATATATTATAAATTAATTACTAGAAAATCTTCCAGTTATAATATATTTTTTTAATAAAAAATAAGATCTCAGTATAATAATTATTTAAAAATTATATTTTAATTACTATATATTATAGTAATTATATATACAGATCTTATAAAACTGTTTTTATATAATTATATAATTTATTTAAAAAATATATTTAAAAAAAAATTATCTTAGGTATATTCTTTATTAATAAAAAATAAATTTAAATATATAATTTATTTAATATTACTTTTAATATTTTAATATTCTGATTTTTCGGGGCCTTGTCAAGAATAAAATTATTTATATATATAATATTTATAATTCTAAGCTATAAAAGATATTTTAATATCAAAAATACTTTATAAGATTATAAATATCTATAATAAATATCTAATTATTAACAATTTTAATCTATATTATTTAATATAAATTATATTGAAATATAATTATTAGGCTCTAATTAAATTAATTTTTAATTAAAATACTAATTTAAAATTATTGCTTCCTGAAGAGATAATTATAAATAGCAAAATAATTATAGAATTATTATTAATCTTACCTGGATTATTTTATAATTTATAAACTAGCTAATCAATTACTAGTTCTATAAAAATTAATAATAAAATATTAATTATAAATTTATATTAAATTAATTTAATTTTTAATTCACCAAGGCGCCTGTGCTGGAATAGTGGAATTAAATAATTATTAATTAAATATTATCTTAAAAAATTTTAACCGTGTACATGCCCCATTTAAAAATAAATATTATATTATTCCATAATATTAATATTATTATATTTTATTTTATATTAATACTCACAGAGACAGCCAGTAAGATAATTTTTCAAAAATAAATTATATAATAATTCTATTCAGAATATATTAATAAAATTATATAAACAAAAGAGAAGATGAAGCAGATAGAAAAATAATATAAATATATATATTTAAAAAATAAGAAACGATTTTATTTAATAACTATTTAATAAATAAAATAAATACTAAAAAGTATTAAGATTTATATATTATAAATAAATTCAGAAAGAAAGTAAATCTGGATAAACATTTTGATAATTAATAAAATAAACTGATATTAGAAAATCTTTAAAGTTTATATTTATATCTGCTTTATGAAATTCCAGTAATATATTAAATAATACTTTAATTAATAATTTAGAAGAGAAAGTCAGGCTGTTTTAAATTTTTCTTTTTTGAAAATAAATATTACTAATCCGAGTAATATTCTAAAGTATTATTATTTATTATTATTTTATATACCATGGATTACTTGATAAAGATTTATAAAATTATATATTACATTATATCTTACAAAATACTTAGTCTAGATAATATTTTAAATATTATTCTATAATAAGTACTATTTTAAATTAAATAAAGATTATTAAAAATATTTAATATACATCTAGATTATAGATATTATCTTATATATTTTTAAATTTTAATTATATTTATTTTTTGAAAGTTAGGTAACAATAATTATATAAATTTAAAAGATTATTATTCTATAATCTTATGAAATATAATTAATAAGATTCTTGAATTTATTATTACTATATATTTTAGTTATTTAATTAAATATTATAAGTTTCTTTCATAAAGATATATAAGAAAAAAGTAAGAATATTTCTTTAAATATATATAATATTTTTTTAAAAACTCTTTACTGCTTGGCAGGGCAGGTATTTTATTATAATTATTTTAATTTTTAATATATTTAAAATTTATAATTAATATCCTGCAGGGTTTATTATTATTCTTCATATTTTATTCATTATATAATATTAACCTACTTAATAGTAATAACAAAAATCTTTTTATAATTAAATATATAAATAATATTTATATTTTTATTTAGAATTTTAATATCTAAGATAATTATTCTTAATTTTAACATGTATATAAATATGCTGAGTAGTAAAAATTAATATATATATTTAAATTTTTATTAATCAAATGTAGCCTGATTTATCTGGTTAAATAGTATATTTTTATATTATTTTTTTATAATTTCTGTATTATAGAACTTAATTAATTATTTTATTTCTAAAATAATAAATCAAGTTTATAAAGAAATTTTATTATTTTAATATTTATTTTAATTCAGATCTCCCAGGGAGGACTTATTTATAATAATTATAAATTAAAATAATTCGATTTTTATTTTATTTTCAATTACCAGCTTGATATAGGGAGTGTTTATTTTAAATTTTATATATATATATATATATATTATAATATTAATTTCTTAATTTCCATAACTATTCTACATAATTTATATAAAATATAAAGAATTATTAAAAACAGTATTTGAAATTATTAAAATTATAAAAATATCCAGTACTATATTTACTACTGGATTATTAGATTTTTTATATCATATTTTATACAGTTTTCAAGATTTATCTTTATATTATACTTTTTATTTCATTTTTAAATAAGTTATTGAAAATAATTAATCATAAATTTTAGTATTATTATTTTACCAGGTATTCTATAATATATATAATTAATAGTTAATCATAAGAAAAAATTTTCCATAAGATTTAATACTTTTTTGATAAAGATTCAAAATAAATTTTATTTAGTTTTTAAACAGGAATCTAGTAAATCTATTTAATTTTAGAATTATTAACTTTATAACAATTCCTTTTAATAGACTTTATTATAAAGAAAAATTATAAATTTAAAAAAAATACTCAAGCAGTACTAGCAGTTTAATATAAATAATTTATTTTATATTCATATTAATTACAATAGTTATAAAAACAGTATTATGGGAATAATAATTCTAGAATTTTATATTATTCACTACTTTGTAGACTTTGATATAATATATGTAATATATATTAAAAAATTTTATTAATATTAATATAGTCCTAGTTTTTATCAAATAATTATATATTATAAATTATATTATTAATACTTATAATATTTTAATCTTACTGATTCTAGTATTTTGTTAGGCGCGATGTAGGAGATGTGATAAGTTTGATTATATGCACGAATACTAGCTACTATTCTGCTTAGAACTGATTGCTGGCCTCCTGCAGTTATGAAAAGGACTGATAAAATATAATATAAAAGTAAATTATATAATTTTATCTAATCTATATAATTTATAACTGTGTATTATTTAGATAATCTACTAGATTATAATAAACTATTAAATCTATTTTAATATTATTCTTTTAAAAGCTGTGTCCCTGCAGTTATAAAAAAATTTATATAAATTTATATATTTCTCAATTAAAAAATCAGAAATTTGTAGAAGTCCGACTAATCAGAATATTTTAATTATATTCTTTTATTATTAATATATGATACACTTCTTTACTCTGGGATTTTATATATAGAAGTAATATTATATACACATCTGTAGTAGGCTGGTATAAAATAGTAAATATAATCTTATAATTCTATACTCTAATAAATAAAAACTTATTTATAAATAATTTTATTATTTATTATATCTAATTTATAATAAAAAAATATATAAAGTCAGGAATTTCTTTTTATTTTTTAAAATCTCCTCTCTTTCTTTTCTGTAGTATATTGCTATACTGGTTTACTTATTTAATAATAATAATTTTTAAAATTTTTCTATATTACTTATATTTTCTTATATAAAGATAATTTATTTACATTTTTCTTATTATTTTATAAAAGTAGTTATTTAATATGTTTTTCTTACTATTCTGCGTGGGTAGAAATTTATATGATAATTTATATAATAAAAGTATATATATAATAAATTATATAACAATTTATATACAGCTGAGTTTTATATTATATATATCTTTATATTAGACTGCTAATTTTTCTCTTTTTTAAAAATATATAACTAGAAGTGTGACTGTTTACTAAGAAATTAATTAAAACATAAAGAAAAATAAACTTATTTTTTTATATTTTATATACTGTTTATATCTGTATTATTATTTATATTATTATATTTATTTTATCTACTACACCTGCTTCTACTATTTTTATTACTATAATTATTATTATTTTTTTTCTGCGCGCTGTGGCCGTTCTATATACTTTTAATATTATTAATATTTTATTTTTATAAAATCCTATTTTAACAATAATCTTTATTATATGAATTCTACTAGTTATATTAGATATAATTAATATGCAGCTAGCTATTCCTTCTGTATATTAATAAGTAATTTCTTTATAACAAATATATTAGATATAAATTCTAGTTAACTTATATAATAAGTCCCCGGTAAATATTATTATTTTTAAAGATCTATTACTACTACTAGATATAATATAATAATATCTTATATTAAATTATATTCAAGACAGTAGTATCAATTTTTCAGTATATAATTTACTAATTCTAGGAATCTAGCTATGAAAATAATAAGAATATATAGTTTATTATTATTGTTTTTTTATTTATATTTAGAATACTTCATTCAGGTATATATAATAATATAAAAATAATATAAAAATATAGATTAGCTAATCCGTATAATATTTATTATTTTATTTAATTTAATATATATATATATAATTAGATAAATAATTAATTATATTTTAATAATTTTTTTATTTTTTATAATTAATTGATAATTTAATAATAATTTAACTGTATATATAATATAATATATTCTCTGTAATATGTGATTACTAGTAGAAAATATATAATAAAAGATTATTTATATTATTTCTATCAGTAATTAGATACTGCTTTCTATATTAATTAAGATAATTAATTTTAATAGACTTATATATCTTTAATATTTATAAGAAATTTCTAAGTATTATTCTCAGAGCTATAATTTTATTATTTAATTAAAATCTTTTCTAAGCTCTCTTAGCTCTGTATATAATAATTTTTATTTACTAGTTATTTCTAGTATTTATTAATTAATATTAAAGATAGATAATAAAATTTATTTAAAAATAATAGTATTCTAGAAATAATATATAAAAGACTAGATATAAATCTTTTAATTTTTAGTAAAAACTATGATTTATATAATTATAATTTTCAGATATTAACTATTAAAAAAGATTTAATTTACTAATAATCAAGTTTTGTATTTAAACAAATAATTAAAATATTTTTAATTTATATTACAAGCTTCTGTTCTATTTAAAAAGTCTTTTTTTATATTCATAATTATATTATATTATTTTTACTTATTTCATTTTATTTAGTAAGATTTTAAATATCTTTCTAATTTTAATAAAAGTATCTATTTATTTCTTTACTACAGGTATTTTATTAAAAGAGGATTTTTAATTTATATTAATTTCTAATTAAAGTATAAAGTCTAATAATCTTTTATAAAATATAATTTTTATAGTACTGTGGATCATATCATTATAACTTATTTGAATTATTAAAAATTATTAAATTCAGTTATTTTAGAAAATATTTAAATAGATTTATGAATAACATCTAAAGATCTAATTTTAGTACTCTGTTTATTTATTTAAAAATAATATATCATTATTAATTTTCTATAAGTATTTATATAATAATATAAAACTATTTAATATTTATTTGTAAAAATAATTCTTTTATTAGTTATTAGCTTTTTTATATTTCTATAAATTATAAAGGTATAATATTTTTTCAGTATTATAAATAGAATATAAATTTAATATATATATTTATTAGTACTAGAATTATATTATAAATTTTTTCTTATTATTTATTTAAGCATAAATTTATAATAAAAATAATAATTAATTTTTTTAAATTTATTGTCACGGCAGCAGCTCCAATTTATTATATAATATATAATAATAAACTTAGACTTTTAATAAAAACTATGTATTTTTATATATCTCCTTATTTTAGTATATATATTATGTTACTGATATTCATACTAAATATTTTTTAAAATATATTATTCTCAGTAATAATTATCTTCTGGTATATTATAGTTTATTTATAATATTTCTTATCTTATTATTCTAGCCGGGACTACTATATATTTATAGATTCTTTTCTTATATTTTATAAGATAAATTTATTACAAAATCTTCTAGATTGAATATACTGTCTCAGATCTAATTATTATACATATAGAAATCTATAATACCGGGAAATCTAGAATTTCTATATTATTATTAATATTTTCTTATTTATGAATATATTTTAATACCTGCAGGTATCTTTTTCTATAAATATATATTTTAATATTTATTTAATTCTCTGTACAGTTACTCAAGCTATTTTATATTAATATCTTTTTAGAAAATTTATTTATTTTTCTAGATTTATCAAGTTCTATAATAATTTTATTAATAATAAAGACTTTTTAATTTATTTTTTATAAAAGGGCAAGATCTGGATATTAATTAAATATATTTATAAAATTTTTCTTTCTGGACTGGTACTTGATTATAAAATTAAATATTATAAATAATTTTTTTTCAATTTATTTAAAGCTTAGCTTTTTTAATATAAGATTTAAAAAGATTCTAAGATTAATATAGCTAGATTTTATTATAATCAGAAATTTGCTCTGTTTTAAATAATAATATTATTATTTAAATTTATAATAATAAGTAATTTTTATTAGTTTATAAAATATTTATATTTCATAGCTGTTATCTTTCTTAAGAAAAATATAATAAAATATCAGATTTCTTTCATTTATAAGTATAATATAATTATATTAATTATAAAATTTAATAAATTTATTTTAAGCTTGATTCACAGTTCTGAATTAAAATATTATAGAAATAATATATTCTAAAAGATTTTCTTAATTTTTAAATACTTTCTTTATATTAACTAGTAAATTTAAGAGTTAGTCCAGAAATATATATTACTAATAGTTTAATTCTATTATTATAAAAAGTCTTAATTTTTTTTTCTTTGGCACGTGAGTTCTGTGAAAAAAAGAATAATATAAAAATAATTTTCAATAAATTATTTATAAAAATTTATAAATTCTATATAAACCAGGGTTTTATATATAGTTTTAGATTCTAGCTATAATCAATTTATATTAATTTATTTTTTATTAAAATTTTTAAATTTAATTTAAAATTCTAAGTAGCATACTTATTATATATATAAAATTTATATTTTGAATCTTTATTAGTAGCTAGTATTTTCTTATGTAATTTAACACTATTTATCTATATTTAATATATTCTTTATAATTTTATAAATATATAAAAATATTATTAAGATATATAATACAGCAGATATTAAATAAATTATTAAATATATAATTTATATAACTTTGGAATATAGCAGGTATGTTAATTAGATTAAATAATATAATACTATATTTATAATAATTATTATAAATATAAAAGATATATTTTTATTACTTTTTTGCATTTAAAATATAATAGTCGATATTATATAAATTAAATTCTATAAAAATCTTTACTCTGCTGAGATAATTTACTATTTTATTTATTAATAATGAAAACTAATAATTTTTGATAATACTTTTATTTAGTCCCTGATAATCTATACAGAGATATAATATATTATTTTTTTAAGATAAATAGAATAAATATACCTGCTGAATCTCAGAAGAAATATATTTATTTTTATTATAATATTATTATAATATATTTATATAAAATTTAGAGTTCAGTCTTTCATAAATTATAAATTAATTATTATAAGAATTACTTTCCTACTTTTAATTTAATTATATAATTATGGCTAGAATATCATCCTAGGATATTTATTTATTTTTTAGAAGATTTATTTATAAAGTTATTTATATTTATTTAGAAGCTCTGATATAGCATTTTTTATAAAATTTATTTTATTATTATATTTTATTATATTTATAGAAATAATACCTGAATCTATATAGATTTATATTATATAAATATAACTTTTTTTCTTGATAGCAGTACTGATATTTTACTATTAATTATTTTAAAATATATTTGCTTTATATAATAGTATTAGTTTTTTTTAAATTAATATTAAAATTTTAGTTTTAGAGCGAGGGCATGCCTAGTATTATATTAAAGTCTCATATATTTATAATGTTAAATTATTATTAAGTAGTTTTTTTTACTCTTACAGGCTGCAGTATTAATTATTATTTATATATTAATAACGTTAAATCTTTTTTCTTATTAAAGTTCCAATATTATTATTAATAAAATTAAAATGTTTAATTTTTTCTTTATATTATATTCTCTAGACAGTAAGCTGTTATATATTCTAGTCTTTAATATTAATTTCCTTAATATTATTAATACTTGATTTTAAATATAGAATAAATTATTTAACGCTTTTTTTTTTAAAATTTATTTTTGATTTTTATTTATATTTTCAAGATTTTATATTATCTAGATTATTATAACTCTGTCGAGATAATATCTTGATATTCTTTTATTTAGCTATAAATATTTTATTTAATCTAATATATAATTTTTTAATAATTTATAAATATACTATAAAGAGGTTATATATATCTGGTTTTTTAAAATATTTTAAAATTTTTTTTATAAATTTTCTCTAATACTCAGGTATATAGATAATCTTTTTATTAATTTTTTATATATAATTTTAAAAACTAGATATACTATTAATAAATATATAATATATATTTATATTTAAATTAATAAATTTTTTTATTTTATATTTTAATAATATTAGTTCATGTCTTTTTACAGATTTATAAAATTATTAAACAAAATTTTATAATGTTTAAATTAGATTAGAACAGATTAACTACTAGTAAATATTTTATTATTATATTATTTTTATTGAAAAAATAACAGGGAGTAAAAATAAAAAATAATATTTATTATTTTTAAATTATCTTAGATAAAGTTTAATATATATTTTATATAAAATAATTCTTTATATAAAATATATAAATACAGTATTTAATTTTTTTAAATAGTTTTTATTTATTACAGGCCTGGCTGGCATGGCAGTCTTATTATATTCTTTCAAGATTTTATCTACTGTAAGAGACTTGTAGAAGAGTCTTATAGGTTAAAATATTATTATTTCATATTTTTATTATCTTATCTAGATCTACAAGTTATTTTTCTAAATATAATTTTCTGATTGGATTTCTTTTCTTATATAATTGTTATATTAATATAATAATATTCTTATTTTTTAAAGAATTTATATAACCCAGAGATCTTACTAATTGTAGTATTAATTAAATATTTATTACTCATAATTTTAGTTATTGGAAGAGAATTTATAATAAGATTATTATAAAATTCCTGCAAGTCTTTTCCTAGTGTGGTGCTTTAAATATGAAATACTATTTTTTTATTAAATCTTTTATGATGAAAGAGTAATCAGAACTGTTAAAAGTAATATGAAAAATATAATAAATTTAATTATATATATAAATATTAATTATTATTTTATTTAAAACTGATTACTAGCCTTCCGCAGTATTAAAGAAGCTAGTAAAATATAATATAAAAATAAATTACATAATCTCATATAATCTATGTAATCTGTAATTATAATTACTTATATAACCTGCCGGGTCACAGCAAGCCGGCGGACCTGCTCTAACATATTTTTAAAAATATATAAATTAATTATTTTTATTAATAACCAGGCTGTTATCCAGGCCTGTACTAATCTTTTTAATTATTTTCATCAAATTAACATATTCTATAAAATATTATTATATATATTAATTAATTTTGTTATTTTAGATAATTTTTTTACAATAATTTTCTAGCTACAAGAAAGTTCCTGGTAATAAATATATTACTTATTTTATTAAAATTAATATTCAAAATACTATTTGGGAAAGAATTATGAATATTAAATATATTAATAAATTAATTTTATTTTTAGCATGCTATATATATTTCAAGATCTTAATTAATAAGATATAAAAAGTCTAATAAATAATTAATATATATAATATATATATATAATATATTTTTCCAGAGTTTATTTTCAAAATATTTATTTTATATATACGTTTATACCTGGCATGGAGCTCTGTTTTAATATAGAAATAAAACAAAAAATTACTTTTATGAATTATTTTAATAATTAAAATTATAAAATTAACGAAATATTCATACAGAATAAAAGAATAGTCACTATATTATATCTTATTTTTATACATAGAATATCTAGATATATATATATATATATTTTTCAAAAATATTCTATAGGTGATTACAGGCAAGTATTAAAAATTAAGTTTATTAATTTAATCTATAAAACAGTGCAGTTTATCATTATAATATAAATTTTAAATTAATTCAAAATTCTATTAAACAAGATACTGGAGGGTAAAGATATTTTTTTATATAAAAGATTATTATTTTATAAAATAGTAATAATCTTAGTTTTTTATAGATTTATTTTAATAATAATATCTCTTCTGCTAGTTATGCGGAGGAGAATACTATAATAAAAATATTTATTAGAAATAATTAATATAACTGAATAGGTCTTATATCTTTCTAGTAATAAATATATTTAATAAATAAAATCTCAGATAGAAGTAAGACTTTTATATAGATTAAAAAGGGCTATGATTTATGTAGATAAATATAAAAAGATTCAGAGAATTATAAGTATTTAATATATATATAAATAATATATAGTTCTAGGCATGAATAATTCTTCCAGCTATTCTAGTAGCTATCTGACTGCTAGGTTAATACTATCTGCCACTCAGCTGTAGGGCTGACATAAGCATATTTAAATAAATAAATAAATAAATAAATCAATATAAAGAATATAAAATATTATATATATATATATATATAATTAATCCTCTAGATTAGACTTTGATTCGAGATATAAATATAATAATAAAGTATTAAGAATATATGATATTTTTCATCAATATAAATATTAACATAATTAGAAAATATAATTACCTAAGATATTGTTATAAACTAATTAAATATCTATTTATTGATTTTTTTTAGTATCTACTACCAGATTATTATACTGATAAATATTATATCTTTAAATGAAATAAGATTCTAAAAAAGAATTATTCAAAAGAATTATTTCTTTATATAAATAGAATTTAATAATAATTATATTATTAAATAGATTATCTGTACAGGGATCCTATTCGGTATTTAAAATTTTATGATATTATAATCTATAACTAGAATTAATATATTCTATAATATTATAAATATTAGGATTATAAGTATATAAATTAATACTAATGTAGATATCTAGTCTGTATATATTATATAAAAATAAAAAATAAAAAATAATAAACATTATATACTATATTCTTTGTGACAAATAATATTATATTATTAATTATATTTATATATATTAGAAGACTTACTTGGAAATAATTTATTTAAAATATAAATTTTATATTATCAAATCTTCTATTAATTTTCTAGTTAAAATATTAAATATAGAAAAATGTCTTTCAATATGTAATCTAGTATTGTTATAATTAATATATAGAATATTAAATTATAAATAATCTTACCAGCAGATATTAAATCTGCTTATAATAATAATAATAATAATAATAATAATAATAATAATAATAATAATAATAATAATAATAATAATCAGTTAGCCCAGCTAGCAGAAATATTCTTTAAATGAAATATATGAATAATATTTATATTCCTATCTCGAGTTGTATTATTTAAAATAATAATTCCTTAATCTAGTATAATATATATATATATATATATATTTTCAAATAATTAAAAGAAATTCCATATATTCTAATATTTAGTTAATAGAATATTTATTAAAATATTAAGAATTATGTATTATAGACAGATTAAAAAAACAAGTTTATGTAAGATTTCTAGCAGCTAATATAATAAATATAAATTATAATTATTCTTAAATCTAATTGCTATATTCATTTTACATGACCCTAGTAATGCAAATCACATTTAAATAAATAATTTTAAAAATACTAGATTATTTTGTAAGATATTATTTTTAAAATTAATACTACTGACCTGAGTAATATTACAGAATATGTTTATTTATTATTATTATATATATTATGAATTATTTTGTAAGAAATCTATAGAATTATAAATTATATTATATTTTATATAATACCTGGTCTACACAATATCTTAAACATTTTTAAATAT
Source organism: Aspergillus tubingensis (assembly GCF_013340325.1). NCBI lineage: Eukaryota > Fungi > Ascomycota > Eurotiomycetes > Eurotiales > Aspergillaceae > Aspergillus > Aspergillus tubingensis. The sequence continues at coordinate 31,168 of NW_023336276.1, forward strand.
ATATAATATATAATTAGATTGTAGATATTATTTTATCAAAACCAGATAAGAATATATTAATCTATAAAATTATCATTTTATAACCTCATTAATTATAATTGGCAAGATAAATAAATTTATTATTATTATATATTTTAATTATCTAATTAAATGTTATAAACTCTTATTATAGAGATATATAGAAAAATAATAAGAATATATATATGTATTATATTCTTTTAAAAAAGATTTATACTATTTAATAAAGTGAATATTTTATTATATTTTTTAAATTGTTAATATATCCAAAGTTCATAATAATTTTTTATATATATTTATTATACAACTTTTAGAAGTAGCAGGTACCTCTGGTACTTATTAACTAAATTTAATTTTTTTTAAAAAATTGATATATAACTATTACTATACTAAAATATTTCTAAGAACTATAGGTTGTAATTAATATTTTACAAAACTTTTTATTATTTTTTATATTTTATTGATTCTACAATACTATTCTACTTAGTAATAATAAAAATAATAAAGATTGGCTTAGCCTGGGTAGTAAAACTATTTTTAAAATATAATATATAAATAATATTTATATTTTTATGTAAAGTCTTACTGTCCAGAATAATTACTTTTAATTTAATATATATATAAGTCTACTGAGCAGTAAAAGCAGATATACAGTTGAACTTTATAATTCAACTTATTTGGTTAGATAAAATATTAAAATTAAACTTATAAAGAAAAGCTATTATTTTAATACTTATCCTAATTTTAATATCTTAGAAAAAAGCCTATTTAAAATAATTATAGATTAAAGAAATTAGTCAAATGTTCATTCTATTTTTAATTACTGGTTTAATATAAAAGATACTTATCATAAATATTTAATATATAAATATATATATATATATTAGAAAGAAAAATAAAATCTTGTATTTTATTATTTCCAGAATAAGTACTATTCGTAAAATAATAATGATATTAATTTTATTAATTATAATAATTACTAGGAATTAGAGATTCTAGTAAGATTAATTTAATAATAATAATTAATAAGATTAATAAATCAATAGGAATCAACAGAGAAATTAAAAAATATATAAAATTAATAAAATAATACATTATCTTAAGATTGTAATAATTATAATTATTAAAATTATAATATTTTAGATTATTTTTATCTTCAAGGGAACAACCGCGGTAATGATAATTATAATTATTTTTATAATTAATGATATTGAAGGATTTCTTATAATACTGATACAGATAGCTATAAGAAATATAGTTATAATAAAATTGAAAAAATGAATATAAAATAATAATATTATAAGAATAATAGCTGCTAGCTAGATAAATATAATAATAATTAATAAAATAATAATAAACTAATATAAAAATCTAAATTAATTCATAATAAAGATAATTAATATAATATTTGTAAAACTATTATTTAAAAAGTGTCCTAGTATATAATACTATATATATTTATTTAAAAATATTCAAAAAATATAAATATATTATACTAATTTTTATATATATATTTTCAAATGTAATATTAATTATCTATGAAATCTTACTTACCAGCAGCTGCTTTTTTCAAGATTAATATTATATTTTTATAAGAATATTTTTATTCCTATATCAAATAATATTTAATTATTACTTAGATACTGGTTTGTACAATAAATATTTTAAATTATTAATTTATAAAAAATAAGTTCTAAATCTAAATATTCTTAAACATATATGTTAATACTAATTTAAAATATTATAAATAGCTTTATAAATATTAAATATATTTTATTTTTATTTAATAATAAAGATACTCCAAGACTTGGTAGTCTGTAAGAATATTAAATTTTTTAATTATTATTATTATTATTATTTTTTTAATCTTATACACTACTTTATTAAAGCTTATATAATTACTAATATTTTTTATGATAAATATTATAATTATCTTAAATAAAAATATAATTTTAAAGTAATAAACTACGGGGTGTTAGGTTTTATTAGTTTATTAAAAAGAATTTTTTATTATTATTTTATTAATTTTTATATATCTTTTATTGAAAACTAAACTTAAAATTCTATAAGAATATATCAAGAAGAACCTGAAATTAGGCTGCATCTGATTTTTGAGTAAGAGACTTAATAAGATTTCTCTAAAGAATTACTATTCTTTATTTTTTACTTTAGAACTTTTTAATTAGATTTCAGATAGTAAATATTTTTTTTAAAATTCAATATTGATAAATATAGTATCAGATTTATATCATTAAAAATAATAAGTAGAGGATAATCATTTATATTTAATATAAATATTTTATATATATAATCAATTAATTTTAATTAATAAATACTCTAGTTATAAATTTAATCTTCTATAATTTTTTAATCTTCTATAATATTATTATTAAATATAGTATAAAAATTTAATTTAATAAATAAATTTTCCAGGATACCTGCCAGACTTTAAATAACATTTATTTTTTAAAAAATATCAATCCTGATTTAAAAGTATTTTATAAATATATTATTTTTAATGCTAAAAAATTCAATTAAAAGGAAAATCTAGTTTAGTTAAATTATAGTATTTAATATCTTTCTATAACTCAAGAGAATTATAATTTGGATGAGATATTATTAGAGAATTAGTAAGATATTATTTTATCTTTTTTAAAATATACAGGATGACTCTGGATTTAATATTTACATTATATAAAATTTAAAAGATTCTAATAATTAAACTAGTATAAAATCAGCTAACTAAACTATTTAAAAAATTTATTTTATAATTTATAGTGTTACAGATACATACTATATAATTTTATATTTAAATATATATAATTCTGAATTTTAAAAGATAATCTTATATTTATAAAATAAAGATTTCAAGATATAATAATAAAAATTACTAATTTAATAAATATAATTAAACCAGAAGTACTATATTATTAAAATTATTAATTATATTTATTTTGAAAATTAATATTATATTATATTTTCTAAAATATTATATTAAATATTTATTACATCATATTATAATGTAGTTAAATATATTTAAATTTATTTATTATATTAGAAAACTACTACTCTGAAATATTAATTATATAATAATTCTAAATTATTATTTATTTTTATTTTTATTAAATCAATAATCTGCAGACTTTATTACAGGATTATCTTTTATTATTTAATATAATAAAATTATTAATACTATTCTAATTATTATTAATTAATTCTAAAATCTTATTTTTTTAATTATGTTATAAATAAATTGATTTAAATTTTAAATCTTGAAATAAAATTATATCTAATTAAGAATTAATTTTATAAGTAGATTTTTTTTAAATTGATAAATAAACACAATAAATAAATTAAATTCTTAAATATTATCTCTGATATTATTCTAGTTAATTTAATATTAACTAGCTATCAATACTATTAATTTTATAATAATATAAATAATATAATTATAGATTTATTATCTTATAATATTTTATATAATTACTTACTAGACTTTTATATTAGAATTAAGAATAATTCTTAACAGTAAGAAATTCTAATTATATAAAATAGGATTAAGAGATTTATTAAAATAAAGAACAGTTATAAAAATATAATAAAGAATTATAGAAAAATTAAGAAAAATATTATAATAAGTACAGAAAACTATTATATTAAAAAAAATTCAGTTAAACTATTAATGCAGAACTTATAAGTTAAAGAATTAAAAAAATTGATTCTAAAATTTATAAAAAACTTTTAAATTTTTATATATATCAGATCCCAGGTGTATTATTTATATTTACTTAGAAAACATAAATAATCTATAATATATATTAATAAAAATCATAAAGGACCACTCCTAATGCTAAAAGTAAATAATTAAAATAAATAAAAAATTAAGAAAACTAAGAATTATCAATATTATAATAACTAAGACTATTATCTAATTAAATGAAAAGAATAACTGAGTAAATATGATCAATAAATCTTTATTTAAAACATAATAAATATTTAATAAATTATAAAAAAATTACTGGAAGAAATAGAAGAAATATATCATATAAATTTATAAATTATTATTATTATTATTTAATTAAATATATTAAAAAATATAATATTATTTTACTATACCACAGTATGCAGTATATAAACATATCTAATTATTTTTATTTTTAATTTATTAATCTATTAATCAAATAATACTAAAATCTAAGATTCTTTTATAGGATGGGAATAAAAACAGAAAATATATTAATAACTTTAGTAATTTTGAAAATTATAATATATTTTTTCAAATAAGTATTATACTTAATATAATTTTATTTATAATATCTGTAAGGATCTAAATTCTTATAACCCTTGCAATAATAAGTATTGCAAGGAATATCCATACTGATAATAGTCCTGTTATAAGACTTGGTTAGTACTTGTTATATGATTTACAGATTATTTATAAATATTTTACTATTCGCGGGTAGAGAGAAAATAATTAATAATAATATTTTATAAAAATTAATCTTATATTTTATATTCACGAATAAAATATATTTTTATATTATTTTATTATACTTATTCTTAAAACCGTGTTATTTAAATCCTATAAGATAATTTATTTAATTATATTTATATAAAATATTAGAAATTATGTTTATAGAAAATCTTTTAAATTCTTCAATTTCTTAATCTGTGAGATTACTATAAAAATAATTATAAAAAATTTTTAAAAAAAATATAGATTTTTTTAAATAAGCTCTGCAAATAATTTAATTTATTTAAATAAATTATAAATCTAGAATTAAGACTGGGGATAACCATAAAACTAGTAAGAATTTATTAAAATTTAAATAATTTTAATAACTCTATTATAAATCATAAATATTTAAAAATTTATATTCAATTTCTGCAGGACAGCAAACACTATAATACTTATAATTATATTATTTATTAATTATTTATTATTCAATAGAAACCAACCGTGGAGGTAAATAATTAAAATAAAAGATAAAAATATATATTATAATAATTTATCTAGATTATATTTTTAATAATTTTTAGAAAGAGGAAACTGTGACTACTTATTATAATTATATATAAAAAATATCTGTAAATTTCTAGAAATCTAATTAAAAATTTAAATAATAAAAAATAAAAGATTTAATTATAAATTCTTAAAATTATTTTTTATAAATGAAAAGAGAACTTTATATATTTTTAATAATAAAAATATAAAAATAGAACTCAGCCGTGAAATCTAGAAATTAAATATAATATAATTATATTTATTTTTCGATTTTTTATAATAATTAAATATAAGATAAGATCTATAAGTAACCAGAATTTTCTAAAAATAAATAAGATTTAATAATATCTTCTATAAATATACAGCTAAATTTATTCTAGTAGAATAAAAGATTTAATCATTTATAAAAATATATTATTAATTTAAAAATTATTATAGACTTACTAGCTGATATTTATAAAATTATAAAATATTATAGAAAGCAGGGCTACTTTACAGACTATTATATTAAAAAAAACTAATTATAAAAAATAATTAATTACTTATATAAAACAGAAAATATTAGAAAAGATATTATTTATAATATATTCTAGTTTATAGATATACAAAAATTATTTAAAAAATAGCTCTGATATATTTTATAAAATAAAAATACTAATAAATATAGAAATAGAAGTAAATTTAAGTTTTATAATATTTACAAGAATAACAGGATAGGAACCAGTTTTTATAAAAATATTTATAAAAATTTTAAATAAAAACAATATTTATTTAGAAAAGACAGTCACCTTTATAATAAATTTTTAAAAACATAAAAAATAATTAAAAGAATTATTAAAATATTATAATTATAATACTAGATATAGAGAAGATTATATTAAAAATATTTTAAATTTATATTATAAGATTTATTATAAAGTTTAATTATTATTATCTAAAATTATGTGAAATCTAAATAGTTTAAATATATTATATATATATAGAAAAATTTCTTGTGGAAAAAAATATAAAATAAATATATATTATAATAATTTAGAAAGTTGATAAAGACTAAAAAACTATCTAATTAATTATAAAAATTTAGTAAAATATTTATAAAAAAGAAGTTATATTATATTTATTTTTATAATCAGAAATTAATCTGGAGATCAAACTTATACGAAAATATAAATCCAAAATATTTTTAATTTCTAAAATATTCCCCATGGAGTAAAAGACTTTGTGAAAATATTTATAAAATTATTTTATAGAAAATTAAATTAGAAACTTAAGATTTTTATAGATATCTAGTCTACTTAACCTTACTAAGAAATCCTATAAAAAAACTAGATTCAGATTTTTAATATTAAAAATTTATAAAAGCTTTTATAAATTAAAAATATATTTATAAATAATATTATATCATAATTTATTTTTAAGAAAAAAAGTAAATATATAATAAAATTAATATATTAATATTTATAATTAATAAAATATTATTTTAAAAAAATAAGAACAGCCAGTAGATAAAAAATAATTATAATAAAATAGAATTACAAAATTCTAGACTAGAAATTACTTATAATAATCAAGTTCTTTAAAAAAATAATACTGGTTAGAAGAAATAAATTTAATAAAAAGAATTATAATAAATTATAACGTCTTGAAATACTTCATAATAAATATAAAACTATTATAAAAATAAATATAATAAATATAATATTTTATAATATTCAGATTTTATATCACGCACTGTCTAGAAATCTAAAATCTTATAAACATTTCATTATAATATTTAAATTATAAAAGAAAAATATTCACGGAAGATTACAAGAAATTAAAAAAATAATATCATAATACTTTTTTGACTTAATAATAAAATATTACAGAAGAAAACTTATAATAATTAAATAAATCTTAATAAGCCAAGGACAGCTCGCGGAGAAAAAAATAATAAAAAAATTATTTTTATAAAAATATTATATTATAAAAGCCCATCTGTAGAATTACTTAAAAAGATATTATATATATTAATCTAAAATAAATAAGTTTAAAAAATTTATAAACAATTAAAAAATCCCGCGAGTTTGAAACTCAGGAGAAATAAAAGAATAAATAAATTTATTAAATAAAAAATCATGATAGCCTTCTCTAGAGATCTAAAATAATATATATTTTTAATAAATAAAAATAAAAATTTTAAATATTTATAGAATAATATAATAATTCTATTATAAAATATTTTATAAATAAAAAATAATAATTTTAGTTTTATAAAGATTCTGGTACATAAAAATTAAAATTTTATAGAAAAATATTATAAAATCTACAGAGTCTGCCAGAAAAAGAATAATTTATTAAAAATAATAAAATTAATTAAAATTATTTCTAGTACCTGCAAAGCCATGGAAAAGAACTATAATAAAATTTATTATTTTTTATCTAGGAATATTAATATTATAAAGAACTTATAAAATTTTTTAATAATATTATAATAATAATAAATAAATATAATAAAATAACCCACTTTATTCTCTCACAAAAAATCTTATAGAAAAAAATCTTGTAAAAATCTTTATAAAAATTATTATAAATTAAAATAGTATATTTATAAAGAAGTTCTAATTAAATTTTATATATATTTTTATAATATGATAAAAATTAAATACAACTTATTACCTGCAAATAAAGAATTAAATAAAATATTTAAATAATATTTCTAAACAGTACTTATAAACTTATATAAATTTTAAATAAAATAAATAAATAAATCTCTTATTACTTCCAGAATTTATATATAATAATCCTTTATAAATCTTAATTAAAAAATATTTTTATATCATATCCGCGGAATACCTGCGAATGATTAAATTAGATTTTTATAAAAAGATTTTAAAAAATTAAATATTATTATAAAAATAAAAAAATCTAAGATATTTATAAAAAGTTAAGAAGAACCTGTTAATTACTTATAAAAAAATAAAATTTTCTTATAATTATATAAAATATTTTAAAAGCTTTACAGTGAGCTAAATAATTTAATTATTTATAGAATATTTTATATAAAAATAAATTAACAAAAAATTGAATCTGTAGAACAAAGAACTATATTATATATTAGAAAAATAAATATATAAATTTATAAATTAAAATTATTTATAAATATTTAAATTCATAATATATTTTATATTTTTTTACTCCGCGAATATCATGAAATAGATAAAATAAATTTATAGAAATATCTTTATTTATAAAAAAATGCTGTAAGATTTATTTAAAGATATTATTTATAATTATATAAGAACTTTATAGCCGGGGGCAGTTTTTATTATTAAAAAGAAAAAAATTTAAAAATTATATTGTAAAAACTAGAAAACTATTTAATTTTTTATAAATTTAATATTATATATAAATAAAATATTAGCCGTGAGACTAGAAACAGGCTATATTAATTTTATAAAATATATATTCTAACTGGTAGAACTAATATTTTTATAATTAATATAAAAATAGTTATTATACTTCTAGTTATAATTATTATTAATATATACTATAAAAATCAGAATATTATATTCTTAATTAAATAAAGATTATATTTTAATTTTAATTATAAATATAGCTTTATAAAATTAAGTATACTTTTCCAGCTATTCTTATAAAATATATTTAATAAAGAATATAAAATAAAAAATAGATATTATTATTTAATAATATTTATAATTAAAAAAAGATTCTTATTCTCTCTAGAAGAAGAGACTAGATAAAATAATTAAATATATTATAAATATTCTAGTAAACCAGGATACTGTAGATAATTTTATAAATTAATATAAAAATTAATCTGTAAGTCTTATCTTCTGTAAGATTAATTAATTTTAAATTAATTTAAAAATATTTACTGGAGACAGGAGTAATCTATAAATATAAAGATTTCTTATAATTAAGACTACTAATATATTAATTAAAATAACCAGCTTATTATAAATTTTTTTTAATAATAATTACTGGTAATAAATACTACAGGAGACTAAGTAGTATTAAATATATTTATAAAAAATATAAATTATTATAAATTAATATTTATATATGCACGTGGATACTTATGAGAATAAAATAATTTATTATAATAAAAAATACAGAAACTATAGATAGAGCTATAAAAAATACAGAAACTACAGATAGAGCTATAAAAAATATAAAAAAAATTATATTAATAATAATATCAGCAGTAAATAATTATTATAATTAATTATAAATTTAATTATATTCATATAAAGGCTAACTTACTGCAGAAGAAAAATTAGAGAAAAAGACTGTAAATAATAAAAATAAATTAATAAAAAAAAAGTAATAGTAATAATTATAAAATAAATTTATTTAATAATAAAAATAATAATATGCTGGTATATAATGGCAGAAAAATATATTTTAAATAAAAAATATTATATTATATAAAATATAATAATTATTTATAGAAGAATTACTTACTAGTTTTTCACGGGAGAAAAAAAATAGAAAATAATTATATATAATAATAGCAGCAGGTACTTTTATTTTGATTATATAGAAAATTATATTAGAGTAATATTATGAGAATAAAAAAATATATTATAGAAAATAAGTAATTACTCAATTATTATAAATATAAAAAAAGTAGATTATATATAAACATTTCTTACGGGGGAGGAAGAGAGCCAGAAAAAAAATTATAAAAAAAAATTTATATAGAAATTTACTAGAAATCCTGAGCTCTGAATCCTAATTGATATCTTAAAATAATTTTATTATTAATAAAATATATTATTTAATTTTAAAATAAACCCTACAAGAATTCTAAGATTCTGTAGTAAATTCTAGGATTTTATATATAATGAAATAATATTTTATATATTTTATAAAAAATTTTATAAATAAAAATTTATAAAAGAATACTCGTGAAGAAACAGCTTATAAAAATTATAAAAATAAATAATATATATAAAATATAATAATATATTATAAAAATTAATTCAAAAGGCCTTATAAAAGTTTTATAAAAAATATCTTTCTTTTATATAATTTCTTCTATAAAGATTTATATACAGGAGTTTTAATAGTATTGAATTTATTATAAATAATATTAGATATTATTAGCTACCGTGAAACAAGTTTATATTAGAATAATTATTATAATTATTATTAATACTTGCAGCCTTGGGGATTAGGACCTTATGAAAAATAATTATAAAAATCTAAATTCTTATAATCATTATAATACTTATTATTATAAGAAATATCTATATTAATAGTAATTCTATTATAAAACTTAATTAATACTTGTTATATAATCCACAGGCTATTTATAAATACCTCACTATTTGCGGGCAGAGAGAGGATAGTTAATAATAATATCTTAAGAAAATTTATCTTATATTTTATACTCATGAATAAGATATACTCTTCACACTATCTTATTATATTCATCCTTATAATATCAGAATATTAGATACAAATTATATTAATAATAATATTTAAATAAATTTCAAGATTATAATCTAGATTATATAGCTTTTATTTTTAAATAATGAATATAATAATAATATACAGTTATATGTATAATACCGCTTGGAGGTAATACTAATAAAAGAATCAATAAATCAATAAATCAATAAATTAATAATAAATAATAAGAAATAAATTATATAATACTATATTTTTTATTGAAATACTATTTAATAATTATTTATTTTAATAATTTATAAAATATTTATTTTTAAATATCCTTACAAGTCTTCTTTAATTAAATTTATAAATATAGATGATTTTAATATGATTAAATATTTTTATTTTTATTTTAAAACTTATAATAGCTATTTACCACTTAAGAATTTCAGTAAGATTATAGATATTATTAAATATATTTATAAAAGTCTAATTAATTTTAATATCATATCCAGTATAATAAAAGAAACTAAGTAATATATATTATAAAATATATTTTTTCATTATTAGAATAGAGATAATATAGTACAGAAATATAAATATTTACATAATAATTAATATTATAAAAATTTTTTTCTAAAATATTAAATTTACTGTTTATAGTATATATACAATGTATATAAAAAATAATATTTTTTAGTAAATTATTCTTATAATATATAAATCTTCTTTTTTAAAAGATATATTAAGCGATCTAATATAAAGTATATAATATTATAATAAATAAAATATAAAAAATATTTAAGAATATTTAATTACTAAATAATTAATATATAATAAAGGAAATGAAGAAAACCATATAAAATTATTAAAAAATAAAATAATTATAAAAAAAATAATAACCATGGAGTAAAAGAAGAAAAAAATAATATAAAAATTTTCTATTTATGTTTTCTTATAGTAGATCTATCTATGTAAATATAATTGATTATAAATGAAATTATATATTATTTTTATATAGTTTTATTAATATTATACATCTTATAAATTTTTATTTTTTATTATCAGATCTTCATTACTTTAAATATAAAAATATATGAGATTATTTTTAATATTTAAGCTAGGTGGCTTGTCCTAGTAAAAAAAGAGTATTTATAATGAAATGATTTAATTATTAGAGATAAGACTATTAAGATAATATATTATAATAATTTTAAGAATTATAAGATTATTAATAATGGTTCTATAACTTTCTGATCTTTATAAAATATTAATCTTTTTATAAAAAATTATTAATCTCTCAAGAATCATTTTATCTTATAAATATAGATTATTTTTATCATTACCAGATGGATTTATAGTATTTAATAGCTAATTTCTTATCTAGTTAGCAGGCTTTCTATCCTGACAAGTAGATCCTATCACAATAGAGTATATTACTAATCTTAATAATAAATAATAAATATATACTAAAGAGCCTGCTGATAATATCTTATCTTTTAATAATATAATTATTTATATTCAATATTATTTATAATAAATTATATTATATTATATAGATACCACTACTGGAGCAGAAATAATAATTAATAATAATATTATTATTATTAATCTAGAACTACTTACTACTACTGATAATATTACTATTATTAATCTATAACTATTTAATAATAAATAATTCTTTGAAAATATGAATAATACAGTCATCCAACTTCTAAATTTAATTAAGATTATAAATATATGCTTTACTGTATTTAATAAGTAATTAAATTATATTAAATAATATAATTAACTATTATAAGACATCCTGCTCTATAATAAATAGCTTTTTATTTAAAAACTATTTCAATTATAATAATAAATCTTTGTTTCTTCGTCTTTATCTGTTAAGAAGAAAGTTATTAATACTAGTACTAATATAACTATTTAAATAAATCTTGATTAGTTAGCAGCCGCTTACAGTAAAATAACTGACTAAGGAAAGCTAATCTCTTAGCCGTCCTAGATAGTTTCAGTAACCAAGAATATTAAGAAATTATTAAGATTTGTTTATCATTCCACACTGGTAGCACCAGCCTTATTGGATCAATTTCTTAAATATATTAGGTAAGAAAATTTTAATTTGAATTAAGATTTATCATATCCGAATTATTACTATCCCAGTAGATTATACATGGAAATATCTGATAAAAATGAACATCTATTATTTGATAAAGAGAGTAGGCCCCTATAGCTTTCTAAATAAAGTATAAAGCGGTACCAGTAGGCATAATAGGATGTGGAATCTGACCATAGGGTTAGAGTGACAACAGTGTTGGTGCCGGCACCAACAAGCTATCTGCTGGTGCTTGCTGAATGTTCCACTTATAACATCACTCCTTAAGGCGCACTAAGAATTAATTCGGACATTAGTCTTAGGTTCGCACAGGCCGGGGTCTCAACACTAGGTGTTTCCGGGGATAAGCAATCAGTCTAGGGTAACTAGATATTAGTTGCTACTATGATGTAAGCCCAACATTAACACATCTCCAACAACGCTCCCTAACAGCCTTGCTCCTGTTTCCTATCATAAGGATCAAAACTAGAATTTAAAGAACATATATGACAAGGAGATAAAAACTATTTTCAATAAACTAAATTACATAAGTCTGCTCAAGGCAAGGGATATAGTCCAATCCTAGCCATGACACCCCTCAGCTAGTCAATCGACCCAAAAGAATAAAACTTGAATTAAAATCCATATCTCTATATTAGCAAGTGTAAGTCATAAAATGATGTATCACGTCGTCGATAACCATGGTCAAGTCCCGCCGAATGGCCGTGTCGCCAGAGCGCCCATATGGCCCCGAGACATGGCCCATACAGGTCACCTTTAAATCAGGCATTGCAAAGACTGGAATATCACTGAGCCTTCTTGGTATCCTTCACAGACTTGTTTTCCCTTCTCCTCTTGATAGCCTCCGGGGAGTATTCGGTGTCCAGAAGATAATCCCACCACCTGAAGCTGCTGGAATAATTTCCTACAAACTTCTCGTGATGGAGATCATGGTGGTCTGCGCCAGCCCAGAAAGGGAGGAAGTGATGAAGACTCCATGGAAACTCATAGCCACTGTGCGCATCAATGGCCTGGAAAAGCCGCAAGACGATCCAGATGTACATCGTAAAAATATGCAGATCGCCGGTTACTGCACACCATAGAATTGGGCAACCAACAGTACCAAATCCAAGAATCATGACTTCAATTGGAGAAGCATATTCAGCTGCCATACCGAAAGGTGCGGAATATTGATGATGAATCTTGTGGATGGCTTTATACAGTGGACCCCAATGGAGAGCACGGTGGGAAAAGTAATGCCACGTGTCTTCCAGAACAAAGAATATCGCTATTTGATAAGCCATGGTCCACAAAGAGGGAAAAGGTACAGAGGTGGACAGGCCAAAAAACTGGGCCATCGGGTGGAAAAGCCTAGAGCTGTTAGTAACGCCATCACAAATGGCCCATAGAAAGATCAAGTATTTCTCACCATATTTGTGGCAGCTCTACGGTAAAATGGCTGAGTAGCACAAATCTAGCACAATCCCATTGCTCTCGTAAGGATGGTATCTTGCTCTGTAACCCAGTTAGAACAATGGCAAGTAAGCTTCGGTGATCCTGAGACTCACGCTTTGAATCTTGTAGTTCTTGAACAAACCGAGAGTGTCTATAAAGATCCAAGGGAGGGAACGCCCGAAATATACAATTTCGTGCATTACAAAAGACATGATTCCAGTTGCAAGAACGTCATTTTGCATCCAGGCATACCATGCTGTCCATAGTCTTTCGACCACGTTCAGATGAGTATTGTATTTGGAGATTTCTTCAAACTGGCCCCAGTATGATTCTGGCGTAGACAGCAAGGTGGAATTCCTATGTCCTGTAAGAACTCATATATAAATCGGGTAGTACATCAAAAGCTGCTCACATTGTACAGGGACGCAGGCCGGCTTTTGCCCTTGGCACTTTTCTTCTCAACTCTCCTTCAATAAACCCTCGCTATCAGAGCGAGAATACGTAGACGACAGAGGTATATGAGGTTTAGAGAGTCGTGTTTATGCGATTGGCATATGGCCAATTTTATAAACGAGGATAAAAGTGTTGCAGCGACAAATAAGTAGTTGTTAATGAATTGTTGCCTGTGAGAGGTTGGCTGGTATTTCAGGAACACTTGTGGAAGAAGCGCGCGACCAGGACAGCCGCTCCCGAGGTGGCGAGACCTTTTCCCCCTGGCCTTGGACCTATCTGGCACCACTGGCTAGCCGACTGGGACCGATATTAGTTAGCTCCACTTGCTTGGAAACTAGTCTGTATTCCTTGGTAGATACGTTAGTATGTTCACTACTTATTATTATCTAATTAAATTATTATTCCTACCCCTAGCAGCTAATCAAAGCGACCTCCTCACTGCACTGTATAGAGCATTTGCTTTGTAGATATTGGTGGACTGGATTAGATCTAGGCAGCACCCGGGTAGGTTAATGAGACATACTCTCCGTGCACTATATTAACATGTACATACACCTGCCCTTCTGAATGGAGGCAACATGGTTCGGGAGATTTCAGACAGGGGGCCAGGGGCCAGATTACTAAGCCATAACCAGTGGCCCGAGGACTACAAAGCGAAGGGCGTGCTGAGCACAACTTTCATATCACACAAATATTACTTGTATTATAGTCACTGCCGTGTCCGGTGTTCATTGTACTTTTGTATAGATTTCCCAATATATTCAGCCCTCCGCAGACGGATGTTTTTTTTCTTGATTGGCCTTATTTATCTCCTACCTCAAGCTTGACTCGCTGTGAGTTCAATCGCCTTACGATAGATGTAGTAGCAATTCAGGTAATGCTCAGAACACCGTGTTACCCTGCCATAATCCACCAACTGATACATTTGATTATATCATCTGGTCTGAAGAGAGAAGAGAGTACATGATGCAAAGGGTGAAAGTGGGCTTGGTGTTTGCATGATTTGCTTGGTGCGCATGACGCCATTATTCTTAAACCCGAACTTCTTGAGTAGTATTCCTTCTGGTTATTCCACTTATTTTTCATTGTTCGCCCTACCCTGCCGTTTGCTTCACCATTCGCAATGTATGCGATAAATAAGTAAGTTACTCAGTCGTATTGTCAGCATGAGGGGAGTATTGACACTGTCACCGTAGGGCATACGGTCTGGATGCACATTTTGATAAACTGTGGCGGCAAATAAGCGATAATGCCTATCCGAAATCGCTAGACGTCTACAAACACGCAAGCCAAGCAAAATACCCCATTGAGAATGTCGCGAAACTGGAGAAGCTCATGGACTCACTTTCCGTGACATCCAAGTCTCAACCGTTACTGCAGACGGAAAGGCTTTTGAAAATAATTGCTGAATACCCCGATGATGTGCTCAATGCTGATCCCACGCTGCCAGACGTGAATGTTTTCATGGCACACGTCGTAGACACTTCTTGGCTCGTAGCTGCTAAGGCTGCAGTCCAGACTCTCGGAGTTATACTGAATACGCTATCAGATGATGTACTCTCCCTCAATGACGAGATGCTCTATTGGGATAGTGTTTTGGAGTCCCCCTGGTCACTTGGGCTCTATATGCTCCAAACCTCGCCAGTGGTGCTTTGGAACAGATCCCGAAAAGTCTGGCACCATGCTAACTCCATGAACAATTCCCGGACGTCCGGTCAACCCAGCTGGATGCAGTTTTACGAATCTGTTCGTCAGTGTGTCCTTCCCCAAAGTTTGCATCTTTGGCGGGGAAGGATGTTATCACCACTCTCAACAGCGAAGTCAGATGTACGGCAGAAGCGGAAGATATTGAGTTCATTGAAAGATATGAATGCTTGTAGCATAGGGATCCTCATAAGAAACAGTTTCTCATGCGCAGTTGGCGACAATTTTACAGGCGACAATTCTACAGGTGACAATAGCCATGGTATGTTCACTGAGAGCTTGCAGATCAACGTCCTTGAGAGTGTGGCCTTGATGAAATTGCTTCTCGAAGATGCTGAAAAGGGAAGTGTCCCGTGGAATCATGAAGAGCACATAAACATGGCGATCAATCAAGAAGTCACGTCGATGCGCATGCATTACTGCAGTGATCTATCATCTGAGGGTCCGAGATTTGTCATGAACCAATTGGGCTATATACTTGAACAGCTTCTACCGGCCTATGCCAAAGCTTCAGCGACAACAATCAACAACTCTGGACGCCCCCATTACCTAGTACGTTTTTGGTTACCTTTGACCCTTGCACTATTATCAACAAGTACATCACTGGAGCTGTTACGGAATAGGCGCCATGAGCTCTTGGAATGGATTGCCAATTTCGGTTCAACCACTATCGAGTTTTGGAACAACTGGGTTGTAGACCCACTTCGCAGGCTTGTCGGCACTATAAGACATGATGAAAAAAGTGAAATTGCATTGATGAGTAGAAACAGCTTGGAAGCCGATCGAGCGAGTTTGGAAAGAATGGTTGTGGACTTCGTTCTTGATCGTTGTGAACCGAACAAGAATGACTATGATGCTTTTGATACCCATGTCATTGCTGCTAAAGTCCGGGAAGGTGACTTGACACCAGTGCTGAAAGCATATGAAAATGACCTACGTAGTCCTTTTGTCGGGACCATCAAGGGTGATTTGGTGCGAGCACTTCTGATACAGATACAGAAAACAAAAGTAGATGTTGAAATCGCGATAGGGGGAATTGACGCTCTGTTGAAAAGCCAAGAGCTGGTTTTTGGGTACGACTCCCGGCCAAGAATACCAGAGTAGCCGTTGACTTTCTATAGGTTTATTGGACTAACCCCAGGCTTAATGGTGTCATTTGCGACTCTTCGTTGGCTTTACGGCTTGCTGGGCAGTCGAAGGGGCTTCCGAATGGGTAAGCAGCAGGACGAACTGAGGCATGCTTTGCGGTAAGTACTAGCCTAGTCCCAAAGAACAATTTGATTCAGGCCTAATATATCGCTGTAGGATTGTACATCGGACTTTAACATCGTCTGCCTCCACTCCTGGCAATGCGCTGGCATTTAGAGACTATGGTCTCCTCATATGCAACGCCGAAGTCCTACTTTCAAAGGCGCGGATCATACTGAAAGGCGCAGATCTCCGTTCATTCCAGGAAGACATCAATGAATTAGTCGAGCAAGATACGATTGACCGGCAACTCAAGGTTGTTGAACGAATGGGCTGGGTCTACTCAAAATGGATTTGATGCAGTCCGTTATGCTCACTCTTTTGGTGGAAAATATGATTCATGCCTTTTGACTTTGGCGGCTGACAATATTCTCGACAAGTATTACTGTATTATCTCTTACGTTCTGTCGTAGACGTATTGTCGAATAATGATAGAATATTGTGGTGGTCCAATCTACACCAAGCTTATGTACAAGGGAGCTCATTTCTACACCTTGGTATATCTCGGACAATCCTAGTGTAAACCGGGTGAAATGACGTGTTCGATGTTAGTGACCATTTCAATACCCAAGGATATGATCAAGGCTACCGGGTATTGATGCTATATCATCAAGTAATACTCTTGATTTTATTATTGTTTTTGTCTATCGTGTTTGGAACATCTGACTGGAGCCACAAATGAACAGTAGCTGTCTTAAAGTGGTTATAAAAGCTGATAGTTAAATACTCTCATCTGTGGGGTGCGCTTGGGTAGACCGGACGATACTAGGCGATTACACAAGTGCCCGGGATACTACTCCGAACATGTACTCACTGTACGTGCATATACTGCTGCCAGCTTCCTAATAAACCTTGGAAGGAAATCAGTTCCCAAAGATAAGTCGTGCTACTGTTGTCTATCGAATGAAATTATTTACCCGGCAACTTTCCGAAATTCAACGTGTCCAACGTCGCCGATTCTTACTTCAACAAAAGGTCTCCGATACAACACCTGTCTTGTCCCGTCCCGTCCCCTGACCCCATTCTCCGGACCGGCTCCTGGTTCCGTGGAAGATCCTGAATCCAGCACCTGCCACTATTCGAAGACTTGAGTCCTCTTACAGTCGGTATTATTGACGGAGACAAGCAGACAAATTAAGTGAAGTGAAATCTTGATTCCAGCCAAACACAAACTTGTCGAGAAACCATAAGCGGAATCGGAAGGGATAGGAGAAAAGAGAGGGGGCACGCAAGACCAACAGAGGAGAGGGGAGAATAACGTCAAACCCAACTAAGACGAATATCGAGTAGGGATTAGCACAACGCAGAACATAAACTCACTATCACGGCTTTTATCCCTCGCTCTCTGTATACCTCGAGTCTGCAACAACAAGATGGCTGGTACAAGGAACTACGACTTCCTGGTGAGTATTGATTAATGCCCCAAGAAATCAATAAGCTAAATATCGGTCTCTGTAGATCAAGTTACTGCTGATTGGTGACTCTGGGGTCGGAAAGTCATGCTGTCTATTGCGATTCAGTGAAGACTCGTTCACTCCGTCGTTCATTACTACGATCGGAATCGACTTCAAGATACGTACCATCGAGTTGGACGGTAAACGCGTAAAGCTCCAGATATGGGACACAGCTGGGCAAGAGCGATTTAGAACTATCACTACCGCATACTACAGAGGAGCTATGGGCATACTTCTTGTATACGATGTTACCGACGAAAGATCATTTCAAAGTGAGAAACGCTTTCCTTAAACCCGAGGTGGATCATGAGATAATTTGATGCTAATGCCCAATCGCCTTACTTAGACATTCGCACTTGGTTCTCAAATGTTGAGCAACATGCGAGCGAAGGCGTTCACAAGATCCTTATTGGCAACAAATGTGATTGGGAAGAGAAGAGAGCTGTGTCAACTGAGCAAGGGCAGCAATTGGCCAATGAGCTGGGAATACCATTCCTTGAAGTATCAGCTAAGAACAACATCAACATCGAGAAAGCGTTTTATGATCTCGCATCCGATATCAAGAAAGGAATGGATACGTCGAAGTCCGAACAGGTCGGCTCCCAGGGCGTGAGCATAGACCAGCAAGGTTCTGGGTTGAACGGCAACGCGGGTGGGAAATGCTGTTGATTTGTTAGTACACTCTCGTTTGGTCTTCGGGTTATCTTTTTCCATTATGACTCTATGTCTTTGCGTGTTACAGGTTTGTGTGCCATGGCTTCAATACATCATTATGTTCACGGTTCGAATAGATGCTGGGAAGCTAATTGGCTGATTCTGCTCCTAACCCATGTATGTTGATAATGAAGGCAGGGGCTTATGGTTTTCGTGAATGCCTTCATTCTTCTCTCTGGTCTGTCTTGGGTCGTCATCCATTTACTGCGATCGAATTTTCCCAGGTGGCGTTTCTCTGTTGTATTCATTACTGTGCAAGTGAAATTAGGTATAGCATAAACAGTCTTTTGCAAGTGCGGTATACATCACCCGCCAGCATCTCCTAATATACATGAGGAAACTTGGGGCATGTCCGTATCTGAATGGTCTTGGCAAAAGTTGACTGCAGCCGGAGACAATCATGATGGTGGTCGTACTATAAATTGAAGATCGTCGATTAGGGATAGCACCGAGGTATTGAGCATCACCACACTAGGAGCGTTGATAAGAAACGCGGGCCAGAAAAAAGATGTTCCTGGAGGATCATGGTCTAATCTAACCGAAGATGATGATGTATAAGCTACTTGGATAGGTAGAAGGAAGAATGCATGAAGTTCGTTGGTAATGTGCACTTCTGTGAGAGTTAGTCTTCTCTGTACGGTTTGAACACTTCTCATTCAGTAACTTAATATAGCACTGACACTAGCACTGGCATTGCCATTCTCTCATTGTGCCGGAAAGAAGTTACTATCGAGTACTCAGAAACATTTGCGGCCGGTATAGTAGACCATGATGTTAATATTGTATCTTCTGCTCCTCTCAAAGTGGGGCTGTGTGGATATCCATTTGAGATGGCCCATTATTTGTGAACGAACACTTTACGGAGTACAGATTTTGTTCGGAACCCTGTTTTCTCCGTCCTTTGTCTTTCTACATCGTATGAATCGGTCAAGGATAGCAGCAATAGAAAAGAGGGAAATTTTCTGAAAGAGCCTTCCAAATCCTTGTGTTGGTTTTCCCTTTATCGGACTTTTAATCCTTCTTTTCGATCCCGCTTTTCTCAATTCAGTATACGCGCTCAGCAGCCAGTTTACTTACGCCTTTCTCGGATCACCTATCTGTAAGTCAAGGCAGTCACAATGTTCCAACAAGTCAAATTTATCGTTTCCGATGTTTAAGATTTGCTTACAAAAAAAAAACATTATGCAGGTCATGATACTGTAGAGAGCAGGTGTACTCAGCTGCAGTAGTGGGAACGCGGGACACTAGTCGTTACTTTGGAGGGGCCTTCAGCTACCGCTAAAAAAATGTCCGAGACTCGAGCCTTCACAGTTCGACCGCTGTCAAAACAAACAAGAACTGATCATAGAGATGCCTTTCGCGTTTATCTCTCCTCGTCGTCCCTGGCTTTTCTGAAGCTCAGAGCTGGAGATGTGTGCAACATTAGTCTCGCCGACGGTCCATCGAGAACGGCAATAGCTTGGAACGCGACCGAGAACATTCAGAATACGGTTGTACAGACCTCAAGAACTCTTCAGGAATGTTATGGATTCAAAATTGGGGAGAAGATTACAATATGCAAGGTCGATGGCCCCTTGAATAAGATCGACAAAGTCTCCATTATAGAGTGTTCAGATAGTGATAGGATTGCAAGATACGGCACGATTCCACCCTCTGACATAATCCACTGGTCATGGTCCCTGGAGTTTCCTCTTCTGAAATGCGATGGCATTACTGTTGGCCTAGTATTTGAGGTAGAGCTTAGGGGCCAACGCCGGAGCTTCAGAGTGGCAGATATCTCAGGTGAAGATGGAAGTACTACCTGTACTCTCTTCAGGTTCGCCGAAACCAGCGAGATCATAATGGGCGAAGATCTTAAGAAACCTCTAGAGCGCGGAACTTCTACTATCCAAGTGCGGCCGACTGGGCTGGGAGGAATGGACCGGCAAATCGAGAGTATCAATGAAAGTCTTGCTGACTTTAACCCTGGTCTAGTCAATCTAGTAATGCCTTCATTCTATGAACACAGTCGAGGCATTCTTCTTTATGGTCCGAAGGGAACAGGTAAGACGGCGCTTCTGGAACAGATTAAAGCAGCAGGGTGGAGGCAAACATTCCATATTGGGTCCTCAGCCTTTGGCCGCAATATCGGGGATGCCGAATCCAAGATGCGCAATATATTCCAAGAAGCAATGCGTTCTCAACCCAGTGCAATCCTGATTGACCAGGTGGAGTTCATTGCGCCTAGACGGACATCGCTCGATAGCCAGTCGTTGGCATCGGTTCTATGCGAATGCATTGACGCTACAAAGAATGCATTCGTTTTGATTGTGGCTGCAACCCGTCATCCAAATGATGTCGATGATGCCCTGAGGACACCGCATCGACTAGCAACTGAGATTGAACTGCATATTCCGACAGCACAGGATCGAGCCAAAATATTGCGTGCTATATGTGGATCCCCATCCCCGGCATTGAGCGACACCCTCATAGACTTGATAGCGGAGAAAACCCATGGTTACGTGGGTGCCGATCTCTTCGCTTTGCTTCAGTTGATTAGTCGCAAGGCACGGCAAAGACAGATGTTGGAACCTGAGTTTAGTTTTGGTGACAAACGCATACCTGCCGATAATGCTGTTGAAGGTCCAACCACTCCTGAACCAGGAACAGCTATACATATAAAGGACGTTGATGTCCTATCAGCCCTGCAGGAAACTCGACCTACTGCTATGCGGGAAGTGTTCTTGGAGACGCCCAAGGTCAGGTGGTCGGACATTGGTGGGCAGCACGAAATTAAGAGACGTTTGCAGAAAGCAGTGGAGCGTCCATTGAAGGTAAGCGCGCACCTTTAGATTGTGTTGTTGCAGTTCTGACAAGGCCAAGCATCCCGAGCGAATGAGGAGGCTTAATTTGACCAGCAAGAAAGGTGTACTTCTTTACGGGCCACCTGGATGCTCTAAGACGTTGACGGTGAAAGCATTGGCCACGGAAGCAGGGCTGAACTTCCTGGCAGTCAAGGGAGCCGAGATCCTAAGCATGTACGTCGGAGAATCTGAACGAGCATTAAGAGAAATTTTTCGAAAAGCTCGTTCTGCAAGGCCCAGCATCATATTCTTTGATGAGATAGACGCTATCGCCTCGAAACGTGGCACTTCATCACAAGGCGGGGTTAATGTTCTTACAACTCTTCTCAATGAAATGGATGGCATCGAGGAGCTTAAAAGTGTCCTAGTCATCGCCGCCACAAACAAACCTGAAGTGATAGACCCGGCGTTGATGCGCCCCGGTCGATTGGACAATATACTTTACATAGGACCTCCCGACTACGAGGCGCGGAAGGAGATTTTGGACATATGGTTCCGCAAATCCGTCATTAACCCGGAAGTTGAGGTGGATGTGTTGGCCATGAAAACTGACGGGTATTCAGGGGCTGAGA
Source organism: Aspergillus tubingensis (assembly GCF_013340325.1). Classification (NCBI taxonomy): domain Eukaryota; kingdom Fungi; phylum Ascomycota; class Eurotiomycetes; order Eurotiales; family Aspergillaceae; genus Aspergillus; species Aspergillus tubingensis. Next base: position 54,129 of record NW_023336276.1, read on the forward strand.
TCGTGAGCATATGTGAGACAGCCGGTGATGCTGCGTTGGATGCAGAAGAGGAGACCGGCGAAGCGCAAGATATCCGATGGGAGCATTTCGAGTATGCGCTTAAGCAGGTGAAGAGACAAATAACGGCTGATGTTGTTGAAGCGTACGAACAGTGGGGTGACTCTGTTGACATATGAGCACAATTGTCTCTATATAGAAACTATATAACGATGCGATCATTCCGACTTGGAAGTAATAAACCAATCTTCAAGCATGGAGCTGCTGTTAATTGACTGGGTACCTTGTTCAACATGTGGGTTCTCTTTTTTATTCTTAGACGAAGAGGAAAGAAACCAAGACCGAGAAAGTAGAAGAAAGAGAAAGAGAAAGAGAAAGAGAAAGAGAAGAAGGAAAACAGGAAAGAAAGAAAATGAATGATATTTTAGCATTGGTTCTTGATGTGCAGGGGATTAGGATAACAAACATGGGACCCGCCTATCGTGCGGATAGCAAACCTACCTGGCTCTGACCTTCATACATGACACAACAAGGTGCCAATTACTCTGCAACTTTTGATCCGTCTTGGGTAACCCCACTCCATACCAACCAGACCTTCGATGCGTCTCGCTCCCTTGATATCTCGCTTACCCAGACTTATTTCTTGCTACAATCTGTTCAGCTTGCCCTTGGTGGTTTCCTAGAAAGCTCCCTCCACCAAGTGGATCCTGTAGGATGCCAGAAGAATACACTCGGGGCCGCTCTCGTGGCCGTTTGCCATCCTCGGAATTTGATCGGGCCCCATCCTTGCAGCGTTCTTTGTCCCCTCGCTCAGAATCGAGATTCAACACCACACCCCGGAGGCGTTCTGTGGAGCGTGGTGCTGTTCGCCGCAATGGTCACCGTTCCAGAAGCTGGTCGCGGTCACCGTCGCACAACAGAGCGCTATCCCGTAGTCGAAGCCGAAGCCGAAGCTCAGCGCCCAGACGTTACAGAAAGAAAGACTTCAGCCGGACCCCGAGTCCCTCTGCCGATGCTTCAAGAAGCTCAAAGGTCGGTTGCGCTTGCATCATCCCAGTCTGTAGGTTTTATGCTGGAACTAACGGAAATCAAAGATAGTTATTGAAAAGTTGACCAAAAATGTTACCGAATCACATCTTCGGGAGATATTTGGTGGTTTTGGTGACATACAAAGTCTTGATCTTCCCATGAATAAAGCTTGTAAGTCCTATAGACTCATGCTTTCCTACATGCCCAGGCTGACGCTCTACTAGTCATGACAAACAGGGGCACTGCATACATACTCTACCACGATCCTGCGGATGCAGAGGCAGCCATCGCGCATATGCATGAAGCTCAGCTAGATGGTGCCACGTTGAATGTGTCGATTGTCCTTCCTAGGAGAGCTTTTTCTCGCTCACCACCACCAGTTCAACATAGCAGAGCAAGCTTTGGCCGCCCAGGACATGGCCGCGGACCCCCGTCGGATAGTCGCGCTCCAAGGTCACCGCCACCGGCTAGGAAATATCGCCGTTCTCGGCATATGGAAAGACATGACATCTATAGGCCTCGCTCTCTGTCGCGCTCCAGGTCGCCACGCCGCTCTCGATCCCTTTCTTCAAAATCCCGTTCAACTTCACCACCGCCAAGGCGGACACACTCGCGTATGGACAGCTCCCAACGTCGCCGTCGCCGTAGCCCGAGCTACAGCAGCTATGGCTATAGCAGTCGCAGCGATAGGGAACGGAGCGCGAGCCTAAGAAGAGACCATCATTAACCCAGGATTGTTTTACGATATGGTCTTGGTGTCATTTGATAGTCTTTATAGGATGTCACAATGAAGCTACCGTTCTTGGCGTCGTTCAACTACATGGGACTGGCAGAGTGATGATGGGGTGCAGGCCGGTGGACTTCTACACTCGAATCAATTTGAAGCCTTGTCCTATAATTAATAATGTAAAGTTATCTTGTGCACGGGAGAAATTTAGGAAACCCAAGTCATCCGCAATCTAGCTCCAGCAATCACAAATCACCCAGGACCAGGGCCAGTGTCGAGAAGCACCTCTAGAAAAAGGCGCACCAGCCAATATACATAGCAGCTAGATTCTTTACATCCGTTGCTTGTACAATTAGTTCGTCTACGTGACCGTCTACCGAAAGGGGGACTGATTCCCCAGGTAGAAGGCCACGAAGTTTGTTGCGAACATTCTCTAGAACACCGGCAGGTGTCTCTGGGGCATTGGCATGTGTACGACGCTTCTGTTTATCAGCAACGTGAGCGTGTACATCTTGGGTGGTGCTTACCTTCTTCCCGATGAAGTCCGTGGTAGGGTCATGCAAGAACGTCTCCAGAACGGTCATGAGTGCGTCTTCGTTGTGGCGAAGTAGACCAAGACTAATTTCACATGTCTTGCGGAACGGACCTATCAATGATATTAGTACATGGACGTTTCAGAGGTCGATTAGAACGAACCATTGTATCCATAGGCACCGAACGCATCAACCATGTTTTGGGTCAAACGAAACGGAACCAATTCAGGTATATCGAATGTCAATCCCTATCCATGTCAGCCAAAAAGATGCAAGGCAGGTTTGTCTTGGGTCTCGGGCGCCTAACCTTGTCGAAAAGGCAATTGAAGTCGACATGTAAAACACCTCCCGTGCCTTCCTCGAACAGTATATTTTCACCATGTCGATCACCTAACCTGCAGAGAAATAAGCTGAAAAGGACATATATCAGCAGACTGTGGATTGACGAACCCTAGGACATGCCCAACCATGGACATAACAGCACAGGAACGAGTATAGCGAATTCTGGCAGCAAACCATGATCCTGCTTCGGGAAACATTTCAATGAACCATTCATACAGAACTGGAGGAAACCTGCATCGAGATTAGTCTTGGAACGGAGCGAATCAAGAGGAAGTGCAATCGGAAAACTTACTTTGACAAAACTTTTGTTGTGAAAAGATGGAGTTTTGAGTTGTCGGAGCATGCTTCGTTCAGGTCGTGTCTGATCTCATTATACTATAGTAGAACCACTTCAATAGCTGTATGGCTATCATCATGAAGCTGAAAAACTTACGTTTGGCGCGATGCCTCTCTCTCTCAAGAGCTTGATAACAATGTCCCTCAAAGTACGAAGGTTATCGACCCATTCGATTAGCCCGCATTCTTCGTTCAGCGGTGTCACAGCGTACGTTTTGATATCTGCCACAGCGATTACTCGGTCAGAGGATAATGGAACACAGAGGATATGACAGACGTTTGAGTACTTACACATCCGTCGTTTACTCGATTCCACATCCTTTTTGAAGAGCCGATTGATCATGTTGTTGAATTCCATGAGCCGTTGATCTTTGCGCAGGTCATCCTTGGGTTTGCACAGAATGTTGTATACTTTTCCGTCTGAGCCCCGGATCCCTATCCTTCGTGGTTTCTGGAGAGAATTCAAGACCTGCACATCGTCCAGTATGGCTATCAACAGTCAGTGAGGTTTTTGCAGAAGTCAAATTAAGAAGCGTTACCTTCAATAGTCGTAGGATCCCTAGGGAAGGCCCTGAAACCTTTCAGGTATTCAGGTTTATGGCTGGCTGGTAGCGTCGGCGTTAACATTGCTTGGAACGGCACCACAAGCCTACAAGGCGCCACCTTATGACTGAACTTCAGATCACGCAGACTGACTCTCAGGACTTTGTCTTCGATGCGAGCTATACACAACCTTAGCATTTCCTCTGAGAACTTCTGTCCTTGATTTATCATGCCACGCATATCTGACGATGGCTGATTTTTCAGTTTCTTGTTGACTTCCTGCTTAAGATTAGCTCGAACTGATTTGATGCAGACTTCTCTTTCTTGACCTACCGTAATCTTCTGCAGGCAGTTTATTCCTCTGGATGCCCGGTCCTTGGAAGAGGACTTAACCACTGCGAGGACAGTCCATAGCCCTTGTTGGGGAAATGAGTTAACTGCCCTGGCTACGATCTTGGTCAATAAGTCGTATACCGTCGTATTTGGGTGACATATCCTAGCAACAACTTGAGGGAGAATGGTGAAGAGCTGTTTCTAGTTAGCAATCTTTCATATGGTACTCGACTTTGTTACCAACCAGCGCAGCCGGGATCCTGTTCACATATTTCTTGAGTTGTGTATGCATATCATCGAGGCTCTTTTTTCGCTGACTCAGAGTGTGCTTTTGGAAATCTCTTTAAGTCGTCCCGATTATTCCAGTCAGCATGCGAATCGAGGTGAAGGTAACGGGTGTTGAAATGTTTAGATCCCGAAGAAAATATTCACTACTTACTCGTTGTCGCCTCTCTTTGGATCAAACGGCTGGTCGACGGTAGAAGCGTGTTCTAGCCAGAGTGTCAAGATTTTGGGCAAGGACTGGAATACGTATTTGTTGCCATGGGCCAATGACCGGAGGTAATTGTCAACAACTAGTTTTGAGGCCTCGCCACTCAAGCTGGGAAAAAAAATGAGCTATTGATCATTTTGCAGGTCAGGGATAGGAATGCTGACTAGATCTGTGCTTCCTTTCCCAGAGGTTTTGCTTTTTCCAAATCCAGGATTTTGTTGTAGTGCTTGCCTAGGTAGTAATGAGCCTTCTCCCACCTAAGAACCAGTTAGCTTCCACTTCAAAACACCTGCCGTACCTTTCTGGGACATAGAGTTTACCTAGGGTGAAGCTTTATAGCTTCCCTGTATCTCTGGACGATAGCATCTGATTGTGTTTGCCCTGCCCTGTCTGTCCACTTGGCCAGGAGCAGATGTGCCTATATAATTGTTACAGTCAGATCGTGTCGGTAGCCTGTGGACGGTGACATACTCGAGCCAAGAGCATATTTTGATGTTCACCATTATTTGCAATTAGCGATGAGGTACGCTCTTGAGATGTGGCTGTTTCTGACGAGAACTCATTAGCAGTAATTGCGCCTTCCAGTGTTTGTATTGCTTTTCGATGATGACCGTCTTTCCAGAGGAGCCGTGCGTGCTCAATAGTGGCAGATCGATCGTTAAGACGAGCCGCATGTAGCATCGACTGGTAGGCTTGATTGGTGAAGTTGCCTTTGCGCGACAGACGTGCACTAGTTAGCCAAGCAGCGGCTATGTCGGAATCGGTAAATTCGTTCCTTAAGGCTCTATCAGCATTCGACTAGAGAAGTTCATAAAGAGGGCAAAAGCGACATACGTTAGCTCCATCGTAGCCCTTCTGAGGCCTAAGAGATATTGCTTATCAGAGATGTAGCCCCCAAGGATATCCAAACGTCGATCCAGTATATCAGGTAGCTTTGTGCGCGAGTCATTGCTCTCACTATCCTCAAATTTAGCGCGAGCTATAGACTCTACCTCGTGTAGAGTATGTAGCTTGAGAATGCTATCATGGCATGACTGCAACGAAACCACGGAGTTGGCTGTTAGGGACTTGGCCACACTGAGTCGTAAGGCCTCTATGTGTTCCCAAAATTCCGTATACTTGCCTTGCCGGAAAGCATTGAGGGCCAATCCAATCTCAATATTGAATTCCCCCCTACCCAACCGCGAGAGCTGCTGAAGATACTCATTTAGCTTTCCCCAATTACTTGTGATCCAGGTCGCTTCTACTGCAAAAGGTAGAAACTTTCTAGATGAATTATTTGCTTTCAAGATCTCGAACCGCGTGAGAATGGCATCTAAGAATGTGTCAGTAGACCGGCTGGACGGGGATTGATTAGGGGAATACCTTGTTGTCCAGATTCCTTGAGACATGCGAGTAGACCCCACTGTGCTTCGCTATTATTTGGTTCTTTCTCAAGTTGCAATTCATACCAGCTTTGTGCGGTAGCCCACCTTCCTGCCTTTCGATGCTCAAGTACCTGCTGATCGATGTTTAACACGTGCAGATGGCTTGAAACTCCTTCGATACCGTCTGGTTCGTCGATCCGGCTATAGATATCTTGTAATCGCTGGTAGAGAGGTTCGACGGCGGCGCCTCCTTGCTTAGAATGCTGGTTTTTCCACTGTCGGATGTATTGCTCCCAATGGAACAGAGCCCGTGAGAATGATTTGCACTCAACAGCCCTCTTGGAGATGACCTCTGGAGGTATCGAACTCAGAAGTATCTCTACAGCTTTGGCTTGCGAATGGTAGGTGTCTAACAAAGCATCGCGAGATGTTCCCTTGTGGTTACGATTTGAAGGATGGCTGGGGTTCCTGAGACTATTTATCTGTTTCTTTTTGCCCTGTAGCCACCTTGAAAGGTAGTCGAGGACCTCGAAAATGCTCTGTTTCGAATAGTGTGAGACAGCAATCAAATAAATCTGTACAAATAAATGGAAATACGCTACTCACCTGACTGCACAATATGATGTTCTCATACACATAGTCGTGTGTGTCTGGTAATGGGTGTGACAGGACATTCACTAGCTCACAGCGTAGATCTTCTTTCTCTTGTGGGCTCCCAGAAACCGTACGGTTAAGGACCGCGAATGGCAGCAAAAAAGATGCTATTGAGATGTCTTGGCCTTTCACAATGCGGCTGCAAACACTGAATACTAATTTCGCATTGTCACCGTTCCCGGCTTGCAATAGATCTTGCACAAAGGTCCGTAGCCAGTTGCCATGTGTCAATCCAGCTGTGAACAAGGGATAGCTGCAGTTAGTGTTTAGGGTCCCAATGGTAACTGTATACTTTGAGGTAAGGAAAGGAGCTAGAATGTTGCGAACAGTTTCAGGTAGCTCTAGCCAGCGTTGATATTTCTCATCGGCTCGGAAGTCACGCGATCGATTGGCCACGGCTGAATCAAGACCGCAGAACCTGAGTAGGTTCTGCATCGCATATGCAAGAAACCCTTGAGCTCTAGTATTTGAAGCTGATAGGAACGTCTCGACTAACACGTTCTGGAGGAAGAAAAGTATGAAGTCAAAGGTCTCTTCCATGCTGTCGAAGTTAGACAAAACCAGAATCCCTTTCTTTTCTTTCACCGTGTCCACTCGGTTAGGGTCAAGACAGCCGATCAAGCCTAGACATTCAGCCGATAACTTGGTTATAACATCCGAGCTAGTGTTAAATTTCACACAACAATCGAGCAATGACCGTGTTAGCTGTGCAACAACTGGATCTGGAATCTCACTGAGAACAGATCTATGAATGAACTCTTCATTCTGGGAGAGATAAGGAACTAGCTCATGCAAGGATTGCTCAACAACCGTTGCAGTATCACTTTGACAACGACGAATGAATGCAAGGAAATGGCTTCGTACATCCATCTTCTCTTTCATGCTATTAAGCGTGGCTTCATGCTTGTCGAGTATTGGAATTGAAGCTAGCGAGGGCATGGTATTGAAGATATCGCGTACCAACTCATGGTGAGACTGCATGATGTATTCAACGAGTTCGTACGCTTGCTTCCTTGTATCCTCAGTGAACATGTCCCAGTATCTGATCACAATTGATAGTGTCTGATCGATAAGGGGCTCAACTTCCTCTTCTTGCAGGGAAATGATCAGGACTCTCCAGACGATGAATGCATTATTACACAGCTCTTGAATTTCAAGAGCAGCTCGTAAACATGCGCATATCTATGTCACTTTAGCTTACTACTGAAATCACATGATATGAGCTGATTTTTGTACGAACCTGAGGTAAGGCGCTACTGATATGGCCACGAGCAACCTTTATCATCTCTCCAATCGCTGCAATGTTCCTTTTTTTCTCAATCAGAGGTTGTCTGATTTGGAAGTCATTTACAGCATGAGCGAACTGTGTAATGATTCCAAGGACATGCTCCTCAATGAAATATCCTATAAGGTTCGCTCGTCTTGGTGTGTGACCTGACTTTCGTGGAACAAGGACGGCTAAAAGATGAAGTGCGCGGAGAAACTACAATTCCTTCATGTCAACGTCTATCGCGCTGTGGAATCGGCAATGACTTACCCTCTTGCCTTTGTCCTCCCCCAAGTCGCCAAGGCCTTTGAGTAGGTCACAGGCAATCAGTATCGGCTCAATCCTCAAAAGCTCAGCCAGAGTACGGCCCCTAAAGGCAGCATCAACTTCCGACAAAGCGGACATGACGGATTCCTCTGGATTCGGCGATGGTTGGCTCAGCAAAAAAGCGAGTATCGATGCAAGATTGTTCTTCTCTGAGCAAATATCGAATGGTGTCTTCGCGTCCTTGTACGTTGCCCCAACTCTGATGATCACATCGCGCTTCCGGGTAAGTACCAGATATGGAAGGACATAGGTCTCTGTCAATCTGAGGAAGTCATCCACTTTCATACCCAGGAGGTCGCAGAGCTGTTCTGCCATGTAGGGGCGAGACTGAAAATTTCTCACAACGGTCACTGACAAGGTCCTCCAAAAAGGCCTGAACAAGGCGGCCGGAGTGACAGAAAGATGTTGTGCGAGCCCTGAGAGCTAAGTTCTATTAGATGTTGGCCTAATGTAGTCACATGGGGAAGGCAGTATATGATCACAATATCAGGGTCCATACGTACTTCGGTATAAGCCACCGCCCCTATAAACGGGTTCGGATGTCCAAGGTACTCTACCAGACGAAGAAGTATGATATTCATCTCTTCGTCGTTAGAAAACCTGTAGATATACGATATGTTAGCGAATGCTCACAACCACTTGGCAGGATCAAACTCACTGCGCCAGATGACATAGAGTAAGAATACATGTCTCATGTAATGGCATCTCCTGTTTCTCAGAGAGGCTCTGCAACCAGTCCAGAATGACAATGAAATTACCTCGTCGGGTTTCGTGGTCGAGATCTCTACGAACGAACGAGGTTATCGAATGTCTGAAGAGTGGTCAGCACTTCCCAGTTTTCGCAAGATCTTTCAATAGAAGATACCCTGTAGTAAGACGTAGCTCTCTGACAGAGCTCCTGAGAGAATTGAGGCAAAATTCGCCGAAAGCAGAAGATGCAAGCTGCATATGAGCTGGGTCGGAAGTATGCATCAACGTCCTTCTTAACGCAACTGTCGCAGCTATTCTCAGGTTTGCAGTCCGTGAAAGGTTCGAAATGATGTGATTCAAGATCTGACATAGTTCATCGCTCTTGAGAATGCTGGAATTGCTTTCTGGTTCGATATCACGACATTTGGAGTCACAGATTCTACAGTTGAAACTGTCCTTTGAATCGACATTCAACATATCTACCAGGTTTCCAGACAATGCACAGGGGATATTGCACAGAACACATAAGAATCTTAGTTTGTCCGGCTCCGATAGTCCAATGTATGATGTACTTTCCGTTGTCAGTCAACAATTGTATTCATGGGGACAATACATGTCGACTTACAGAACCGCACAGCTCAGATCCCCCAGGGTGCCACTCCGATCACAGCCGAGTAGTTCAATTGACTTGGCTATAAGCCTCTGTGCCCCATTTTGGCCTTCTCTGTAGGCATCCAATCGCGGGAGACAGCGACGTTTGGCCATCCGGACAGCCCCAACACCACTAATGGAAGAGTGGTCAGAACCCGGGAATTCGTGAATAGCTACCAATTCCGTTGAATGCCCCCCGCAGAAAGCTGCCTCTGCACCTTTCGCGTTGGAATTGTAAGTCATAGGACAATGTAAGAGGGAGCATTCGATCGCAGCCTAGCTTTGAGTTAACCAGCCGGTAGCTATGGTGAGGGCCATATGGGATGATATACCTGAAGACAAGTATCGAATGAACTGAACAATGCGAGGTTACTCTTAATAGGTAGCACAGTAGCCCCCATTGATTGCATTATATTTTTTTCGGATGTGAAAGCCTTAGTGAAGCTGTCAATGGCATGGCTTAGGCTTAATTGGAGAACAGAAGCCTGATTTAGCATTTCTAGAGCAAAGGTTTCTGCGAATGTCTGGAGGAAAATGTATGCTAGCCTCTGTTTCGCTGATGTATGTGGAACATGGTCACAAAATCTTTTTATGAACCTCAGGAACTGTGAAAAGGTCGGCACTTGGTTTGTGACGTCCTCAGTATCTGATTTGGAGTGCCAAAGCACAGCGAGCTTCCACAAGCGCCGATAACTATTAGAGAGCCATGCCAAATCCTGTCGTTTAGAGGGGATATTATAAGAAACGTGAGCATTGATTGTAGATGTGAGCATATCAAGGCATAGACGGACTGTTTGAGCGCAGCTCTCAAGTCTGATCAATTTCTTCAGAGATCCACAGCGCAGGCCAAGTCTGTCAAGATCCAAAGTACAGGGCTGCTTCGGGTATACTACAGGGGAGCCGGCCACATGGGTAAGCCGAGCTCGAGACTGATAGGCGTCAAGAGCATCAAGGAGTTCTGGAGGGATCAGTATAGGACTCTCTGATCTACCCGAGGAATCTCACAAACCAGTAGTGCAGGCCCGAACAAAGGCAGTAATACCAACAAACGTAGACCATAGCTTCGTATGATTGTGTGAAGCGTTGAACATACTTGCGAGGATGCCACCGATTCTATCTTCGACAGGCTCACTGTCCCAGGTAGAGAATAGATGGACTAGCCAGACGACTAGACACGAGTACAAGGGACTTGCTGCATCCTTTCCCAGAACTTCTGGCTCTGGCATCTCCAAAAGCGCTAATGGGGCTTTGTCAACAGCATTTTGGACGATGTCCAAGCAGTCCAGGAGTTGACCTTGCAATTCCGACCTATCATCTCTGATACAGGGCTCTAGACCTGCTTTCAGCACGATGCAAATCAGTTTCTTAACATCAGTGATACTATCATTAAGCTGAAGATGACTATATTTCCCCTCAAGCAACTCATGCCGGAGCTGCGAAAATGCCTCTTTAGTTAGACCAAGCGTCCCATCACCCTGTGATGAAAGGTGTGGTGCAAGGTTGGCTGCGAGCGTAGAGGAAACTGGCTCTGCAGGATTCCAATCTGCAACCCCAGGAATAGGTAAACGAGACTCCTTGCGCTTATTAGTTGCCATTGGCGATGCCTTTATACATGGTCCTGATTTCTCCCAGGCCTCGTTGAGCGCGAAGAGTGGTAATCAGACCGGCTTAAGATCTACGGATAGTAATACTCATGTATGTTTCAGTGACGCGGTAGTACGGTGTAAGTAACATGTATGGTTTCCCCACAGTCCATCCATCCAGTGAGGTGTTGAGATTCTTTAATGCACGAGTTAATGTGGGTATAAAGCATGAAACCCGCTTATCAATTGCTATCAAAGTGAATACCATCAAATATCGACTTGTTATGTGCACGGTTGCAGAATAGTAATCGTATGCGGAGTACTTGGAAGCGGTGGTATCATTACTACTACTATAAGCGGACTTCCGGGCGGTGGGTAATCAAATGGGTTTTCAAGGCAAAATCCTGGTATCTACGGGCTCACAGAGCTCTACAAGGAAAGTTTCTCTTCCGCTTCCTGTGTAGAAACAGGTGGGGTACAAAAGGAAAGATAAGGTCTAGAAACTTAGTAAAACTTGTGCTCAAATTCAGTGACTTTGTACATGCAGAGTGACCCCCTCGGGTGGCTCTTATACTTGTTATCCAGCCTATTCCTGGTGTCATCAGTGCCGACTACTACCACTCAGCTAACCCACCTCCCAGCAACAATTTCACAAAGCCCTCCTCAGTCTAGCGGATGAAATATGGAGATGTCTGGTGACATGCCGCCTGAGTTGCTGGAGAACAACGCCGAACATGCTTATTTCATGAAGCAGGCGTTAATGATGGTAATTGTATCTTGCCCTAGTGACACTGGAGATTGGTATTCTTATACTCGTTCTAGGGAGAAAAAGCACTTGCAACCGGTGAAACCCCGGTTGGCTGTGTTCTGGTGTATGACAACAAGATTGTTGGTTCTGGAATGAATGATACAAACAAATCTATGAATGTAGGTGAGCCAGCTGCCTGAACCATCAATCCCAATGGAGAACTCGGAAGTTTCAATGAATCTTCCAATTTCCCTTGTCCCTTGGGAGAGTCCCCCTCAAAGCAAAATTAGAAAGCGTTTGTGAAATCTAAAACCATAGCCGGTCTTATCAGGGTACAAGACATGCCGAGTTCATTGCCATTGGAGAAATGCTCCAAACTTATCCTAGGTCAGCACTGCGTTCAACAGACCTCTATGTAACTGTTGAACCGTGTGTCATGTGTGCATCTGCTTTGAGACAATATCAGATACGAAAAGTATACTTCGGCTGTGGAAATGACAGGTTCGGGGGAACCGGTAGCATTCTATCACTACATGCCGAGTCCGTTCTTGCCTTCCCGCGGACCTACACACCTAGAACCTAGAACTAATTCATGCTAGTCGCTCGATAGATCCACCATACCCGGTGCAAGGCGGGTTGTTCCATAAGGAAGCTATCATGCTGCTTCGGCGCTTCTACATACAAGAAAATGAGAAGGGTAGGTGGCTAGCTTCTGACAAACTGTGACAAGGAAGCCTTCTAACAGACTCTTTCGAGCAGCGCCCAAGCCCCGCCCTAAAAAGCACCGTGAATTGAAAACGGATTTTGACCAGGAAGTCCTCATCGCCTCCCCTACACCCTGAGCGGGAACGGGTTGTACTTAGTCGAACGGCCGCACAATGAAGGAAGCTGAGGGCTAAGCATCTTCGATGTCGTGTAGAAGCGATCAAGGTGAAGTGAGGAAAAGGTTCCATTTAGGTTTTGCGTTGTTTCAGGAACTAAATATACAATATCGCGCAAGAGCCAATGAAACGTTAACGAGCCGATCCTTATACCGTCTTTCATGTCACAAGTTTAGGAGCTAGCTTGCTTCAACCGCTCGGCTTCCAGCTCCCGCTCGGCCTGCTGATAGTACTTGGCCGTGTCGACGCCATGCTTGTATTGCAGTTAGTAACATGATATATACCCGACGCTGATGGTTGTGTATGAAAGGTGATGGCTCTTCCATTGTACTTACCTGGTCATGGTTGACAAGGTTGAACCATGGAAGAACATGGATGAATAGCTCAGAGTATCTAGAGTTTCGAGCAGCAACGCCTTGCAGGTATGAAGAGACTTTAGATGTGCCATATAGGGATTCCCCTTTCTTGACTTTGTCCACCATCTCCTTCATATCCATATCAGCTTCCCTCGAATTCTCCGTGAAGCCATAGAAGCGGTCTGCACAAGAACGTTAGTACTACAAGGGCGTAGATCAAAACAACTGCTCCATGGTTGCACTGACTGCAGGATCTCTGATAGACCACGTGGAGACCTCCAATAAGGCCAATGGCTGTTGCTAGGCGCATCACAGGAGCGAACCCTCCCCTGCCGACGTGAGAAGGGCTCACTCTTTCCATAACCCAGAACGCAAGAGGAGACGCAGCGGCCATTCCGCCGCCCACTGCGTAGTCAGAGGGTCTTGCATATCCGAAAACTCGTCTCAAGTGCCTGGTTTAAAAAGTGAGTCAATTGCAATATGGCAACGTCAAGCTGGTCCATACGGGTCGGAGTCAATTAGCTACAAAAGCCAAAGTTAGCCGCAAGATCCGTAACTCCATTTCAGATAGAGAATAATCAACCCTACCGGGTAGTCTGTATTGGCCCGCTTTGGGGGAACAAGAATTGATTTGTGATCAGTCGCCATTGTGACCGGGCTGGGACAGTGGAGGATGAATTATAATGGACGTTTCTGGATTGGCTTCCGCTTCAATGGAGATGGAAGTCGGACGTGAGTTATGCCAAGCCCAAAGCCATACCGATTGAAGACTAGCAGCTATTCATAATTACAAAGCCTAAGTAATGCATAGTTGCAGTTATGCTGAAAAGGTTTTGTAACCCGTTGTCACGCTAACCCGACCGCCTACCCTACTTTGGTGATATGATACTAGTAGTACTGATCTTACCTTTCCTGGCAAATTGGCTGAGAACCTGGCACGCGTCTTGAGCGACGCGTAACGCTATCCGTTTACAGCTGTTCGAGATGGTCATTTGCGGACTTTCATCGAAGTATGCGTACTACTTGTTCAGTCAACAATAACCAGATTTTATGAGAAAATTGTCACTTTCACTATTTTACAAGTCATCAGGAGGTTCGTTGGATGATGGAGAAAGATGTGGGCTACTCAAACCCATCAATGGGCCATGATGATGCATTGTTCGATTATGATGCCGGCTTAGAGAGCACATTGCAAGATATAGCTGTGGATTCAAACAGAGGTGGACCCATTGCTGCACCTGTATTAGGCTTGGATGAAAAGGTCACAATCACTAAGCAGCGACGATCTACTGTCAAGCTGGATGAGGGCCGGTGAGACTGACAACAGGGGGAGCGCTCTGAATACAATGCTTATTGCTCATTAGATTACTGTCACAAGCCGGCATACCAAAACTGCGTTCTACGGCGAAGTCTAAACTGAAATTCAAAGGGAAAGGGCATGAGGTCTGCTGAAACCGATTCGTACTGTCGCTGAGGGACGACTGCGTAGCTAACTGTCTCTCAAAGTTTTCGGACGCCGCTCGACTATTAAATTTCTACCAACTATGGCTCGATGATTTGTTCCCTCGCGCGAAGTTCGCCGATGGATTGGCTATTATAGAAAAACTGGGTCATTCGAAACGATTACAGACGATGCGACGAGAATGGATAGACGAGGAAAAGCCGAGACTCCCCGCAACCGACTCTGAAGATGCGCAACAAACGGGGTCCCCGGGTCCATATGTCCATGACAATAGTATGTCTATCGGGCATCTAAATGAAGCCGACGCGATTGTGGGCCAAGGAGATAGCGTGGCACAGGGGCTTCCAGCACATGGCATTGGAGAGCCATCCTCACTTACGCTGGGAGACGTTCCTCAGCAGGGAGATTTGTTTGTGTCGGATGATGAGAGCGTCCCAAGGGAGATCATAGAAGGTACTCATGATAACGATGATGATGATGATGATGATGAGCTGGAAGCACTTCTACGAGAGCACGAGGATGGTATTATTGATAATAATAATCTGGCAGGACCAGATGCATGGGCTTGAGGCAATAAGCCTATGGGTAACCTGGGTTCCATAGACAACATTGATGTTTCGAGCAATACTACCACTTAGGGCACCAAGACATGTTTCGTACAGTGAACTAATTAATTCTATTTCAACATGGCGCAGACACGGTCTAGCCGGCCCCTTTTTTTCCTTTTTCGAAAAAAAAAACCCTTGCTCTTTCCCTCTACCTTGAGAGTCACCGTAAAATATAAGGTATAAACATTATCGAAAGTGCTGTGCTTCAGCAGATACCACCATAATGTGCTTTCTTCTGATTCTCTTCTCCTTTCCTTCCCCTTTCGTGTCTGCAATGGTTTATCAACTGGTCTAAGCATAATCTACAAGATTGGTAAGGCTCATGAAACATGCCATTGCGCGGGACTCATTGATGAAGTGCCAGTGTATCTCCAATTTTTCCCTGGCACTAGCTTTTCGTTCATGCTAATGCTGCCGGCTCAGTGAACACGGAGAATTGTCCACCACCGCCGGCCCAGTTTAACTTTTTCCCACGAACGGCAGTATTCTCGATGACAGTCGCTATTTCAATGTCATCCGGTGTACCCTGACCTGTTTGATAGGTGGCAGAGAATCCCCACGACCAAGGACGACCATCAACATCAATGACGAGTGAATGGTCTGAACCGGCTGCAACAGTATTTGCCTTGACTCCAGGAACAGCTTTAGGCTCTATCAAGATACGAGGCCGTCCCCGCTCGTCCTTAATGACCGCATCCTCAGGTAGACTGTCGATTTTCAGACCTGTTTGGTAGCCATCCAATCGTCCCCATACAAGGCATTCTCCATTATCAGCGATGGCAAGCGAGTGATGGGCGCCGCCGCAGATCTGTGTAACTGCTTTCCCAGATAGCGACTCTACTGCGGTGGGATGCACAATTGCAGCTTCATCGTCACCGGCACCAGCCCTGATACCCGTTTCGCCGAAACTGTTCAAACCCCATGCGTAGACCTCTCCGGACTGATGAACAGCGAAGGAGTGAAAAGCCCCACAGCCGATATGCACAATATTCTTCGGCAGGCCAAACTCGCGCGGCTGCAGGCCGTTCAATCTGTTTCGCTCAATGATACGACGGCCTAGTTGGTTTTGCTGGCCCGAACCCCATGAAAATACAGCACCTTTTTCGTTCAGTGCCAGGACATGATTATCGCCACAAGCCAGGTGTTTGATTTTCTTTAAAGACGGTATCAGACTAGGCGTAAGCTGGACTTTATTGGTGGCATCAAAACCTAAGATACCATCATTGCTCTAATTCGCCTCTTAGCCTAAGCAGTTCTTTATACGAGGGTATGCAAAGCTTGACTTACTCTGAATGTTCCCCAACCATAGACTTGACCATCATCCGTAAGGGCAAAACTTGAGCTGTCGCCAGCAGCAACTTCAACGAAGACGGTGTCTTTTGGGAAAACCTCTGACGGAATAGCAGTGGGAGTTGATTCGTGGGGATTTAAAGCAATGTCATCATCGGAGTCCGAGTCTGACTCATTGTCGGCTTTGTCGATATCTTTGTACCCACCGTCCCAAGTAGTATCTCTGCCAAGTGCTCCTTGGTCGTTGACGCCCCATGTAAGGATCTTGTTGTCATACGTAAGTGCAACGCAATGCATCCCACCAACAGCGACCTGCACGACACCGACACGGTCCGCTGGCAAGTTGGCATTCAACCGAGGCCGCTTCACGTCAACTGCATTCTTAGCAGATCCCAGGCCCAACTCGCCAGAGCTGCCTTCGCCGCACACATAGACATTTAGTCGAGTGGTTGGCGCATGGTTGATGATCACCTTCGGCTTCGGTTTAGTAACCCGGGGTTTAGCAACGCGGGCCTTTTTCACATCGCGAGCTGGAGCTTCATCGACAACTTCCGCCTTCCGCTTCGCACGTTTCGCAGGCTCAACTTCACGCTTCTTGCTTGCAAGGTTGTCATCCGTTCCACCACCCTTCTTGGGAGCCGTGGCAGATTTCGCGGTTTGTCTTTTGGTGGTCTTCTTGGGCTTCGCAGGGGCCTCTCGCTTGTCAGTTGGAGCTTTGCGAGCAGTACTGGTCGTGGCGGCTGTCTTCTTCGCTTTCGTCGTTGTTTTGGTGGATGCCTTCGTAGCTGCCTTCGTCGTAGTAGTTGTGGTTGCTGTGGTCTGTTTAACCTTTGCCGCCGCAGCTGATGCCGCAGCCGGCTTGGGTGCGCTTTTCTTGGGCGGCATAGTCGCTGTCAGATTAACAACTATGTCTTGGCTGATTGGCCGTTGCAGTGATACACCGGAAGCGTATCAGGGGCTTAGGGAGTTGGAAAAAGTAAAAGGCTCACCAGTGACCCAGGTAATGAGCTGTTGAAAACGAAAGAAGATGGAGGGAGGTGGGGAAGAGAAAAGCCACCGAAGAGGCGCTGGACGATTTGAAAAGAAAAAGGTACAAGAAAGGGTGGGGAATGCGCCCACGCGATAAGAGCTCTGGTGTTATTGTTGTTATTGTTGTTGTGTTTTAGCGATCTGATTTCAGAGCAACACTAAAGAACAATGGCACCCGACAAACAAAGAACACCGTTCTTTGAACACACACTCAGAAAAAAGATGCCTAGCAGTATTTATATATTTGGCTAGAAGAGTTTTCTTGGTCATTCACATCCCAGGGACGGTTCTTTGTTTTTCTTTCTTTGTTCTCCCCCCTTCTCCCCTAACCTTTATTGAATATACTAGCTTATCAAAATAAGCTATAGTACCGGCCTGGAAACTATGCCTGCATGAAGTTGGTTAATTCCGAGGACTCAACTTCCTCCATTGCTCAGGCATTCTTGACTACTAGTAGTAGGGACTGCTATCTCTTGCCAAGCTGCCATATGTAGCAGTAGACGGTCCTCCCAACTGTTCCTGTAAAACATCCATCGTGACTTCGCTGACAGCCACCTTTGGTTTTGGGGGATACATTTTTTGTTCTCAGCAACAATGGTGTGTTTTACGACTCGGCATTTGTAGTAGTAGTAGGGGACTCAGTAGGGGGCGCAACCCGAATTCTTCCACACATAATAACATTCTGACCCAAGGGCATCCATTTCACGTCCCTAGGATTCAGAGCAGCGTTTGGCTTGCCTTCTTGATCCCGCTTGGAATCTGGGCTCACACTTACTCCACCGGAGCCAAGATAGGTTGGAGCGACAGTAACAATGATAGTATCAATAAATTCGGTGTATTCGGGGTTCAAAAGCTCACTCAAAACGGTCCCGCCGCCTTCGATCATGACGCTTTTGATCCCCTCAGATGCCAACGCACGTAGTATGGCTTCCCAGCGCAGCCGCCAGTTCTGATTGTACTCCATGATACGGAGATAATCGCCCCCGTAGCCCTTCAGCATCATCAACTTTTGTGGGTCAATCCTGGCTCCTGGGGATACCACTACCCACGGCGCCTTGCCTTTCCCTTCTACTGCAGTCCTCAGCATTCGGCAGTCTGGATGTACAGGCCATCGTCCGGTGGGATCGACTATCACTGGCCGCGGTTGCCACATCCTTCCAAGGCCACCGAACCCACCTGCGCCTTCCAGCCTACAGTTGAGCCCGGGGTTGTCTGCAAGCACTGTTCCAACTCCGATGAGGATTGCGTCATGACGTGACCTGAGATAGTGGGTCATCAACTTAGCCTCTGGCCCGGACAGCACAGTTTGCATGCCTGGCAGGAGTGATATCTTAGAGTCCATCGACGATGCATAGGACAGGGTGACATGAGGGAACTGGCGGCGATCATTGTGCTTTGGGAGATAAGGCTCAAGAAAATCTAGAGGGAACCGAGGGAAGGAGAGCGTATCCGGGGGCAAAGATGCGTGTATGGCTGTATTCGAGAGTAACTTGTCGCCCGGAGTATTGCTGATACCATCAGCCGCTCGCATCCTTACAATGCCGTGACCCTTATGATATTCATAGCCTTCATGCGCCACAAGTTTAACGTCGGGGTTCTGTATCCTCCACTTCGCCGAGACATTGCGCACGTCCGTCACTGTACAGAATTTGCCCCCAGCTTCAACAAGCTTTTCAGGTTCTTCTTGGAACTTCGTGAAAATTGAGGAAGGTAGATACCCCTTGATTGCTTCCCTCCGCGCAAATTCCATTAATCCAGAATTTCGCTTCACTCGGTCAATATAATCAAGGTCATGTGAATGTACCCGACTGCTCCCTGGAGTTCTCGCTATTGTCACCGTCGAATATGCTCCTTCGAACTTGACAACTTTGATCTGGAAGTTGCAGATACCACCCTCCCGCACTCTCTTCTTACGGGGGCGTTTGCCCTCAGGAAGAGGACGAGTTTCTGACGTACGATGAGTGGGGCGTCGCAAACGACACATATAATAGTCCGTGGTGCAATGCCCTTCTTTGCTGGAATTAGATCTCTGTTTGACCCATACATTGTCGATAAACGGCCAATAAGTCTCAAATTCCTCCAAGCTAATCTCTATGGGATCCTTGCACTCGAACATCACTTGGCGTATCCTTGCAAGATTGGGGGGATTATTGATGAGATTGTGGTTTGTGGCCGAGCTTGAGTCCCTTGACCGGGACTCACAGCTGGGATCGTCGACATCTGCTTCTCTAGGGATATCGTCGCTCGCGGAGTTGTGGTCGCTTCCTATCTGCACGGGTCCTTGTATATCCAATCCCTCTGGTCTTGCAGACTCCGTCGCATTCCCAGAGATGTGGTCGGTTTCGAGAACCGCATCGTGGGGTATGAGGTCGGCGGGCGTTGTATTATTATCGTGGTTGCGGTTGTTCTCATTCTCGTAGAAAGCCACCATGCGTCCGTTCAATGGAGCTTCTTCCAGTCCATATTTTGCACGGTTCGGAGCATCATCGCACGATGAGCCCGACCCAGAGTCGGGCGATAATGATTTTGCACTCGTATCAGACGCGTCTGAGCGGTCATGTTCCATGTCGAACATCGGAGTTTTCTGGGGCTAGACCAAGGGCAGCTTGAGAGACACGTACGGTGTGGTCCAATATCGGGTCGAAAAGGCCCCGCAGCTAGCCTGCTCATATCATGGCTCAGAAACGATGCACTTGTCGGGCTGCTATGTGGAAATACGTGACGTCTGTTGTCTATTAGTGCGAGCCACTCACTTCTAGGCGCTCTTCCTTGACTAAAAGTGTTCAGGGTCAGATTAGGCCTTGTGCTGTCAATTCCCTCCGTCATCCAGCCGACGTTCTTGGCACCCTCTCTTGCGGAAAGCGCCCGCGTTTGCCGGAAACCAAGCGCCATTTATATAGTTATTCATTGGTACGCGTCGTAAATGTGCAGCTCTACAAACTATAGTTTAGGTATCGAATGAATGCTACAGAGTAACGATTACTTTGTGTTGTTATAGCATCTACCTCAGTCGCCGACAAATAATTGCATGTGGAATCTAACTCGAGTACAAGCCAATACTGAAGTCAAGAACGCGCTAAAGCCCAATGCAACCTCCTATTGGGCTGGCTTCTCAATAAGCGCCGATCTCTGCTCCAGCTCGCGCCAGCGTCTCATATACTTTCGGCGGCAGCTTGTATTTGACCATCCCCGAGAAAATCATTAAATCCTTGGCCATGACGAGCAACTCATCCGCCAGTCCCTGCCTAATCTCGTTCTCATATGTACCAGAGTTCAGCCGTTCCCTTTCGTGACCAATACATGTGATACACCACATGATCACATGGCCGACATTATGGGAAATTATTGGGGGGAAGGACGAGAAGGCTTGGGCAGCGCTCCTAATGTAGGGAACGGAGCCTCGGGCCCGCAATGGAAGAATGCTCAGATCATTAATAGCCTAGACGGAAACCGTTAGTTTGGTCGCTGCCTGTCAACCCGAGTAGAAAGATCAACTTACATCCAAAGCCGGCGTCCATTTTGCTGCCTCAACCTCCACCTTAGCTTCCATCATCCTAAGCAACAATCCACATGCATCGCGATTGACTTGCCGGATTCGTTGGTAATACATCGCATTTGCGTTATACAACCCAATCATATTCCTTGCCAGAATAACCGGATTATCCACGGTTGTTAAGCTGAGACTGCCGCCGGCCTCCAGTTCATGTTCATCGGTCCGAGGCCTCAAAGGCTGCAATTTCAGGGCGGGGCCACCCAATTCTACAGCAACGGCGTCAGATAGCGCTCGATTGATGATATCAATGACGCGGTCGTAGTCCTCGGCAAGATGATACAACAGGACCGCGTCCGTTATAAGGCCCTTGTCATCGGCGATAGCTGCTGCTTGCAGAGTGATCGTCTTGAGGAACTCATCTTGATCGACCAGTTTGATCAAGCTAATACGTTGTTCAATCAGTCCCTTGATTCTGCTTCCATCTGACCTGATGTCGCCCAGCAATTTAGCAAAGTCCCTGGTCTCGAGGATAAATTCCCGTAATGCTTCGTGGCATACAGAAGCTTGGGATTTACCCAGAGCTCCGGGCAGGTCGGCGTTAAGGCATAACAGCGTAAAGTAATCAATGGCCGCTTCCACATATCCGGTCCGGAATTCTCTCGTGTATTGCGTGATTAGGTAGCCGAAGTTAATCTGTGGGTATTGCTTCACAGTAAAGGACACTGTGGCTGTTAGTCTTGCCTATAGCATTCATCACGGCATATCGGGTTTCCACTCACATATCTCTTCACCTGACGTGTAAAAGTCTGAGACGCGCAACACACCATAATATGCCAAGGCAATGGCAAAGTGCACAGCTGTGATTGGAGCATAAGAACCAAGGTATGAAACAGCTTGCTCAAACATTCCTCCCAAGATTTGCAGGAAGAAAAAGGTTCCATAGCCTCCGGGCCCCTCTTGGCCTTTTCCAAATACTCGCTGACCAATCTCCGTGATATCAGTTTGAATGTCTTCGAGTCCAAAGACGTCGCCGGCAATCTCCTCCGCTCTATCATCTTCCCTAGCCATACTGAACTGTAACCACATCCAGTCTTCAACACTTTGATTTATACCGTCTAAGCGCCTGCGGCCAAGTTCACAGCGTCCGATGATTTTGTAGCAAGCCATACGGTAAGGATCAACTGTGTTATCAGGCGCATTGCGAGATCGTTGTTGATATTCGCCGTTGATCTTTTGTTGCAGATCTCTAGGCAGCCGTCGATTCTGCGCATATGTAGTCATATATGTCACAAATTTGTGATCTAGAGACCTAAAACCGGGATCCTGGCTCACGTATTCTGCAGCTTCGGTAACGAAACCACAGCGAAGGAGGTAGAAAATGAGAATCCAGCAATAATCCTGGCCAACCATCTGCAACTCCGTACCATCAGGAGCAAGGTCTTTCCGTGCCGCTCTGAGCCGAATATAGGCACGAATCTTATTGGTCACAGTTGGTATGCCACCGAGTTGGGCCTCCCGAGGGTTTTTGGTAATCACACTTTCAACCTCGTCGTAAAAGAGCTTTTCCAGGAAAGACCTAGAGCCCTCAACAATCCGTTTTCTCAGACTTACTGCTCTGCGCGAATTTGGGCTCTCATCCAAGTAATCTTGGGCAAACTGACGTTCCACGAGAGCCGAGGGATCATTCATGGTGGTAGCATCTGGAGACTCCCCAACAATGCTTATCAAAGCTCTATAAGCATCGTACAATTGTCGAGGTACCTGGTAGAGTCAGTCAACCGCGTACGGGGCTTTGTTTGAGAAACTTACATCGCCGCCAGCATGCCCTTCAACATCGGAGAACTCATGAAGGATCGGAAATGCTCTAGTATGTAGCCTAGCAGAATTAAGTTGCCGAACCTTGTCTGCATAGTAGCCCATTTTCTCTCGTAAGAAGCGAAGATCAGAGTGACCCCCCGCACCCTCATTGCGCTCCGTAGAATCTTCGAAGAGTCGGAGGCTTGCCGTCCCTGTTCCTGGGGTCCCGATGACGGACTTTTCTAAAGCGGAGCGTCCGAATACACTTCGCCGACCTGAAGGCGTAGGGCCGTTTGTGGATGCAGGGCCGAACTGTTTAGGTCGCCGCATCGTGCGTCCAAAGCTACCTCTTATATCGCCAGCGCCATCGTCTTTTTGCGCTAGCCCGAAGTGCTGGAATATCTTCCGGCGCTGTTCCTCCCAGTCCATGTCAACCTTCTCTTCCAAGAATGAGTCAAAATCTTTCTGGGTCCGAGCAAGACTCTCATTGATCATCACTTGACGACCACGCTGTTGTATGTTTTTTAAGAATTTTTGGTTGTCTGGGTCAAAAGTGTCTTGTTCTCTCAGTGGTGTCGACACCGATGCCTGAGGGTCCAAAGCCTTCAGGTCCCGCAAGGCGTGGCCAGGAGATACACCTGAAGCCGCGAGCAGATAATGGCTGGTTTAATAGAATATCAGGCGACAAGATCTGAAGCAGAAGGAGGTTAACTTACGCTTTGCTGTGTGGTACTTGAGGTTGAAATTCCTTTGAGCCAACAGCACCAAGTTCCCGAGCTTTTCTGCGAATGTCGTCAAGACCCAATTGAAGACTTGGCAGCTCCTCGAAATTGCCGTTTTGAGCAATTGCAGAGATTGGTCTCTTTTTTCCGCGTTCTAGTAAACTGTTGAAAAAAGCCGGCTGGGTCGTCTGGCTGGACGATGGCGCTGCATTGGCTCGTGCCTGATCTTGTGCAAAGACCGAGCTCGAAGTAGGCTGCTGTTGCACTTGCGACGGCTTTGCGAAACTTGTTCCACCTGTAAGGCCCGGCGTTCCAGATTGATTCCCAAAGAGACTCGATGATTGCGTAGCAGCTCCTAGGCCACCCCCTCCAAAGAGGGAGCCGGTGTTCGTCGAGGCCATTAGAGGATATGGGGGCTAATGCTGTCTGTGTTTATCCAGCAGTCACGGAACGTCCACTGTAATTGCTATCCAAATAGACATTGTAAGCATGATTTTGTTTAAAGCAAGTTTGGGAAATTGCAGCTCACTGTCAATAAAGTAAGAAGAGATGAATATGACAGCTTTTTTGAGATCGACCCTGATACTGTCTTCGCTCGGTTTGCGATTCGACAAGTCGGTTGATAAACTGTTTTGGCGTGCAGTCCCAGATTCCGTAGGTATGTCGGACTTACTTTTTTGCCGAGCTTTGTCGGGCTTACCGGAGATCAGTGATTGACCGCTTTCCCTCACTTCAATTCGCTATTCACTTTCCAACTCTGGGTAGTCGCTATCAAGTATTGGCGCGTGTTTGGCCCAGCACATTAATTAGCATAACCAATTCCATCCCAGGGGAAGGCTTGACGTGCCGCTACACAATGCCGGTATTTCAGGCCAAGACGTTTCGACGCGCAACAACAGCATCGTCTACTCTCGGAGAACGAATCGGCGCGGCCTACCGGGCTCATCTAACTAAACGCCCATTCCTACTCTTCGGCCTTCCTTTCATTATGATAATAGTTTCCGGGTCTTTTGCTTTAACACCCGCTGCCGCTCTGAGGTACGAGCGGTACGATCGCAAAGTTAAACAATTGAGTCAAGAGGAAGCGATCAATCTAGGCCTCAAAGGGCCTGATGGCGATGAGGGCATCAAGCGAAATCCACGGCGACGAGTTATTGGTGACGAAAGAGAGGAATACTATGTCAGTATACCCGCCTATCGGTCAAGCAAGATCTGCGTAATCTAGTTGGGATGTGGGATAGCAGCTAACCTGGTACCATTGCTACAGCGGCTTATGGCCAAAGATCTTGATGATTGGGAGCAAAAAAGAGTACAACGCTTCAAAGGCGAGCCTGATGGAAAACTCTGAGATGCGCCACGTTTGCTTCCAAATTGACCTTGAGCCGATGTGAATCACTCTTTGGCGATAGCCACATAAATGCGACCTCCTTTTCCCTTTAAACCCCCTTAAAAAGCCCGATGTAGCTCAGTCTTACCTATGGTCGCACATTGGTATGTAATGATTATGATTGGCGCGCGTTTGCAATGTGAAGTTGTTGAACGTCACTGATATTGAACCCTTTTTATAGAGTCGACAAGTACCTTCCAAGGGCCAGACTATGGAGGTTCTATATCATGCTGCCTTCTTGGTGCTATCTGCAGTTTCGCCTCGTCGCAGCAGACGCTGATACGACTTCATGTATGTTAGTAAGTATGTTAGTCTTAGTGGTACACCACAAGCACCTACTTGTTTTCTACTAATGCCTCACTTGTCCCGTACCAAACGAAGCATGTCCAGCCAGCAACTATTCATAATTGACAAGAAGCGATTCCTTAAATTCCATACCTCCCAGGATGTATGTGCGAGAAAGACCCGAGCTGAACCGCTGGCTTATCCTCCTAAATGTTGGGTCAAAATCGTGCACAGCACCAAGGTCACCATAGTCGCGCATGAACTACACCCTACTCTTTCTAATGATACGCAAGCCCACCTACAAAGTCATGCGTCTCCCAGCTTAGGCAGCCTTAGGCAGCTAGTAGTAACCTTGGGTACATGGCCCCAGCTATGTACTATGTATTTCGTCCATTCTGCGACGGAGAGTAGCAGCTAGAGCCAAGTCAGCTGGCTGCTTTATCAAGGCTTTGTTGCCACCTGTTAGTGTGTAGTCGCGCTATGCCTACGAATTTGACACGACTTATGTCGTGGGCGTTTACGCGGATTTGGGGGAGGAAACTAGATCCCTTCCATCATCAAAGAAATGTGTAGAGTAAGGGGGGGGGGGAGATTGAATTAAACAAGAAGGGAGGCACTTTAGCAGATTAAAGCATCTGTTTGTCACCAATATGGGTGCTCTTCCACATCTCTACACATTTATTCTTGTGTGCTTCATTTCTGAATTAAATCGTTGTAGTAGTACTACTCATGATGAAGTCTCGCCTTCCTGTTGCGCCCTTCGGATGGCTTTAGGGAGGGGGAATGAGTGCTGGGGTTATGATGGACTCGCCACACCCTTCCCGGTTCCTGGTGGCTCTGAGCGATCCAGACCGGCCGCTGCTGCGTGGGTAACGAGTGGCTCTGCACACTTTGCCGCTTCCCGAGCCTCTGCCACCAACCCATAACGTCATATCCAGAGAACGACTTCGTTCCCTCCGGTTTTCTCACCAGCCCATTCGCTCTTCCACGCAGCCTTCTCGGTTGTTGGCCCCCGACTCCCCTACGTGCTTGAAATGATGGCTGTGGATCAGTGATATCAGTCATATCCCTGTGTCCCCCACTTTCCTCCCCTCAAGTCCTCCATTGGTTTAGAATTCTGCTCTGCTGGAAGTACGAGTTTTGGGCCCCTTCAGTGAGACGTGGGATCCTGCAACTGCGGCTTTGGTCAGGAGAGCACGACCTCCTCATGCCTTTCATCGGTCACTTAGGTTTCTCATCACTGAGTGCTTTTACCCGCGAATCCATTACATTCCTTCAGTAGGACACCACTATATTCCATCTGAACCTTCTGAGATTTTGCATTTCACCAGGCCGATTACGCAGTGTGGCCACCATCGCCTCCAGCTATCTGTGTATTTGCCCCTCCGCATTTACCCGTTCAGTCCCTCTTCTCAGCCCGACCCCTCGAAGACAGGTTGAAGACGGGTTCATTCAGAAGCCTACGTTCTCATTCAGGCTTAGTATCTACGCCTTCGATGAGTAGCCACTGGATTTCTGTTGACATACTGAGACAGACCAGTGTGTATACTTTATGGAAAAGCAGTGTTTTCTCCCCGCCAGTTGTCGGAGAAATTAAACTCGCTCACGGTTTCTGAGATTGTTCTTCACATTCGGAGATTATATCCATCGCGCTATGGCAATGACTGTTTGAATGTTGACGTGTCATTTAACAAGCCGGCAAGCAGAAGGAAGGCACTGATATTTCCTTGAGAGTTTGAAAGTCATGTCGGCCATGACAGGTACAAGATCACCTACGTCCCCTTGGCCCCCGGAGTGTCAAAACCTGCAGCTCGAGGGTTCCTCTACTCCATCGGCCCTTTTTACATTGCGTGAATCTCAAATGTCCCCGCTAGGACATGGTATCAACCCTCACAACTCGGTATCAGAACGCTCGGGTCCCAATTACTTCTCTATTAGCGTGGAAAGCCCTGGTAATCCAAGGAGAAGCCGGGATGCGATATCATACACTCAGCCCCCGGTTTCTAGTCCCAAAGCACAGCTCTTATCCAAAAACAAAGCTTTTGAGGATTATGTGGGCCTGCCGAAGACCGGGGTAGTGGCCGATGACGAACACAGAGAATCACCGGTATTTCGGCTTTCCTGGAATCCTAGCCTACAGAGACGGAGTCCGATACCTTCCCGACAGGATGCATCTCCTTTGAGGCAGACGTCTACTCACGGGCATGGCGTTTCGGTTGAGCGCTGCGCAGAGCTTCTCGGGTCCTCTCATAGGGACATCATGCTGCTGGATGTAAGGCCTTACGCGCATTTCGCGAAGGGGTCTATTAGAGGATCATTGAACCTTTGCATTCCGACAACCCTTCTCAAGCGACCATCCTTCGACACGCAAAAATTAACAAATACGTTCACGAATGAAGCTGACAAAGAGAGCTTTGCTGGGTGGAGGAGATGTCGTTACATAATAGTCTATGATGCTGCCACATCTGACATGAAAGACGCCAGTTCGCTGATGAATGTTCTTAAAAAGTTTACTGCAGAAGGGTGGAGCGGTGAGGGATTAATACTTCTTGGGGGCTTCAAAGCTTTTTCATCTCGCTTTCCCAGTCTCATTCAAGGACAGCAAGTTCCAGTATCCGACTCACCCGCGGGAAGACCATCTCGAATGCATATTGATCTTCCAAGTGTCGCCCCTGTTGCAGGCGGCTGTGCTCTCCCCGAGTCCTCCCATGCCGCGATCCCTTTCTTCGGGAACATACGACAACACATGGATCTCATCGGCGGTGTCGGTCAGATCCCACTTCAAGTACCTCACAGTTTTTCAGAGTCCAAGAAACGCTTACTCCCTCCTTGGCTGCGCGAAGTGTCAGAGTCCTCAGATAAAGGCCGCAAAGTTTCAGAAAAATTTCTGGGTCTGGAGAAAAAGGAGCTGGAACGTATGAAGAAGGCATTGTCTTACGAGAAGTCTACCGATGCCGCTACAATGAATGACTCTTCGGAAAACTTTCGCGTGGCGGGAATTGAAAAAGGCACAAAGAATAGATACAACGACATTTACCCATTCGATCATTCCAGGGTGAGGTTGCAAAATGTGTCACCCGGAGGCTGCGACTATGTGAACGCAAATCACATGAAGGCAGCTTATAGTGGTAAACATTACATAGCTACCCAAGCACCCGTACCTGATACGTTCAATGTAAGTATATGCCTTTCGTGGAATAACGCACATATTTACGTGTCGAATGCTCATTCGTCTCACAGGACTTTTGGCGCGTTGTTTGGGAACAGGATGTCCGCCTGGTGGTTTCTTTGACTGCCGAAGTTGAACGGGGACATGTCAAATGCCACCCTTACTGGGAATCTGGCAATTATGGGCCTTGTCAGGTTAACAACTTTTCTCAGAAATTCATCTATTTGGATGCGCAAGATCCGCAGCCAACTGATATGGAGCTTGACAAGCCGGAAGATTCTGGCAGTCCCTATATCATTGTCAGGCATTTCGGCTTGTCGCACTCATCATTTCCATTCCAACCCTTGCGCGAAGTAACGCAGCTACAATATCCCCATTGGCCTGATTTTGGGACCACATCTCAACCAGCACACCTTCTTAAACTTATCGAGCAGTGTGATAAAGTAACAGCAGCAACAACTGGATCACATCCTGGTTCTTGCGATGGACGCGCAAACTCAAGGCCGGTATTGGTGCATTGCAGCGCAGGATGTGGCCGTACTGGGACATTCTGCACAGTGGATAGCGTGCTGGACATGTTGAAGCGACAACGCAGTGC
Source organism: Aspergillus tubingensis (assembly GCF_013340325.1). Taxonomy (NCBI): domain Eukaryota; kingdom Fungi; phylum Ascomycota; class Eurotiomycetes; order Eurotiales; family Aspergillaceae; genus Aspergillus; species Aspergillus tubingensis. The sequence goes on from NW_023336276.1 coordinate 82,826, forward strand.
AGCGCATGCCTCGGGTGGAAATATGAACCAATGGTCCCATACCGACAATGTGGATCTCATCGAAAGAACGGTAGACGACTTTCGAACGCAGAGGCCAAGCATGGTGCAAAATTTGAGCCAGTTTGTTCTGTGTTATGAGAGCGTCTTGGAATGGACACTTGCGCAGATGGGGAAAGAGCAAGATATAGGAGGTTGCTGAGGGGTCTTTCATTACGGTTAGACGTTTAGACACTGGGGATGGTCGTGATAGTAGACGGCTTGGATATATTTCTCGTTATGTCATATGCGTACAGGGTTTAGCAATGAAGTTTTGGCCCTCTGTACATCCCTCATTTCCCCGTCTTCTTCGAATGATCAGGCACATATCAGCATAGCGAAGACACTGAATATTTCCTATCACCGGTTACAATCTTCCAACTTTCCTGCTTTTAAATAAGCCCTGTAGATCACTTTGCCCGAGAGACTGTGTATAATATATCGGTCGGTCAAAGCGGGTGGATCCGGACAACATAGCGGGTGTGCTCTTCACTAGTACATTAAGTGTCTAGAATACTTCCTTACATTTAGCAAATACTATCCTGCCATTTCAGAGCCGCATCATATTCAAGGTCTCTAGTTAAACCGCAGCAAGGTAATTGATTGTAGAAGCCAGAAGGTTGAATGCAAAGTTATGAGAGTCTCGACAGGCAGGCAACAACAGGTAACGACGGCAGCGGCGGCGGCTGCCTGAGATTCTGCTCATATAAGGAAAGCGAGCAACCCCCAAAGCAAATACTAAGCAAAGCTCGTCCCTGACTATCCACAATACTTTCCGGTTCTATTTTGGAGCTAGAACGTAAGACATTACTACGCACCAGGTTGTACAATCTCATTTCAACCCTCTTGAGTGAAGTACTTGGGCGACCTTTCCGAATCCTCATTTGACATTCAGCCTCAAAGAATTAGTCTGAATCTAGTGTCATGATCCTAAACCTCCCACCTGAAATTATTCAACTGGTTCTTCAGAACTGCAACACACCTGCTTTCTTAGAGGCAGCTTTCTCCTGTCGCATTATTCATGAGATCGCTTCCACTTGCCGAGAGGTTCTTCTGCATCACCTACGGCGAACACCGGGCATTGTCAATCGAGACCTACGCTCCCTCAGCTCAAAACAACTCTTTCGCTTGTTGACAAAGAATGCCTTCCAGCAATTATATGGTGCGCAATATCATGCAGATCGTGTAATTTATGACTTTGGGAACGATGTTCTCGATGTCAAAGCATCCACCTTTTCAAGTTTCGATCACCAAACCCTTGCTCTTGTCGCGCGCGGCCGGGAGAAGGTCTATCTTTCTCGCATTGAACATGGCCAGCTCCGACCCCTCAGAGAGATCAATCTCCCTTGTGACCGCCCTGGGATATGCGAAGTCCTCCAGACGGCGTTTGATGGAGATGGCGGGCTCTACGTCCTTCAGCGGTTCGTGCCTGCCATGGACGTGACTGATACAAACGCAAATCACCCATTTATCAAGCAAGCAATGCAGTCTAACATTAACGGAATGAACTACCTCTCATGTCACTCCCTTGACTCGCCTGGCGAGCCCGTTCGAGTGTGTGCTTTCCCAGATCATGCAAATTACAAGCCTCTGGCACTTGCAGCTATGCCAGGCGGCAGCTTTGCTATTTCGTGGCAGCACAATTACGATTGTAGCGAGAATGAAGTCGTGTTATACACGGCTTCAACTAATCCGCATAGCAGTGCAAAGTCGGGTGTCATCGGTTCGTTTTTCTCTTTCTCAATTAACATGAAACTTTCGCCAGACCTGCCTGATTATGCTGACGCAACCTCAGATATTAGTTACGATTCTTGCGTCCTTCTGGAAAGGACGAGAGAGCAGAATGAAGGAGATAGGTTCGCCCAATCTAGAAACACTCGGAACTGTCTTGTCGGAAAAGGGCCCGTGGTGGGACTTGCGTTCAATGACAGATCTAGTCAATTGCTATATCGGTACCGTGCACAAGCCTTGTACGGTTCATTCCAGAAGATCGATCTCTTGCCTTTTCCAACTCAGTCTGTACTGTATGAAAACTCATGCCCCGTGCAATTTTCAGATTATTTGACGCTGTTGTTCGGCATTGGAATACCATTTTTTGGTACACATGAAACCCGGGTGCAGAATGGTCTCTCAAGATGCCACTGGAAATACCTTTCTTTTGGAATAGCCACACATCGTGAAGAGGACTGGACTGTCGCGTGCCTCCTGACCTCTGAGGCTGTTTGTCGAGCCAGTAACTGCGAGCATGAATTACATCTTGAGCGCGGACGGCGGTTACCGGACTGGACGATCGTGGCTCGTCTTCGTGGCTTTGAGAACTCGAATACCTCACTTGGTTGCATAGTTGCAGCTTCCAGGTTGGGAACTCGCATAGCTGTTGCGAACTGGAAAACAATTTATATCTGGGCGCTGGAGCCAGGCGCGTTGATTGAACATAATGCAACCGGATTTTACCCGGTCTCATCTTGGCCACCAGGCTCTGAGGCGATTGATTTGCAGCCTATAGCCCTCTCACTTGATGCTGTATGCTTTCAGCTACGCTTTGGTTTAGGTGAAAATGACCTGGTAGCCATTACAGACAGAGGTCTGGTATACTGTGATCTCGACCCGTCCGGGGGTAGTCACAGAACAATCTATCAATTGGGCATGGAAAGTGCACCGGGTTCTTAAGAGCTTCTGGGCAAAGTTTATATTCAAGTGATCAGAAGTTGCAGAATTTTTTTTGCTAACACTCCTTCTAAATCATCGGTCACTGATTGCATATTTGATCGTGACAATTAGAGATTGGGATTAACAGTAAGCAGTACATCAACTGCGAAGTACAAAGATGGGACGATAATTTGAGTAAACATGTTCCATCCCCTAGTCTGAACTAATTAATTATAACACGGATCCATTGCACTTTATCATAATATAGACATGAAGCTCCGATTCCGGTGAGAGTGGGCGCATGCTACAAGTTACCATGTCAAGACATCATCTGGCCTACCTCTTCTGATCCTCCATTCTGGGAGGCGAATAATACCAGTGCTAATTCCCGTTTTCAAAGGGAGATGTATGGTAACACCACATCATCTATTTGCGCATAGCTGATGCCGGACACGCTCGCACGTTTCAGCATGGTTATTTTTTCCCTTTCATGCCAGAGCCCACCGAGCATCTGGCGAAACTGGAATATGAATGTGGCATATGAGCTGAACTGAAGACGTTCTAGAGGGGACGCATAACCGGCTGGGACGACCACATTGATTTTGCTCATAATTAAAATAAGTCTTGGGGGGTTTTGCACCCAGCAACAAACCTAGCCAAGTAACACTAGTATACCATGTCTAAGGGAGAACAGTTGATCTACGAAATGATTATGTCAAGAATCTACTGGCTTTCCCCACCGCCAGACATAGCCAAGAAGGTGACAATGAGGAAAACCCACCAGTATCTAGATACATGTTAGACCATTCAGCCTGGACGACTCAAGAGGTGGTGGGGGCGGAAAGCGATAGTCAGTGGGATGACCTACTTTTGGAAGATGGTTTTCTCGACGACTTCCTCCGCATTCTTGCCATCCGGACCAAGCACAATAGGCTGATTGAGATGTGGGCGTGGACCCGCTTGACTAGACAACAGCTCCAGCTTTGGGCTTACTGGCGTAGAAGGAGAAGAAGTTGATGAGGTGGACGGCAGCAAGTCAACGTAGTAGATATTGTTGGATGGGCCGACGTGAAGCCGAATTGTTGGCCTGTCGTTCTCACTCCCTATAAGGGAGGACCGTGAGGCGAGGGTCCCTACCCATTGTTTGGTGTTGGTAGACGTAGAGGTGTACAAGCCCAGGCGGATCATGTCATTGGATACATCCTGCGGTTCGTTGTCACCGCACGCTGCGGCGATATTCGTTGATGAAAAGGTGAACTCCGGTTGCAAGGTGGTCGAATCGTAGGAGACGTGAGCCAGGACGGACGGTTCGGGAGAAGCTACAGGCCAGCATAGGATCTCGGCTGACTGTGGTTGAGAGGATGAGGAGATGGCCGCGGAGAGGGAAAATAGGGAGAGCGCAGGCAGGAAATTGAAGTAGGATGACCGCATAGTGTCTGAGCTGCAGATAAACAGTTGCTTGATTGAGGCGAGGCTTTAAGTTTGGAGGGGAGGACGTTGTATGAGACAAGAAGAAGAAAACCGAAAGTCGAATGGCGGGAAGGTTTGGAACCAGCTTAGCTTTACTGCATCTAGATTATCCAAGCTCCGGAGGGCAGCGAGCGGTGGAATGTTTGACTAGCGCGGAGAGTTACCCGCTAAATTACTACTACGTACTGATTTGATTTGAGTTCCCCGCATACTCTCCATCATAAACAAAATAATATTTATATATAAGTACAAATCGAGCGTCCTATTGTTTAATATTTCTTTTCACTTTGAATACTGTAGGTATATCCACTGGCAGCTATTCACAAATGGTTTTTTTACCTCCCATCCCCGCAGGAAAATAGTAAACTGGAAGAGGAGGAAAGTGGGTCGGTCATAAGTACATAGTTCAATCATACTCCTCAGGTACTTTTATGAAGGTGGGGGGAGCTCCCAGAATAATCTCTACCGGATGATAAGTAAATTCATGGAGTTCGAACCAGTGCACCCAATCGACTATTCTTTCCTCTTCTGATTGCTGCTTGTCCCCTTCTGTTCTCATAATCTTCCAATTAACCCATTTCCTTCATCCCGAAGGTGCCTAACAAAGTCAATCAGGTGTAAGTGTCTAAGTCTGTGTCACCCCAAGCAATCAATTGGCTGCAGTATTTACCCATCAATCGCACAGAATCCTCCCCCCCTCACCCCCTCCCTTCCAGTTATTTTCTATTGCCTGTCTCTCCACAGCTGCCGTGCTCATTTTCATGCTCCATTATCGTTCAGATATAGACCTTTCCCGCTCGATCTCAGTGTCTCTCGCCGTTTCCATCCCAGCTCCATGGCCTCTATACCCCAAATGCCTTATCGACGACCCTCTCGGCAGGGTTCTAGGCAGGCGTCGATAGATACGCGGGATGAGATACAGGTCCGCGTAGACCACTATATTGGAATTGATGTCGGGACTGGCAGTGCCCGCGCTTGTATAATCGATAGCAAAGGCGATATTGTCGGCCTAGCCTCCGAGAACATCGGTCTTTGGCAACCTCAACAAGGATATTATGTACGTATTGGTGCCCAAACTTTCTCTTGCCTGGTCACTATCGTAAGGGTATGTGTGGCCTCCGATTGACCCTCCTGTCATCCAGGAACAATCTACGAACGATATCTGGCGATGCATCTGTGTAGCTGTTCAGCGCGCAATCAGCCAGCACAACATTGACCCAGAGACCGTGAGGGGCATTGGGTTCGATGCGACATGCTCGTTGTCGGTTTTTTCTAATGTGACGAACGAACCGATATCCGTGACGGGTCCCAACTTCAACTCGGACCGCAATGTGATCCTCTGGCTCGACCATCGCCCAGTGGAGGAAACCGAAAGAATCAATGCCACGAACCACAATCTGCTCCGCTATGTGGGCGGAAAGATGTCCATCGAGATGGAGATCCCCAAAGTTCTGTGGCTGAAAAACCATATGCCAAAAGAGCTCTTTGACCAGTGCAAATTCTTTGACCTGGCTGATGCCCTGACTTACATTGCCACCGGCGCCGAGCAGAGAAGCTTCTGTAGTGTAGTCTGCAAGCAGGGATATGTTCCCGTCGGGGTGGACGGGAGCGTAAAAGGTTGGCAGGAAGACTTTTTGGAGGAGATTGGTCTGAAGGACCTGTCAGAGGACGACTTTAAGCGAATGGGCGGTGTCGACGGGGTGGTGAGCCTTTTTCTTTGATGATCCTATCAACCACACGTCTTACCCTTCATCCACATCCTACCTGCCAATGAGTTTGACGGCTAACTGATGCTTCAGAATGGCAACTATCTTAGCGCTGGTGAATTGGTTGGCACATTGTGTGACAGAGCTGCCTCAGAGCTGGGTCTGCCCCCGGGGATTGCAATCGGCAGCGGCGTCATCGATGCCTATGCAGGTTGGATTGGCACCGTCGGCGCTAAGGTTGATCTCGAGTCGGAACAGCTGAGCTCTGACGTCGCCAAGAACGATAAAGCGCAGGCATTCTCTCGATTGGCCGCCGTCGCTGGAACATCGACCTGCCATCTTGCGATGTCCCCTGATCCAGTCTTTGTTCCTGGTGTCTGGGGGCCTTACCGCGATACTATTCAACCTGGATATTGGATGGCTGAGGGTGGCCAGTCCGCAACCGGGGAGCTGCTCAAGCATGTTATCGAGACCCACCCCGCGTTCAATCAGGCACTCTCGATCGCCGAGTCGTACAACGCCAATATCTATGAGTATCTGAACGAGCATCTTAGAGAAATGGTTCATGACCAGAAGGCTCCTAGTATCTCTTATCTAGGCCGACACGTTTTCTTCTATGGCGATCTTTGGGGCAACCGTTCCCCCATTGCAGACTCTGCAATGACAGGTTCTCTGATTGGGATGACGAGTGACAAGTCTGTGGATGGCCTCGCCATTCATTACTATGCCACGCTCGAATTTATCGCGCTACAAACCAGGCAAATTGTGGAGACAATGAACAAAGCAGGTCATAGCCTCGCCTCCATTTTCATGTCGGGCTCTCAGTGCCAAAATGACATCTTGGTAAAACTGATAGCATCTGCCTGTGACATGCCTGTGCTTATACCTCGCTATATTCATGCTGCTGTTTGCCATGGTGCAGCCATGCTGGGTGCCAAAGCCGCTAGTGCTGACGCAGAAGGCAAGACAGAAGATCTGTGGTCTATCATGGACCGCATGAGCAAACCGGGAAAGAAAGTCGTCCCAACTACGGATAAGACGGAGAAGGCCTTGCTTGACGCCAAATACAAGGTCTTCCTGGAGCAATGTTACAAGCAGCAGGAGTACCGAGCTCTCGTAGACCAAGCCGTCGCCTCCTGGAAGTCCTAACCTACTTTATCCACTCACCATTTTTCTTTCGCGTTGCGGAAAATTACAGTCCCTCTTCTTTTACTGAAGGATGCAGAGAGATCATGACAAAACTTGCGGGCAATGTTATTAGCTAGCGTGCAAAGATAGCCGTACTTGTTACACGCATCTACCATAGAATATTACGCAAGACATGCAAGCAGACCATGAGTAACCGATTATGAAAGTCTAATTATACAACTTCAATAATGTGGCAGATATACATGTTCGAAAAGCCCCAACCAACACGCAAATGTTAAACAATTTCGGGCAATCTTGTCAGACTCTAAAACACGGGAGGCAATGCACGCATAATCTGCAGCGAAAGTGTCTGCCTCAACCCTCGGGCGGACGGGCTTCCAGCCCTCACCAAGGATTTGACAGGCAGACACACAAATTAATCTACACTCAAAAAGCCCTTCCACTCCTGGACCTACCGATCGTGTAATACTTCTCGACTGGACTCGAACCAAGGGCCAGCGTATCGAAACGATCGACACCCATGGTCTCCAAGTTGCTGTAGCCAGAGAGATAGAATCCAATCACAACCACGAGGTACGTAAGAACGAGGATAGAGCCCTTAAAATAGTTGCTCTTTCCTTCGCCGTGCACGTAGGAGAGCAAAAAGACACAAAGGATTACGGACACCATGTCCCACTGCGGGAAGATAAGGCTGTAAAGGAAAGGTTGTTAGCAAGGTTTCTTGCTTCACACATTGCCTCTAAGGGACAAAAAGTACGGCAAGATCAAACATACTTGAAGGTGTGGCTTAGTAGCTCAGAAGGATCGATGACGCGGGCGTAGAGAGCACTGAACAGAACTAAAGCAGGAATCTGCAGAAGGCAGACCTGGAGAGCGTAGGCTGAACCAATCTCCATGGACAGCGCGATATTGCCGTTCATAGCAAACGAAATAGCGTTCTGTAGGCCAGATGAATAAGTCAACCTGATCTTGCTGGCGGCGGTTATTGAGGATTACATACCAGAAACTCTGTTGTGTTGGGGACCAAGGCAAAGAGCGTGATTCCAAGGAACTTTTCATCGATGTCGACACTTTCCAAGACCACGTCCACCGTGTTCACGAGGATTTCTGCGATGACAGCATAAAGAATAGTAGCACCCAGAAGTATTATAGAACTTCTCGTTTTACTCCAGTTGGGTGCATCATGACCGCCGCTAGTATGGCCAGGCTCCAACCCGATATCCTCGCTTTCCTCAAGCAAGGTCTTCACTTGATCAGCGGGACTTTTAGCCGCTTGACGCGTGCTTGCTTGCTGGGCCAGGGGCTTCCTTGTTCGGGCTGCATCGCGAGCGGCAACAGCAGCAGCCGTTGCGGCAACCTCTGTCACCTGGCGCACAAGATCCTCATTGTCTTCATTGGACAGACCAGTGAAATTTCTCAGCCTGGGGTTGCTATCGTCGCCCTCCGTCCGAGGGGGCACAAGGTATGGTGTTGTGCTCTTTCCTTGCAAAGAGGAGGTAGAGTCGGATTGGGCGTTATGATCATTGGGGTTTTCAGATAGTCCGACCTGCTTTAAAGACTGCCCCAGTATGCGCTTGTACAGTTGAGAATCCCGAACCGAGCCCTTGGTGATGGAACCACCAGTGCTCCCAGCCTGAATGTGAGGGAAATCGCCGTGTCTAGCTTCGTAGGCGGCTTGTTCGTTTGCGAGAGCTACAGCCTTCTTCTCCTCTACTTCTGTCGCCCAGATGAGAGCAGCATGGGTCCTCAGCGTGAACCATAACCCGATGACATAGGATAGGAACAAGAATATAGCAGCAAACCACGAATATGGCTGGACGGCCTTCCGGAAAAAGCTGTCATTCACGGCCGGCGTCTGCGAAAAGTAACAGCGACGACAATCGCTGTCCTCTGTTCCTACAGTGGTAACGCATAAGCGGCAGTTGAGCTCATGCTAAAAACAGGTTGTCAGCGAAATTGCTAGATGGACAATCACACAGCAGGCAGTGACACTTACGCTGCCATATATCTGGTAAAAGAGCGTGGGTCCGAATGCAGCAATAACCGCAAACATCAGCATTGTCGACGTGACGCCCGCAGACTTCACATTGAACCGCTGGGTCTTGCGCTTGATAGCGCCAAAGCACATGGAAAGTCCTGGAAGAAATAGGATACCTGCAAAGATGCTACCGATAATGCTGCCCTCAACAAGTTGCCCTTTGCCTTCGGTTAAAGCAACACAGTAAAGATAGACTTCAACTACGGTCGAGAAGAAGGCATTCACAGCTGCACCCATGCCCATGGAGGATTGAGCGGAAATCGATGCAACGGCCTGTCCAATAAAATAGGCCAAGGGAATGATGGAGACAAGCGCAAGGGTGAATATAAGACCTGGGTGCGTGATGGCAGATTGGAGGCCCAGTGTCTCGCTGAGAAGAAAGTAGTCAAAAATGACAAATAATACGACACCAAGAAGGTTGATCAGAAAAATGTTGGTCCCGCCGACAGTATACTTCCAATATCTCAATCCTGCTGCACGATAGGTGCATAACAGGACGGATGAGGAGGACCCGGGACTGAGTCTGGTGTAGGTGGTGTCGGAATGGTACGACAGAGCCAAGGGGTGACGACGAAGGTGATCAAAAAGGATAATGGTCACACGTCCCATGGGAATCCAGAAGACCAATAACCAGCATAGTAGCGAGACTAGAAGCATTAGAGGCCCTACGAGGAAGTAGAAAAAGACGAAGAATACGACGCGGCCAAGCGTCCACTCGCCACGACCGAATAGGCGCCGCTTAGGATGGCTAAGGGGACTCTCTCGAGGGCTGCCCCTTTGCGTTCGCCCTAGAAGACTATCTTGTTCGCTGGCCGAGTCGACACTGTTTCTTCTTCTCCCGACCAGTGACCGATCGCGTCGAGGTCCGAAGAACAGCCGGCCATGCTCTAAGTCGCCATTCTGCCATTGTTCGTACTCACTAATGCTGCGGCCTTCACCCTCGTCTTCTTCTGCGTAATTTTCGTCCGTGTCCAGACGGACGAAGGAGCCAAATGGATATATCAAGTACCACGAAAGTCCCGAGAAGACCCTCCCATATTCTAGTGCGCTGGGTGAATATGCGAAGACGAAACAAGCGACAGCACCTGTAAGCGCAGCCAGGGCTAACCACCAACCAAAAAATACTGTCCACAGAAGGTTAGTCAAGAACAACAAGTTGCCCACGCGACCGCCAGGCGACGAATGGATATCGCCTTCGGCGGTCTTTTCTACCGAACGGCTCTTTTTGTACAAGGCAGGTTTCCAGAGCCTTATCCCAAAAGGGTGAGTCTCGTTGATGGCCTGCTGGCGATCCTTCAGCGTGAAGCTTTCGGCATCACTAGTCTCTGCTTCATCTTCATCATTGTTATCGTTACTATCAGGGCTCCCACTCTCCGACTGTTCAGCCGAAGGCTCTAATTCCGTACCCGGATCGGGCAGGCCAATCACTTCTTCGCTCTCGTTTTCGGTTTCCGGTTGAATCAATGGGCTGTTCATGCGGGCATTGAGTCGTCGTCGCAGAGTCGAGCTCTGTTTTCTCAAGGGACGTATCCTAGGCGATGACTGGGGATTGGACGCGTGTTGCAGAGCTATATCCTCCTCTACTTCTTGTACATCATCCTCCGTAGAAAATTCCTGCCCCTTGTGAGGTACCTGTCGCTTAGAAGACATACGGCGGGTTACAGATGGTTTTCTCGGTCTGTCGGGCTGCAGCGGTGGGGTGGAAGTCGACTGAGAGGTAGGCATGCGACTCGAGCTTTCTGGCTGGTTCTCTTCCAGACGGGGATCAAGGTCCATCCTTGCGGGGGAATCCAAGGTCCCTACAGGAGAAATTAGTCTTTTGGATCAAAACGGGGCAAAGAAGCGAGAGAGCGCACCATAATTCCGCCTGGAAGGTGTCGCATTCCTCTGCTGACGGTAAGCTCCAGATGACATATCCTCGTTATCGACGTTTGACGATGAGTCGGCGGGATCGATGGGATGAGAAGGACCCTGACCCTCCCTTTCGTCGTTGTTTGACATGGTTGGTCAGTTTGTTTCGAGACTCGATTTTCTTAGCAACTTTTTTTTTTTTTTTACCAGCCCCCTTTGACCGTCTTTGTGATGATCTTGGAAAAACAGGGAGGCTGGGGGATGCCAGGAAAAGGATAGTTCGAGAAACACTAGTAAAAGAGAGTGGCCTGCACTTGAAACAGAAACGGAGATATCTTTCTTTTAACATGAACCAAAAAGCAACTAAGTTACATGTTGGAGTAAGCCCAAGGAAAAAAAAACAATCCGGGACGGACAGAAAGCGAGAGGGTAGAGAAGCAGGCGCGAAATGAGAAAAGCAGCTAGCTAGTTAGTGAGATCATGAGATAAGGTCTCACTCGCATCCCCGCAGTCAGCTGAGACCGTAGATATGCAGGTCACAGACGCGACCAAGAAGGATTGCACAATTTCAAAGACGAGTCCAGCAATAGTATTCGAGTTGGATGCCGAGAGATTGACCTGGGTAGGCTGTGGGTTGAAGCTGATCAACATTTGACTGGAGAACATGTGGATGTGTATCTACTGCGTACCACAGCGCTGACCAGCTACGTAATGCGTGTACCCCCCTCGTTACGTACAGTACATACATTCACCATACGAAACATGGGATCCCATCATATCTGCCTGAAAGACCCCATTCTATTGCTTTGCTTTCACGCTGTTGTGCCGCTATTCTTGACTGTATGATGGGCCTAACTCCAGCGTGACTGTTGTTAACATGTGTGTTTGGAATGGTGTCATATTATTCTAACAGTCCTGGTTGGGTGGCTTACCCACTCTTAGTACTAAGTAGGTAACCATAGAGTATTACATCACATGACCTGTTGCACTAGCCTCAGCCCTTGTGGCTGGTGTCTGTCCGAAGCGCTCTGCTGATATCAGCTAGTAGCCTACTTCGGGTTACCTCACCTAAACTAACAGCTAACTGCGGTACCTATCCCGCAAGAGCTCTCTCGACCCAGCTACCATAACCACGCCTTTCATCACCTTCACTGTGTCTCACAGTTCGACTGTTTTCTTCCGATTTCTCTGATCCGATTCAAAAAGGACTCTTTTGGTTCCTAAGATTGCCCCCAAGTCAAATAGATCGCCGACGTCCAGTTCTTTGTGATTCACGCCTCGCTGTGGCCGTATCTAGGAGCGTCATACCTGGCTGTCCATCATGGCGCTCGACAACTATTATCGCAACAAGATTGAGAGCATGAAGCTCGAAATCATTCAGGGTCAGGCTGTCTTACGGAGACTGGAAGCACAGCGCAATGACTATAATTCGAGGGTGCGGTTACTTCGGGAAGAGCTCGGCCTGCTTCAACAGCCTGGATCCTATGTCGGGGAGGTAGTCAAAGTGATGAGCACCAAGAAAGTCCTCGTCAAAGTGCATCCCGAGGGCAAATATGGTAAACACCCTCTGCAAACTTGCTCAGCTCGAGTCTTTGCTCGCTCAACTCCGTGCGTCTCTTACTAACCTCTCTTGGCGACGCTATAGTGGTGGACATTGCGGATGGCGTTGATATCAGCAAGCTCACTGTAGGAAAGAGGGTCGCTTTACTCTCGGATTCCTACAAGTTGGAGAAGATGCTACCCTCGTCGGTTGACCCGCTGGTGTCGCTAATGATGGTCGAGAAGGTGCCTGACAGCACGTATGACATGATTGGTGGACTCGACCAGCAGATCAAGGAAATCAAGGAAGTCATCGAGCTTGGCTTAAAACATCCGGAGTTGTTCGAGTCGCTTGGTATCGCACAGCCAAAGGGAGTACTTCTCTACGGACCTCCAGGAACCGGCAAAACCCTGCTTGCCCGAGCGGTAGCCCATCACACCGATTGTCGGTTTATCAGAGTGAGCGGATCGGAATTGGTGCAAAAATACATCGGTGAAGGTAGCCGCATGGTTCGCGAGCTATTCGTAATGGCTCGAGAGCATGCTCCCAGTATCATATTCATGGATGAGATCGACAGCATTGGATCCAGCCGCATAGACTCGGCGGGTTCGGGTGATTCAGAGGTACAGCGGACGATGCTTGAGCTTCTCAATCAATTGGACGGATTTGAGCCTACCAAGAACATCAAGATCATCATGGCCACCAACCGGCTTGACATCCTGGACCCGGCCTTGTTACGTCCTGGCCGGATTGACCGGAAGATTGAGTTCCCCCCGCCGTCGTGAGTATTCCTTGTGACTTGGCTCTTGTCAGGTGAAGATTATGTTACGTTTTGCTAATCGATTTCCGTCTTACAGGGTGGAAGCACGTGCCGATATTTTGCGAATCCACTCGCGGTCGATGAACTTGACGCGAGGCATCAACCTAACGAAGATTGCGGAGAAGATGAACGGATGTTCTGGAGCTGAACTGAAGGGTGTGTGCACGGAAGCAGGCATGTACGCTCTGCGAGAGCGGCGAGTACATGTTACTCAGGAGGATTTCGACCTAGCCACCGCCAAGATCCTCAACAAGCACGACGACAAAGAAGTCGCAGTCTCCAAGCTTTTCAAGTAAAGAAGGGTTGGCGTGTGAATAGTACCAGATTACTACAGCAAGAACTATTGGCATTTATTTTCGATGTTCTCTGATGGCCGCCTCGGCAACATCGCCACATATGTATTCCAATCATAACACCCACACATAATTCTTCCCACTGTCCCTGTTGAAGAACGGGTATGTTTGTGTGTGACGTTGAGGTCTAAGATGGGCCTCCCTGTGCGCATACAGTATCGTAGTCGGGGGTTTGTTAGCGGTCGGGTGCACGCGAAGAATAAGTCTCGGATCTGGCTGTACTGCTAGGCATAAGTACACCCTTGTGACTGAATAATTGGTTGACATACGGCCCATCATTAAGAGTCCGGAAGGGTAAGGCGTAGCAAATCAATGAAGTGCGTCTTTCATTGGTCGCTCAGCAGATGATCATCTCGTCATCTACTTCAAATAGTCAGGCATGGCCTACTTTGCAGTAAGTCTTGGGCAATACTTACTGCGTGATTACCATATCTGTTTGGTCTTAAGTCTGGCATTGTCTACTGGCGGATGAAGGGATGAACTACATGATGCTTCGATGATCGTGTCATAAATCTTATTCATGCCCAATATCTTGCCTAACCCGGGGAGATGTGCCACAATCGCCTCCCCTTCCCCCGGATGCTTGTATGACGTATGCTGTATGGAAAGGAAGCTTTTATTGGGGAGACTGCAGCGCCATGTTTCTTCAAGACCGATCTGGGGAGGGTGAGGTCTTAGTGAAATGTTATCAAGGTCAAGGCACATGCACGGTGGCTGCTTACCTGCCTCTTTACGTGATTGCAAGAGTTTCTTTTTGGGCTTATAAGGGAAGTACAGATCAGCTAGTGAGTGAGTACTAGTACTGTGTGCTGCAGTGATCGACAAGATGGTAGCAAGTGAGCTCAACTGACCGCCAAGAGTCCACTACTGACTGTATAGTACAATTATGTACTAGATTGATATGTACTATGCCGAAGTCTACCTACTCTCTGTCTGTCCATCGCCAGGAATCTTGTGCAACACCAGGCTTGGCAGAGGGATGGGCAACATGGATTCGGCGAGAGCCAAGCCGCCAAGATGGACCTGGAATAAGTAGGGTTTGCAGGGGAGGAAGTTTGACTGCGAGGTGATAGGCAGATATAGTAAAATTCTTGTGAGACACGTATATCTGAATTAGCCTGTACAATGGAATAGGCCCCCATAAACATACTTCGGCATGTACGGTGTGCAGCTGCAAGGCTAGGAAGGTTTCGCCAATTTTACCACATCTTACTTTCAAGCTCCGCGTGATCAATTAGTATGAAAGTATGAAAGGTAAAAATCTTAAGGTGACTCTGGGGGTTTATAGGATGACGTCTGGGGTAGCTTGGGTCAGGCCATAGTACTGCAAAGGAGGGGATGGCATGACATGTATTTTGTTGCTTGTGTTGGCAGTGGATCGCCAGCATCTATGCGGAGAAAGCATGAGCAGGTCACCGCCTACTATACATCTAGATAATACTTACTACTGGTTACTTGAAAAGATACTTTCAAGGAACTTCGCCATCCATCTATTGTGAAGTTGGGACTGTGGATAATGTAAATAGATATGTTCCATGTAACGGACTGCTGTAGAGACTCGCTCGGCGTTAAAGCAGGGCCCATAACGCCTAAATGTATTCTCATCCCTAGCATCGTCTGGATGTCCGGAGCACAAAGTCCGAAACTCAGGTACGGAGTAATGATAGGCTTCATAGCGGCTTTCCAGAATCCCGACTGGCCGGTTGATCTCCGGTTGACGCGTCGAGAGGAAGAACTTTGACGTGCGCGTGACCAGCGGGTCCTTGTCTTAATAATCAACTTTTGTGCTGCAGTCTCTTGGGATGGGGATGAAGTATTACTACTCCATACAGTAAAATAACTACGGTCAGTAAGTACTCCGCGGATTACTGAGTACTAGTATTGTTTTGTTGAATGGATAATGCTCAGGGTCTCGGCTCAAGTGGGGCAGTCCAGATCTGATGACCTTCCCAGAAGGTGGATCACTTTTCCTTTTACCCTCCCCCCTTTCTTTCTGAATGGTTATGGACTAACAGTTAGGTCTCCATTTTTCCACTCCATAATAGACAGTCTCGTACGAGAAACCGGGAGATGCAATGGGGTGGAATTAATGGAACTACTGGGGGAAGCGGGGAGGATTTCTACTATTGGATGATTAGGAAGGCACAGGTCGCTGTACTTTCCCAAATTTATCTACACAGTACTACTTTATCTTTGGTATTTTCATTATACTCTTTCTTCCTCCAATTTTCTTTCCACTATAGTAGTGCTTCTACCTAGTAGTAGAGTACTAGTCATTCCATGGTATTCTAGATAAGATGAAGACTCTAGGAGAAATTATTTCCATCTGCCCTAAATTTCTCCCTCGTCTCCCCACGGAATTCAACCCAACTGGGACAAGGCAGCTCAAATAGGTAATCTGCCAGGACGCCGGCCTCGGCAGCCCATGCATTGGTCACCGTCCATCCTTTTTATTCTTTGCCAGATCATCATCATCCAGCCTAAACTTTAGAGCCCTGTCTTAGCTACTCTATTTCTGATTCAATATTATTATTCACTATCTTACTTAATTTCTCTGTTATCTCTTCCAATAAGAGAGAGTTGTCCGTTTTTATGTCATTACCTTGTTATCCGACTTATGTTGGGGTATGCTTATCGGCTTTCATTTTCCGTCACCATTTCTGGTTTACTATGTAGTCTATCTAGTACTACCTTATCCGACTTGAACTTTCTCACCCCCTGTCCTCTTTTTTCCTTTTTTACTTAACTGATAATCGGAGGAAAAGAGGGCTTGGCTGGACAGGAGGCAAGATGCATTCTCCATCCGGATAAGATGGTCCGTCCTTTAAAACCCCCAATCACACCGATGCTACCGCCCCCCTTCTTAGATAGCAGATAGTAGTAGGTAGTACTAGTAGTTCTACAGCGTGGTACAGTAGTAAGTTGATGACTGGCTAATGGCTAATGCATAATCTACTAAGTACGTAGTATGTAGTTAGCTGTTCTCATTCTTTCCCAATTACCCAACTCTTAGTACCCCCTTCCCCCCGGGGGGAAGAAAAAAGGTGTGGGCCTATCCTTTCGGTCCGTCTGGAGTCATGCATGGTCTGGCTAGTTAGGTGATCTCTGACTGCTTCTTCTGCTCTTTCTTCCTCTTCTTTGCCTTTGCCTTCCTTCCCCCCTCTCACCCCAACCTGCGACCCACCCTGGCGGATTGGATGAATGCTTGGCCCGTCTGATGATCTGTCCGGAGTACCGAGTACAACCTGCAGCTCCCATCTATCTATTCATTCTCTCAGGCCCATCCGAAGTAGATCACTGGCTCGGCTCGCATGGTAAACCTCCCCCCATGTAGGTCGCTGCTGAGGTGAGGATCTTGCCATCCTCTCGCCTTCTTGCCCGTTGTCCGTTTCAAGTGGTTGCATGAATTTAGTCTGGTCTATCCTCTTAGGTTCCCACACCGGCTTCCTTCTTTTGGCTCTCTCTTCATTGCCGTCTGTGTTGTTCCTTTAATTTTCTTTTACCTTTTCTTTTCTTTTCTTTTTCTTTTTTTTTTTTTTTTTTCTTTTTTCACTATATAAGACTAAGTATTTAACTGCCTCCTCCCCGGCTACTGTTGTCAACGAGGTTTCCTTTTATTCCCAAACCTTCTTGCCTACAGGCTCGTATGCACCCATATCTACGGCTCTTTATCTTCCCTCCCTTCCCCGTATTTGAAAATAAGCTCTAGAGGCACCCACCCTCCAATTCCACCGGCATTCTAGAAGCCATCTTTTCTCCCCTTGAAGCCTTCCTCCTGCCTACTGGTCCTTTCACCCGATAGGGTCCCACGGACACGCTTGTTCAGTCACTTCCATTGTCTACTGGGTAGGTAACATTTCGTTGTTCGTGCTTGTTTCAATATCCGCGAACTAGTAACAGAGAACACTCATACTTCATCCTATCGTGATGCAGCATACAAATTGACTGTCCTGCGCAAATCGGCCCGACCAGCCCGTCAGAGGAGAAAGAAGTACTATATACATCCAAGCATTATATAGCATTTCTAGATCCTATTATTAGCCACCCTGCCCAACTACCCAACCAGCTGGCCTGAGTGGTGCAGATTGCGCACGAACAACTCCCTGATCGTCGTCCACTAGTCCGGTGATCTCATTCTTGTCGCATTGCCACTCTTCCTTCGCTGCCCCCCGTGACACTTCTTCTTTTGGCGCCCAGAGCCTCTGTATAACTCCCTAGTATGTCCAGCGGTGAGCTATGGTCCACTTTAGTCACCGCAATCGATCCCGGTAGTACCAAAGCCATGCCCATCATCCTTCAATCGACCATCGATCTTCTGGAGACAGAACTAGCCAAGGCTAGAGCGGCGCTCCATGAGATCCAACCTACGGCATCCTCTTTATTTACGAAGCGAGATGAGCTCGCTTTGGGTGCCGTGGCAGCATATCGTCAAAATCTCATCGACCGTGCGCCGGACTTTTTCTACGGCGCGAGTCGGTTGACCCCCAAGGAGCTGGGACTTGTCCCGGCTGTCCGCGAAGTACAGGCGGACGATGATGAAGATGATCATGTAAAGACCGCGTCCAAGCAACACCTTCGGCCTGTCCAGCCGATTGCACCCAAGCGCGCTTCTTTGGCCGATGTCTTATCCAACAGTCTAATCCTCGATCATATGGCCCCATATCTGTCAACCTCCTCATTGTTGGCTCTAGCATCTACTTCCCGCCAGGTTCGGTCATCGATAGTGGACACTCCCTACATTTTCCGCCACCTTGATCTGACCCAATGCCGTGGTGCGAAACCAGCCAGCACATCTACGACAGACTCGGCGGAGCAAGTATGGAGTGGTGAGCAAGGGGAAGACTCCGCAGTCGAGGACGAATTTTATTCTGCGCCTCTGAGGGGCATCTTTGCTAGTCTCCAAAGGCAGTCGATCCTGCAGGACGTGCGCACATTGGTTCTGGATGGACTGTCCGTTCCAGCGGATTTGCTTGCGGAAATTATCCTCACAGATCGCTTCAACGTCAACATTCTATCTATAAGGGAGTGCCGCCATCTCAATGAGCGGAAACTGATGCAGGTGCTGACCCATGCGGTACGGCCTTCCCGCCCTAAGGGCACACCCCGCGTTAAAGGAATCTATCACTTTACTCCCCTCCAACAGTCTCGTGCGGTGATTCGCAGCAGATACCGCGACTGGTGGAGCTCGAGATGTGGCAACCAATCGTCCATTACCCCGAGTCCGGAAAACGGGTCTGCAACTGGTGAAGTTGCTGAAAGTGCCACACAGCAACAGGATGCATGGTATCGCTCGTCCGGGCAGCTCTTCAAGCGGAGCATTGAGGATGGCTGGGCAGAGACAATCAAGCAGTGCGAAGGTATCATTGCATTTGACGCTGTTTTGTGCCGTGGTCCTCGTCACGACGTGGATCTTTCCACTCCCATGCCGGAAGGCCAGAGTGCATCTCAGCCAGAGGGCCGGCCGCCGCTTGCGCCAAAACTGGCAACTGTTGCACTAGGGCCCCGAGGATGCGATGGCTGCCACACCTCACCCGAAGGCCCGACCTTCTGGGGTCAGTCCCCGGATGAAGACCTTCCCCTGCTGACGCCGCCACCGCTCCACTCTTCCTCTGTAGTCAAGGCAAAAAGGCCGGTGTTGATTCCGGACGAGCAGCCAAGTCTAATCGCTCGCTGCACAGATTGCTTGACAGATCGGTGGTGCCATCGTTGCAATAAATGGTTCTGTGAGGATTGCCTGCCTCATCCAGAGCGTGTACGGAACAATCTTTCGCCGCACCAGACAGCGTTCAGAAACCCGCAGAGCAATCTGGGTAGTACTGAACAGTCCGAAGATCATAGTGTTCGTATCTGAAAGGCGCCGTATGATGTAGAAAAATTGGCTGACTAAATTGAACAGCACTTCAGCCGCGGTGTAAGCAAAGATTGCTGGGAATGCGGTCCAACGGTAAGTCAATGAGACTACGGTTATGTTTGCCGCTGTTCTAACAGCTTGTGCAGTGTGTCCAGTGCAAGACGGAATGCCAGCGAACTTGCCAAAGCTGCCGTGGTGAATATTGTGTTGAGCACAATGAGGGATGTTCGTCGACGATGGTATGCTCCTTAAGTCACCCAAACCCCTTTTGCGACTCACATTGACCTTGTTGGCATTCTCACAGTGCGATTGGTGCAATGCCAGTACCCGGCATCGGGTGAGAGAACTGTACTGACATCCTGTGCGAGTCGAGGCTCCCATGAGCTAGTTTGGTGCAGACACGCAATTCTAAGATCCTTCAAACATTTAAGTATTCTCAACCTCTCTCAGCCTGATCTCATCTTGCTATATTGAGGCTTTTTTTTTCGTTAGGATTCACGATCTCGTCTCTTTCATTTTTTCTTCATATATATTTTTTTCTTTTGGTAGTACTATATTAGCCGGCGTGCTTTTCTCGCCACTCAGAATACCACTGCAGCGCGTATGATTTAGCCATAATTTGAGTGTATCTAGCTTGAAAGGGTTGTAGGCCCTAGGAAGCAAGAGGAGGTTAAACAATGATCGTTAGTTGTCAAAAAGTAGTAGTAAGATGGAGTAGTAGTAGGGAAAGTGGACAGTAAACAGACTGAAGTTAGATGACAAATCGGCGCTTGGAGTTCCAGAAGGCACGCGGTGTTTCGCAACCTGAGATGAGCCGCAATGGCTGATGTATGCATGCATTCTTTTCATCATTCATCGCCTCCCCCCGGCCCACCATCATTCTTAATCTCTGATTCTTGACCCATGATGATCTCCGCTACTGCCCTCGTCTCCACTCTCCCCTCCACACTCTCCTTCCCTTTGCTTCCTCACATACCTCTTTACCTCCCGCTTCGGATATCATGACGGGGAACCAAGGTTCCTTGCGCTGGTCGTCGCAATTGACCGTTGCTCCAGCCCAGCAAATTCCCAAGCTTTCCGGCGATAAGATCATACTGCCGCCATCCGCGCTCGAGCAGCTTCTCGCGGCTGCCCCGCTTCAAGAGGTAACTTCGTCAGGTCCAGCACGCCCATACCACAGCACTTTCGATCCTTTTAATCCGCACACCTTCGCCGCCGAGTCCCAGGCACGCGAACGGGCGGTGGATCGCCAGCAGCAATTGCCCCATCCGCTTACGTTCCGCATCGTGAACCCTCAGAACGAGCGGGTGGTATATGCTGGCGTTCGTGAGTTCTCTGCGCCAGAGAACGAGATTGGTCTCAGTACCTTTTTGCGCGGGGCACTTGGCATTGATGCCACTGGACGACCGTCACCACACGATGATGATGGTACTGATGGTGAAGTGACAGACGATGCGCCAGCCGCCCCGACCACGGTCACGGTCCATGCGCAGCAGTTACCAAAAGGTACTTATGTCCGTCTGCGCCCTCTAGAAGCTGGATACGACCCGGGGAATTGGAAGGCTTTGCTTGAACAACAGCTGCGGGACAATTACACCACATTAACCTCTGGAGAGGTCCTTACTGTTGCAGGGGGGCGCGATCAGTCATTCCAGTTTTTGGTTGACAAAGTTGAGCCTCATGGCAATGGCATCTGCGTTGTGGATACGGACTTGGAAGTGGATATTGTCGCCTTGACGGAGGATCAAGCCAGAGAAACGTTGGAGAAACGATTGGAGAAATCTGCTCGTGTCTCTGGGAATAGGGCAGGCACATCTGTTGGGGGCGAGTTGCGACTTGGTCAAGTAGTAACTGGCCAAGTTGCGCTTGGGGACTATGTCGACTACGAGGTCCACAAATGGGATCCTACGAATGCACTGGAAGTATCTGTCGAGGGTGCCGATGAGGCAGATCTCTGCCTCTTTGCCAGTCCCCTTTCTGCTCACCAGAGGAACCGACCGCGGGAAGATGAGCATGTTTTCAGTGACCTATCTAATCGGCCGACTAAACGGATTAGGATCCAACCTACGAATGTGGATATGGAAGGCGCTGAGATGCTGTACATATCGGTACATGCACCCACTTCCACCGCCAGTTCAGAAACTGGAGTTTCGGCGCTGCCGTACAGCCTACAGGTTCATGTGGGCTCGTCACCCGCACAAGCTGAGAATGCTGCAGGCATCGAGCCAAAAAGCCATGAACCGGGTGATGTCCAGTGTAAGAACTGTCGTCAATGGGTACCTGAACGGACATTGATGCTACATGAGAACTTTTGCCTTCGAAACAACATCCTCTGCCCCCAGTGCCAGAACGTGTTCCAGAAGCGGTCTTCGGAATGGCAAAACCATTGGCATTGTCCTCATGACTCGGCTTATGGCACCGGCGACGCAGAAAAGAATCGACACAATCTCTTTTTTCACAGCAAGCGCTCCTGTAGTAGCTGTGGATTTGAGGCGGAGGACCTCCCACGTCTCGCTCAACACCGCACAACTGTCTGTCCGGCCAAGCCCATTTTGTGCCAATTTTGTCATCTTGTGGTCCCTCAAAAGAGTGAATCAGACCCTGAGATGGATGATCCGGACGTTTTAGTCTCCGGTCTCACACCACATGAATTGGTGGACGGTGGCCGGACAACCGAATGCCACCTTTGTGACAAAATCATCCGTCTTCGCGACATGAAGATGCACCTTCGCCATCATGATCTAGAACGCCTGTCTCGACCCACTCCTCGCATATGCTTAAATAAAAATTGCGGACGGACGCTTGACGGACGCGGTACGCAGACTGCAGTCAAGCTCGGTCTATGCAGCATCTGCTTTGGACCACTGTACGTAGACACCTACGATCCCGAAGGCAAAGCGCTCCGGCGGCGCATCGAGCGCCGCTACCTCTCTCAGATGATGAGCGGCTGCGGCAAATCATGGTGTCAAAACGAATACTGCAAGACGGGCAAGCAAGCTAGACCGTCTTCCACATCTGGTGTGTCTGCTCCGATGGGCGCGGCTGCTATTCTAGCCGCAGTGCGGCCTTTGCTTGACGCCGTCAATCTTCAAGGAGATGCGCCGAACACCGCTCCTTTCTACTTTTGCACGGATCAGGCAGGCCAGCAACGTCGCATTGCTGCAGAAATGCTCTCAGCTGAGGGCGCAGTAGCTGACGGCAAGACCTATGCATTGCCGTGGTGCGTTTCCGCCGTTGAAACCACGGCGGGGAATCTAGATAAGGCGCGAGAGTGGTTAGAAAATTGGGCGCCTGCGCAGGGGGAAGGCACGTATTCGCTTCAACGGTAAATAGAAATTTGTTAATATTGTCAAATACCATGCAGAATATTATCAGCCACTTAAGCAACGATACTATTCAAGCATTGTGTATTCTCTCACGTGTTGAATGCGGATCACTATCAATGTTAGAATACTATATCTAATGAGGCCTGCTACGCACTTGTGGCTGGAAGATATCCCTCAGACTTGATATTATATTTGAACTCTTTTCGTGGACATCTAAATTCGGCATTTATAAATCTACGCAGTTCAAGGAACAATCCATGTCTCCTTAAATAGTATGTATAGAAGAAAGGGAGAGCTTAATGATTCGTTGTCATGATTTCAATCAGATATCGTCTGTGCATGCTTGCATGTATAATGTGTATCACGCCGCGCCCGTCTTAGCAGCCAGAGTCCCACTTCCCCGAGACGAAAAGATACCCATGATCCCAAAGACCACATAAAACAATGCCAGTGGGTACGCGACTAGGCCCCTCATTCCACGCATGCGCGCCACAGCACAGAACATTCCCGAGGAGCTGTACGTGCACCACCCCACGGCGGCGGTAGTCAACAAGTATCCGAACAGAGTGTCCATAGGGATCAGGATCCCCACTAAGCTGGTCAGCACTAGCGGGAGGAAACAGTATCCCAGCACGCTAGCGGATCGAGGGAAGGTCAAAGTAGCGGAGAAGTGGCCGGCAGCGGAGGAGTCCGACATCGTGGGTTTGTGATGGGGAGAGTAATTGGCGGGATCTGCGGCGTTGGGGACGGGGGCCGTATCCAGGGCGGGAGACATCAGACTGAGAATGAGATGTAAAGCTACGGTCCCGAAGACTGCGACGCCGTAAATGTAGCCGTAGAAGACCTTGCCGGAGAGGAGCAGGAATGTTCCATATAGAACGATGTAGAGAAGGGCTCCGTAGAGGTCGCTGTCATCCATGAGGTGTTGGTCGATACGCGCAAAAGGGTTGAGCACAGTTAGGGTCTATAAGGTAGGAGCAATGGTAAGCTTGGGTTTCACTAGAGCTCCTGCTGTATATAGCTGGTTGATCAGACCGGGGGGGTGGGGGGCTTGCAATATGTACACACCTTCGTGCGGATATGCTCGAAATTGACTCCCAACTCTTCTAGAAGTGGCGGCTCCCCATCGTAGCCCTCCGTGCCAAATGCAGCGAGCCATCCGGTCCTCAGTCCTCCTTGCTCACCCATCCTTCCACTGACTCCTGCAGAAGGGGACCCGAAGCCGCCATATCCGCCACCAACCCCTCCGACGGGGTATGCCTGAGATGCTGGGTTAGGCGCACCACCGAAACCGCCGTAGGATGCCTGTGACGGGGTCGTATGGCCCGAGACGGAGGTATAGGATGAAGGGTAGAATTGGAGGTTTTGCGCCGATGATTGTACGCCGTAAGGCTGCTGCTGGGGGTAATACTGGGCCATTGCGGCCAGGCTTTGGGGTCGATGTCGGATTGAAGAGATGAGTAGAAACTGTAGGACCTAGTGTACGTGTCGGAATGTCGCGCTATCGATTAGAAGAGTAAGCAGAGGGGGAGACTGATTTGGGAAGTTGAGGATGGAGATGGAGACGAGGAGTTGCAAGTAGAGAGAGAACAGCTGGCGGGCGGTGAGATGAGTTGCCTGAGTCCTCAAGGCCACCAGCCACATCGCTTCCTCCATATCGCTACAGATATAGTTATTAGTTGTATACTTAACGAGCTAATAATCGTGGAACATCAACGCTTAATTGATTCATGCTTCTAACAGGAACGGGAACTCCCTTACTAAAGAAATAAAAATATGAGCAACTCTCCCCAGTCTCCCTTCCCCCTCCTCTATCTAGTTTGTTACAGTGTCAAATATTTTCTACAGGAAATTAATGCCGATTCCAAACTGCAGCCCCTTCCGGCCTTCCTCACCCTTGCGAAGTACCAGGGGTAGGGAGAAATTGAGCTCAAACCTGGCCACTGGATGGGCGTAGACAAGTCCGACACCCGCCGCAATGCTAGGCAGACCATTGGTCAGCTCGGAAACCGTGGAAGCCATGGCATTTTGGACCTCCGCTCCCGAAGTAGGTGCGTTCTTGTCAGCCGTGCGGAGGGACAACAACCGTCCGCCGTTGACAAAAGCTTGCAGGCGGAGAGGCTTCTCCGCGCCTACCCTGGGGAGCGGGAACAGAAGATTGGCGCTTCCTGCAGCATAGACATCACCACCGACAGCATCTGCTCCATCATGGGGACCAAGACCGCAGAGACGGAATCCACGGACATCCGTAGGGCCTCCAAGTAGGAACCGGTCGTTCGTGCGAGAGAGCTGGGGTTTGGAGTCACTGTCGAGGCCAAGAGGGTAAAGAAGGCCGGCGCGGAAGCCAGTAGTCAAGCTGATACCGCTGTCCCCTTTGATGCCAGGAATCGGAATGGGAATTGCAGCTTGCGTTTCAATCTCTGACTTCCAAAAGGAGACATCGCCCTTAAGGGGGCCCCAGCCAGCCACTTCGTTGAACAACTTCGCGTAGTAACCACGAGAGGGAAGAAGCGGGCTATCTCTTCGGTCCTTGGTCCAGCTGTGGAACACGCTGCTCTTGACACTGTCGCCTGCATCAGCTCGAACAGTAGGGGATGCGTTCTCGGCAAGTCCAGTCATCTGTCTCCAGAAACCGTTGTAGCCGAATTCATGTTGTTGACCGGAAGGACTTGCCCAGCGGAATTTGGACCATCCTCCTCGAAGCACCTCCTCGTGGCTCGCCCAGGACTTCTGCGTGGCACTGGCAATACCACCAAGCTCCAGACGGAGATCCGGGTTACTCAGGACTGGAGTGTCAAAAGTGGCTTGATAGGCAGACCTTGTTCGGGTGCCCAGAGACGCATTTAGGTTCAGGTTCTCTGCACCTCCGAACACATTACGCCACAGGAGGTTGCCATAAGCCGAACCTTCGGCATTTCCAAGATCAGTACCTGTCTTCAACAGCACCCGGGACCTTTCTTTGCCGGAGAGATGAACTTTAATGCTCGGGATACCCGACCCGTCTACTTCGGACTGGTCCAAGTATACCGAAACGGGCTGTTGGAAGATGTCTAAACATGAAATTAGAGTCGAGCCTTAAGCTAGCTATCTTCAGGAAAGGGACGAACCGAATCTGTTGAGCTTGTCCGCACGTGCCGAAACTTCCCGCAAGGCCTCGGAGAGCGTATAGGGTCTGTCTTGATTACTGCTTAGAAGGGGATCGAAGATCCGCTCCAGGAAGCCTCGGCGGGTGTTGCGAGCTCCGTGAACCTCTACCGAAGAAATAGTGCATGGCAACGTGGAATTTTGGTCGAGCTGATGTTATACAAGCTCATAGGTCAGCTATCATGACGCACGATGTATAGTAGTAGTAATGATCATATCCATGGCCCACAGCCAACCATGAGGGAACAGTAGCTTACCAATTCACCAAGGCGAGTCTGCGCCTTTTGATAAATGGCACGAACGCGCTCATCAACTGCCTGCTGCTGCTCGTTCAGCACTTTCGGATCGGCACGCTGTTGCAGGCGCGCGAAGATCTAGAAGAGAGAGAACGCCGTTTGTGGTCAGTGCATAGTGCCCGGGGGAATTCCTCAGGGTGAAGCTAATGGGGACTCATCACGAACATCTTCGTCATCAGCAGAAAGTGGAGAGGACATTGCTGCGGCGGCAATGGCCAGATGAGACCTGCTTTTCCTTTCCTGCTTTCCCTTCCGAAGCGGCGAAGATGAAGCCATCCGCCCTCGCACGTGACCGTTCCCCGAGGTGCCTCCGGGGGGTTCCTTACAAGCCAGGCCGCAACGCAACTAAAACCAACTATAGACCCAGATCTTCCCTCTCTCCCCTCTCTCCCCCATTCCGCCATCGCCTTGGTGTCAGATAGCGTTTGCCTTGCGATCTGCTCCTGTCCGCCCCTTTTGACTTTGGGCCAGTTCCCAACAGCTCAGTCTCTGTTATTAATTCTACCCTTGTCGCCCCTGACCTTCGCTACTTTCGTTCTTTTGTCCTCCCGCACTTCGCCCCCGTCTCCGATCTTATTGCAAACAGACCCAGAACGAACTATAAAAAGGATGGCGACAAAAGCGGCTTTCAAGCGCGTACGTTGCGCCCTATCAAAAAGGAACCATTCCATTGCATTGTATAACTAACAGATGAACAGCTTACTCGCGAATACCAGAACATTCAAAAGAATCCCCCGCCTTACATTGTGGCACATCCGTCAGAGTCCAATATACTTGAGTACGTCATTTGTAGCAGACTATCACTACCTGCGTCGCCTGTTTGCGACTAAAGTTGACCTTTCATCTAGATGGCACTACATTCTCACGGGACCCCCGGGCACACCGTATGAAAATGGCCAGTATTGGGGTACCCTAATGTTCCCTCCCGAGTACCCATTCGCTCCTCCGGCTATTCGTATGCACACTCCTAGCGGTCGCTTTCAACCATCAACTCGGCTATGCCTCAGCATCAGTGACTTTCATCCAAAGTCATTTAATCCCGCTTGGGAGGTTTCAACCATTCTCATTGGCTTGCTCTCCTTTATGACGAGCGAAGAGATGACCACCGGAAGCGTGAGCGCATCGGAGGCAGAGCGACGAGTGCTGGCGGCGCGTTCTAGGTGGTGGAATTCTACTGGTGGCGGTTCCCATGTCAGCGCGACCCCGGGCGTGACCCCTACTGCCAAGGGTATCAACAATGTGAAAGCTGGAGACGGCGGTCTAAAGTTTCGCTCGGAGTGGCCAGAGCTTGACCAAGAAAATTGGAGGTGGATGAAGGATAGTCGCATCGACACCAACACTGGCCAGCTCATGCCTGATCCTAGTGCGACTAGATGCTCTCCAGAGACAAGTGCGCTTCGCCGACGACCGAATGGTAGCGCTCCGGGACTCGGTGCGGTGATGGAAGGTGGCCATGTCGCCCGAGAAGCAGGCCAAAGCTGGGTCCGCCGCAACAAGATCTGGCTTGGGTTTGCAATTCTATTCGGATATGCACTTCTGACCAGGCTGGTGAAGGATGTCCAAGGCTAATGGCCGACAATGTCGAGCTGGCTCGGCTTTCCGCTCCCTTTGTATATTTCAGATTGCCCAATTAAGCGTTTGATCAGACATGCAGACACCCCCGAACGATTTCCCTTTCTTATTCTGTCTTTTTTTTTTCTTTTTTTTTGTCTTTCCCAGCCAGTGCTGTTTCTGATCGACTTATTTTTTTCAAGGACCCCGCTTTCAGTTCTCTTGTTTCAGTACAGTGGTCCGGGAGAGTTTGTGCAGATATTTATGGGCTTATCTGATTTCTCAGTTACTGGAGGGCGCCGGGGGATTTCATTTGGCGTTCCAGACATTCATCAGATTATTTATCACTTCTCCTCAACCATTTGTCGTTGGGTCTGCTCTATCCCAGCCCTTTTGCGTCTTGGAACATGCGATTGTTGTTATCTAAGAGGTCGCCCAACCAGGATGGTAAGGATGGTTTGGATCCGGATGGAGCGAATACTTGTACATAAGTAAGTCTGCTTAATATTAGAAAGAACCACTCTTGCAGGCGTGGTGGCCTCCACAGTATCAAGTACTTGTTTCTGCTCTGACCGCAGCAGTGCCTCAGGCCTGCAGAGGGATGTCAATCAGCTCACGCCTGATTGGCTGCGGACAATGGCGGAGATAACCGGAATCACGTGGGCGGCGGGCGGGAATTTTCCGGCTTGCAAATAAAATCATTTCGTATCGCCGAAATTACTGTCGATACCGTCGCTATACATCATCGCTTTTGTCCTCGCCCTTTGCTGGAGATATCTTCTGACGGCCCCCCACTCCCTCCCTAGCATATTGCGTCCGGCAGTCTGTCGTCAACTTCCTCGTCCTCTCGTCTAAACTTTTTTTGTGTTCCATCGCGCATCAATAATGGGTTGGTTCTGGGCAGACTCTCAAACAAAGCCCGCGCCCGCGGCTCCGCACCCTGTGCCATCTTCAGATGCCTCTCCTCCCGTACGTAAAAACGCTACTTATGCGCAGATGCGAGAAATCTGACGGATTCTTATAGCCAGGATGTCCTATGCACGCATCTAACACCACACCGGCAATGCCAGCCCCGTCACCCGCCTCCGAACCTCCCAGTGCCTGTCCAGTCCGGTCTACAGATTCCCCTTTCTATGTGCCTCCGAAGTCCAAGTCCCCGGAGTCGCAGCCTCCCTCGAACCCAGCTCCCAGCTCTGACTCGCGATCTACGCTCTCAAAGCTGAACCCTCTCAACTACATGTTCGCCTCGATCTCCCAGGAAAGGGCGCCCAACCAGACTGTAGATCTCCCGGTGGAGCGAGAAGTTTCGTCCATCCCCAGATCCGATATGAACGAGAACTGGGAATATCCTTCCCCCCAGCAGATGTACAACGCCATGCTGCGCAAAGGTTACACCGATACCCCGCAGGATGCCGTGGAGGCCATGGTTGCTGTTCACAACTTCTTGAATGAGGGCGCTTGGGATGAGATTGTTCGGTGGGAGCGTATATTCTCCAAGGGTTTGGCAGATGGCTGGGAGAAATGCCGTCGCGGAGAGGAGAACATCGTGATGGACGAGCTTAAGGAGCAGATGTCTAGGGCTCCCAAGCAGGATGTTCCTCCGCCGCGACTCATCCGATTCCAGGGTCGTCCGCAAGACCTAACGCCCAAGGCACGGATCCTTCAGGCTTTGGGCTGGGTGTATCCTGCCAAATTCGAGTCAGTACTCCCATTAGCGCCTGTTTCTTCTATTCCGTTTGAGGATTCTCAACTAACATTTGCCTGTTACTGTAGGTCAAACCCACCTTTCGATCGCCACGATTGGTTTGTAATGCGGCAGACGCCATCCGGTCCTAAGGAAGTCCGTTATGTTATTGACTACTACTCCGGTCCTCCCGAACCCACCGGAGAGCCTGTTTTCTACTTGGATATCCGACCGGCCCTGGACACCCCAACTGCCGCTGTTGAGCGACTAATGAGATGGGGAGGAGATGTCTGGTGGCGTGCCAGTGGCGCCTCCGTTCGGGAAAATTAAACCGACTGGTTGGTCGATTCATCAATCGGTTGATCATCGTTAGCATCGCATGGCCGCAACTTTCGTCGACACCGTTCAGCAGGATACTCTTTAAACACTCTGGGAAGGCGCAGGCGTCTGGTCTCGGTTCTTCGTTCATTCTGTGGAACTGCCCTGCTATAGTATTCATGTTCTTGTTCGATCGGATCACTTGGTTTGCGTGCCCCTCTATTTATTTCGGCTATGTCTTTATTATAACGTCATGTGGATGCTGGAGTATCAGGAAAGTTCGTCGTCAAATCGGACGACCGGGGTTATTTCTCTCTATTGGTTGCATGCTTTTTCTGGGCTTTTAGTGCCACCCTCTCAGCTCCACTCTCTTCCCTTCATGTGGAATTTGTCTTGATATTAATTATCTTGATTTGTAATATATATGAATTCATGCTGCCATCAAATCGTGGGCGGTGATATGAAAGGTACAATTCGTGTTTGTAATCTATCGTAATGCTGTGCATAAGTGACTGGCTACTATATATTAATATACTGTACAGGATGGCTTTGCCTCGGCAGTCATTTCAGCTCAATCCGTCATTTGCTTGACGTATCCCGGCAATACATCACTTGAAGCACGACTGACAAGATCGGTGCTGACTGTGCCAACTGTGGAGAGTAGTGGAGAGTAGTGGAAAGCTCGACCACAGGCGCTATTAAGGGTATCTGTCACTCAGTGCCTGTGACGGCGAGATGGGTATCAAGGCGGACCTCTGTGCGTATAGAACCAAGAGTATACATCGCGCCTCGATTTCCTGTTACGTCTCTCAACCATCATTGGCTGAATATGTGTGTTTTGTCCCTGGACCGCTTGGAGAAGTAAGCGGATGCTGGCTGTGTTGTTCGATCCTTGCCCTTGCATCTGCAATCATATGTTAGGCGATAAGAGATCGTATTTGACACACTGCTCGACGGTTTCGAAACTGCTTTGGAGCAATCCGCGTGCCTCCAGCCCTACCCATACGCGAAGCATGGACATGTCGCCGGACCGGACGGATTTGAAAGCGGTAGTGTTAGATCCCAATTTCCGTAGAATGGGAAGGGAGCTAAATAACAAAACGAGTCAGTCAATGGGCCATTCGAGGTAACAAAGCCAGAATGTCTACCTACCTCTTGAAAAGGTCAAGGTTGGGATCCAAATTACGTCCAATGCCCTCAAGGAGAAGACATGAGATAACGACATTAACAAAATCCCCCTCGAGTCGAACGTGATGTTTACGGACCATGGATAGGACATCACTCAGTACATCTCCAATCTTGACGCTACCGAGGGCAAACGTGCGTGACTTGATGTTTAGCACCAGGTGTTCCATGCCCAAAGCGAAGTAATATGGGTCAATCACTGCATCCGGTTGACGACATCGTTCGACCATGAGTTCACCTGCTCGATACCCATCGAACTCGGCAATGGCGCGAAACAGGTCAATGAAATTGCGCCGGTTAAGTTCATTAAGTTGAGTCACCAGTCCAGTGTCGATGAATATGAGCTGGGGTCGATAGCCTTCAATATTTAGATCATCAAGCGCTTTCACCCAGTCGCGCCGATTATTGATATGTGGGCGCAACCGTGCGAGCACAGATTCTGTAACATCAACCTCTTCCGCAGATGGTGCCTCCGATGCGCGAGACTTATTTCCCAGTGACAGGTCCAATTCACTCGGCCGGTAGAATCGAACCATGATGTTCCCGGGGTGTAGATCCGCATGGACGAAGTTGTCGATCAACAGCATATGGAGGAAGGCATCTAAGCCTTCGTTCGCGATCTCTTCTTGATAGACGCCTCCACCTACCTCGAGGAAGGTCGATAAGGGAATACCTTGTGCAAACTCCTCCACGAGCACCTCGCGGGTAGAATAGTCCAGATACGGGTATGGGAACCAGGCTGTGGTGCGTGACCTGAACTTCTCACGGAACATGACAAGGTTTGTGGCTTCAATCCGTAGGTCCAACTGTAATTTCATCATTTCACCAAACTGATGAACTTCATCCGGTAAAGACAGCCAATTCATGGTAGGTATGGCGTTGACTAAGGATGCGAAGAACGACATGATTTTCAGATCTCTGTGAATCACGCGTTCTACCCTCGGATGAAGCACCTTGACGGCTACATAGGACGATGGTACCCTTTGAGGAGAGCTCTTGACTAACGCCCCAACGTTCTTTCGTACCTTGTCTCGTAGACCATGTGGATGAAGGTCGATGTCGTCATCGGTCCCAGCAAGATTGGGCTTGAGCTTCGCCTTGTATACCTGCGCGATAGCGCCCACGCCCAATGGTTCTTCTTGGAATTCCTCGAATATGTCTTCGAATGGCAGCCAATTGAACGCCTTCCTTATTGTTCGCTTCGTTTGATGCAATGAGTGTGCAGGTGCATTGGAATGCAGTGATGACATGATGTCGCAGAGTTCCGGTGGGAAGATATCGGTACGTGAGGCCGCCCATTGTCCAAGCTAGATGAAGACCGCGAATGAGTAAAGCACGGAGTGAAAGAGCTCGACGACTAATTAATTACCTTGATGAACGCTGGGCCTGCGCGTTCCATAGATCGGACCAGAAACCTATACCACCAGAGAGTCCCTGTGCGTATGCCCTCGCGATCCTTCAACTGCTTTCCAAAGCATATCGTCGGAGCCGTAAGGATGACAGGTAGGAAGATTATGACGAGATGGACAAACCGGAAGCCCGTCGCAATCGGATCATATATGTAACAGTATGTAAAGACGTAGAGTGTTTGCCAGATTCGCTTCAAGCCTCGCGCATTGTCGTCGACGGTCTTTCGTACCTCCTGGCGCGAGACTTCCAGCATCTGCATCTCGCCGGTCTTCCCGTTGTCGTCATCTCCATCCTCGGCCAGTTGTAGGAATGCTCCTGGCGTCATAGCAGCAATGAGAACAGTTCTGATCGAGGGACCTCCCCTCGGGGGTCTTCGCAAAGGCTGCTGCGTCCATAATGGCCTGCGCGCGAAACGCAATCGAGGCTGCGGAAGAAGGCGGGACAGTAGCAGTGGATTTCTACCACGGCTTAAACAGAAACGGCTCGCGAGGACGGCCGTCCTCATGTTCTCGTAAAGACACCGGCTCGAGAGCAGGTGAATCAGTCATCGAAAGCACAATAGCTGGCCTGGGCGGTCATAATAAAGGCGAGGGAGAGAGCGAAGAGGAGATGCGCTTGCTTTGCTTTGCTTCTGGTTGTTTGTTGGAGTTTCGGGATGGACAGGAAGCCCAGCCGGCGGGCCAAGCACGTGGGGCGACGTCATCGAGTAGTACTTGTTCTCTCCTACTTACTGCTACTACGTAGTTGTGGTTTAGTAGTTTATACGATTCCTACGCATTCTACGCATTCATGCAGGCGCCCGCTTCACGATCATCTTTCATTCTATGGAGTCTTCTAATTACCCGGTTTTATCCATTTGACTAGGAAAGCTCATCCAGAGCTTACAAAATCTTTGCAGCCAATACCGGCCGGCAAGCCACTGTCTAAAAATAATTTGTATCAGACCAGAGGTGACATAAGAAGGTATAAGATGCTTGTGAGGATGGATAGGCATGATGCTCTCTTAGCCATTTACTGTTGGCTTGGAGTCTTGAAGATGCCTGGACACATGGCTGTGCATTAACTGCTGCATGGTAGATTTATCGGTTTCGGCAAGCGTGTCGGGCTGGTAAGGGGGCGTCAATACCAATCATGGCTAAAATCTTGGTTCTGAGAATAGACTTACATCGCTCTTCAGCAACTCCTGCACCAGGACAGAAATGTTGTCACGATCTTTCTTCGTCTGCAATTGTTCGGTCTCCTCCGCGCTTTCAGAGGCTTCTGCACTCAACGTCTTCTCAAGCAGTGGAAGAATTTCCATCCTTTGTAGGGAGCTTGAAACTGCCATGGCGCCCCCTTTATTGGACGCCATAAGGGCCATTGCGAACCAGCCTTCACTCCGGACGACAGGCCACTGTGATTGGGCGATCATAGCACCAACCGGCAGCGCGATATCCTCATGTAAGTCGAAGAACCTGTCCAGCAGGGCAACGGCAGTAGGATCCCCTTCCCGAGACTTTGGCACCAAAGTACGGCATATGGAGGCTACAGTGCGTCCAATCTCTGTTTTGATGGGAGTAGAGTCTGTCTTCTGGAAGAGAGCAAGTAGCAAAGACAAATACGTCCGTTCGTCGTTAGAATCAGTGCCGTCCCTGGGGAGTCCCTCTAGGAGACGAGAAATATTATCAACCGCTGCCACTATCACCTGCCGTGCGATGCTTGTGGCGGCAAATTGAACCTGGGGGACGGACTCGTATTGCCATAGACGTGAAACCGCTGGGAGTATGCCAGCCTCTCCAAGTACCAGCCTGTTATTACCAGCGATCGCAAGGTTCTTCAAGAATCCAAGCGCAGAGTGTAAGACCGCGCCTCTAACATCACTCTTAAGGATAGTTATTAGTTCTTCATGTATGTTCAGATCTTGAACCATCCTTTCGCAGGTCGCGTCTGAGCGAGCCAAGTTGCCCAGGATAACACAGGAGCATATCTGCAGCTGATCATCTGTCGACTTTAGCCACGTCTTGAGAGACTGGGCCAGAGGGGAATCCAGCGGATAGTACTGCGCGAATGAGGTGGATCCAGAGATCTCCGCGAGGATTTGGTTGATCTTCAACCGTGACTGTGCTAGTGCCTGGGTATCCTCAGCAGATGACTCAGTCTTAAAGGTCAGTGACCGGCTGAGCACCCCCAGAATGTCAGGCACTATGTAACTGGATATGCAGATTTCTTGAAAGCGCGTATTGTTTAGATATGTCGCCAGGCCACTGACAAGACCGGAGAAACGGGCTGGGGTGGAAGCGACATCTTCGTCAAGAGCAAGTTCTACAAGAAGTGAGATAGTCCCATCGGGAGACGAGGCGATTCCTTGCTCTGAACATTCCCACAGTTAGAATAGAAATGCAAAAGGGGGGGAGCGAAGTCATGCCTTGTTCTCCAACCAATTCGATAAGCTCAAAGACGTAGTCAAGCAGGGCATCCTTGTCCTTGAAGGCGCCATCTTTCACTAGTTTCAAGAGGATATAGACTATCTTATCGGCAGCTAACTGTGTCTGAGCAGGCCCTATGAACCGTCAGCATCGTAACTAGCTTTGAAATCCGAGCAGGGGTTCCAATTACCGAAGTCGATGCAAATGTTATAAAGGACAGGGATGACCACTTGAATCAATTCTGGATTGCTTGAGTGCTGTACAATAGCAGCCGTGTAATTGTGCTCCACTACAGTCTCTCTATTCTCATCTGGGAACAATCAGAATTGAGCTTTCTTCAAGTTTCCCTTGGGGCCAGGGAACTCACTAGTGTCAGCACAGGAATTGCCGACGAGCCGTAACGCATGGAGGATGACTCTGTTATCAATGGTCTCCTTCGACGCTATAAGCTGAAGGAAGAAGTCGAAAACCCCAGTCTTGCCATAGGATATCCGCCATAAGGCTATCAAACATATTAGCTAGGTGACAAGACAAAAAGTGCTTGGTTGATGGTGATGATGATACCACCGAAGTGGTTGATGACTTACGGGCTCTGCTGCCATTCGCCATAGCCTCTGCAGCTGGTACTAGGTAAGGTGATCTGCACTTCCACAGCTTCTGAAGGATATCTGGAGTCTCTTTCAGAGCGTCCGAAATGTCTGCATTCTCTGCAGCTTTGAGGCATTTTTGCAGGGACTCGAACAATTTCTTCTGTTCTTCAGATGGCAACGGCTCAGTTGCCGCAAGTGTGGAGGCCGGTGGCAGTGAAGCCAATTCGGAGAGAACTTGACTGAGAGGGGGACATTGTACTCTATGAGCACTCCCAACTGTCCCTGGGTTCAAATCAGATCGATGGTCGTTGCTCTGCATGCTCCCTGGGACGTCAGTCCTGCCACTAGGGGGTTCCATTTCTTGAAGCCCGCTTTTTGGTCGGTATGGCAAGCCCAAGCTAGGTGGTTATTGTAAGACAATAAAAAGGCGCTGTCCTCTAAAATTTGATGCTATGTCAGAGTTATGAACTGCTCGATCATGAGGTTGTAAATGATTGCTAGGATGAATTCTATAGAGTATTGAGCGACAATGGTGTTCTTCACCTGATCGGAGTTAGCGCGAGAAACTATTGCACCCGAGGAATCCAAGGTGCAGGTAGAGCAAATAAAATGCAGGTGGTGTATTCTCAAAAGTAGTAAGTAGGTACTAGTACTGACTCTCTGCTACCCCCGAGGCTCTACTTGCGAGGAGAGATGAAATGACCAGATTAAGCAATTTCTGGATCCTTTAAGTTGTTTCTTTATTCAACATGCCAAATCTAACATTGCAGAAATAATCCATACTTTTACATTCTATACCTCACAGCACACAGCACTCACAACATACCAACTAACCACGGGACAGACGCAGGTCTCTAGTTTCCAGAGACTTGACCCCCAACGTCATGAGAGGGGGAAGTAAATCTACCCCTCCTTGACCCTTACTTACCTTGTCAGGTACCCTGCAGTCTAGTTAGTTAATAATAATTGATTAATCAATTTTGTGTCCATAACTAAGGAGTAACAAACTAAACCCGGATTGGGATGGCGTACGGCGACCCAACTAGTCCCGAGCCGCAAGTCCAGACCCGCCCCGATATGGCAACTTGGCCAGGCGCTCCGTACAGACAGACAGACAGACAGACAGACACCAGCTTAACTCTCCCGCAGTCTCTCATTCTAAACCCGGGCAACATTGTAACATCACTTCTACCCTCTTTTACTTCAGTTCATCTTAACCAAGCCTTTTCCTCTCGACTTTACACAACCATCACCATGACGCGTGCTCAGCAGACTCTCTCCGTTCTCCTACTTGTCTCCTCGGTATGCTACTAGCTCCGTCTAACAAACACGCTGTACAATTGTCGCAAACCACGTCACTAACCAGCATAATTTCCACCATGTCCAGCTCTACCTAGTCCTCTACCTTGGCCTTGTTCCTCTCAACGAGACCGTCCAGACTGAAGTCATCCCTGTTGTACGTTTCCCCATCGCCCACCTCTGCGACCAACAACCCATACCACCCCCTCCTTCATCTACAATATCTCCGATCCGCAATTCCACACTCCCAACTTGCTAACCATCACACTTTATCTTCTACAGCTCCCATTCTACGCCTTAATATGTTTTGGCTGTTATCTTCTCGGCCGACTGGGTCTGGCCATCCTCACATTCAATGACGTGCCCGAGGCGCATGAAGAGCTACAAAAGGAGATCGAACAGGCCAAGGCCGAATTGCGCAGAGCGAATGTCGATGTCGATTAAAAACAGCGAATCCCTCACTTCCCCAATACCATATCAGTTTCTTTTCCTGTTGATTCGGCTGGTTTGTGCAATATGGTGGTCTGGTTTACTTGGATGGGGGCGGTTTATTACTACTAGCTTCTTTCAATGTTAGGTTTTCCTGGGGCAAAAGGGGCCCTTGGAGCATTGTTCCCTTGATGTCCTGTATGTGGAGGTGTGTTTCATGCCATTACACTGAAGTAACCTCTTCTTAGTCTGAGTAATTGGGTTTCAGCGGTCCAATTCGATTTTGTGTGTTTCTATGTCTATGCATGGCATGTTTACTACTATGGGACCACTTTTGTTTTGTGGTGTCACCTCCCTATTCGGGGATTCTTGTATGATGACACATTGCCATCTACATTCCTTATTGAACGCCATGGAGAAAACGAATAGTTTCGCATTCTGCGTGAGCGAACCTGAATCGCAACTGTTGTTAAGAGGTAATACCAGTCTATGTGATGTGAAAGATATGCAGTCGCTACTCAAGAGCAAAATATAAGCTAAGATCTTCATCATTCATGGTACCAAAATTGCTTTTGTTCTATCAAATAAACCCATCAAAACACCTTTCCGTAGCAAACCTGAAACATGCAAAACTCTTCTTCCAATATCTAACGAGAAACGCAGCATATATGCAACCAACAAGAGCCGGTATCTATGCGTGGATGGCTTAACCAGGGTTTCTAGGCATGGAAAGACGAGGTAAAAAGAGTGGCTAAGCGAGAGCAATATCGCGCTGACTAGAAGAAGCTCAGACGAGAGGGTTCTCCTGAGCAAGTCTGTCGTGCTCGTCGATGTCCCTGTAAAATGTATATGTTAGTTTATATATTCATAGTCCGGCGCTTTGTCCAATGACGTACTTAGCTTCCCAAGGATAGCAGATCCAAACATCAGCGGTGGTGACGGATGCGTGGTAACGGCCAGAAGTCATCATATCCTCGGGCAAGACACCCTTCTTCGGCTTGTCCTTGTTCTGAAGAGATTGTTAGTCGTATGAAGGATATAAATTCGGCGAAAGTAACGAAATCGTGATGATGAACGTACGTGAACAACGTAGACGAAAAAGTTGGTCTTCTCGCCTTCACGGCCGAGCTGCTTCTGCGCAATCTCAACGTCCTTCTGGAGCTCGCTGACGGCATATTCGAGGGTGGTACGGGTATCGTCAACTTCGTCAACAATGAGGATGTTCTTGCCAATGAGGTTGGCCATTTCCAAGGAGCTCAGGTCCAGCCATTGTGTACGGGTGACCTTGGTTCCGGGAACTTCCTCGGCGTCACCACGACCCAGGTCCTCGTAGAGCGACAGACCGATGGCCTGGATGGGAATATTAGGTTCGCCAGTGCGCTTCAAGAAAGAACTGTGTGAAATATAAGTGTCAGAATAGGGTTGCTAAATAGGGTCGTGTTTTATTCCGACGAACCGGAGAATGCGGGCAGGGATGTAGCCACCACCGCCGATAGCAATCATAAGATTGGGCTGGAAGGTGTCCAGGATCTTGTCAGCGGAGGCCTGGCATAGTTTGTGAACCTGCCAAGGACATTCGGATGTTAGCGGATTGTTGCAAACTGAACGGACAAATGTGTGACGGCCAAGCTAGGCTGCGACGTAGGCATGTGGCCAAATGACCGAGAAGTATGAGCATGCAAGACCGGCAATGGCAGATACGCCTCACACAAGCCCGAAAACCAAGACCATCTACATGTGGCTGAAGGGCTCGGAAATTGTAGAGATTTCGAAAGCAACCTGCATACCTGGTTGTACGTGACATAAACCTTCTGAGGCATTTTGACGGCGGGTGCGAGGGGTTCGCAGGAATTGACCGATTGAGGAGATATGATAAGTAGAGTTGGAGATGATCAAACGGCTTGACCGGAGGTCAGGAGCGTGTACAAGTGAGATGGATAGGTGAGGATACTAATGAGTACGGAGATGGCAAGATCACATATGAGGGGTAAATTGGAACCCAGAAATTTTTTTTTTCCTTTTCGTTTTTTTACCCCTCGTTTTTTTTACTCAAATTTTTAAATTAGGATTAAAGGAACACCTGCGTCACAAGCTGGATAACTGGATAAGGTTCTCTGCCGAGTACTTTTGCCCGCCGGCGCTGCCACACGACAGAGACAGATCAAATCATGGGCCCATGGGGGACTTTACCATATTCGGGATGCGGGGACTGTATTGTGGCCTATCAGGGTGTATCTTTATGCGCTAGTATGGTTTCTGAATCCCGTTTGGGTATGGTCTGTTCCTGCCATCAGTAATGGAAATCAGTTGGAGAGGCGGAGGACGGAGGTCTCCGTCGCTAGGCGGTTTCCAAAACAGGATGTTCCTGATATGCGTACTCTTGCGTTCTTCTGTACAAAGCTTCTTTACTAGTTACGTAGATCCTATGCTTATTACAGGAAACTCATACTGCAATTTCAAAATATACACCTAACTTAGGTTAGTTCATAACCTTAGGAGTAGTGTAATTCCCTATCTAGTTCTGTGGCGGGGTATTCGGACCCCTCCACTAAGTAGGAGTCTCCCCCCTCACTTACTACACATGGTAATTTTTTGCACCAAGAGAACTTTTATCGTCATTCGGTACCCGATTATATGCATCTTATGGGTATATATGCTGCGCTAAAATGACCCAAGCAAGAAAACCTTCGAAGATTTCATCCCATCTCAATAACAACTTCTATTTGCCTGCAAGAGCGAGACGTTGGCACCCCTCTACACAGGTGTATTCTCACCTGGCGACTCAGGCTTTATTCGGTTGACCTCAAAGCCTCCTTCATCTTTATCTTCTCCTTTCTGCGGCCAAAGTATCTGGTGATGCACGATGGCACGCACCATCATATAACAGACGAAGATATACATCAAGATTAGCGGAAACACCATAGCGCAGCCGATGATAGATATTGCCTTGCAAGAAAAGGCCTTTCCAATTGCAAAGGTTGCCGTTATCAGTGCCGTGTTCGGGAATACGAATGAGAACCATGCCATCGAAAAGACCATCCGGCCCGGTCCAATGGCAGACCAATGTGCGAAGCTGGCAATGAAGAAGAAGAATATTGCTAACCTGAATCGCGTATCAGTACAAGTTTCTTACAATCATCAATGTAAATGGGGCCAGTCATTCTTACCCCCATAGCCATAAACAGGAAAAGTTGGCAACAACTTTCACAATGTCTGCAGCTAATGCACCATTGCCCATGAAATCCTCCGGGAAGCTTCTTTTGGCATGGGCTGCCATATTGACAATCCCAGACACAGTAAACGCACTAGGACCAACCGACACGAACATACCTGGTCGGACATTTTCTCGGGGGAGCTTTTGCGACATCAGCCGGTAGATAAAAGCCGAGTATACCATCAGGGATACTAAGAAGCCAACGCCCTGGATAGTGGTACCACCAATTATGATTCGCAAGGAGCGAGCAGGCTCAAGTTTGGAGCTCAGGATCCCAGCATGAGGGCCTATTATAAGCATTGGGTACGCAGGGAAGATCCAAATAGGTGTCATTTGTGCAATTGTAAATGTCTGGGTCGACCACCTACAGCTCATTAGTTGTCCTGCTTGGTTTCTAGGCTCACAAATTTGATGTTAGGGCTCTTTGTACTCACAGAATAAGGTAAATAGCGGCAGAAGAGATGACTGCCAGGGCTGCATCAATCCAGAACAAAATTCCGACCGCATATGTGAGCCAGGGCCCTGTGTGATCGGGTCCATATTGTGATATATTGATCAAAATCGTCCCGAAAGAGACCAGCGAAGCTGGAACGAACAATGATTCTGTCGGATGCAGAAAGGATGCTTTAAAAGTGTAAGGGTATAGATAGAAACGTGTTATCAAAAGACACCAAATTAAGATGTAGAGGAACAAGTTGGCTAGGAAGAAGATGATTCCAATGGTTTCCAAGCCGCGAAATCTATAGGGTACTATTTCATACTGGCGATCAGTACAATTACCCCATACCTACCTAAGACAAGGACACACTCACCAAAGTACAGAACATTTGCGATTCCCCCAGTCGCCATAGTTAGGGTGAAAAATGCCCAAGTAATGTGACGAATACGCTTCTTCCATCCAAGACCAGTTGGTCTGGTTTCAGCTTCACTCTGGGGGTAAGCCATTCCATCCACACCCTCGTCTCCATCTCCTTCAGACTTGCGATATGAAGAGCTGTGAATGGCGTCTAATGCCGAGGTGTGGGCCTGGCTTATTATAGATCCTCTGGGGTGAAAGTAAGAATCGCCGCCAGTATTTCCTGCAAGGTCATTTTGGGTATCTTCAATGGTTGGGGTTCGGTAGCCATCATCCCCTGGGCTTCTCAGGTGTCTGGGAAACAAGCGATCCGGAGTCATTGCGGTTTCTCTGTGGGTAACGACGCAGTCATGCTTGTAATTTCTTGGACAAAGTCTCAGATCAGATCCCCTGCTGATCTCTTCTGGAACAGGTTCCTCGAAATGCAACTTCCCTTGCTGGGCAAGGTTTTCTCAAGTCGGGAATATCGGTCTCCAACTATATACCTCACAGCTTGGTCTGAAACACATACACAAGGAGTCAGCCTGCTAGGGGGGGAAGGGTGATGACGACCACACAGATTTGCTTTTCGTCTTAAAGAGAAGTAAATCGCTTGAAATCAGGGATACAAAGCTGAAAGGGAAAGGAGATACAAAATGACGTAGAGGAAAGATCGGCCCCAGATCGACAAAGCCAGGAAAACCCACGCGTAAGACTGGTTTCACACACAGTTGGAACTGAAACGCATAGGGCTGGAGGACGTATATAGTAAGTAGTATTAAGTACAGCAAGGGAAACTAGCCACCACAGTGAGAGTTAATAAAGCGAAGAAAATAAAAATAAAAATAAAAGTCAAAAACAAGCGACTCCAGTGCGGCAGCGATCAAGATTCGACGGGGCAACTAGTTAGTAGTTATAGCTCCTCGCATGTCATCATCGCGGCACTGCTTTTCTTCTGCTAACTTGCTAACAGGAGGCCGCCGTCCACTTCGCCGGGTGTTGGCACCAATCACACAAATGGGATCTTCCCGGTGGACTTTGTATGAGGAGGGTGGTTCGGGGCCAAGCGGGTGAGCGAAAAGGGCCGTCAATAGTCAAGACGCTTCGACACAGCTGATTCTGGGCAGATGCGTGCAGATAATTGTCTAGAGCAGCCTTCTGGTTCTTGGTCTTCAAACTGTGGAGGACAGCATCACTGCCGTAAGTCCGAGGACGACACATTGGGCAGGCAATAATGAATCAATCTGTTGCCTCTCGGATATCGGCACGCCTCCATTTTCGTAGCGGGGAAGCGGGAAGCGGGAAGCATACGTCGCCTATCTATATACTGTTAGTAGCCCGAAAGCTTGGTACCAACTATGTACCACTAGATCAGAACATCTAGTCTTTGTCACCCAATTATTGCCTGCATGGTACTGACAAATACTTACTAGTACTCTCGTATTCTTCAATCCTGCGGCAATAAAAAAGTATTGTGATTCGTTGCGTTGCGTTGCAAGAGTACTACAGACTCCTCAAGACCTCTCCAATGAAGTCTATGATCCATTTAGTGACTGCGCAGTAGCTAGCTCACAATTTTCTCAATCGATTATTATTGCCATCATACTATTGAGTTATTTCCCCGTTAGCCAACCCTGAACAAATTGGCGAAAGCACAGCTAGATAATTCTTACCCTTTCCGTCGATACTGCCCAAGGGATGCACATCCTACCTTATGATCAGCATAATAGCTAAGCTGAGAGCATTCGAGACACATGAAGTAAAGACGACCGACCCATTTATGACCCATCTTTAGATGGATGTCAGAGGGCTAGCTATCTGTA
Source organism: Aspergillus tubingensis (assembly GCF_013340325.1). Classification (NCBI taxonomy): domain Eukaryota; kingdom Fungi; phylum Ascomycota; class Eurotiomycetes; order Eurotiales; family Aspergillaceae; genus Aspergillus; species Aspergillus tubingensis. The sequence goes on from NW_023336276.1 coordinate 125,798, forward strand.
TCCCTAGCATGGGATAGGATGGATAGTTATTATAAACTCAAGCCTGCAGGTACACCTCATCTTGCATATGCCACTTACTACGTGGTTATCCCTGCGCGAGGCTGGCTTTCAGATCCAGATCTAGTCTTGTCGTATTATTCTAGGATATCATAAATCCTCTTCTAAGTATAGTGCCCAGTACATCTTCGCGAGTACATTATTTCCCTACTCAGAAGCCTGCCGGAACATTTTATTTCCGGATCAACATCTACAACAGCAACGCTTCTGGGATACAATCATTATAGAATACACATGACCATAATGATACCCCTGTGCTGTTAAGAATTCCATAAGAGTTATGAGAAACTCTGACTATCTAGGTAGTATACAGTAAGTGTCGTGTCAAGTTCGGGTAATCAGTTTGAAATCTACGTTCATGCATAAACGGAAAGCTGCAGCATCTTCTCTGTAGGTTTTCAATAATAAAGTGACGGCTAAATATACAGGATGCTAATCAGAATAAAATGCCGCCGGGAGGTTGAGCAGCTGGCAGCATGTGTCGGGAGTAAGGTATATATTCCTTTTTACATGTGGTAATCTTACCGAGGTTCTGCATCTGAACTAGTGTGATCGGCAGGGTAGGTACATAGATAGCAGGAAGCCTCGGAGAAGGACTTTCCAACTTTAGCCTGAATTTTGTGACAGATCATTAAGATACATCAGATCCCGCACCTTCGACAGTCATTCTCCATCGGCCCCGCTTTAAAGCACAATGAGAGGAACCGAAGACGGACGGAAGTCTGTGCTGATTACAGGGTAGGTGTTGCACATGATCGTCATTCCGTTGACATGTTACTTATGCCGCCTAATCACGTAGATGCTCTCCTGGCGGTATTGGGAACTCTATGGCCCGTGAGTTTCATCGGAATGGTCTGCGTGTGTTCGCTACTGCCCGTGATGCAAAGACAATCGAAGATCTATCGTCTATTGGGGTCGAGACCTTGAGTCTTACCGTGGACGATGAGGAAAGCGTCCGACGATGCTTTGAAGAAGTGAAAGAAAAGCTTGGGGAGAAAGGACTGGATTATCTTGTCAATAACGCGTAAGTTGTCACCTTTCATCCGGTGACACTTGATGAGCTGATATAGTCGCCAGTGGCCGGAGTACGTCTGATTATTCTTATGGCTTCATGGAAACCCTTTCTTATGCATGATAGATTATACTGTGCCAGCTATGGAGGCAGAGCTCTCCGAAATCCGTGACACGTTCGAAACGAACTTTGTCGCGGTTGTACACATTTGCCAGACCTTCCTACCGCTACTTATGAAGGCTAAGGGAACTATTGTACAGATTGGTTCTGTTGCTGGGGTGGGTGTGCTCGGAGATAAGCTTTGGGAAGCTACTTGTGCTGATACTGGTCCAGGTTGTTCCCTACGTTTTCGGGTCCGTATACAACGCCTCAAAGGCTGCCGTGCACTCGTTTAGCGATGCCTTGCGCGTGGAACTAGCTCCGTTCGGGTATGTTACTTCAATACCCCCCTCCGTCCTGCAACACATTTATTGATACGGAAATATCAAGTGTGCACGTCACCACCGTCGTTACCGGGGGTGTGCAATCTCGCATCGCCCGTGTCAAGCGTACTCTGGTTCCCGGTTCAATCTATGCACCAATCGAGGACGAATATAACCGACGGGTGGTACATAGCCAGGCTGGGGCCATGCCAAACGAAGCATACGCTCGCAGCGTGGTCACACAGGTCCTGTATGGGTCTGCACCGTGGCGCTGGATTTGGCCCTGGGCGCAAGGTCGGAAGAACTGGATCTGGGAAGGTAACAAAAGCTGGTTGATCTGGCTGCTTATGGGAGGATGGGCCTGGAACGGCCTGTCTGGGAAGATTGTGACGAAGATGTTCAAACTCAACAGACTTAGAAGAGCTGCTGGGAAATGAAGGAAGAGGGGACGGTGTAAGGACGGATGTATCTGTTCTGCTGGATGGGGTTCTCGTCGATCCTTCGGGTCATTCGGTCCAAGTGTAGTATTAGCATTTCAAAACACGGCGTTTTCTGGTTGGGATGTCATCTTCTCTGCTTGAACCGTTTGCTTGACATCAGTAAGACTGGTCTTTCGACATTGCAGGGAAATAGAAGGTGCATGCCGACGCCGTAAGACCGTTTAAACCATTTGCCGTATGCCCCCGGGCTAGGAGGACAAGCCGGCGGATTCAGGGTTCGGGTTCGGGGCGAGGTGCCAGTAGAAGAACTAAGCTGCCCGGGAGGCATAGTAACTTCACAAACGAAGCCGAGATATCATGCTTTCCTCTGCACAAGACATTTCTCACTGATGTTGCCTAACGGGTTCGGATCCATGCTGACCGTCCCAAACAGGCCATCGACGAGCTTCAGATTCGATAGAGACCAGGCGAGAGGATGGCTCCGTTCCGTGATATTCGCGTCGGAAACTGTGCTGCTTAATCATCCCGAGGCGCACGCTGGTTGGCCCGTCAGGTGACTGCCGATGGCTACTCCCAAGGCAATTATCATCCCGAGAAGCGCAGCCGCGAAAAAGAAAGCTGTTCTCCCATCAACACCCCAAATACTTCCCCCATCTTCTCCCGCATAACCTCACGTCGGAGGATACTCTTGTTCTTGTCACCCTTCTCTCCCCGACAAGACTTTTTTGATCCCTCTCCTCTCCTTTCTTCTAAATACCTCAGTCACCATGTTCAAGCTTGCCCGCAGCAAACCGGTTACGACAGCTTTGAGGGCTGCGACGGTAAGCATCCCTGGGCCCTTTTGCCCTTACCTTCTACCAAATCTTCTAAAGGCAGATCGGCGTGCTAACATCTCCGTTGTTGGCAGGAATCTTCCGTCCAGTCCCGTGTTGCTCAGCAAAAGAGAAACCTGTCGATCCACGAATACCTGTCTGCGAACCTGCTCAAGTCGGTGCGTCGGGCACCCAAAATTCTGCTGTAAAATTTCGCCTTGCAATTATCACTAATACGATACTACAGTATGGCGTCGGCATGCCCAAGGGTGAAGTCGCCCGCTCCGCGGAGGAGGCTGAGGCCGTTGCCAAGTCCCTCGGTACGTTTTTGTGATCCGCCATGCTCCAACCCAACAGTCGCGACGGCTACTAAGACGGGGACGTTATAGGTAATGACGACATGGTCATCAAGGCCCAGGTCCTTGCTGGTGGTCGTGGTAAGGGTACTTTCGACAATGGCCTTAAGGGTGGTGTGCGCGTGATCTACTCGTGAGTGTGACCCGCGTTATTCCGAGTCTTCCCTTGCGCTGATATTCATAAAATTTTAGGCCTACCGAGGCCAAGATGTTCGCTAGCCAGATGATCGGACAGAAGCTCATCACGAAGCAGACTGGCGCTGCTGGTCGTCTTTGCAACTCTGTCTACATCTGTGAGCGCAAGTTCGCTCGCCGCGAGTTCTACCTTGCTGTCCTCATGGACCGCGCCTCTCAGAGCCCCGTCATTGTCGCCTCGTCGCAGGGTGGTATGGACATTGAGGCCGTCGCCAAGGAGAACCCCGAGGCCATCATCACCACTCCTATTGACATCAAGGTCGGTGTGACCGATGCCATTGCTCACAAGATCGCCACCGAGCTCGGCTTCTCCGAGCAGTGCGTCGAGGAGGCCAAGGACACCATCCAGAAGCTCTACAAGGTCTTCATCGAGAAGGATGCTACCCAGATCGAGATCAACCCTCTGTCTGAGACCTCCGACCACAAGGTCATGGCCATGGATGCCAAGCTTGGCTTCGATGAAAACGCCGAATTCCGCCAGAAGGAGGTCTTCTCCTGGAGAGACACCACCCAGGAAGACGCCGATGAGGTCAAGGCTGCCGAGTAAGATCTTCCTGGCTCTTACGATCACAACGTTCGAAAGCATTCTAATCTACGGCATAGGCACGGTCTGAACTTCATCAAGCTTGACGGTGACATTGGATGCCTGGGTATGGGTCCCTCAAAATCGACTGATAAGAATTATGCTAATGGTCCGCCATAGTTAACGGTGCTGGTCTTGCCATGGCCACCATGGATATCATCAAGCTCAACGGCGGTGCCCCCGCCAACTTCCTCGATGTCGGTGGTGGTGCCACTCCCGCCGCCATCAAGTCCGCTTTCGAGCTCATCACCAGCGACCCCAAGGTGACTGCCATCTTCGTCAACATCTTCGGTGGTATCGTCCGCTGCGACGCTATTGCCCAGGGTTTGATCAACGTCGTGCAGGAGATGGGTCTGCGCACCCCCATCGTTGCCCGTCTTCAGGGTACCAACATGGAGCAGGCTCACAAGCTGGTATGTTCTTACCATCAATCGGGGGATCAGCGTAACGAAAACACAAGCTAACTGACGTGATTTGCAGATCAACGAGTCTGGTCTCAAGATCTTCTCCATTGAGGATCTCCAGAGCGCTGCTGAGAAGTCTGTCCAGTTCTCCAAGGTCGTCAAGATGGCCCGCGAGATCGACGTTGGCGTTGAGTTCACCCTTGGTATCTAATCTCCGAGTCGGGTTTGGATTTATAGATGTGTCACCTTGTCTACTGCTCCACTGTCTCTTGTACTCTTTTTATTTTTCCTTTTATTTTCCTTACTTCCCTCTTGGTTTCCCCCACTCCGATGGCCGGGGATTCAGAAGGTTCATGCGTGTTCGATGGTGCAGCGAGATGCGGAGCAATAGGCCGACGGTTGGTGACCATGGGCTTCGTCGACGATGCTAACGCACTCCTGCTGCCTAGAATAAGATCGGTCATAGGGGTTGTCACAAACGAGTTGCTATAATGGTGAAATGAGACGGATTCAGGCAGAGAGAGAGCACGAGGGGTATCTTTATAGAGAGCATTTGATGGTCCTGTATATCGTCCATTTCTAGGTTCATTTCTTATGTCAAATGTATTTTCCCTTTTTCTGTGCCCCCTTTGGTGTCGTTGGGTGATGATACCCCTCACGCTGCTAGAAGCGCCAGATCGGTAGACTCTGGAGGATGTACGTCCTTGAACCGCCACACTTTCACATCAATCTCGTGGAGCAGGAGAATGAATTCCCTATCGCCGCGGAGAGTGAAGAGGTTCGAGTAAATGCCGTCCGAGGCTTCTCGGGGCAGCCCGAGACTCATAGATTTGGCCGGGCGATGAGGGATTCGGGACGCTGGGTTGAAGATCCAGATAGCCGGTTTCCCCCTATCGCTCTTCACATAGTAGAGAAGATCGCCGTCCAGCACGGTCATGCAAAAGGGGAAGTAAGGTGTGCATTCTTCCTGGAGCAATGTGTGCATGTGGATTTTGTCCCGCTGCGGGTCGTATGAAACTACGAGGACATGGTGCAGGTTGGACGCTGTCGTTGTCGACGACGGCGTACTGAGTTGAGACGGCGGTTTGCAGATAAAGACAGCTAAGTTGCTAGCAGAACTGTTTGATACATCGGCAATGCTCCAGTCAGGTTGAATAGGGGACGGTAAGTGTAGTGTATAGGGGGGAAGTGGACTGGTGATGCGTCCGTGGTCATCAAAGGTGTGTTTTACGACACGTAGTCTGTCCCAAGGCGAATGGCGAGCGTTCATGGGATCATCTCCTTTTTCGAGGACGAGAGTAGTCACGCTGTTGGTGCTGGGCTGCAGGCCTATCAATGCCAGGTGGGAAGTTACATCGATGGTACGAGCGGCTCGCGAGCCCATGTCCCAGTAATAGATCTTGCTCTCCTCGTCACCAGCTGGAGAACAATAATTGATACTCAGAGCAACCTTGAGACCACTAACAATGAAGATCCGAAAGCTGAAAGCGGGGATGCGGAACGAGGCGTGTTCTTCCGTCTCGAGGTTCCAGGCGTGGCAGTATCTAGACTCGGGATGAGCTGGGTGTCTAAAGTGTTCCTTTCTCGGCGAAACCACCACAAGATATGGTGTATCTTATGTGTACTTACGCACGCGCGCTGACTGCGACCACCATGGAATCGGAGAGACGCAAATCCCAGAAAGAATCTCGATTCTCCGTGCAGAAACGCTGGGTGGAGCGCTTGCAGAGACCGTGCACGACGACATGGGTGCCGTTGTCTAGCCAAGCACACCTTCCATTGGCGTAATCCAGGCATTCAAGCTTTGAGCCATCTGTCGGAAAGAGGTTGGAGGCCTGAAGATTGCAGATGGGTAGACCACGCTCCAGCCGGATTCTATACTTGGCATATTGGGTGAAGTGGTCAGCTGGGACATGTTCTGCTGCGAGCACATGCCCTGTGTATTGCTGGTATACAGCACCCTGGATCAATTCTGACGAGAGTAGCTGGTGCCACTTTCTAGAGACCTGGTGGAATGTGGCTTGAACTCAGTCTCGGGGGTCATAGGGGTGGCTGGTCACCTTTCCAAGGCCACGGGGGGGATGGCAACATACTCTATGAAGGATATGGAGGTCAGAAAGGTCGAGATACTGAGCGATTTGAACTGCGATTTCTGGGGGGGAATCCGCTAGAAGATCCATTTGAAAGGAGCGCTGATTGGTACGCTTTTGTACATCGCGCCATTCATGGGGGTTCAATAGGTCTAGAATGCGATGATACCTGTCGGGAAGGGCTGCATGAGCTTAAGCTAAGATGGAGGTTTTTGAAGGGGGAAAGAGGGGAAAGGAAGATCATCGATGACGGATGGATGGACAGTCATACGCATCCTGTCGAGCTGAGCTCGTATTCAGATGAGTGAAGAGGGTGATGATTTGCTGTATAGAAGCGGCATCGGCGGCCATGGCTGACGGCCAGTCGACGCTATTCTAAGACGAGGTCTCAGAGTCTCAACTACGGAGAGGTTGATAGATGGTTGATAGATGGATAGTAGTTTGGATGGTTTAGACAGTCTGGGTCTGGTGGGTGGATGGTACTAGTAGAGGAAAGGGAAGTCCGATAGTTAACTAGTTAGTAGGGAGTAGAGTAAGTAGTTAAGGCGAGCCGTCCTGCAGGGTCTAGAGCTGCTCAGACAAGGCAGGCACGCAGGCAGGCACTCTTCTCATCTTTTATCACTACTACTTTTTATTTTTTTACTACAGTACACATTGTGAAGAAGGAAGAGTTTCTGTTTGGTCATTTTTTGGATCTCTTCGGTTTCTCGCATTATTTATTATTTCGAGAATTTGGCCAAGTGCCTATCTAGGAGCACCGACAACTTTTTTACTGAGTACTAAAGTACTCCGTAGCACTGACTTGCATTCTTGATCCATCCACCAATAAATACTATGCAAAGCACGACCTTATTTTTTTTAGTTTCGTTCCCTCTCCCTCTTCTTCCCCTCCTCCTTCTTTCTACTTCCTCTCCCAGACTTTGGGAAGGGCTTACGTCGATCGGAAAGTGACGAGGGGAAAAACAGGAAACGCTGGGTCATCGATCTACGGCGCAGCCCCAGCAGGCGATCGGAAGGCGAAAAAGCCAAAAGCAACAGGAAGGATGGAAGGAAGGGAACAAGTTAGTTTTTTGGGAATGGATGGACCAATGAAGAGCACGGCGATGCTTCGGGAAGCGGAGACACTTTTTTTTTGACTGGCGATGATCCTCAACTTCCAGTCTGGCCCAGACTCTTCTTGGTTCATCATCTGTACTAGAACAACCATTCCATCTCCATCCTGCAATTTTACTACTACCACTACCACTACCAGTACTAAGTACTAAGTACTAAGTTGACTGAACTAGAACTGGACCCAAACTGTTCATTTAATTCTTCATTCTTTTCTTCTTGTTTTCCTTCCAAGCTTCTCTCCACCAATTCTTCTTCATCTTCTTCTCCCAATCCATTCCCCATTCTTATCTTCCAACCCATCCACAACTTAAGTACTACCAAGTACTCCTAAACCTACTACTGACTACTTACTCTTTGGGGATTGCTGCTGGTTACTCTTCTTGCGGGAAAGAGAAAAGAACCTGGCAGGCTTTCCCCCCCCCAAATCAATCAATCTATCTATCTATCTATTCTTATACCTATTATCATTCAATCGATTTTCTTCCCCTCTACTTCCTATTATTCAACAAATTTCCCCATCTTTAATATAATTATTTTCTTCGATTGTTATTTTTAGTTGATTGCATTATTCCCCTTCATTAATTTACTTAATTCCTGAAGAAACTCTGTCTTGGCCTACTTCTTTTCTAAGGCTCAAAAAAGTAAAGGGCAGAAAAGGAATTAAGTACTTTTTCACTTTACGCGAATCCCGTCGTCTACTCTCTTCTCTCTGCCTCGCTCTCTTTTCTCTCTCTTCTCTCTTTCTCTCCGTCTGCTGCGGCTCCCTCCTCGGCCGCCCCGTTCTCATTCCTTTTCTTTTCCCTCCTCTTCTCTTCCTCTCTTTCCCCCCCCTCCCTCCCTCCCTCCTCTTCCTGCTTCTCCTCCTCCCTCCCCCCTCCCCCCTGTTCCGCCGCGCGAGATGAGCGGTCTCGCCGATCCCCCGTCCAGAAGTCCGCTTATCCTCACTGCTATCGATGCGCCCGGCAAAACCCGCAAGATTCCTGTCCTTGCCTCCTCCGTTCCTCCCTCCAGCCAGTCCACCGGTGACCCCATGGAGGTTACTCCTCCTGCCTCGGGCGCTGCGCCCCCCATCCATAGCAGTCCCGATAGCGACCGGGCGGGCGCAAGCAACACCACCGCCACCAATGGTTCTACTGAACCTTCCAATGTGAACCACCATGCCGCTCCCACTCAAGCCATCGGTGCGGCTGCTGCTGCTCAGCAGCCAAAGGTCGTTCAGACGGCCTTTATTCACAAGCTCTACAAGTACGTCGGAGGCCATTTTTGTCGTTCATTCTTCCGTTTTGTTGCTTCCTTTCGAATACCTCCCCCGTTCCCCTTACCCTTCACGGTTACGGGCTCGAGCTAACAACACTGTATAGTATGCTAGAGGATCCCAGTATTCAGCACCTCATCTCGTGGTCGAGTACGAATGACAGCTTCGTCATGTCCCCGACTTCCGAATTCTCCAAAGTCCTGGCGTTAGTCTTCCCCTATCGTAGCCTATCGCGCTCTGTGGGAACTAGCTGCTAACGAACAGCTCAGACAATACTTCAAGCACACCAACATTTCGTCCTTCGTCAGGCAGCTGAATATGTACGGATTTCATAAAGGTATGCGGGCTGAGACAGCAAATAGCATTGCCCCGACCGTTATTGATACACATGGATCCCAGTGAGCGATGTATTCCACACCGGTTCGCCAGACTCCGCTCTGTGGGAGTTTAAACATGGGAATGGCAACTTTAAGCGCGGAGATCTTGTGGGTTTGCGAGAGATCAAGCGGCGCGCATCCCGTCATGCATTGATCCATCGCGACTCATTTCCTGGTCACAAGGCCGCCGCCTCCCAGCCCGGCACCCCCGCTGAGCCAGTTCCCGATGTCACCGAGTCCCGTTTGATGAACCTGGAACACTCCATGTATGACTTGCATGCTCGTCTAAGGAACGCCGAAGAAGGAAATGCGACCCTTAATGCAAGATGTCAATCCATGGCCGAGAGCTTAACTAGGTGTTATCACGTAAGTTGACGGGCCTCCAAAGCGATCGCAACATCTAGTGGTTCTGGTTTGCTGATTCTTCTCGTCGTCCAGTGGACTCACTCAATTTCACGTTTCCTCCAAGGCATGATCCCCGATCGCGAGAGCCTTCTGTATCGAGACGGTAGGCCCATCCACCATTGATAGCCCCAACTGCAGGATTGACTAACGAGTCTGGTGTAGTGGCCTCCATGCAGGCGGAATTGGAGAAGCACCTTGAGGCTGTGCGGGCCCTGGAGCATCCTCCGGACCCATATTTGGCTGTCCGACAACCCTACGTCACCGGCATTTCTGGCGATGCAGGTCCGCCGCTGTCGCCGCGCCAAATGCCCCCGGAAGAGAGTCGCCGCCCATCGATGCTGGACCCCTCGAGGGCCGGTATGATTCGGCCCCCAGTCCCCCCTCATCTGGCCGTCTCTCCGCGGCGGTACGGGTCAATTGGCGCTGGAAATTCTTCCCCCAGCTACAACCGTCCGCAAGTGCCAGCGGTCGTCACTCCGCAGCAACCCATGCCTCATCCTCTTTCGTCCGTATCCTCTCCGCCTGGGCCTAATCTTGCGCGCCGACACACTTCGGCGGACATCAGACAGCATGGTTGGCCGCCACCGGGAGTGTCTCCATTCCCTTCCGCACACCCCCCGCAGCCAACGAACCCCTGGTCTCCCTCTCGACACCGGACTCCGACGTCAAGTGAGCAATCGGTCCGAGATGTGTTAGCCCAGTATGAAATGGGTGCACCGCGGCGTCTGCAGGAACATCGACACCCAACTCCCCCTTTGCACCCCGATCAGAATCCCCCAACCGATAACGGCTGGTCTTTAGGACCTAGATTCCCTCGACACGAATCGTCCTTGCCAGCAACTCGACGTTCCAGCATGGCCAGCAATGTTCATTCGCTTCTGAACCCGGCTGATACCGCTGAACGGCCGGACGAAGACCAGCATGCTATGGCCGACGATCGGAAACGGAAGCGATTGGAATAAACTCAACTTCATCATTATTACTTGCTTCATTCATATCCTTGATCCGGGGATTCTCGCAGGAGCATTGCTTGGCGCTGATATTCGGGACCCTACCGGAATCGGAGCTATAGACTTCTTGTTCTTCGGGGCGCACGTTTTTTTATATTTGGAAAGGGGTAAAGGAAAAGCATATCACCAGGAGAAACTCACTCTCAGCCTTCATTTCTGGACTGGTACTGCATCTTGTGGAGTATTGCCCATCTGTACTTTCTGTGTTTATCTTCTTTCTGGGTGGGAACATCTACTGTACAATTGACACAACATACATGGATTCCAGCATGTGGAACCCGTGCTTACCGGGCATGGTTTGGACGGCACTAATCTGTTTTCTTCTTTTATATTTCTTGGACAGCATTGCTTTCTGATGGTGGAAAGCCCTTGCACAGAGAACCGTTCTCGGGCTGCTCCGCCTTCCTGTTGTTATATTATATACCCTGGGTTTGGGGTGGTGGTGCACGATATTGTGTGGGTATAGTAATCTAGATTTGCAGAGGACATAGTGATATCCGGCTGCAGGCGCACAATCAATGAGTCTTTTTTTTTTGGATCTGATGAACAATTCTTGACGTATTCACAAATAACTGTACACAGTGAACTAAATGGGTATATTCATTTCCTTGAGGTTATACATCTGATTATATCGTAGACTGGGCTCCGTTAAGGTGAGGTGAGAGGGTGTCACAAATATCCTTGTTTACCTCTTCTTTCTCTTCTTCGACCGCTCAGCCAAGATCTCATCCAAGAAGCTCGTTCCCTTCTTTCTCCCCCTAGCGGGCCGTGATGAAGCTCCCGGTTGCTTGTCCAACTGATCGGCTTTGCCTTCAGTGCCATCACCGACATCACTCGTCTGCTTTAATTCTCCAGATTCACCTCCAACCGTCTCGGATTCCGTCTGAGCTTGTGGTTCAGACGCCTTGCGCTTTTTCGCTGACATAGCTTTCTTCTTCCCTATCGCCGCCGTCCGTCCCTCTTCCTCGTCATCATCATCCTCTTCTTCCGTTTTCGCCACCCCATTCTTAGTGGGATTTGTTGACGCAGCAGCAGCATCGTTACTGCCTCCCTTCGCAGTCGAAGCCTTCTTCGCAGCCATAACCTTCTGGTAATTCCTTCCTAAGAGCTGTTTCCGTAATTTGTCATTCGAATCCAATTCGGTCCGATTCCAACTTCCATCCACGGCTTTAGTAGGGAGTGGTGCACCGACTCCTAATCTATACATTGGGTCCATTGTTAGTTATGATATTTCTATTAATTGTTGCAATTTCTCTTCGAAACCCTCCTCTACCCCCGGAAGATACTCCAGAGAAAATGAAGAAAGCATAGATAGATAGAAAGAAAACGAAAGAGTAACATACGTCTCCGGAACCGCCGTGAAAATCTCATCCTCTTCTCGCTGTAATTCCTCTTCGGTTTTCTTGCTGTTCGCTTGATCGTCTGTCGTCGGTGCAGGTAGCCATGAGGCAACGAGACGCTGGCTTCGAGCTAGCGCTACGTTGGCCTTATTGAGTATTATGTCTGTTTCTGATTTTGATGTCGACATTGTGTCTGCTTTTGTATATTTTTGTTATTGGGGTTTTCGGTGGTTTGATTGCTCGATATGGATGGAACTTTTTGCGATAGCAGGGCGGGATTTGGTGGCAGAATTTCTGGGCGGTGGAGTGCGGGATTGCTTTTTTGGGAGGGGATAGGTATTAGAGGTAGTATATGGGTTGTGATCTTGGTCATATCGAGAGAATAATTCTATCTGGTAGGTAAGTAGTATATGATGGTTAGATTTCGTCAATTGGACGACTACAGTTCCATGTGAATGTCTACTCGCTTTAGGATCATTATGCTTCCTTGTCACCTGCATATATAATCTAAGCACCACCATGGCGGAGCAATATATACATTCTCTACATCTAAACAGCAGGAGTATAGTCTATGTACAAATCTAGTCCAAACACCAAGCTAATCCACATCAATCGTCACACAAGGGTATTCGTAGTAGAGAAGAGAAAAATGCCACTAAGCAGAAAGAAATGGACCGGGCATCATTTCACGCCGATTCCTGCTGATGCCGTTGCTTCAGTTTCTTCTCCGTCTTCATGAACTCTCGAATCCCCACAGGGATACTCGCGAACAAGTCATCGTCCGAAGTAGGCGCCGACCAATTGGTCTCACTGCCACCACCATCGTCATCCATGCTCATGCTAGCTGAGCGGACTTCCGCTCGTGGGGTATGCCGCATATCCGAGGCATCACTTTTGGTCGCACCCTTCGCCTTGGCTTGTTCAAGCCTGAAGGCCCAGTCCTCCAGCTCGTCTCGGAAATCGTCCCATACGCAGTGGACACAGCCACTCATGCAGCAATTGTCGGGCTCCTCCGGTCGAGGAGGGATGGCCACCCCGTTTATGGTTTTCCAGGTCTTGTCCGGTGCGGAGCCCGGATCGTAGCGTGAGGACCGGCCGGGACCAGCTAACCGAGTGCCGAAGACAATGGCCATCTTTTCCTGTGGTGTTTGCGCCTCTGGCTTGGGCTCTTCAGTCTTGGTATCGGTTGTCGCGTGCTGTCGGTAGGGTGAGCGAGTGGACAAAATATCGTAGTAATAGCCCGATAGCGGATGCGCTTGACGGGATTTGGAGTCATTCAAACTGCCCGCCTGTGTGTCTTGGACGGTGGCATATCTGCGGGTGCTGGAGCGCCGAATGAATGGGGTGACGGCACGTGGTCGGGTCAAGCGAGATGCATCGGGTATGCGCGAACCGGAAAGATAGACATGACAACGTCTGAGGAGGGGCGAACGAAACGCCAGACAAGGAGCGTCCATGGTGAAGTTGGAGTTGCGACAAGAAGAAGAGGAAGATCGGAAAGAGATGGCAGAAGATGAGAAAGCGGCGGTTATGTCATAATCCCGAGGCTGCAAACAGTGCAAACCGGCAAAGCAGTGATGTTGTTGATGTTTGGAGATAGCGCTTCCCACAGACGCTGCTCTATCCCCTCTGCGGAGGTTGTCTTTTATTGAATTCGCATGGACGGCTGATTAGGTGTTTTGTCTTCATCTCTTCACGAGCCGCTACACAAGCGACCCCGACCGCGTTCCCCGTCAGCGCGTCGCAAATGAACGACCCCGCGCCTTCTTAGGATGACCCCCAGCAGCGCACCAGTCAACGAATGTCCTACCAAGCTCCCACTAGAGCGAGCTTAGCCAGATCGCATCCCACCCTTCTCGAGACTGAGAATAATAAGTCCCCGGCGAAAACCATGCAGAAACCGAATCAAGCCCGAACGAGAGCGCTCGGTCTACGAGACCGCAAGGCCCTGAGACCGTCCTTGACCTCGACTGCCAGCCCTCTGGGCTCCCTCAAGGGTAGCAAACAGTCGCCTGCGTCATCCCTTTCTGGCCGTCGCTCTAGCGGTCTGGCTGCCTTTGCGGCGCCTCCAAGGCGAGTCTCAACAAGAATTACTGCCTCCGATCTCGTGTTCCGGTCTCCATCTGCATCCCAACAGAGTACAGAAAAATTACCACCACCTACCGATACCCCGGAAAACCAATTGGCGTCGGAACTGGACAGCGCGACCGGTGATATAGATGCGAATGAGGCCTTACCACAACCGTCATTCCAGGACATCCTAGACGAGCCAGACCTGCCACCGACGCCGACCCAGTTGGGCCTGGAACGGCCTCCAGGGCGGCCAAAAGGACTTCTAAGCAGTAGCCCGAGCTCGCAACAGGGAAAGTGGGGAAAAAGAAGGAATACAGATGGTCGAGAACAAAGCCCGTCAAAGCTGAGGAAAGTCGACTATGGCGAGGCAGGAGAATCCGCGGATTCAGGCCTCTTGTTGGATCGGACTTATCTACCGGAGGAGATTTTGACGAAGCGCAAATTGAAGAACAAACTCGCTTCTGAACTACAGCAATTGAGGAACGAAATCTCGGAATTGGAGACGTGGTCGAAAGACCTGGCGCAAGATGAAGCCGGTGATGAGCGAGATTTGACCGGGTTAATGTAAGTTGCACACGCTTGTCGCGCCGTCAATGACTTGCCACTGACTGGCCAACAGTACTTTGTTAGCAGCAACGAATCCTCCTCAATCGACCCCAACGGCCTCAGGCGAATCCTCCATATCGTCTCTCATATCTTCGTTGCTCCCTTTTGCCACCAAGGGACCCCCGAAACCCCCACCCGAGGCCCCTCCAGTGAACCCATTTGCGCTTGGAGAGCAGGCGCAAACAAAAGCATATCTAACAGCCCTTGCGCCGTTACAGCTTACGGCCTACTCTGAAACCATACCTAATTCCACCCCTGATCTTGTCTTAGAGAGACATACTCTCCAGTTTTCCGCCCCGCCTCCCTTCCCTTCCAACCGTTACAAAGTATCTGTAACCTGCGACGTCAACCCAGAAACACAAAGCTTGGTCTCCATATCATTTGCTTCACAGGCGAATGGAGAAGATACAAGGACCCCAGAGGATCTACGGCGTTGGATCGACACCAGGCTTGCCAATCCCTTGCTTAAACTAGATGTTACAGGTCTGTGCTGGGGCATTAACCGATACTGGGAGGCCATGGTATCGCGTGCTGAGTTATGGTTACACATGGAGGAGCAACATGCAGAATTAATCAGTGGACATGCGAAACGGGACCATGTGACTAAATCGAAGAGCGCAAGCTCGCAACCCCTTGGCATGTCAGAACTGCGTCAAATTCTCCCGCACCTCGAGCGCACGTCTATGCTCTTCGAATCCAAGAGCGGCTCACTGAAAGTTCTTGTGTCATGCCAATTAACACTGGACGAGTGGACAAGTGAGCCACAACTAGCACCGGGACTTAGCGTTTCTCTATTATCCGAGTCCGACAGCGGCTCCAGGCGCAAGGTGGATCAGGAATCCAAACGCCTGTTCCAATCCATCTTGAATCCGAACGAGAACAACCAAGCTGGAAGCAGCGGCAGCGGAGTCTCTGCTAGCACAATTCTAAGAGCTACAGACTGCGTCTTGCGCGCTTTGCTCAGTACTAACTCTAAGAAATGAATACCCGGATCATTTATGATATAATCAAGTGCTAGATTAATTGGAATAGACGGATGTCAACGGCGTTTTCCTCATTTTGGATGGGATGGGAAGCGATAGGGGGTTGTCGACGTCGGCGTCGGCGGCGAATTTGCTCGGCGGTCTTTGTCAATTTATCGAATCCTTCGGGTTTACCTTCTTTTCATGTAATTTATACGCTCCTGACCTGGCATCTCATGCCCGGTGAATTCATTGGATATGGATCTTGTATTGGATGGCACTAATTTTGTATCTACCTGGGTGGCTTGCAGAGGAAGTGTGTGAGATCTAGGTTGTGGCAGCTGGCTGATAGTATAAAACACGATAGTAAGTCCATTAAAAATGTATGACCATAAGATTATATGCAAGGATCTTATCAGACAAGCTAGGCTGCATGACAGTTATCCACATACAGTTAAAATTCATGCCGAAACTACGAACTAACATCTACTAGATACCGAGGTGGTCACATAGAATATACTCCGTATATCATCGCATTTGTACACTAGCTTGCTCCGTGCCTCAGCGTGCTTCAAGTCTACCGTTTCCAAGTGGGTATTTTTGAGGTGAACCCGAAGCCTGAGGCTCGGTTCCCGCGTCCTTCGGTAGATAGATCGAATGGGCAAAATCGTCCGGAAGGAACATAAAGATAAAGACGACAAATAGAAAGGAGGTTGGGGTCTTCACTTCATTCGCGTTAGGGTGGGAGCTAGTAGCTTTTCTGGGAGACATGAAAATTTGGGACATTTGCATTTCGAGGGGGTTTCGGAGCTTTTTATGTTAAGGACAAAGGTGAAAACGGAAAATAGAGGAGCGACGCCATGCCACACAAGGTACTAATCCCCGACTTGAAAATTGACCCGATCATCATTAGCTGTGATTCAAGATATCTATTTCTTGGCGGCAGACTCCTCATCAGCCTTGGCCTTAGCACGCTTCTCCCGGATACCCTTGTAGCGAGCCTCGCTGCGGGCCTCACGCAGCCGGCGGTAAGCAGCCTCCTCACCCTTGGGGAGGTCGTCACGCTTGACCTCGGTGACGGCCTCAGCGAGAGTGGCGTTCTTGATGGGGAGGGCACCACCGACACGGGTGGCGAAGCCCTCGGTCTTGCCCTCGGCGAAAGCAGCCTTGGCAGCGTTGACCTCCTCAGCGGAAGAGTCAAGCTTCTTGAACTGACCGCTCTTGCGGGGGAAGAGGATCAGGCGAGCCTTGTAGTCCTGGAGGCGAGCAACATTGGCGACGAGCGACTCCTTGGAGTAGTTGACACGGCGGTGGTCAACGGCGATACCGACGGTGCGAGCGAGCTTCTTGGGGATACCAGCTTCCTATAGTGCGAGAAAAAATAATCGTGTAAGCCTCCGTCCAAATATTCGTCCTGCCCAGTCGCCAGGGCTGATTTCCAAGCGCCATCACCAGAATCTTCTTTCTGATGACATTGTCTTGCACACAAGGGACGAATTTACCTTCAGCTCAGCGAGGGTGAAACCACGGCCAGCACGGACACGGCGGTTGTACTTGACGGTAGGGCAGCGCACAACGGGGCGCAGCTGGTCAACCGGACGAGGAGCAACAGCGGCGGCCTTAGCGAGACGGGCCTCACGACGGCGGTGCTTGCGGCCAGGCTATTGAAGCAAAAAATACATGTCAGTCCACCACGCATATAGGAAAAAATTTTCCCATCCCGTATTCTTTTCCAAATAGGCGAGTCGCTCGTTGTAGATAGGAATCGGTTGGGTAAAAGGATTTTATTTTCGAGAGCGTACCTGGTCGAAGTGCACGCGGACACGACGCTGCCAGTCCTTGTGGAAGTCTGAAATCGAAACCCATCAGTCCATATTATTCCAGCCGGCCAGTTGAAACCCGATATATTGAACAATATCCACCATCGTATCCTTCCTCGAGCAGGTTCACTCACGCTGGTTGAGAATCTGGTTGTTGTGCTTGATCGCCTATATCCACCAAGAGGTCCCAGGTCAGCACATGAAGTCCTTTGCGAAAAAATAGCGTCCGATCATCAATTTGACAATCTAGCGACGCTATTTGAGCAATATTGGATAGAATAACGCACCATTGTGACGGATGGGGATCAAGGCCGGGAGATTGTCGTCGTCGTCGTGGGTGGTTGCTGGTCGTATCTCAAAACTCCTCGTCTCACTATTAGGTGGAACTTTTTTTGGTGTGGCCAACCGCGCAGAGCCGCATCGCCTCGCTTAGCGAGCCCTACCCTGCTTACCCGTTTCGGAAGGTCACCCCCAGACTTTCTCCGTGGCAGAACGGTTCTTGGGATCTGGGACTGCCATCCAGACTCGACTAGAATGATTGGAGTCTTATGTTACATGTGTATCTACGTCAACTTTTATTCTCATTGCCTGGTGGTAGGCTCACTGGCTGCTGGAGTGTTGCGACTCAGGCTGTGCTTCTACTCTTTGCGACCGACCGCCCGTACTGTATTGTTCTTCCCTGGTACTAGTTACTTCCAGGTAAGTTCGTTGCCGTACACGCTTGTTACATCGTTACACGCTGAGTAAGACCCATGTGACTTGGCGGTTCGACGAACTTGGAAGTTAACGGGAGGTCCCTCTGCGAGCCATCTACCAAAGCAGTATATGGAATTATTCGCTCGACCGATTGCAGATAATACATCAGTTAACAATATCTTATTCATGATGACATTATGTCCAAATCTGCCCAACTATTCGTATTGAAGCCATCAACATACTGAGAAACCATAGAGATACTCCTGTGTGATAAATCCCAGAACCAGTTGCCAATAAGTCGTAGTACCCTTAGAAAAAAACACCCGGTGCCCCATCGGATTTTACAGTTCATCATTCGTCACAGACCCCCAGGAAGGGAAGAAAAGTACATAAGAAACAAAGTCAAGATCCAAGCAGCACCCGCTTTGAATAGCAAGCATATCCAGCCATAACCAGCTTTGACCCGCAAAAGTGATATGCGACTAGAAGTCGTGGCGGTGAGGAAGTAGATAGTAGATAGACAGCTAGAAGCCCGGTATACGTGATACACACGCTCCATGGTTGTGCACGGGTCATGCTTATTTATTCCAGGTGTCAATGCCGAGACCCACCCTCTCCTCCGCTTTCATTTTCTTCGAAGACGCACCATCAAAACTCGCCTTGCGTTTAAAACCAGTCGATGGACGCTCAACACCTGATTTCCTCACTTGGCCAAACAATTTGGTCTGCAACAGTGTGCTGGACTTGGGTGCATTCGCGATGCCTCGGCTCTCACGACGGTTGCTGAAAGCGTGGGGACGAAGCATGCTGCTAGCAAGAGCTCCAGCCTCTGATGCTGGAACGTCTTCCTCCGTTTCAGCCTCCTCGATGTCGGACGCCGATATAGTGCTGTCTCGATCACGGTGGCTATCATGAGACTCCCTGCCCGGTGTGTTATATTGGTTCCCTCCAGAGGCCATCCGAGCACGAGACGGTGTTACGGGAACGGAGGCGAGTGTGTGGTTTCCACGCATCTGGCCATCATTATGCTGCTTATAAGTACGGTTCCGGTGTGGTGTGGATGTGACACTCGGTGATCCTCGATTGAGGACACGGTCGGCAGCAAGGAGTTGCGCAAACGGGTCATGGCTATCGCTACCGTTCATCTGATGGCCATCGTGCTCCACATAGTGAGGTACAGGCCTCCTCTGAGAAGCTTGCATTTCTCTCTGGGGGCTGGGTGACATTGGACCATGTTCAATCATCTGAGAGAAATGCTTCCGGTTGTCTCTGATACGCTCTTTCAGCAACTTGTTTTCTTCCTCAAGAAGGTCTGACCTCTCCTTCTCTTGCTCAATTAGCTTCTTAGCCCGACGCAACCGCCGATCAAGTGTGGCATTTACTCTTCCAAGCTCTTGATTGCGCTTAAGTGCAAGCTCTAGCTCCACATTAGAAATCTGCTGCACTGCTTTGATTTCAGGTTGGCAATGACGGCTGCGATACTCAGAGCTCTGAATGATCTCGACCTCTCTTCTAGCGAGCTGATGCTCTACCTCGGCACGCTTGATAGCTTCGTTACTAGTAAACGATAGCAGACTATTTTGTAGCTTGAAGTGCAGAGCTGACATGCGAGCCTCTTGGGCAACACTCAACAGGTCTTTAGCCATTGCTCGGAGCTTCGATTCATCAGCGGTATCGAGATCATCGGCAGTGGGAAGGTTTTCTGAGGCGCCATAGGCAACACAGAGGGTCTTTTGCATATCGGGAGGAGAAGCTAGCAAGGAGCTCGAAGTAGATCTTGACCGTTGGCGCGGGGCTCCGGGAATTTGCGATGATGGTGGCGGCGTCATATCAGATGAAGGTAACGAGGGTGATAAAGATTTACTCTGGTCGGAATGTGATACTGGCAGTCCAGCGCCTACACTCAGGTCTGGGGATGCAGACAGACTTGCACGTTGCATGGGCGTTGCGGGGCCGGTGATCTCTGCAGGAGGGGCAAGGGAGCCTTGCGAGAGCTGAGAATCAGGATCTTGCGACATGACAGATATCAATATGTAGAAACAGGTAAGTGATACCCGTCGACAGGAATGTTTGACTATAAGTAGGTCAGCATTGGCTGCATCAATGCGTTGTATTGAACAGTTGTCGTGGGGCGGTCAGACGCATACCAGATCCGAAACACGATCGATCAAAACTACGGCTAGTTTGATGAGCTCGCTAGGTAAAAGTTGATTGTTTAAGCTCGGTTGCTGTGTAGAGCCCCTAAGGGCAGGAGCGGAAAGAAGAAGAGAGATATCCTAGAAGGAGCAAGACCACGATGCAATTGAGGATTGACTGCCACAAATCGAATGTCCTCGAGTCGCTCTATGATGGATAGCTGGGTCGGTGCGCTTATCACTGATAGGGCCGTTGAAGCACGTTGGTTGGACCGAAGCAAGGCACTTAATAGGCGATAAGGAGGCGGTAGCAGAGAGTCCCGAGCGGAAGACCTAAGATAGGGGAGTGATAGAAGACGGATGGAAGACGTTTCCAGAGAGCAAGGGGAATCGGAGAGGGGTATTGCAGATGATAGAGATAGGTGAACAAGATGAAGGAAGTAAGGAGCGCGCCGGCGGAGGGACGGTTTGATGCCTTAAGGATGTTTGTTGCGGGCGATGCGCATTTCGGGGAGGCTGGGAAGTCGCTTGCGATGCTCAGCCTCGACCAACCACGACCAACCACCCGCTCCCACGTGAGCCCAACCGCGCGCTAATCCTTCACTTTGCCTGATCCAGCTAGCGTCCAGATCCGCGACGCTCAGAAAAAGGTAAACACAAGCCGAACCCCATGGGCCACAGCTATCGTCACTCGGGCAACCGATGGCACTGGATTCATATTGATCCTGATTCAGTATTTAGATCTTCTTTGATAGGTTCAATGGCTTAGGTTCTATTAAACACGGCCCAACATGCTTAGTTTGCCAAGTGATTAGCAACATTCCTCTCATCTCAAATCTACTGTATGACTACTCAGTAGAGAACATTATGGGGCTGTGGAATGTACGCTACGTATTCATTTTTCCGATTTCCTAGCTCTTCTCCTTTGATGGGAGATATGTATGATTTCAAAAATGGTGATCTTATATACTACAGTAGACGATCTCGACATAGAGGAATTACTCAACGCCCGGGGATTTGCATGGGAATGGTTGGGAGAAGATAGGGTCATCTGTTATGTGAATGCCTAACAGATCGGGAGTCGACGCCAGAATATGTGGATTTCAGGCTTAGTAAATCAGGCCTGGGAATTGGTTCATCCCATAAAACTAATGCGAAGCTATTGGGACAGTAGGGTCTAGACTTGCAGACACCAGGCATTCCACGTGAGTTACTTTGATGAAGTATGCTTCTGAAAAGTGCGAGTTTGGGCTTAAATGCCAACGCTATCACAAGGAAACTTATTATGTTATGTAAATATCACTAGTTACATGATTTTAGCACTTGTAGATCCAGACTTTGGTAGTAGATAAGGCCTAAGCAAAGGTTTATTCGTAACCATGGCATATGGGACGCGGAGCCACTAGTAGTTCCGTGTACTAGATAGAGTAAGGCTCCATATTTGACCATGACATACAGCTGGCTTCTTGCTAGTGACAGGTTCGTTTAGCGACAGGCTGAAGAAGCAGTGTCCACTATCTATTTATGGAGACTGGTCCTCATGGATGATAATGTCAGCGACTTGTCATATCTGTAACCATCTTGCCTGCCTGTAGCCCACACCAGTTGCAGTATAGAGCTGCTATTGCTAGATATTATATATGCACGCTTTTCTTCAAGCTGAAGGAGCAAAGCACATTCCAAACCCGTCCTGGGTCTCCTCCAGTTCCATCGGGACGATCACGCCGATGTGGGGAGCGGATCAGGGATCTTGCAGCCTCAGGCAGCAGCACATGCGGCGATTCCCCCTCGTGGGAAGTTGTAAACAATAATCTATTCCGGCCTCAAGTCCCTGAGGACAGCACTCCAGCAAGAATCATTGCTATTGCGCTCGCGTAGCGCACCATCCCGGTCCTGTTACTCAAGCGTCCCACTGCCATATTAAATCGTCATGTCTCTCTACCTGTGAGCGAATTACACTAACTATAACTCTCACAATCCGCATCACCATACCTGGCACTTTCGTCCACAAGTGCTTAATCTCCATTCACAACCCACGGAAAGATGGATAACCCACAGAAGACCCCCAGCCGACCGAGTGGCATACCTCGCTTGGCCTCCAGATTACCTCTACCGACGTCTGCCGCCAATAAATCCCTGCGTCCCTCCCCCTCACGCGAGAAGCTACAAACCGACCCAGGTCTCCATGCCAGTCGTTTGAGCAGACCTTCTCAGGAGCCCGTCTTCAAAAAGCCCCTACCGAAATATACGGTGCCAAAGAAGCCCTTAGGTACTCAGCGACAAGAAAGAGATATCTCTCAGACAAGGACAAGCGATGCGGGGGGAACAGAACCCGAAGGGGCACCAAACAACAAATCCCTTTATCTGGAGGCCGACTATGCACCGGCTCATGATGCAGAGCCTCGGGGTCGCACACGACCATCACTGTCCGAACGAACAATCGAGACTCTTTCCCAAATCCCTCCTTCGCCTAGACCGCAGAGCAGACAATCCAGTAGTTTCTTCGGCGCAACTAGTCCCATGCGCTCGCCGTCTCGTCCGCCGTCTGCAATGACAAGCTATTCAAGGTCGCCGTCAAGGTCATCTTCTCGCCAACCAAGTGGAAGCGACTACCTTTCCCGTCCATCCTCGTCCATGCGTCTTCCGTCGAGGAGTGGTCCATCGTTTTCTGCGAACAGTGCAGCATCCGATCAAAGCTCCATTCCAAACACAGATAGTCCATCGAAACTGAAACCGCCTTCTACTAGGATAACACCCTACGGCCGGAAAAGTGACGTGACATCCGCTTCCAACCCTCGTCAAGCACCTACCCGGGTGTCTACGAGGCCCGCCGAACCTACTGTAGATGCTCCGCAGGAACGCCTCGAAGTGAAGAAAACCCGGAAGGTCCAGCAGAGTCTCTCGGCCCAGAGGCCATCCTTGATGGGTACACGGTCGCCATCGGCAAAATCCACTTCATCAGATCTTACTCCGGAACAGCAGACTGAGATGGAAACAAGAAAGGTCTCGAAATCATCTAGCGCTCTGAGGGAAAGTATCGCAAAGGCGAAAGCCGCGCGCAAGGCCGAGGCTCAGAAAGCCACGAAGCCGACAACTGCAGCCGATGGGTTCAATTTTGATACGGAAGATCCGTTCAACCAAGGTCCTAAGGATCCAAACCATGGACTTCTGCGAAAGCGCATTGATGCAGGTCGAACTTCCGGTCACTTGAATATCGCGGCTATGTCTCTTAAAGAATTGCCAAAAGAAGTCATGACAATGTACGACTTCGATACCAATTCCACCTCCGATTGGTATGAAAGTGTGGACCTTGTTAAGTTTATCGCTGCGGATAACGAATTCACGGAGCTCCCCGATGATGCATTTCCCGATATCGATGCACACGAGCTAGACCCAGAAGTTGACGAAAAGGGAAATCAATTTGGCGGGTTGGAACTTTTAGACCTTCATGGCAATATTCTGCAATCGCTACCAATAGGCCTCAGAAGGCTGGAGCGGCTGCACACCCTGAACCTATCAAACAACAATCTCAGTATGGACGACATAAAGGTTGTTATGGACCTATCAACTCTCAGGGATCTGAGACTTGCCAGGAACAAGCTTCAAGGAGGTCTCACTCCGGATATCGGACGCCTTTGCAACCTGGAAGTACTGGAATTGCACGAGAACTCATTAACAGAGCTTCCTGGAGAGCTAGCAAAACTGGCTTCCCTCCGAGTCTTAAACGTGGGAAATAACCAGTTAAGCACTCTACCATTCGAAGAATTGCACATGCTCCCGCTCAAGGAGCTCCACGCCCCGAAAAACAAATTGAAGGGGACTCTCTTGCCAGCTTCTGTGCCAAAATTCGAGACACTACAAATCTTGGACGTAGCCAGCAACGCATTGGTGAGCCTCTCGGAGAACAATGGCCTCGAACTTCCCAATTTGCAGACTCTAGCAATCAACACGAACCGCATTCAATCTCTACCCGATGTTTCATCGTGGCAAGCTCTCCTGACCTTGTTAGCGGAAGATAACAGTTTATCAGAACTTCCTCACGGGTTCACTGACCTGAAAAATATCAGGAATGTGGACTTCACTGGTAACGATATTTCAAGACTGGACGAGAAGATCGGCTTGATGGAGAGTCTCGTCACCTTCCGCATAGCCAATAATCCCCTGCGGGAGCGCAAGTTTCTGAGCATGAACACGGAGGATCTGAAGCGCGATTTGCGTAACCGATGCGAACCGGAACCGCAAGATACAGACGACGAAGGTTCTGTTGCGACTCAGTTTACGTTGGCGCCAGAAACACCGGTCCAGACGGCCTCCTGGCAAATCAAGTCTGGTGGTGTCGTCGACAGGTCCTACACCGATCTGCGGGATGTAGAAGTACAGGAGTTGGAACGCATCGATTTCCCCGAAGTCCGATGCCTCCAATTACAACACAACGAGTTACAGTGCTTCCCTGTTCCAGCGCTTAGCATGCTCGCATCTAACCTAGCCGACCTGGATCTTTCGAATAACCCGCTCAATACTGCATCTCTCTTCTCAGGGCCCCTTTCCCTTCCCTCTCTTCAGAATCTCACCATAACCGCCGCCGGCTTGACTACACTTGAGCCGCTACTAAATAGCCTTACTGCTCCAGGTCTCACCTACCTAGATGTCTCATCCAACCGCCTCTCCGGACCGCTTCCTGCCATGCGCCGGAGCTACCCGAACCTGACAACATTACTGGCTTCTGATAACCGAATCAGCAGTCTCGACTTTGAAGCTGTGCAGGGTCTGCAGGTTCTAGACGTAGGAAACAACGATATTGGCGTCCTGCCGCCGAAGCTCGGCCTGTTGAGGGCCGAAGGGTCTAGCAAGAACTGGGGCAACGGCTCGCCCTTGCGACGCTTCGAAGTGGCAGGAAACAGTTTTCGGGTTCCGCGTTGGCAGGTGGTAGCCAAGGGGACCGATGCGGTTCTCGAATGGCTCAAAGATCGTATCTCTGAAGATGAACTACGCGAGTGGGAATCGGGCGATGAATCGAACGAAGAGTAAATCTGCAGCATAATGTGTGAATAGGTACAACTAAGATCGAGGAGATCTGCTTGGGAGGACACTTGATTTCGGCTTCTTGACTCATGTATATTATACCATCTAAAGCGCACATACATACAAAGCATTGGTATCTAATATCTCGCAACCTGATCGTGACTATGTACTCTCCCGGAAGACCTCACTGCTGCTACATGAACATATAACTCAAGAACCTATACTGGGGTTCAATTATGAAAGATGTTGCGCATGCCTATTCACTGCGTCGCATCGATAACAGACTTGCTAACTTGGTCCATGACCTTCAGCCAAGTCCTGGCCCAAGTGGTGAACTTGTCCTCTTTCTCTTGCGGCGCATCGGCAGAATCAGTCACATCCAAGGGAAGACTAGCTAGGTTGACAGCCTTGACGGCGCAATCCTTTGTCTTGCGCATGTATTCGAGAGATTTCTCTATGTTCGCCTCGTACAACGCGCCGGCTACCTCGTCAATATGGCCAGGAATCTGCTGCAGATACTTCATCAGGTTTTCCAACTGGCCGACGAGTGATGGCGAATCGGAAGTTTTCTTTAGTCGATTGGCCGTGATGGTGGGGTATATCTGGGAGACCGGTTTCAGGATCCGGAGAGCCGACTTCTTCTGCTCGTGAAGAGCTGCCGTATCCTCATCATCATCGTCATCATCCTCCTCATCGTCATCCTCATCGGCCTTGCCCTTCCCGTCATCGCTCAAAAGGTCATCGAAGAAATCATCGCCCTCCTCATCGGGATCCCACTCCTCAATCTCCTGGACCGCATCCCGTACAAGATCTCTCCATTCCTCCACACGTCGAACCACAAACCCGACCACACCCTTCGCTGCGATATCGATCAGGACATCGCAGGAGTCCCACAAGCGCCCGGCCGCCACCGTGACCGCATCCTTCTCTGACTGCGACAAGCCAGCTTCCTTCTTCTGGGCATCATCCGCCTTGTTCGCAACCGTCTGTACCTCCTGAAGTAGTACTGTCGTTTCTTTCAGTGCCGTTTGGGTCAAAGCATGCACTTCGGATTGGAACGCCTTGGTGTGATGGGCCGGGGTGACGAGGAGTGCTGCGGCGACCAGGGAGGGCAGCACAGACTCATTCAAGGCATTGATAACACTCGTAACAGCGGAAGGGGTAAAGGGAGAAGTAATCGTGAGGAGCGAGAGCTTGGTGGCTTGCGATTTCAGGGTTGCCGACGCGGCGGAGAGGAGGGGTAAGGCATCTTTTGCGGAGAGGTCGGTGGAAGAGGAAATATCGCTGGAAGGGGAGGCAAGGGCACCCTGGAATTGTTCCAGGAGCGTCAAGCTCGTCGTCAAGGTGGATTGGAGTTTCTGCGACATTTTCATGCGGTTGCGCTGTTCGGATCGAGCCGGTTTGTTGACTGGCTTATTGGAAGGAAAGCGATGCGGACGGACTGGACGGGCGGAGAAATTTGTTGTTGCTGCGGGGCGCCTTCAACTTTCCTTCTGATTAGGGTTCTGCGGGGTCACCTGCGACTGGTTGGCTTGTCCGCGGATGTACCTGATACTATATAGATTGATGTTGATGTCGGAAATGCTTTTCGTTGATTTGAGATATGATTTTAGATATGCTTGCTTGCAGGTTACTTTTGAATTCTACATTGATTATACTACTACTAGTCATAGTAAAATTAGTGTGGGCGACTTTTTACTTCATTCAACTGTAGCGCATAACCCGCTGAAATATATAGCTAGTATAAAACCTGCAATTTCTACCAACTGATGTTTTGAAATGTACTACTACACTACTAACTGACCAACCAGTGATACAAAGTCGAATAAGTTCATACAGAGGGGCTACAATCTTTGCTCATTTCATTATTCTCTTGCCCCTAGCCTTTATTGACTGAAGGCGTGTCCGTACTAACCATGGAGGAATATCCAACTCACACCAACCACGACGATGATGAAAGCAACACGTTTGTCAGACATGGCAGGCACAATAGTAGACCTCACCAATGCAATACCAAGGCATTCCATGTGAACGTAGATATAAATATTGTACTCCATGAGCGACCAAAATCCATGCCCTAAGCCTGTGCCCTCATTTACCGATTTGGGAGCTCGACAGCTTGGCATCTCCGATCGCCGACCGAAAGCTCCGTCGCGGCCATCTTGGTTTTAGTCTTGTCTGCACTTCTCCATCTCCAGCCAACCCCTTCACCAGTAATTTCCCGCGCATTTCACCTCTCTAAATAAAAACGCCCATGCCCTCTGCATCAACTCTAATGACCTAAACCCCTTTGCCAAAAATGGGCACCACCAAACCTCGCCCTTCCGGCCGGGCTTCCGTCGCCAAGGTCCAGTCTCTCCCCGACAAGACATTCGTCATCGATAATGGCGCATACACCCTGAAAGCCGGCTATGCGCCGGACTCTGCACCTCCAGAGGACCAATCGAAAGCGCTTGCAGCTTGCACCGAAATTCCAAATGCGATCGTCAAGACCCGTGGCAACAAGATCTACGTCGGCTCTCAGCTGAACACACATGTGACGGACTGGAACGAGTTGATGTTTCGTCGTCCCGTTGAGAAGGGCTACATTGTGAACTGGGAGGCTCAGAAGGAGATTTGGGAGCACTCGTTTTTCGATGAGAAGACCGTGCGCAGTAAGGATTTGCGGATTACGGATCCCGAGGACACGACGTTGTTGTTGACGGAGGCGCCGAATGCATTGCCGGCGCTGCAGAAGAATGCAGATGAGATTGTTATGGAGGAGTGGGGGTTTGGAGGGTACCTCAGATGCGTTGGTAAGGATGCTAGGTGGTCGTACGTTGATTGCTTGGAGAAGGTGATTGCTAACAGAGACGCGTATTGCATTTAGGACCATCGATGAACGCTTGGAATGATGTCCAGTCGCTGTTCGGGGATCCTATTGTGCAGGAGGCAAACACAACGGTGTCTCCAAAGGAATGCTTATTGGTGGTCGATTCGGGTTACTCTCACACCACCGTGACACCGATTTACAAAGGACAGCCGCTTCAACGTGCCATTCGCAGACTCGACCTTGGTGGCAAGCATCTTACGAACTACCTGAAGGAAATGGTTTCAGTACGGCAGTACAACATGGTGGACGAGACTTATATCATGAATGAGGTCAAGGAAGCTGTCTGCTTCGTTAGCAACAACTTCGTCGGCGACATGGAACAGACGTGGAAAGGCAACCGGAAACGCGGCCTGCCAGACCCCAGCGAGGGGGTGATGGTGGACTATGTCCTTCCTGATCCCAATGCAGGCAAGAAGGGCTTCATGCGACCGCATGATGCTCTCTTGAACGCCAAGAAAAGGAAAGGAGGTTTGTCGGGGGCCAGCGCGGAAGCACTATCGGAAGACGCTCTGGTCTTGGGCAACGAGCGCTTCGCTGTTCCGGAGATCTTGTTCACTCCCAGCGACATTGGCATGAAGCAGGCTGGCATTCCGGATATTATCATGCAAAGTCTTTCTGTCTTGCCTACCGGACTGCATCCCGCGTTTCTGGCCAACGTTTTGGTCGTCGGTGGCAATGCGCTACTCCCAGGATTTGTGGACAGACTGTAAGTGTGGCCTTCATATGTTTGGCGGACTGGTATCTTGTTGCTAACTGGGTGGCAGGGAGTCGGAATTGCGCCAACTGGCTTCCGCGGAATGCGCTGTCCGGGTGAAATGCCCGCAAGAGTAAGAGCTGCTGCCCTACTTCCTGACTACTGTCTCTTTGAACTACGAGCTGATGATCGTAATCTTTCTATTCACAGCCCGATTCGCTCCGCCTGGTTGGGGGCGTCCCGATTTGCTACTAATAAAGACGAACTCCGGAAAGTCGCCATCACCCGGCAAGAGTACCAAGAGCACGGTTCTTCTTGGGCAAGTCGAAAGTTTACTGGTGCTATATAAAGTTCAGCGGGCAATGGCTGTCTTGGTGGAGTTCAGGATTTTGCATTGATTGGAGTGTTACGGGGTTTGATGAGGGATGCTTGCTTTCCCTGCTTGCTTGCCTGGGTGCTGTTCGGTGTTTGTCTTCATACTTTTTAGCGATTCTCTGTGATACCCTCGAAGATGTTGGCCCATCCCAAGCCAGTGGAATTCATAGAACAATGTCATTATGTCATTTCCCATCGGGATGGGCGATGATGGTTTATCATTGCTCAGGGAAGTGGTGAGAGGTAGAGGCAGCGCTAGTAGGTCTTCATGCACTGCTCGACCACGCCAGAGACCAATACGTGAACCGACGACCAGTCTTCGGACTGCTGTTGGGCAGTGGCTAGTTTAGTTTGGTGACGATCGGAAGGAAGGAAGGTGAGCGAGCGAGCGAGTGATTGTGAGTCATGGAGGGGATTGGGGGAAAGAGTAGTAGTTTGTTGCGGTGAGGCTGGGATGGGCTTTGCTTCCATTGCTACCTGATCTTCTTTTCCTGCTCGCCCCGCAGTCGAACACGTCGACACCCTCAACCGACGGTCAACCGCATGGTCGCGCTCCATGCGCCAGCTTACTTTCTTTTCTTCGTCTATCCCGAATTCCGGTCACCAATAGTCCTCATCTATCTCTTCCGTATTCTCGCGGTTGGTCGAGGAGACTAGCATGGACCAGGTGGTGCCCCGCCGCTCAAGGTCACCCTACAGCTGCACACGGACGAATGATGTCAAACTCTCTAGCGGGAAGCGTTGTCTGAGAGGTATCTCTAGCAAATAATGGGCGGTGGACATGTGGCATTCGACTGCCTTACCCATGGCATGGGTCGCTTAGTTGTCGCGCGATATACCCACCCTCCTCTAGTCTGGCTCTCTGGTCATCCCGGATGATATGCCGAGCAGTCCAACAAACAACCCGAATGATGTCTATAAAGACCCTGGCAGCTCTCGCGCCGGCTGCCGGCGATTTTATGCTAGTTATTATCTCCTACCAAACTCAATTTACACCATACATACATAACTTTCAGAACTACAACTCCATTCCAAGACCCTTGCCATCGATCTAAGTATTATGTTACTACTGTCCATTGCTCGTTGCTCGTGCCCTACTCTCTAAAGTCGAAACCAGCGATTATGGATTCCAGCGTCCCGGAATTGCACCCAGCAATCATTCAGTCCGATCTGCTCCTCCCCATCACCGACCCCGTCCCCAAGTGTACGACCCTCAATCGCTCTATTTCGTAGGTCAGCCAGAAGGAATTACAGCCACTGAAAGAGAATCCTTGCCGGAAGTCAAGATGACTGCGTTTAACGTCAAAGACCTGGCTGCGCGTGCTGCCCAGCGCCTCGCGGAACACCGCCAAAAGAGCGAGGCCCGTGGCAGCACTTTCAGAACGGAGCCACTGCCAATGGACCGTGTCTCGAGTCTGGACACCAATTCAATGAGAACCATGTCACATAGCGAAGACGAACACCGCCACAAGTCGAAGATGAGTCGGCTTGTGCAGAAGGTTCGAGGGCGGTTCTCGAAGCGTCTTGCGAAGAGGGAGGTAATCGACGAGTAAGTATCCCATCGAGATATTCCATCCAAGCCTTTGCTTTTGATGATAGCGCTAACTTACTCTATAGACCCTGCGCATGCTGTTTGGATATTATGCCCGCGGAATGCCTGATCAGCATGCCGTGTCAGCACAAGTACTGCAGCAGATGCTTGAAGAAGTTGGTGTTCACAGTTATGCCGGAGGAAGGACTGTTCCCACCCAGATGCTGCAAGCAGAAGATCCCAACGGAGGTCATCCTCCCCGTGCTGACACCGAAGGAGAGGACGGTCTATTTCGCCAAGGTGCAGGAGTATGCGACCCCAGCCAGAGAACGCTGGTACTGTCCTGCGCCGACGTGCGGCCGGTTCATCCCACCGAAGCATCTGAACAGCAAGCTCTCGTCCCAAAGCTGCCCATACTGCAGCACGACGTTCTGCTCTGGCTGCAGATGCCCGGAGTACAATAATAGTACTTCGACTGGGAAGAAAGATCCGGGCTTTATGGCCGTCTTCGAAGATCCGCGACTCGGCAAAGCGCAGAGGGGTCTCAAATGTGGCTCTTTGGTGGACCTCTTGTTCAATTGTGATCACGTTACGTGTCGGTGCAAGGCACAAGTTTGGTAAGTTCCCCCTTCACCCTGCCCAGCACAAGCTGCATCTAGATATCCTAACCGAGA
This sequence comes from Aspergillus tubingensis, assembly GCF_013340325.1. NCBI lineage: Eukaryota > Fungi > Ascomycota > Eurotiomycetes > Eurotiales > Aspergillaceae > Aspergillus > Aspergillus tubingensis. Next base: position 157,129 of record NW_023336276.1, read on the forward strand.
CACAGTAACCTCTGTCGCAATCCATGGCTATCGTGCACTTGCGCCAAACCAGGTCAACGGCCCATCGACTTCCTCACCTTTATCATCGGCCACAGCGGCGTGAACAAAGACCAGGAGGCCGAACTCGCCGCAGTGGTGGCTGCCATCCTATGCAACGAAAGGTTGCGGGATGAAGAATTGGCAAAGACCCAAAGCGGCATGAAGGAAAAGGCGGGAAGCGCTAACAGAAGTCGGGCAAGTCTGCTGATACCGCAGCAGGCGACTCGGGCTAGGAGGGTTTCCTAGGCTCTGAGTATTGGGTGGATAGGAACCAGATTGATTATTTTATCTCCAACTTGAAGGGAGGCATTCTGTTTTTCGAAAATGTATCCTGGCGGCACACTCCTTAACTTTTCCTTTGTCTAGTCGTGTTCAATTAGCGTGTTATGATTATGAGAATGAATTATTGACTCTATATGATGTTGTTGTCCGATTTGTAAGCGTATGAGGGATAGTTAGTACTATATGGGTCGTGACTTGTACCTGGTACAAGTGTTGCTGAGACACCTTAGTGGTAATGTATGTCTGGGTGTACAACGTTAATGCTGTGTGCTGTCTTTGCTGCATGCAGTGTGACTACTTCTCGGTCACCAGTATTTAGATGTACATGCAATTCCGAATCAGTCATTAGCAAGACACCCCAAACCGGGGTACATAGTATTCTAAGACATCACAGCATATAAGGGAGGGATATCGCAACGTTCGCTTGGATAGATACAGAGTTGATTGGATCAATCAATCAATTAATAGTCGTAGAAGCCCTTTCCAGTCTTCTTGCCCAGCCACCCAGCATCAACCATACGCTTCAACAGCCCGGATGGCCGGTACTTACTATCACCAGTCTCCTGATGCAAGACATTCATGATAGCGAGACAAGTATCCAGACCGATGAAGTCCGCCAACACCAACGGACCCATAGGCACATTTGTGCCCGTCTTCATGATGTTATCAATATCCTCACGACCACCGACGCCGGTCTCTAAACAGATGATCGCCTCATTGATATACGGCATGAGGATCCGGTTCGCCAGGAAACCAGGCGAGTCCGCAGAAACAGAAGCGACCTTGCCCATACGCTGGACAAAAGCGATAGCGGTATCCTTTGTTTCCTGGGAGGTTTGCAAGCCAGCAATAATTTCTACGCCCTTTTGCACGGGCACGGGGTTCATGAAGTGCGTGGAGATGACGCGCGAGGGGGCCTGCAGGTCCCTGGGGTCTGTAGTGGTGGCGGCTGCGATCTTGGTGATGGAGATAGAGGAGGTGTTGGTAGCGAGAATGGCATGCTTAGGGGCGATTTGGGCGAGTTTTGAGAAGATAGAAGTCTTAAGGTCAGGGATCTCGGGGACGGCTTCGATGACGAAGTCGACGGTGGAGAGGTCGTCCATTTTGAGGCTCGTGGTGATGCGCGCCCGGGCAGCGTCGGCGGCGTCCCGGGTGAGACGTTCTTTGGATACATCTTTGTCGAGGAGTTTGTCTGGAGGAGTGAAGTGGTTTAGTTTGATGGTGCTGGGATGGTGGTGAGGGGTGCTATGTACCGGCAAACTTGAGTCCCTTGTCAATGGAAGCTTGGGAGTTGTCGATAAGGGTCACTGGGACTTGGGCTTTCTGGGCAGCTACTAGAGCAATTCCTAATCCCTATAGGATATTAGTTGCGTTAGGCTTTCATATACTCGAGCCAACACCGTATTGTCAGGGTCACTAACCATCTGCCCAGCTCCTATCACACCCAGCGACTTAACCTCGGCAGCATGGACGGCGGACGAGGTGCTGAAGGCCCGCGAGGCCATTGAGGGGCCCCGGTGGCAGAGAGAGCGCAATGATGAAGACAGCATATTGTCAACTTGGGTACGAAGACTCTTGATACAGGATACGGAGCAGATCTAGCAAAGAGGGGAAGTAGTAACCCGATAGTAAATAGAGGGCCGCACGGAGATGCATCGGGCCTCGGCCAATCTCATGTGATCCGACGTCATCGGCTACCCGCGGCTTTCTCGGCTGATTCGTTTATCCGGGATTTCCAAAGGCGGTGACACGTCGACGCGTGAGATACGCGCCATTATTGGTTGATGGCCAATTTAGGGGTGCGCGCGCAGGATCACCAAGCAGAGCATGATAGAGAGAAGGAGGAATGATACAAGGTGTGCAAGCCCAGCATGGAGAACGAAGAACCAGTGCTGTCTGCACCGGACGTGCAGGTAGTGGACCCCGATGTCCGCGCCCATGTCTATAGTCTCGTCACTGCCGTGAGTAAACCCCCTTCAAGGACTGAACAATAGGATAGGAACACAGCTGATTGTTCGCTCATAGTTGGGTGGTTTCAATGGCGAAGATGCAGACAAGTATGTGCTGGGAGATGACGCTCTGGCTTGTCTCCGGGATATTAAACGCTGGCTGAAGCTATACGATGAGAAACACAACCGGATGGATGTGGCACGGTGCTTGGGAGAAGCCAATCTTGTCAACGGAGATTTGCTACCCATCCTGGCAGTCTGGGCGAGCAGCAAGAAACAAACCAAATACATGTCTAGGATCGCATTGGCATGCTGTAAGTGATGCTATGTGCTACAGTTCTTTGCGACGATATCTAACAGACAGCAGTAGAGCTGCTGGTCCCTTTGACATGGCCGGTAGAACTACACGGGGAATTGACAATCAACCATCATCGGCATATACCATACATACAACATGTCCACGTTTCATATAAGCGAGGCCTATTAAGTCATGCTAGCACCAGCTACCTTCGGACTATTATCCGCGTCGGCATTCCGAGCATGGCCATCCCACGATCCGAGCGAACGACCCGCGACGAAGGTATCCTCAAATTACTACTCTATCTCCTCCGGAACATCGCTTTGATAACCCCAAATACTCGTCTCGCGGCGGAAGGCGACGAAGAGGAAACCTCGAGATCTGCAACAATCAACGCCTTCCAAGATCAGGATGTCTTCGCTCTGCTTCTGACTATGTGCTCCAACGTTGGCGACGACTTCACTATGCAGGATGTTGCTCTTCTGGAGATATTATTTCATCTGATAAGGGGTATAAATGTGGAGAAGCTATTCATGGATGATGAGCAACGAACAGCGAAACGGACGGACGAGCTAGACGACTTATTGCGCCAGGAGTCGTCTTTGCGGAGAGAATACGCGAAGAACGCACCAACTCGACATGGACGCTTTGGGACCATGATCTGGGTCAAGCGTGATGACGCCAAGTATTCGACCGTCTCAGGGCAGAACGTGCTCAAAGACAGCCAGGCGACCCTTCAAAAGATGGACGAGACCAAGAAGTGGAACAAGCCACTGATTCGGCGAAAGCCACAAGATTTGACTGTGCACAATGACTTCAGCACTCCGGTCCACCTAAACTCGACTGCCTCCAACAATCTGCGGATGTTCGTGGAAGAGTTTCTGGACTCGGGCTTCAACCCCCTTCTCACTCATGTACGAAAGGCAATCGAACGTGAAGCAGACCGTGTCATGGACATCAACACGCGCCAGTTTCTCTACACTACTGCCTGGTTTCTCGAAGCGGAGCGCGCACGTCGGGCACGCCAACGCAAGAAGCATGCAGAGAGCGACAAGCCGGCTAAGGAGCTGGAACCCGATAGCTTTGGTCTAGTTGCGGGCGTCCTGAATCAAGAAACGTTCGTCTTCTTGAATCGCGCTATGCAGTATGCGCTGGATAATAAAGACTGGGAAGATCTCAACGCTGGAATGCGCTGCTTCACCCAGATCTTGTTGACCGTGCAGGACATGGCCCAGTCTCCGCTCGAAGAAGACCAAGAGATCGCTGAAAACATCCAAAATCGTATCTTTTACGAAGAGACAACCCATGACCGCGTCCTCGCTGTTATTCGTGGGTACAAGGATCAACCGTTTGGGTATCTGGATGCCTGCACTGAACTCACTCACGTCTTCTTGCGAATGTTGGAGCGTTATTCGAAGGAGAACCTCAATATGCAAGTACGATCTCGGCGACGTGCCAGACGCAAAGCCAAGGATGTAGAAGGTGCTGGTAATGACGAGAATGATGAAGAGAATGGCTCCGAAGATGAAGATCGCATGGAAGCAGAACGAGTGTCCAAGGAGCGCAAGTTCGATTTCAGACGGTTTGCCGCCAAGTTCTGCAATCAGAAATGCGTTGACACCTTTGTTGCTTTCACCAAGCACTACAAGGAGTTGAACACTGAGCAGCTAAAACGTGCCCACCGTTATTTTTACAGGATTGCTTTCAAGCAAGAACTCAGTGTTCTGCTATTCCGACTCGATATCATCAACCTCTTCTACCGGATGATTAAAGGCCCAGGCGCCTTGGATTCGAGTAAACCGATATTCAAAGAATGGGAAGAATTCGTGCGCCAGATTATCCGGCGATTGACAAAGAGGCTCGATCAACGGCCTGCTCTGTTCGTGGAGCTGCTGTTCAGTAAGATCAACGCGACTACATTCTACCTCGAATATGGTCACGAGCGGCAGACAGTCACCCGTGCCAGGAAGGCTCCAGCAGAACTAGAGATCGACCCTCGACAGGCTCATACAATTGAAGAGAAAATCAGCATCATGGTGCCTGCATTGGTCTTGGATGGGGAGGAAGGTCTGGTCAGTTGGGTCAGCGATGTGTTGGGGTCGGCAGTGGAAGAGAGAGAGGCTTGGGAAGCCCAGGAGAAGGCCCTGCGCGAGGCGGGTGCGGAGAGTTCCAGAATGCCCAATCCTATGATTTGTATGTTTTTATTTGCTCATATATGAACTGGAAACTAACATTTCTGCAGCTGTGAAAGCGCGCGACGATGCATGCCAGCAGGCCATGTTTTCCAACGCGAAGCTCCGTCTTTTAATGACGTTGGTCAAGTTTGAACGACTTGGTGCAGAGGACGTGCCTGGAGCAGCCTGGGTCATTCCTTCTGCTCCAAAGGCCCAGGATCTCAGAGAGATGAAGTCATTCATCGACAAATACTTCGAGAAAGCTAAGCGAGGGACACTTGGACGAGACCCCCGTGAGCTGATCCGACGGAAATACGGTGGTGGAAAGAAGTCATCAGACAACCAATACAACCCCGATATTCAATTTGGGGACGATTCCGAGGGCGAGGACGAGGTACCAGACGGGCCCTTGTTCCCGCCGAACCCTCGGGCAGCGCCAAACCCAGCCAAGAAACCAACGAAGAAGAAAAAGCGCAAAGAACGTGACCCGGATGATGAGGATGAGGACGACTCCGTGGATGAGGAGACATTGGAGGAGCGTCGCCGGGCGCGCTTGGAAAATAGTCGAGCTCGTCTTGCCAAGATCAAGAGTGATCTGTATGTGCACGCGAGTGACGAAGACACCGACGAAGAAGGAGACAAGGAGTTCTTCCTCCTGGAGGAGCAGAGACGTAAAGAACAAGCCCAGCGTATCAAGCATGCACTACTTACCGGCATGACCGAGGACGGAGACGGTTCAACCAATAAGAAAGGTCAACGCAAGCGCCAAACCAATCGCACCCGGACAGGTGAAGCCAAGAGCAAGCGGCAACGACGCGGGAAGCAGACTGACGAAGTGGACGAAGATGATGATGTCGTGATGGGGAACATGGATGCCCCATCGCCTATGTCGGAAAAAGAGGGCACGCCATCTGAGGAGGCGGACGATGGCTTCAATTTCGATGACGATTTGGTATTCAGTCGGGATCGAGAGAAGCTGTTGGGTTCTGCTGGGAACGCAGACCAGGACTCGAACAAGCCTGATGAAGCAATGGCGCAGGATGAAGACGACGATGACGCACCGGTTGTAGCAGCAAATCGCAGACGCATGCGCGCGGGCTTCGTGGTGGATAGTGACTCGGAGTAGAACAGGTGTCTGCTCTATTTACTTTCATGGCATGATGACTTGATGCGGTGTTTGGTGTCGAGCATGAATATAGGCATTGTTTGAATTGGCATCTGTATGTATATGGATTAGCATGCATGGATAGACAATGCATACCCTTGGTTTACTGGGCAATAATGGAAAGTTCCTGTCCTCTGGTTTCGGAGATGGTGAAGCTGAGGGTCCTTCCAGTCCCCGGCTTTATCCATTCTCCTGAACTGTTCAAAAAGCATTATCGATGTGAAATTTATAGTGAGAAAAAAGGCTGCAGCGAAGTTGCATGAATGCATGTCCTCAACGCTATTGCGCCCTAACTGTTCCATACATTTAGGAGTCAAGCTGTATTTGCTTACCAGTGAGCTAAGCATCACACCTAAATGCGTCTTGGATGCTGATGAGGATATTGCCTCCGTGATCACGGGATCGATACGTGAATTCGAAGACAATATATCCCGTGTCTAAGTGAATACAGTGGCGACGCGCGTTCCTATTTCTACTTCACGCTACTTGTTATAGTTCGCTTGAAACTCATAACACAGTAAGCCATTTTCTATGCTTTGCAGTGCAGATGATGCTGGTCTCCAGCACTCTTGAATCACACTTCTCACCTTCCCAAGATCCAGTGCCGTACTAAATCCATGATGCCTGATCGGGTAACTCGCAGATCCCTTCTTGCCAGTTCTCTTCAAGTTCTCAAATGTGCATTCAAAAGTCGACGTAGCCGCTCAGGCAACACGAACACTGAAGCCAGCCACAGCAACCGCACCCAGGACACAATCAACGATTTGACCTGTCCTCCTCCAAATACCCCCCAATCACCGATGTCTGCCACAGGAACCAGCTCATCAGCATCTACACCAACCAAGAAGCTCCGTTCCGTACGTGGAGAACGAATCAGGCGAGCAGTGATGCTATCTTCAGACACAACAGACGCTGGAAAGCCTTCCACTCAAGCCGAGGAGGAAGTACAAGGACATTTTGGAGACTGCAATGAAGAATTGATCTCCGTATCCCAGAAGGAGGAGGAGAGGCAACCTCTGATCCTGCATGAGACCTCGTTCCCTGTCTCTCATCAGGCTACGGGTGAAAAGGCTCGCTATGCCAATTATTCAAGACTTCCCACTCCTGTCAAGCCACCAACGTCGAATCTGTATTCGCATGAGATGTACCAGCATGAAGGAAGACGGAGTGTGCTTTCCTCTTTGGGGGCACCTCATACTGCTGGAAAGCGGTATGGAGGGGGCAATCTGAAGTCTGGTTCATCAGTGGATAGTCCTGGAGTATGCAGCCGAAGCAACGGCATGCATGATGGCAGTACCGGAGCATCGGAGCAGAAACCATCAGGCTTACCACTCCCACAGCGAGGCCACAGCAGTGAGCGAGTTCAGCTGAGAAGAACAAACGTGCTTCCGGCTTCAACGCGCGACCATGGCAGCAGCAAGCCAGACAATGCCCGCAAGTCGCTTCCAGTGATGGTTACCGGTCGACCGTCAAAGCGGGTATTGAGCCGGAAGGAGTTGTTTCATAGTCGAGCCGAGATGGAGGCAGATCCAAACTCAAGCTCAAGCTCAGATCCTATGAGAACCCATGCAGCAGATGCGCCCCGGTCATGCTCAGGAGAGCACCACACAGACAGCCAGCAGTTCTTGCGATTGATACCGATTGAGGACAATGTCGGTCCTGGCTTGCAACTTCAGGCACGCGATCATCATTCAGATGTAACGTCCACATCTGAAGCAGAGTTGACGGGATCGAGTCTGAGGGCACTGCCGAGGCGGGTTCGGTTAACGAATAAATTCGAGAACCTGCGGGCACAGAATGAAAAAAAGGAGAAGAAGGAGGAGAAGCATTCTGGAGCAGCAGCAGCGCAGTCTTTCCTGAAATTGAATTGACCGAGCAACTCCATCGACTGGCCCGCTTCTCTCTCTTTGTGAGGTGCTGTAAGGTCTGTCCGGCTTGCACAATGAAGCCTCCAAGCATGCATTAAGCGGAGGTGCAAATGAGATAAGTTTAAAATTAATGGATTACAATGTAAACCGAATATTCAGCTTTCCCTACCATTCAATACAGACTAGATAATTCCATTCATGGGGACGAAGTAGGGATTGCAATAGATGGCCTGCCTTAGGCATGAATCGAGTGAATCCGGGAAGATTGCCGAGTGGATCTCTTCCAAGTACGCAGTGGAGTCCATCCACTCCATCAATCTATCTAGTGAGCAGCTAGGGTTCCAGACATGGAGCTATTATTCAGGGTTTCACCTCAATAGAGCATCAGGTTTCTCGTGTTTGATTTCTCTACTCATCTTCTACTTTCTCCTACAACAGTCGCAGGGAGTCTCTGAAATTCGTGAATCTTGTCCCAATGTCGTCCGAACATGAGGCGGCATCGAGGATCCTGAGCTTCCCAGTCGAAGTGTTACATTTGGTCTTCGAGCTACTTTCGCTGACTGAACTGCGTGCGCTTAGCCTTGTCAATAAAGAGCTGCGCACCCAAGTCGAGCCATTCCTCTACGCCAACATCCAATGGCTTTGGCAGGAAGCTCCTTCGCCTCCCCCGATCACACAACTCTTACGCACAATTTCATGCAGGCCACATTTGGCTGCATACATCACAAATGTTTACTTAGACGGCATGCGTATCAGAGGTCGGAATATTGCAGGCTCTCTTTACACTATTCCCATTTCCAACTCCGAGTTGACCGAATACACTGCATTCGTCCAGGGAACTGGAGTACCCTACAGCGACCGCTGGATACGCGAATTACATCAGGGCACTATTGATGCTCTTCTTGCCCTTCTGGTAGCACAACTTTCGAATCTCAGGAGCTTGTATCTTGGTCCGATTTTCACTAGAGAAAGTCGCTTTGTCGGGATGGTTCTCAACTCAGCCCTATGCAGACCTAAGATGTACAGGCTACCTACCTTTCAACATCTCCGGGATGTGTCTTTCCACCGCGTCGTGGGAGACGACGGCACAAAGCCCAATTTGACCCCCCGAGATAGAAGCAAGAACACCGCCAATGTCTTACCATTGTTTTATCTTCCGAACGTCCAAAGCATGTCCGTCACTGTCGAAAACCCGGATGAATTCACCTGGCCTGCAGCGCACTTACCTGACCCTTCCAAACTTACCTCTCTTGATTTGACCGCTGTACGGGAAGCCTATCTCGGTAACTTGCTGTTAGTCACGCCAAATCTCAAAACCCTTCGCTGGGCCTGGTATTACGACTATGGCGTCGAGGATGACTTTGTTTCGCCTATCGTTGATCTTGATGGGGTCGCGGCCGCGTTATCTCATGTTCGAAGTACTCTAACGGATTTGACAATCACAGCTGATGCCCCGATTGGAGGCAATGAGCAGTTTTATCCCGCTGTCAAGATGGAGGGCTCACTGCATGCGCTAGTGGATTTCGACGAGCTCAAGAGACTTCAGATTCCCCTGGCATTCCTCGTGGGGTTTGTCGAAGACACAACAAAGAGATTGCAGGATGTGGTCCCAAGGAATATTGAATTCCTAACCATTACGGACGAGTTGGGGCTACAGAATGACGGTGGAGAATATAATACTGAATGGCCGATCTATGAATGGACGGATTCTGCCGTTCTGACCTTGCTTCGGACATGGCTGAGGGATTGGAGATCCTGTACGCCTCATCTTCGTGGAATATCTATCTTGTTTGACTATATAGAGACAAACAGTGGGGAATGGCCCCCAGAATTGAGGCACCAAGTCATGGAGCTTGGTGCTCAAGCTGGAGTCTCCCTCGACTTAGTCGAATGGAAACGCGAGTGGTAAACTTTATCATACATCCAGAGCCACTAGGTCATATGGCTCAAAGCCACCCAAAATTATGACCATTAATCCTTATTTCTTGCTGTTGCTGCTCGTATCAGGAGAGTAGCATAACTGGATCTGGCTCCTCTTCTCTATGCCACCCGCAATCTCACTCAGACTGAACTCTTTAAACTCTTTGTTGGCATCTACGACTTCAATGCCGTACTCCTGAACAAATGTGCTGCATCCGAATTTCTCCTATGAACAGATCGATTAGCACCCAGCCAACAGAATCCTAGGAAGGAGTCGAAGGGTAATAATGCATCCACTCACTCCTTTATTATCCGTACAAGGATCAGTCCTTTTACCTCCCACAATAGTAGCAACCCTTGGCTTTTGGGAACTTAAAGACTTGCCCGGATGCACCAAGTAGTACAAATGAGCCGCCATTTCCTCACCACACTTGCCCTCATTTTTATGGATTGACTCTTTCCCAAAATCCCTCCGCCGAGTAACCTGACACCGCTCCAGAGCCTTAGCAACAGGAGTATCCGTATAATAATACGAGAACGACTCGCCTTTCTGCGACGACGCGAGTATGAGTTCGTGATCGAATGCAAGGACCGTCATAGCTTTGCTTCTCTGCCTCTTAGGAATCCCGTAGGCTTCCTGATTTGCTTGCATCTCATTGTATCCCGTGAGTGCAATTTGCCAAAGCTGCTCATCCTCAATACCGTTCGTTTCATCGTTGACCAGTCCCTTGAACTTGAGATGGCTGCTGAAGACCCAGTTTCGGATGACCGTTGAGTCCTTTGGATCCACGTTTGGCCAGGTCCTTGCGAAGTTGAGGTCAAGCTTGATGCCTAGGGCCGTGTCACCTTCTTTTGCGTAGTCTTTTTCGCCGTCGTTGATGTCGTAGGCTGTGTTAACTAGGGAATTGAATGCGAAGAGGAAGAGTAGGAGGAAATGGGAGAGGCGGGGGATTGATATCCCTCTTTTAATTTCCTGTTTGGAGGCATCTTGGTCAACGAGGAAATCTGATCGTGAGAGAGGTGTTTTCCTACTTGAAATTTCATAATGATCGGATTTTGAATCAGAACCTTTGAATCTACAAATGCATTTAATCATGGAATTCTAGCAATCCGTGTAGTTTTAAACCACCTACAGTGTTTTCGCTACACCTGCCTGTTCTCATGGTAGAAGACTCATCTCTACGTTACAAAAGGCTAACTTCTACTGCAGTAGTATAGGCCCCATAGCCATCAAATCTTGCAGAAATTTCTTCACACTAGCAATGTACGATAGCTTGCTTGCTGGGGCTATACAGGGCGGAGTTACTCGGAAGCGTTGTACTTTGGCGCATATCGTAGTAATTGATCATTTCCCGTTGAAACTAGCGCAGGGTCGACCCAGACAGTGGAATATCTAGGGATGAGCCTCAAATGAGGAAGGTTAGGGCTTACTGAATAAGCCATATAATGTAACCAACTAACCACGCAGAGTAGAAGCACTCGAGGCATACGGTAGTAGCTTTTGTCCCAAAGCTTCAGCATCTGAGGCTCAATTGGCATCGGAAACCCTGAAGAGTTACCTAATTTGAGTCACTACTTTGATCTCCAATCTCAAGGGTCCCAATCATCTTGAGATAATTGACTGTGCTAACCCAGTAATGGTTAATGGACACCTCCAGACACGGCCTCTGAGAGGACAAACGGAGAGACAAATTACTATATCGCAGGGATATTCGATCCACTTTCAAGATTCCCCTACGCTACTAAGTATTTTCTGTAGACGGTGGATCATCAAGAACTGTCTGATAGGGGTTACTTGAACACTATGCGCTAAGGCAGTTCGCGATAGTAGTGCTGGAATTACAGTCCTTGGCATCCGATGAGATTAGCTGGATGGATATGGAGTTTAGGGCAGCGCTAGTTCAGGAACTGGACTGTCAATAAGAACTAGATTAAACTATCGATTCTATGTTTTACCTTGTCCGTGGACCCTGAATTGCTATCAAGTGGGACTGCACGAGCTTCGGCCCTGTCAGAGTCGCGGAAATTTTCACCACATGTGGGTTCTAATCTCGGGTCCTTTTCGGGAATACCTCTCCCATGATTTAACCAGTCTAATGTCTACATTGTGCAGAATCGTGCCCTGGACCCTCCGGAAGAAGTTTCCCATTATCTAATCTACCTACAGATTGCTTCAGCGGGTCTCGGGGGGTCTTTTGATATCTAGTGGGCCCATGGCATAGCAGACGATTTTTTTTTGGCATTCTGTCACTAAATTCGTTGACCTATCTACAGCGTCTATACATTAGACAATCGTTGATGCTTTCTCCCATGGCCATTAGATGATGCTATATAGAACCTGGTAAGAAAGAGGAAGGACATGTCTGACAAGATTGGCAAGTTGGAAATCTCCGAAAGTCTGTGGACAGAACTAATGAACTTTACAAGCACCGCAAGAGTACCTGATACTATGTCTTTCCATTGGTAATCTCATATATAGCTGTGTCTCAGTTGAGCAGCTAGCACCAACCCAGCTTGATAGCTTCGAGATCAGTGAACTGAAACAATGACAATGTCTATTGTCCACCAAGCACCCCATTGAACTATTACACTACTCTATACGGCCGGTGGACCTTTGGCTCCTCAGTATATCTCACTAGATCTTCTAAGATGTGAGGACAGCACTGTAGAAGAGTGGTCTTCCTCTCGTAGTAGAAGATGGGATATAAAAGTTCACCAGCGTACTATACAACTTGACTAGGTCATGGCCAATATATTGAGTTATTAGAAGTTCCTTTATGCTATTTGTAAGATTTAAATAGTGTGAATATTTGTGAAGTCTCTCTTTTTCTTCTTTTCTTTTTTTTTTTTTTTTCACCCCCTACCCTGCCTAGCTTTTTTATCTGTAATGTACACGCAACCATGGCATGGCCTAGCGGCCATTGCTACTATCGGCAGTTGCGTTATTGCAAGTCCTCTTGTACCCTGGGAACTGCGTGGAAATGCAAGCATGTAATCTGTATACTTGATGGGCATAAGAGATACAGATGAATTTAATCCGGCTGAACTTTTTTACATAATAAAGCTGGCTGCTATCGGCGACTCTTATTCGGCCGGAATAGGTGCTGGAAGTCGACTTGAAAATATTGGCGAAGTACTTAACTCGAAGAGTAGTAAGTTAGTTTCTCGATTTCAAAGCTGTTTTTGAACCGTGAACTGATGGGTCTGTCAAAAATACACAGATTAGGCTTGCAGTCGCTATGATCAGGCGTATTCTGTTCTTATTAATAATGATGAATGTCTGGGAGATCCGACAACAAGAACCTTCCAATTGGAATCTTGCTTTGGTGCAGTTATCTCTGATGTCATTAATGATCAGATCCCTAATCTCAATGGGGACCAGTAAGTTATCTTGCTATCAGCTGGTATAGCCAGATATTGTCTATCTATCTCTCTTTTCTTTCTGCATATCTAACTAACATCTATATTACCCTAGGCGGTAATGATGCTGAACTTTCTAATATCCTGAATCAGTGTATTTATCAATGGGCCGTATTGAATCCTATCCAGGTCTTAGTAGCCAAGGCCGCTGCTCTTGCCAACTTGGAATATGGTTAGATGGCGGATATCGATTGGGATACATTGGCCCGTGGCTGCGATGGGCAGTTGGAACATACAAATCATCTTATTAATGGAGATGCGTTCAGCAAGAGCTTGGACAACGTCATTGCTGCGGCAAAGAAAAAGCTAGGATCAAAGTGAGTACCAGCAATACCCTAATTCAGAAGCTTGATTCTAACTGTAAAGCAGTGGTATGATCTACTACACGGGGTAAGATGCCATGTTGTTTCATCGTCCCCAGCAGTCGCTAAGAAGCGTGATGCAGTTATGCCAAATTCTGGGCCGAATATCTATCACCTGCGTGCGATAAGGTTAGCTGGTCAACCTGGATTCATGTGAGTGAAACCCAATATCTTCTCCAGTAATAGCCAGAGAGATTCTGATTGCCCATGACAGAATCTGTACAACCTATTTCAGGATACAGAGACACTGACAAGTGCTCATCGCAAAACAATGAATGACCTTGTGGACTCCGTCAATGAGAAGATTGTTTGTTCTTCCACCCACCCCTTGTCGGGTAAAGCTGATGCTAACTTTCTATTTCTACAGTCGTCTGCAGTAGAAAGAGCTGGCGCGCAGGTCAAATTTGTCGATTATGACTCTTATGTTGGCTATTTCAATGGCCGATTTTGTGAAGCTGGTGTCGATGAATCGACGTCAGATAGCAACACAAGGTGGGTGCTCAAACTCCACCATGAATGGAAAATAACCTAGCCATCGGGTAGACTGACATGACATACAGAGAGGGTCTAATGTTCTACGAGCTAAACACGTGGGATCCCCTCGGCTCTAATCCTCACAAACGAAGCCAAGACCGTCCCCTAGAGGGAACGTTTGAGGGGTCTGTGAATGAATATGCGGAGATTACCAAACTCCTCGATCCGGACGCTCAGTTTTCCAAACAGACCTCGGTGTCCGACGATACTACTGATATGACTCTTGTGGAGTCGAAACTATCTCTCAGTACTGTGTCCGAATCTTCTGATATCGAAGTTCCGAATGTGCTGCCAGACGGGTAAGAAGCTCTTCGCCTTGTTCGTGGAACGTGTTGTTGATGGAATACTGACAACCGAATCAACTTCTCATTCAGATATGGACGTGTTTTCCACCCCCAAATTCAGCTTCATGAGCTTATTGCCAATTTAGTCATCTATGAGATGACCAACAAGAATGAGTTGGACAATGGGTATCCAGAAATTCCAGAGAAATTCACTTTCGACTCATGCCCTTGGACACCTGCAGACGTCGACGATGACGAATCGATGGATGCAGGAGGCCAACAGATTGCTTTGGCATCGTACATCAATCCATTATCTGATCCCACTGCATGGACTCGGATGATCGACTACCCATCCGGCATGGTGACCGTTCTGGTTGCAAACGTCCTCAACGGACCGGATACGACTGTGGATGAGGATTGGGAGAAGGTCATCTCCCGGGCCAATACAGCGGGTAAACGAGTTCTCGGCTATGTGCGCACAGGATATCTTGGCCTGAGCCAAGATCAATTCCAGACTCGACTGGGTTCGAGCGGTCTGGCCGACTGGGTCTCACAGATCCAGACCGATGTCGACCTGTGGTACACGTTATACCCTGGCATGATTGGCGGTATATTCTTTGACGAAGGGTGGAACCAATGCGGCGACGACAATGTATATTCAGATCTGTATCGCTTTATTACTGACTATACGAAGCGCATGCACCCGGGCGCCTTTACCGTCCTCAATCCCGGGGCTACAATGCCACAGTGCTTCGAGCATAGGTATGTAGTATATACCCTTGCTGGAGATTTAGGGTGTTTTCGCTAACACTGGTCAACAGTGCCGACACACTCATGACTTTCGAGAACAGCTACGATACATACATGAACAACTACTCACCTAACCCTGACTGGACACCTAGCGATCCGCGGAAGCTCTGGCATATTATCTACAATGCCCCCTCAGACAGTGTGGGCAAGGTTGCTGAGCTGGCCCTGGAGCGCGGAGCTGGCCTGATCCATATCACCAACGACAACCTCCCCAATCCGTACGATACCCTCCCTGATGATGACTACATGCAGGTCATCATGAGCGCCCTTGAAGGTGGCAAACCGGCCAATTCCAGTCCCACCGCATATGAAAAGAACGGCCAGTCTGCATCTGCTCCCGGTTCATTAGCAGTGACCGCCTCAGATTACTCCTCCGTGAGTCTGAGCTGGGGAGCTAGCTCCCCTGCTCCCTATGCATACTCAATCTATCAGAATGGGAAAGAAGTGGCCCGTCTACCAGGCAGCATAACCAAGGTTACCATCGGCAACATCGATCACGGTACCTCCATTACCTTCACCGTGAAGGCTATCGGGTCTGGGGGGAGCGCGTCGGGTAATTCAAACTCGGTCGAGGCAACGACGCTTGAGTTGCCGGACAACCAGCCCGTCACCAACGTGAAGAGCAGCTCGACCGCCACAAAAAAAACGGTCCAGGCCGATATCCTAATCCCCTTTGCTTTCCAACGCGTCTTCTTGACCGACCCGGACACGGCCTGCGAGATGCCGGCGTGGCCCATCAACTACAATCTCGGCAATTACATTTGCACACACTACATGGTTGAGAGCGGAACTCTGTTCAAATACAGTGGTGCCGAATTGCCGGCCGGACAGACCAATTATCCCTGGGCGTGGACCTCGATGGGCACTGTCCCCGTCTCTCGGAGTGGCTACACCTGGACGTGGGAGCTTCCCATCGGCTCTGATACTGTCAACACGAACTACTTTGTCGTTGAGGCACAGGGATATGGGCCCCTGACCAATGTCTTCCATCCATGCCCCAGTACCTGGGACGATGCTACCCTCAGCAGCGGAGCCTACTGCACGGGCAACTCACCGTACGATTGTAAAGGCGCGACGCTATGCAGTACTTTGAATGTCAAGTGGTGCGACAAGGCTGTCAACCAGATGAATCGTGGCTCGACACTCTATACTGCCAATGCAGAGGCTCTCGCGCTGTCTGGTAATTGCTGGGCCAATTGGGAGCAATTTGGCTGCTCGGTGAAGATCCGCGGTAAGGACGAGAACGGCAAGGACTGCACAATTACTGGTGATGAGATGTGGGAGGCCTATCAAGATATCCGCAAAATTGGCGGATGCAAAAAATGTGGCAGCAAACACTTTGGGAATGGCTGTCTGGTCAGCGTAGATTACTACTACGGATGTGATAATCGGGATTCTGGAGTGAACGCGATTGACGTCTGAAAAGCCGGAGTTAGTATAATAAGATTTGCTTGAATATACTACAGTATGCAGCATATAGAATCTAGATGCAATTGACTTCTAAGGTTCTACCTTGTACTGTGGATATATGAGAGTTGAATACCGTGAAGCAGTACCATACCAGGTAGGCATGTATCCATTGCGGCAACAGCCAACTTGGGTGAATAACTGTTTTCTAATACTTAGGAAAGTGTCTAACCAATGACCCGCATTCAGGTCATAAGAGTGGAAGTATCACCTGGAGTTTTGCTAGATTTAATCACCTCTATTCAAACTCCTATTGTCGATTGTCCTTGAAATAGTGATTGACAATGAACACAAGTACTTGAGACAATCGGAATAGACAAACAGTTTGCTCCAATCTCACCCATTTGATCCTACTTACATTTATTTGTGCCATGCTCCTGTGATATACCCACACTACCTACTCGCTTCATTTTTGAGCTCTCATACTACTCTTTGATATCCAGAAGTTCCGAACAGACAAACCTCGAAACTATTAATTCTTTCCATAACCAGCAAGACCACCAACAATGTGATAGAGAAACAAACAAACGAGCAAACATGATCTCTGCGCCGACACTGAATCGGCAGGTGAGAGTGACTGTAATCCTTCTTCACTTCGGGTGATAAATGTTTACTGATCGATCCGTGGTTCGTTCACAGGGCGAGATAGCCCAGACACAACACGTTCCTTGACCAGGGTGTACGGCATCAAATAACAATTCATCAACCAGAAAAATGAACCTTCCTCAATCAACAGTATCAATATGACCCAGATAATCACAAGAGCCATCAAAAACCACATCCAATTAAGCTATTCCTATCTCCATACCTCCAAAAGCTATACCACCGCCGCAAACCGAACATACACAACTATAAGTTCTATACTATCGAACATGCAACCTCGAGCCGAAAGCGAAGACCAACACGAAAGAGAAAGAGAAAGAGAAGCCCCAAGCACAAGCACAGGCACAAGCACCACCCCCCGACCTCAAGCTCATCCCAACCCAGACACCACTCCCACCTCCACTACCAGGCGCCGTCCGACGCCGTTTCCTTCACACCTCCCAAGACCTGTCGTCCCTCATCCAGCGTCCAGCAGAGGAAGCAGAAGAAGAACCC
The DNA here is from genome assembly GCF_013340325.1 of Aspergillus tubingensis. NCBI lineage: Eukaryota > Fungi > Ascomycota > Eurotiomycetes > Eurotiales > Aspergillaceae > Aspergillus > Aspergillus tubingensis. The sequence goes on from NW_023336276.1 coordinate 174,799, forward strand.
TACCACCACCACGGCCCGAACAACTGGCACGACCACTCCCACGTCACCGTCTCGACTCCCCCATCCCATCACGACTTCCCCAGAGAACCTCAACATCCACCACCATAGAACAGCCCACACCGCCACGTACACGCCTCGAACCAATATACGGAGCCCAATCATACGCATACTGGCTCGGACGACTCGTGACTGTTCTCAACGCCATACTTTACGCAGACTTATTCAATGCACCGGATCCCGTGACGGGAATTCGCCCACCAAGTGTGTTCTCGCTGGCCGTGTCAAGGCATGGGTATTCTCAGCGGGCAGCGGCTCTTGCTGGGTTGGATAGGGGTGTTACAGGGAGATTTAGGAGGGCGTTCATGATGCTGGAGGATGCGTGTCGTTCGGAAGACGCGACGCGGAGTTATAGGGCGTTTGGGTTGGCGTTTGAAAAGGCTCATGGACCTTGTGGTCAGCGTTTTAGGGACTAATGACCTAGTTGTAGTTGGGTTGTTTAGTCCATTGTTGGTGGAGAGGCCGTGAGGTTGAGAGTTGTGTATTAGTATATATGATGCGAGGTGGACTTGCTGCATTTGTGCTAGGGACGGACAGATAGTTACCATCATATCACTATTAATGATCCTTGTCTATTTCATTTAAAAATCACAATTCCTTTTCTTCTATTTTGATTTTCCCAGCTATTATACAGTTTGTAAGACCCCACCTCACAATCGTATTTCTCCGAATTGGGTGGGTTATATATCATCAGTTTCATAAAAATGTCCCGAGAAGCCAGAACGCCGAGCTGCCGTACCTCTATGCAACGCAAGAAGCCATAAGTTTGCTATAATAATATATTCCTTTTTCAGCCCCATGAAACCATTTCAGCCAACACTTTTTTGGTGGGGGGAGTTGATGAACCCTCTTCTTTATTTGCGGCTCCTTAGGAACGCAGCCACTTGTTCATGCCTCGTCACAAAAAACATGCGCTTGCGATCCGACTTCCATGCCAGAACACCAATTTCCTCTGCATACCGGCATGGGGCCTCGTATTCTGCCAGACTGACAAAGTCCTTGAACAGGAATCCGGACGTAGCCTTGACACGGTCCCGCTCCAGCTGCCAGAGACGAATCTGGTCCACTACGGTGGGCGGGAGGACTGACGGGGGTATCCCGGCTTGATTCGACGTCGAGCGAGAGACATTGTGCTTGCGCATTTGCGGGTGGGCGTGAGTAGAGAGATAGGAGATGATTTGGTCAGCGGTGATGCCCATCTCGACGGCCCGGCGGACGGACTGGCGGGTGATTTTGCCGGTGATGAGGTTGGGGAAGCGGTATTTCAGGGTAGTGAACAGAGCAATGAGGGAGATCTGTAGGGGGGATGAGGTGTATGCGTATACACGGTAGTTGGTTTCGATGATAATGAAGCCCGTGCCCGCTTTGCTGGAGGCTTCGCCGGCAGGACCGGAGAGGGAGCCCAAGAGCGGGTTGCTCAGGGCGCTGGAGTCGGATGTGAGCGTCGTTGCAAGACGGGTGGGGTAGAAACGCGGTGCATCGGGTGATTCTTGATAGACGATACCGAAGTCGGCAAGGTCGGTGAGCATGCGCAGTTGTTTCGAACTGAGGTGGTTCTTTTCGTATGATTTTCCGAGTTCGAGACTGCTGAGGAGGAACACAAATGAGAGGACCTCGACACTGTCCATCTTGATGGCGCTGGCGCTCTCGACGTAGAGAATCAATATGTGCCACACCTGCGTGCTGACATCCTGTAGGACAAAGGCGAACCCATCCTGGGTGATTTCGACACGACGATCTCGGATCTCAACCAGATGACCCGCCTGCAGGAGCTCCTTCACGCCTTTGCTGAGGGTCACTTGGGGAGCTCCCATGCCTCCGGTACCGACCATGTATCCCAGCACTCCTTCCCACTGTCGTCGCGCATATTCATCGAGATCGGATATTGAGACTTCTGAGCCCGCAGGCACGTGTGAAAGGACGCCAAAGGATTGTGTCTGGTCGGCGCCGGTGAGGGCATGTCGCAATGAGGTGGCGAACGGGTCGGTGACTTTGTAGGCGCGGACGTTATCCGCTGTGACAGTGTTGGATAGGATATGCAGTCTCCCTAGGATGGAGAGCGCATTGTCGCGTTCTCTGTGTGAGGCTCGTGTTAATCACAATCACCGCGGAGACCATCCAGGGTGCCTGCCCAGCACTTACTTCAAGCTTTCTGATTTAACCCAAGCCTCCAGATCCGCCGCGGGGAGCGGATCCTTCAGGTAGAGAAGTGCCATGACAAAGCATTTTGCTAGTCATGCAGTCAGTTGATGAAGCACTGGGATGGTGAATGCACATGCGACACATACCTAGATCAGGCAGCATGCGCCTGAAAATGGCGAGAGCCGTCGATGGCTGCTGGTAAAGTTTGTAAAAGACGGTGCCAGCAAGGCTTTCGAGGTATTCAAAGGGACGAGAAGATGGTGCGGCAGCCATCTTGTCTGCAGGAGTCACCGCTGCAGCATGATGCGGCGGGAAAGAAATGGGGCGTTGGAGCTTGAAGCCAAAGAAAGAAGAAACCAACCAACGCCTGGGATTTGAAAGTTGGAGACGATCGGCCCCAAAGCGGAGCTGCTCCGGCGCGCCAAACAGGCCCCAAGCGCAATGAAGCGGCCGCGGCCGATGATCTCACTTTAAACAATCATCTATCTATCTATCTACTTCGTAAGAAGCTTCACTCTCACCTCTACCCCAATTCCGTTTCAGCGAAAAATGACTGCCTTGCGTTTTGTCCGCTCTGTGAGTTACTTACCTACCTGCTAGTGTTGCACTACACTGAGAAATGATGCCTGTACTAACAATATATATTTGCAGGTTTGGGAGTCCTTTCGGGCTAATTCGGGGCTAGAGCCTCGGTAAGTCATAGAGGCAGACTGCTTTATTCATGCCTGTTTCGGGTTCAGCTTACTGACTGGACCTCAATGGAATTGGTGATCTAGTCTGCTAGACAATGTAAGTTTTTTATGCCGGGATGGCACAACCAGCGTCATCCAGAATTATCCTCAATGGATTCACGTTCAGCTGAGGCTTCACTCCAAATCGGTCCCGGGGACACCCGTTGATACCGGCTAAATGCTTCGGAACTCTATACTAACAATGATTCCTATCGCGCCCAGCTTCGTGTGACTGCTGCCAAACCTGGGTTGGTCAACTTTGAGCTCGATATTAAGAAGGAGCACACGGTAAGCCAGAATCCTGACACTGTTTGCTTGGTGACTGACAATAACCAGAACCGCCTGAACATCCTCCATGGCGGCACCATTGCGAGCATGGGTAGGCCACATGCAAACACCGTCTCTCACTGAAAACGCCTCTGCTAACACCCAATGACACAAAGTGGACCTTGGCGGCTCCCTAGCTGTCGCTTCCCGTGGTCTGTTCGCGACCGGTGTCTCGACCGACCTGAATGGTGAGCAGACAGCAACTTCTACTTTACCCGAAGACCTCTAACAAATTATACAGTGACGTACCTCAGCTCTGGTGGCAAAGTAGGAGACAAGATCCTAGCGGTATGTTTATATGCCCTCTCTATTAGTAGTCAGGACAAAAGGGGGAAAAGGCATGTCCAGGCTAACCCACTGCATGTGTAACAGGAGGTCAGCTGTGACAAATGTAAGTTCCCTGAACCCACTTGAAAGGCTGCATATACTTACAGTCATCCGCAGTTGGCAAGACCCTTGCATACACATCGATTAAGTTCGCCAACACTAAGGGTGAAGTTTTCGCCAGAGGAAGCCACACCAAGTCAGTATTCGCATACAAACATATGTCTTTTCACTCACAGAAGGCATCGATGTACTAATATCCTATCAGGTTTGTCGCTCTTGCATGGAAAGACCCCCAAAATATTGTTGAGGAGATCAAGAGGCTTGAGTCCGAGTCCTCATCATCTTAGGTAGTTATTACACATGTCTGGTGCGTTTGCTTAGGCGAGCTTATTGTTTGCTACTATAGTAACCACTGGCCTCTTCTTCGGCCGGGCACGATAGAGCACATGGATTAGAATGGGGTATAGAGATATTTTATGTATATAAAGCGGAACTACATAGCCAATTCTACAGGCTCTTCTTCTATAGTAATACTAATCCTGCTACCAGGCAAATATACCGACGCACACGAAGTAGCAGAGAAATAGAAAGAAGCCTCATCACAACCATTCAGTCATTCAAATAAAAGCCCAGCCATCCAAGTCCATTCATGTATGGCTTTTCCTCAAGAATAGATCAAAATCGGGGTTCTCAGTAGTTAAAAAGAAGAGCATGTAGCATGCATACACACGTACAAAATGACCGGGCCAGGAAAGAAACAACAAGAACAAGAAGAAACAGATCATGCTTCAGTGAAAGTATGTTCGTGCAAAGGATCATCATCGCCTTCCTCCCCAGCCCCTAGCATGACTTCATCCTCATCCATCACGACCTCCTCGTCGCCTCCCACGTCCATCTCATTGTTAACAGCGGTTTCTCCACCCATGGCCTTGAGCTTTGCCTGGGTCATTTCGAAAACATACTGGCCGAGATGTTCGACGCTTTCCATCGGAGTGCCTTGGACTTCGTCGTCCAGGGAGCGCGCAGACGGGAACATCTCGCCAGGGGCAAGCATGAGCTTGTCTGGGCGCTGGAAGAGTAAGTCGAATGCGGGCTTGAGCTCGTAGCATGACTCGAAGACCTCGCGACGACCGAGGATGTACAGACCAAGACGTGCACGGGAGAGTGCAACGGTCAGACGACGGACGTCACGGAGGTAGCCGACGGTGCGGGTTCGGGTGAGGGAAAGAATAACGTCTGGGTTGAGGTACAAATCAGTACAAAGTCCTCTTCTACGGAGCGGGGTGTCTCTCTGGAAAAACTTACAGTCGTTTTGTTCACCTTGATACTTGTCCACCGTCGTGACGATCTTGGGCATGCCAAATAGTCCGTTCTTGGCACAGCGGTGATTCAAGACATCCTTGATCAATGCCGTTTGGCCTGCATACGTGGCAAGGATGGATATCTTGGAGGCTGGGTATCCAAGGAGGCGCATGTATTGGTAGATGGCAACGGCATACTCGGCCTCTCCCAGATTCTGGATGAAGTGGGGAGTGGGTTCACGTTCACCGGTGCCCTGGTAGTCAGGCACGTTGATAAACTGATATTCGTACTGGAAACCGGAGTTGGCTTGCTTGAACGCTGGCGCCGTCTCAACGGCAGGCAGGTTTCCAAGTTGCTGATAACGCCACCGGAAGAGTTCCGCAATGCTGGGTCTCGCGCGGCCCTGCTGGTCCAGTGTGATAACAGGAACGCCCAGCCTCACCAACCGGAGGAACAGACTTTGCTCAAAATGGGCGTATTGCCGGAAAGCCATGTTCTGAATGATGGGAGAATTCTGGAGGTGGTCACCGCAAAGGACTACTCGCTTCAGAGGAAGTTCGCCATTCTTCATGTTTTGCAGAGCAGCGGGGATGAAGCTCTCGATCTCCGTGATCTGAGCCGCCTCTTCCATGATCACATTGTCATAGTGGAAGCCGAGATCGGCGATTTCCTGGCGACGCATGGCAGCATGCGTTGATGTCATCGCGATAATTCTTGCCTCCTTCACAAGTAGATAGTTGGCCTTATCCTTGGGCTGACGCAGGATTTCGAATGGACGGATGTCTTCCAGCTCGGAGAAGATTTTGTCAATGTGCCGCTGGCATCCCTCAGCCACGTCAAGGAGTGTCTCCTTTGTCGCTGTCGCATCAAAGACAGGTTGAGGCGCATTGGCAAAGTATGTATGGAACGGGAAGGCCGAGATGATCTCTTCGGTCGAAGCGCTTTCACTGCGAGCCTGATCCCAGAACTTGGCCCACGCAGGTTGGATGTAGACTGTGTTGAAATAACCGGCAGTTTCGCACGAATTGCCATGGGCACCTTGTGCTCCAATGGATGCTGCTAGCCGAATGACCTCGCCGAGGAAGTGATTGCGATTCTCAAGGAAAGATTCCACGCGTCCGTACTTGCTGTAGCTGGTTTCGGTCTCCAGCTCCTCTTCACCATGACCGAGACGGAGAAGATGACGTTCGTCAATGTCCAACGCGACAATCTTCTGGAAAAGCTGGTTCAGTGCTTGATTGCTGTGCGCGATAAGTAGCGTGCGTTCATTGGGGAAATCATGATAGATGTTATTGATGATCTGCGTCGCAACATCCGTTTTCCCTGTTCCAGGAGGCCCGACGATAACGGTCAGCCCTGGTTGAGTGCCAGAAGCAATGGCCTCCACCTGCGCTGGAGTGAATCGAACGGTATTAAGTTTGGGCGCGTCAATTGGATACGGGCCTGGGTTCGGTGGCTTGTATGTCGAGACGCGAAGAGATTTGGGTCCTGCTTCTCTCTCGGCCTGTTCCCTCCGTCGCTTCTTCGACGTTTCCGCCGAAGGTGTCTTAGAAGGTTCTTCAACGTACTCAACTACGTACGGGGGACCAAAACTTGATGCTTCCTCCTTGGATGGTTCTATGGTTGAACCGGGCAAGCTCTCAACGAGATGCTGCCAATCCAAGAATGTGTCCCGGAAATCAACTGACCTCAATCGGTTGGGCAGTTGTGTGTATTGAGCACCAGCCGGATCTCCGTAACCCAAGAAGATATCCTGAATCCAGGAGGGAAGGGTGATGTCCGAGACAATGAGTTTCTGCATCGTCTCAAGTATGGACTTGAAGTTATTCTCTCGCCCCTTCCGTCTGGCTACCACGTTGATCAACGGGTATACATCCGGCTTTCCTCGCGTAAGGCCGTCTTTGTCTGCTTTGAAGGCAGCAGAGTCCAGGTTGACCAGTAACTTCCGCACACGCGGCCTATATCTGTGCCCGTTCGCTTGGCCTGACACAGGCTCGCGCAATGGGCGACCGTTCTCATCAAGTACTTGCACAACCTCTGCTGTTCTAAGATACTTCAGGCCGGGGGTCTCAGGCTCTCGGAAGCCGGGCTTTCCTGCATCATCTGACTGCACAGCCAATAAGAAGACCACGTCATCTGGGCGAAGTGATTCCCACTCCATTCGGATGTGGTCGGCCAGTCTACCCACTTCGATAGCTATTTCGGCCCTGACGAACGCAGGTTTTGCCGAACCGACCTTGGGAGGTGCCACTTCGATGATGGCAGGCTTTGTAATGGGGATGGCCATCCTTGAAAAACCGTCGAAGTTCAATGTCTTGCCGTCCCGGCTTGCACGAGGTTGCATGCGTTTGACGATCGACTCCATATCCTTGCGGATTTGGAAGAATGCCTCTGACCGATAGAGCAAGAAGGAACGCCACAAAAAGTCACCGGTGCTAAGATACTGAAGGTTTAGCTTGGGAATCGCAAGTGGCCTGGATCCATCGTATGTCTCGTTGCGGAGCAAAGTAGGGTCGTAGAGATTTTCCTCGGTAGGAACAATGCTGAGCTGGGAGGCAGCTTCCTGGAATGTCGTCTTCTTTTCATAAAAAGACAAGAGAACCTCCATGTACAGATGACGATCCGGCGTTATTTGAGACTGTTTCGGATAGTCTGTACGGAAACCAAGATGCGAGCACAAATTTCGAAGCTCAGATTCCTCCAAGGTAGCTAGTTGACCTTCTAGTTCAGAGCGTTGTTCAATCGATCCGTAATTGGAAAGAGCCAAAATCATTAACTTGTCCTTGAAATACTTCATAGAGGTTCTTTGCAGACGTGCTAACTCTTGGCAGTGGGCATCGTAGATAGCCTGGGGTGACAGAGCCTCCCCGGTGAAGTCATCAATTGCAAATGCGCTGAAATGTTCCAGAAGACCACATAGATCACGGAACAGCGCGCTGTCTGCAGAGCGGTATAGTTGCGACAGACGGATGACGGACAGGAAGTTGAGGTCTTTCAAGAGCGTGTTCACATAGCGCCTGGTAGGAGGCTGGCTTTCTAGATCCACAAGGAATTCAAGTAGTCGTTCGCAGTACCGCAGATTATCCGCCTGCTCTCTTTCGGGTCCATTCAATCTCCGGAAAAAATCCAAAAGCATGGTGTATAGCCACGATCGCTCAAAGCGCATCTTGGCCTTGCCTGCGTCATCTCCTGCATCGTACCGTTTCCCTGCGGCTCTCCATGCTTTCTTTAGTCCTGAACTCCTCGCCAATAGGCGATCTCTTGCCTCCTCGCTCGATAGGTTGTGCCAGATGGATATCGAGACCAGTGGTGCACATTCTTTGCGTATCAACGGATTCTCGACGGACTGGAAGGCGCTAATAATGAAAGAAACTATCGACAATCGGGAAGAAGTTCCGAGTGATGGATCGACGCTCATTGAAAGGATACGGTGGAAAAGGTTGGAGAAATCCGCCGGTCGGTCGGAGAAGATATCTGATCCTTCATCAGCAATTCAAATCGCCCCTGCAGTGCAAACCATTCACATACCCCATATCGGTAAATGTTCCCGCTGCTTGACGCTCACAATCAAGGCAAGCAGGAGCACATGGTAGTTCGAGGCATCTTCCGTGTAGGTCGGCCAAAGAAATCTATTCGCGAGTTAGGCATTGTCGAAGAGGGGAAGTCCGAAGAAGCATTGCGGGAGATGCGCACTTTTCCAGGATATTGAGATTCTCTAGCGTCAGAAGCGACCGGAAGCTGAAATTCTCAGCCTCGAGGGGATCCCAGAGATCCTTTTTAAGAACATCCTGCTTGACTTTGCGGGCCTTGGAACCGTCCAGCCAGTGGGATTTGGCTAACCGCACCCATGCGCTGTCTTCGCGGAAGTCCTCCACAGTCGGTCTGGAGTCAAGGCCCTGCGCCATTGCCTGACGAGTTTGTAGGCCCATTCCGAGACGTTGGGGAGGATTGCTTGAAGGGACTCCGGGGGCGCGGATCCGATTTATCTGCGCAAGTGGTCCGTGGCGGGCGGCGGGATTGGGAAAGCTTCTGGCGCGCGCGTGTCTGTCGATACTGTTAGTCGTTTCCTTAGTTAAACCTCCGGCGGCTAGAACCCGCAGAGCCGCAGCTGCTTGCCTGCTTGCTTGCTTTCTTCCCTTTCCCTCTTTAACACTCGATCCTCCTTTTACCTCTCTACGCTCGCAACGACTTATCATCCAGTCCTCTAGCTTTCAGCATGGCGGACGTTGATGTCGGCGCGATCCACGCCTACAGGAGGCTGATTGACGATCTCCTAAATCGCGCAGAACGTGCCAAACCGGACAATCACATCGAACCCCCTCTGACGGAATCGCAGCTGGGCGATTCAATCTGGCTCATCCATGGAGACGACGAACAGTTGGCAGAAGGTCTCAGCCAGCAGACTCAGTTTGCTGCTGTAGAAATCGCATTCCGGGAGAAGTTCTACAGTCTTCTTGTATGATATCCCCTCCCAACACTCAAACCCCGGTTCCTACAATAACGTCGCGGAAGCAAGAGCATGGCTAATCAGGAATTGACCCGCAGGCTTCTACCTCGATCGAAGACCCTTCGTTTATCCGCATATGGAACCTACTCGATATAATATCAATATTCTCGGATAATGGTTAGTTCCTGGTGGAATTGTGGTTAGAATGTTGCCCTGACATCTTCGCAGAGCAGTGTGAGCCTGGCCTCATCTTCTGGCTGATCGAGGAGTTACTTGACAGCCAAACCATTGACGGCTGTCGGAAGGTGTTTGATTATCTAGAATCACGAAGAGAGCGGAATACTAAGGTAGGTTCGCTGGGTGAGCCATTGTCTTTTGCGTCGCATCTGTTAACATCGCCGCAGAAACACTTTAAGCAAAAGAGTTTAATCATCCTACGCTCCTGCAACGAGCTACTACGCAGGCTTTCACGGGCTGAAGATACAGTCTTCTGCGGGCGCGTCTTCATCTTCCTCTTCCAAAGCTTCCCCCTCGGTGATAAGAGTGCTGTCAACCTTCGGGGTGAATACCATACGGATAATGTTACTACTTATGATGAACTTACCAAGGCCACCGCAAAGGATGTCGCCGATCCGGATGTGGAGATGACAGATGAACCAGAGGCGCCAACAACGACCGAAGGCCTGAAGGAGGACAGTGAGGCTCAAACAACATCTGCGAGCGAATCCCATACACCCGCGCAAGAACCTCCTAAAACCCCACGGGTGGTCGTTTCTAGCAGTAAAGATGAATCTCAGGATAAAGGCGTGGATCTCGATGATCTGTATCCCATTTTCTGGGGCTTGCAGGCCTACTTCTCTGCCCCGACCAAGACGTTTGATCCTCAACATTTTGCAAAATTCAAGACCGGGCTGGAAGCGACCCTCTCTGCTTTTAGGAATGTGGACACAGACCTCGAGAACTCGAGCAACAGCAAGATGTCGGAGGAGATTCGAAAGTCCACCAAGCGAAAGCGGACTACCGATGGACAGGAAATTGCGAGCAGCTTCAATCCTAAGTACCTGACAAGCAGAGACTTGTTCGACCTCGAGGTACGCGATGTTAGTTCAAGTCTTTCGAACCGTCCACTAATACATTATCGCAGGTCAATGACACGGCATTCAGGAGACATGTTCTTGTCCAGGCTCTCATCCTTCTTGATTTCATGCTTTCTCTTACGCCAAAGGCAAAAGCCAAGCTAGCTGATTTGACTAACAAGTCTGTCCTTTACGGCTTTGTGTTGAATGACGATGATGTGAGGCTCTGTTGTGTGATGTTCCGTTGTTTAGGATGCTTGCTAACGATATCAGGCCAAATGGGCTGTCAAGATGAGGAAGGCGATCGAGGAATATCTTCAGGAAGGTATCGGCGGTAAATTCTACTATCGTATGGTGGATACCGTTCTTTCAAGGGACAAGAACTGGGTGCGCTGGAAAGCAGAAGGTTGTCCGTTGATCGAGAGGCCGCCCGTTTCTGTAACAGAATACCTAGGCGCTCGTGAGCATGCCACAAAGGTCTATACAAACAAGCGCCTCCGTACCTCTCCTATGGGGTCACTTGATCTGAAGTTTCTCTCCGAGGGTGAATCGCTGGCAGGGCTGGAAAGACTCAAGGATCCGGAAAGGTAGGTGTCCCCGAACCGTAGAATTATCCGCTAGCTATGGGCTGACGCAGCGTAAGATTCTCCGTTCCTGCTGCTGATTCCTTGATGATGGGAATCATGGACGACGAGTTAGATATCGACACCGCACAGACGAAGGAGGATAGAGAATATGCCATGCGGTCAAAATCGAGCAAAACCTGGCGCATACTACGGCTGTCCGCGAAAAGCAAACTTGCTGAGTTTGAGAAAATTGAGGACGGCAAAAACCTGAAGATTCTGTTCGAAACGCCCCAGCAGTCAGACGGTACACCGCAGGCTCTAGAAGGTACACCTCAAGCCTCAGAGAAGCCACCAGCGGGAAGCGAGTCCACTGGGCATGGGCAAGAGCCTGGAGCTTCCAGCACCGAAAACGAAAACTCCGCTATTGCCACCGAACAGACTCCAGCTAATTCGGTGGAAGCAGCTGCCCCAGAACAACCAAACGATGTGAACAACGCCACTTAGCGCTCTATGAATGGAGGTGACCGGGGCAATGAACATAATTATGATTGGCTTTGAGCTGACGCTTTCTGACGATCGGTCACACACGGTCCTGCGTTGGATCCAATGCAGTTAGTGATCCATGGTAGTCCTGGGTATATGCAACCGAATCACAAAACTAAAGAGATGCCTTGCAGGCACCTTGGCTGCCTGAGCCACTGCAGGTTTAGCCAGTGCGTTTGCATTGCTTTGGCCTAGTGCCAGTCTGAGAGAAGTATGAGGCCATGAACGGCGCGATCAGGTGGATGGAAGGAAGGCGGTGGTAGTCACGAGGGAGTTAACTGGGAGATTACGGCGGGGATGATGGTCGGATTGATTGGCCTCCTGCGGCGCCTGGTCCTGAGGCTGGCATGCAACCGTCTTGACTTCGTCATTCTACTAGGGGACACCAAGGGCCTACTTGGTCGCGACCATCAGCAGCCACTCATAGGCAGCGGTCCCAACTCTCACCCTATCCTTTTTCGAGATATTCCTCCTAGTCTGTGGCGACAACGAGGATAGCATCCGTCTATGGTTGGCCTTCGCGCATACTTTTCCTTTCTTGTCTCTGCTGTCTTTTCCTGCCCCTCCTTTCTGTGTCTGCATGCGGGGCCACAGCATAGCCCCCTTCACCCCCCTCTTTGCTGTTTGCATTCTTCCAGAGTTCAGGGGTGTTCTAGATACGTTGATGGGTGGAAGTGTTGCACAGAACCGACCAGGATATTAAGGGGAGGGGGTAAAGAAGAGGTGGGAAGCTGTGGACTGCATGATAGCGTCGTCCACCGGAAATTGAAGGTCACCGGGCATCCACCGCAGGCGCGACTGGGGGATCCCTCTGACGTTCTGGAGTAAGAGCGTGTGCAAAATTGTGTGCACGACTGCAAGTGGCCACATCGGGTGGTCTTCGGGTGATCAGGATAGTCAGCGTACTGAATAATGAAAGAACCCCTTTAGTCGATTGTGACCCAAAGCTTTAAGCTATGAGGGGACAAAACCCTCCTTGATCAGCAACTTTAATTGCACTGGGGAGTTCCTGCATAATCTCATCAAGCTCGGTCCTGTTGTTCGAGACAGGAGGAGGGCACTCGCACGACGGCTTGACAGCGCTGTGGGTTCGCGGATTGAGTTGGGCTTTTCCCCGAGAAAAACCTGTCATGCGAGATTGCAGTGCCATGGCTGGGGCCAGTGCGCGCATATTGAATATTGCCTTAAGTTTCAAAGAGCAATAATGCAATCAAGTGTCAAGGCGACCTATCCATTTGGCTCCAGTTAGTTAAATTAGAGGAGGCCCAGTCGGGGGGAAAGGGCCAAATGTATGACTTGTCGTCAGGGTCCTTCTGGACGGATCGCGAGGCCGATCATTTTTTCAGTCAGACCCCCGGGGACATCCACAGGCCAGGCGAAGTATGTTTATTGCCTAGTGTAGTATAGACTAGTAGAGAAGTGGTCGTGATCGATGTGCAACTACTGGGTAAATAGCGTACTGGTGGCCGGTGCAATACCGTAGTAAACCAGCAGCTCCGACACAGTAGATAGTTACCGAGTAGTGACTAGTAGATGACCCCGACTGATGATGATCGGATAAAGCAAAATAACCGCTGCTTGGCTTGCCGGGATCAAGGATCTGGTTCTACCGAGTGAGAGCTGCCAGATCGATGATGGCTAAAGCATAGACGTCAATTGACGATACTGACCGGATCACGGCCCTGAGAGTCATGATTTCATATTCATGACATCGTTACCGATCGTACGTAGTGTTCATTCAGTGTCTTTCGGTTTCACTGCCATTTTCCTATGCTTCCCCTTTTCAGCCCCCTTTTCTGACCTTGTGTGGATGAAGTCTTCATTAATATGAGGACCATCTATCTCCGTACTAGATTGCAAGTCCAATACGTGAATGGCTCAGGGGTGGAAGGGAGCTTGAGAGGAATTGGGCACATGGAATCATCGAAGACAGTGAGATGTCCAAGGAAGGCACTTGAACGGACCCATGGAATCCCGTTGTAAACGATGTTTCATGTTAAAGCCGATGATGACCCGCACGGACCAGACGCGCTGGAGCCATGGAAAAAGTATGGATGGCTTCCGGAACCTGGCTCGATTAGACTAGGATATGGATCCCGGTAGCGACCCGAGTCATGCAATTGTCCTTGAGAATTGTTTGTTTATTATTGTAATTGTTAGTTGTGTCTCCTGCTCGCTCTTGAACTGCTGCTATCATAATCATTGTGGTTTAGTGAATGCCATTGTTTGCACTTTGGGACCTCAGAAAATGACTGACTACCATGAGAAGATTGAGCATGGTGAACCAGCCAACCCAGCCAGCCGTTCCTATCCACACCAGCCGATACAATGTCTTAAGTTAATTTAATTTGTGCGTGGTATTCGAAACTTGTTGACGGCCGCCCCCGCGGAGCTTGCGTAATGGAAGGCATTGGCGCTTATCCACCGCCGTTCCTAGAAAGGTCATTAGCCCCAAGCCAGAAGAGGAGACTAGTCTAGTTATCTGCATTCTGCTCATCCTCTCCTTCCGTTCCATCTGGCGCCCATCCTTAACGATCGATGGCAATAATAATATGATCGTTTATTAAACTCCCGTGATTTCGGGAAAAGCCTTGTCGGTGCTCCAGGTAAAATTGAAGGGGCCCGCGATGGCGTTTCTTATGACTTGAAAAGCCTTAAGAGAGAAATTAAAGTTGGTCCTCCCCAATCTCTTCGCATCCACTCGGGTTCGCTCGATCGGCCGCGATTTGCTTTGGGATCTTCTTTCCCCGCACCGTTGCCAACTTGCTACACGTCGAAAAAAGGGCGAAAAGGCTCATGGCTCAGAGACGGGCTCAGCTGGATCCTCTTCTGGAGCTTCGATCCACTGCCCACGATGGCCCTCTTCTTCCCTCCTCCAGTCTCAACCTTTCGCTACCGCAGTGGGTGGCGGCTCCCGTGCTGAGCTGAAGGATCATGCCATGGATTATCCACACCAGGTCTTTCCCGAGATGCTCGTTCGAATGTCTACTGTGAATAATAGGACCCCGAGATCGCAGACGCGCGAGGGATCCACTATCCAGCCAGCAGGAGCTGAGGGTCCAGCAGATCGGTCCTTTGCAGTTAAGCCAGTAAGAAAAAAAGGGCCACGGTTGACTGAGAATTTAGAGATGAAAAGCGAATTTTCGGAGAGAGAGCAATGCATGATGCAGACCCAGCCGACCGAATCATCGTCATGAACAAGCCAGATTTGATGATGCTTTGGCTTGCGGCCGAACTCTCAAGCGAGCTCCGAGAGAAAGAAGAAATTACACTCTGGATCCCTAAACCTCGGTCTTTCCTATCTAAGGTTGGGGTTGAAACACGACGACGCACTCTTTCCACACAGCCTGCTTTTTAGTCGATGCCTACGAAAGCAGGAGTAAACGCTGCCTTCCAGGCGTAAAAACTTATCCATCGGGCAATCGTCGCACGGGATCTTATTCATTTGTCTGGGTCTTTCAGTTTCACTTGCGTCAGTTCATAGTCCGTCGTTCTGTATTCCCAGAGTCAGGGGAGGAGGCATCGCATTATGCCGTGTTCCCCGTTTGAACCGAAGCAGGACCTGATACACTTGCTGCCAGATGTCTACGTAGTACTGCGTAGTGCGTAGGTAGTATGTACTTACTCATGACAGGCACACTAATATTTTGGTTTTCTGGTTTCAATACAGCCCTATTATTGTTCCCTAGCTCGCTTCTGCTCATTTCCCTTTCGCCCCCGCTTCGTTGGGTCCCAAAAGATTGGATTTCTTGGACATTGATTAATGTTAAGAAGAATAGCTCTTTCGAATTTGTTTTTTTCAACATCCCAAGCATCTAATTGGCTACCACACCAAATGTTATCCTCTCAGCTTTGACCTATCATTGCGACCAGGTCAGCACTGGTTCTGATTCATGAATGCATCATGCACGCCTTGCAGATGTCGATGTATCAAATACTCCGGCGTACTCCGTACTCCCAGATAGGAACCTGTCTGCTCAGGACTGTAGATAAAATCCCCTCCACCGAGTCAACACATATAAAATGTGCGTCATTGATCGGCATAAACCAGGATAACCTAACAATTATGTCGCACTGAAGTCTGCCGAGACAACGAATACTCCTACTACTCTGCCGCGTGGTAGTAAATTCTAGATCACTGGAAATTTTGATGCTCATTCGGCAGCTAGCCATTCAATCCACTGAAGTTGGTATATTCAAGAGCGCACTTTGAAGTGTAGCACTACGAAATGTTCGCCAAGCTGTGCTTGTCCTGATAGTAGTAGTACTCAGTATCTGGTGAACACTTATCTACTAGAGGCAGGTGGCACTGCAGGGCTCCGATAGTAGGGCGCTTGCAGAAGGGAAATGGAAATGAAATGACATGAAGCAAGTCAGTACAACTCCAGTTGGAATTCCACCAGTCACCCTTCATCTGGATAATAACGATCCATTGTTGATTGTCTGATTATCGGTGAAATTACCTTGGGCCAATGAAGGCGGCAGACAGCCTGCTGAATGTCTCCATCCTGACTCTTTAGTAAGTACTTTGTAGGAAGTGGTTTAGTTAGTTAAGGCTAGTAAGACGGACTTGGTTGCGCACCCCGTCGACCCACCCCAGTGGGGATTTCCACCTGTCGGAATCGTTCAATGGCCGTCTTGTCCCTGTCCCTGCGGTTGTGCCTTTTTGTCTTTTCTTTCCTTCTTTCTTTTTTCCCCTCATTCGCTTTCGTCAAATCTTTTGATCCCCTTCCGATCGGGCGTCCTATTGGCTAGATGGATTGTATTTGTTTTTCTTTTTGGGTAATTCCTTGTAGTTGATCGGAAGAGAGTATCCTCCGTACCTGCGGCAGACATCATCATGATAAGGATCACTGCTGAAATTTTACCGGAATTGATCAGGATATTACTACGTAGTTAGTATCCAGTGCAATATGTTCCCGTCTTCCTGTCGTCCTCCATCTAATTAACTATCCCGATTAATTTGTTGTCTTTTGCAATTTCTTCAAATTTCCCCTTTCCCCACAGAATCAAACAGAAACATAGTCATAGCTCTCTAACCCATTTTAGGCAAAAATTACGAATACTTGAATCCCCTATTATCCTTCCATACAAGGTTCACTATGCTGCGTAGGTGGCAGATCGTAGGTTCCTTGGGAACGAGGCCAATTTAGTAAGTAAGTACGTAGTAGCAGTAGTAAATGGTATGGTACCTTGTGGTACTGAACACCTATCAGTAACCCTAGTGTTTTCTGGTAGTAAATAGTACTGGGAGAGCAGGTACCTCCAGTACAGCCAGTACTAAGTATCTATACCAATCTACTTTCAGTTAGAACAAAGGTACCCGGGTCACATTATTCTGCCGTCTCATTCGCTCGTGACCCCACCCATCGCTCCTTCTCCTTCCACTTCCCTGCAGCCCAGCCAGCCTGTGAAAGTTCACCACTTGCTTTTTCCACCCAAAAAACTGACCTGACTTCCTCTTCCTCCTTCTCCTCCCATCTACCTTTGGTCTTCCATCGCCCACCCCCCGC
Source organism: Aspergillus tubingensis (assembly GCF_013340325.1). Taxonomy (NCBI): domain Eukaryota; kingdom Fungi; phylum Ascomycota; class Eurotiomycetes; order Eurotiales; family Aspergillaceae; genus Aspergillus; species Aspergillus tubingensis. The sequence goes on from NW_023336276.1 coordinate 191,830, forward strand.
TCGGATCATCTGTATAGATGCTACTCTGTGCCCCCCCCGCGTCACTCACTACGTTCTGTTCCTAAAAGTAAGTCACAGTTGGGTAAGTACCTTCTATACGTTCCTCTCTCCAACTTTTCTCTTTATTTTCCTTGCCGAATATCACCCGAGTTGTTTCATACAAGCGTCTGAAGTGGAGCAGGAGGGCTTTCCACTTCCAATCCGTCCGTTTCTTTCCCATAATTTCCACCCCTCTTTTCTTCTGTCCGGTGGAGAGGGCACATGAAATCCGCCACGGTCGACAACCGTTGACTGCAAGGCTTTTAGCGTCACGCTCGGTTCAAAGTCCGTTCAGCTCGCCTGGTGCAAGGTCCGCCTGGTGGCCCTGACTGGCGTTCCGGTGCATTCCAGCCTCGTTCCTCAGGATCCTAACAGACACGCTAGTCTCTAGCCAGTCCACTGGCGCTAACCACCACGGCGCGACTGCAATTCGCCGTACCGCTTCTGCTTCGGCCGCGAGAGGTTCGAATTCTCGGAGACAACATTCATCGGTTTCTCCGCAAACCCTGCCTATCCTTTTCACCCATCCATTCCACCCACCCAACAACATCTCTCTCCCCTACCCCCCCTCCCCCCTCTCTTCCCTGTCTAAGCTTCCTTGGGTTCAAAAGGTTGTCGAACCAGGTCAGCCCCATTTGCCAGTCCTTGGACTGCCAACCCAAGATAGTCATTCTTTCGACAACTCCACGTACCATATACACGATCTTTGTACTTCGTTGGTACTCCGTCCTGCCCGTCCGTTTGGCGCAGTGGGACCGACGGAAATGCACTTCCTGACCTCAGTAGCAACTCCTCCGTACAGGCATGCCACTATTACTACTACTATAACCATCATCCGTCCGATCCATGTCGGCACCTAAGATGGGTGACAGCTACGCTATCCAGGATGGTGCAAATCGGTCCCAAGAAGTGAGCTGCTATCATTCCATGGCTGCCGGCCTCCACCATAGCCACTTCGCGCCAGTCCTACGTCCTTTGCCCCTGTTGAAGGGGGGTCGTTCCTGGACTTTATTACCTTTAATTGTGTTGTTCAAATCCATCACCCCTTTCAATTTAAATCCCTGACCCCTGTTTATCTTTCTTGGCTCCTCAAAGGCTCATCCGTCAGCTCGGACTCCCATGCATCTCCAACAAATCACCTGAACGTCTTCCCTGGCTGGTGGCGGATAGTTCGCTAAGTGGCTCCGAACCTAATCCGTCTGCCTCGATCCATGACCGGTGTCCGGCGGATTATGGAGCCAACGCCCGACTAGTGCTGTCGGTAGACTAAGTCTCCCACATGGTGTGCCTACTGCCGCCGCTTCTGTAGCAGGGACGGTTGTCTCGGATGACTCAGGACAGGCTCCAGGCCGGCGACCAGGGTCTAGTATTCTGTAATATGCAGTATTGCCCCTTGAGAGGCCGCGGTTGGCTGACAAGCACACGCTGGTTTGCGGGTTTCGAGCTAGGGAAATCTCAGCGTCCCAGACTTCCACTGACCCGCACGGTGGGATGCAATGGACCGCGGACGGGGTTGCCGGTTCCACGTCGGAAAATTTACGAGCAATAGAGTATGCCGGATGGAGATTACTGGAAACGGTCGATGGTTGTTTCGTCCACTCCATGCATGAGAGATTTACCCGTTACCTGGACTGAAGAAGCACCTCGCTCATGAACGATCACGAGCTGGCGGCCCTCTTGTCTAGTCACTGAATTACCGGGTACAGGGCTGTTATTCAGGTTTGCCCGAGTCGGTTTGGCTTCTTGTGGATTATCAGTTCGCCACTTTTACTTTAATGATGTACCGTGATGTTGCTGTCTTTCCATCCATGATACCCACTGCACATGCCATCCTCGATCTCTTCCCGTCTTCCACCTTAATTTTATTTATTTTATTTTGTTTTGGATTTTGAATTTTATTTTTTAATTCTCCCATTTTGTCTCATTTTTTCTTCCTTCTCTTCCCGTCTGTCCCCCATATCAGATCGAACGCGGCTGCGCAACCGTGGTTCAAACCCCTATCGAATAGTAAGGCACAACTCATAGTCTTCTCACCCCCTCTGTGACGTTCAAGCTGCGGACTACCTGCTGCTCTCAAAAAAGCGTGGTGATCATAAGCACCTTCGTTGGCCAGTACGTCCGATGACAACATCCGGGCCTACTACTGCTGGTTCTGCTGTCTAGCCCAGAGGGGTACACTACTAGTCGTCCTGCGATCTACTAGGGCATTGAACTGGGAGCTGGTCCAACCTGGAAACATCTCCGATCCCCGTTCCCTTCTTTTCCATCATTCCCATCGCTTCTCTTTCTCTCTCACTCTCACTCTCTCTTTTGGCTCTGAGCCTGATGTACACCTACCTACCTCTGGGGAATTAAGTTGGGTTGACACTTGTAGTATGGTGCCAGATCTTCGTGTACCGAACATCTAAGCTGTGGCCCGTTCAATCCAATTTCCTGTTTTCTGACGCTCGTTCCTTTATCTTATTTCTCTCCATTCGTTTTGTTTTATTTTTTATTTTATTTTTCATTTCCCCAATTTTCCCACACACTCTTTTTTTTGAGTTTGGTCCTCCGCGTTAGCATCAAGCATCTGCCTATCGTTGGCCAATACTCCCTGTATCCAGGACTGAAGGCCATTCGTTCCTTCAGAGGTCCGACACTCGTCCACCGACGAACCCTTCCGTCGTGTGCCCTTGGTGTTGCATCTTTAGCCCGAAGACGACGACGACGGTGGTTGTGGTGCTGTTTACTTTTGGTGGCCAACTTGAAAGTGGATCTCTGGTTGGCCGTGACCAAGGCCTTTCGTTTGTCTAACGCCCTGCGTTATTTCCACTACCGTGATCGTGCTTTTGTTTCCGGCTTGGGCTAAGCACGGGTTAATCTGCTCTATAACCTTCTACCCACCGTCCGGTAGTGTTTCCCACCCCCCGCCCCGGCCGTATCCTAGGACCCAGCAAAGGGATCGACCTTCATTTCTTGCCGTTCGCCGTTGGTCCCAGCGGTGGCCGAGATTCTCCTTTATCGTTTCGGGGGCAAGTCAAGGGGAACAGTCTAAAGTAGGAGAGCAGCGTGGTTCATCTGTTGCGGCTTGTCCACAAATCTCACTACTATCAGCACAGCCAACCCTGCCTTGTGTCCATCTGTTCACTGTCTCCTTACTCCGTACTCCCTAAGTTTCTGCAGAGGACCGGCCAACAGGTTCTTATTCTCTGCCTCCCTCCGTCTTTCATCTCGCGGTCCACGGCTCGGAGATCCTGCGCTTCTTCAGCAAGCGCCCCGACTGCTCGTGCAGACCCACCCTACTCTCCCTTGGCTGCGATCCTGGTCGCAGCTTCCATCCATAGTCAGATTTATACAGCAGTGCACCGGATCTTTCTGTCCTTTTGGACCTACCTGCACTAAATTTGCCCCGTTGTGACACTCTTGGGGACAGCAAACTCTACTTCTATCATGTCAATCAGCGGACCGTGTGTCTGGTTGTCCTCGTTGTCGCCACCTTCGACTTCCCATTTGCCCGCCATAACGAATCATTGGTCGACAGCTTCCTGGAACAGTGAGCAGGCATCGTCAAGACCGAGGGCCCTGCCGTCCAGGCTGCCCGGGTCGTGGGAAAAGGAGGGCGAGCCAACAAAGCCGTCTACCACCGGTATGCAACCACTTGTGCTCAAGGCTGAGAATGCCTTCACAGCTGCGGCTCCGTCGAATGTATCGAGCCCGGTACAGCAGCGTTCTACAGGGCCCGCTTCCGTCGACAATCGTGAGAATCGGCACACAGAGACAGAGGGCGATGCTTCACGTGTGAAGGTGGAGAAGCACGGTCACGACGAACTTCAGCTCCCAAGGCCCCAAAAGACAGCCAGTCCTCAGGTTACAACCCAGACGACGCCGGAGCAGAAGGACAGGGAAGCTGCAGCACAGCATGAAAAGGAGAAGGATGATGGTGACGCCGACATGCTCTCCTCCGATGATGGGGCAGGATCGTCAGTAGGCGGTGACAAGAAACAGTCATCAGATTCGAAAAGTGAAAAGAAAAAGATGAAGCGCTTTCGGTAAGCAAATGGTTGATCTCATCAGAGGCTATGTACTGAACTGACAATTCTTTGTAGACTCACTCACAACCAAACTCGATTTCTGATGAGTGAATTCACACGTCAGGCTCATCCCGATGCCGCCCATCGAGAGCGACTGTCGAAAGAGATCCCTGGTTTGACTCCACGGCAAGTCCAGGTTTGGTTCCAGAATAGGTATTACCCACAAATCATAGTTACAGAAGCCACTCGTACATGGTCACTAACGCATATGTGGCAGACGAGCCAAACTCAAGCGGCTTACAAGCAACGACCGAGAGCGTATCCTGAAATCTCGAGCGTTGCCCGACGATTTCGATACCACTCAAGTGCTACGCACTCCGTTCGATCATAAAACACCAGCAGAGGCACCAGTTGCGTCTCCCCGAACCCTTCTGGCACGTAATCCTGCTTCTAACTCCTTCAAGATGTTACTCACAGATGGCCTGCCCCGACTAAATGATGATGACTATGTTATATCCCCTCTGAGCTCGGCTTCAACAACAAATGGTTTCTCGGCGGCTGCAGACAGGCATTTCGAAAGTTATGCTCAACCTGGAGTCATGCCCGGGAGAGGAGGCCCTGCACTGTCAGACCTCCACAGACATAATCGCAGTGCTTTTCCATTTCCCAGATCGAGCAGTTTTTCTGAGTCCTCCTTCAATAGCGGGCTCAATTTCCCTGGGCGCTTTTCGAGGCCTGGAGTGGAGCCATTGAGCCATCCCAGCATGGCTTATGGTCGCCGTCCGGTAGACTACGCATTGGGCCGGCCAGCTAACGGCATGGTCGTTGGATACGATCACCAGCGGGCGTTAGAGGGCTCCGTATCACCCACGGGTCCACCCGATCAGTCAATCCACTACAATGTGGACAGTCACAGTATGTTTTTCCCTCTAGAGCCATGATGAGCAGTGAACTGACATATCCCGGCATTAGACCAGCAAATACCTAACTATCATTCTTCATTGGCCATGCCAGCTCCCAAGGGGTATGGTGGCATGGAAATAAACTCTCATTTACAGCAACATGGACGGCAGATGCCTGCCCTACAATCCGTGCCAGTCTCAGACGCGCCTGACTACCGGTCCTATTCATACGACCACCATCCATACGGCATCAGCCACGCGATGCCATACTCGCAAGCCAATGCTTTCAGCATGAGTCTTCCCGCCTCATTTCCTTCCGATACCGCTCAGGGGGCCGTTACGACCTCCGCCGAAGACCGAATGAACCATCCTCCACAGCTAATCGACCCAGCCAGGGCCAAGTTTGGCGGCCAAACCTTCGAATACGCAAACTACCTATAATGCAGGGGTTCTGTGGAAATGGAAGCCCCATATTATTCTTCAAGAACCGCAGTGCATCCCATAATTCTTACGGAACTCTAACCTCATTTAATCGGCTGCGGTTACATACATTCCTTTTGGCTCCTGGCTTTGCACCCATTACAGGAGCCTGACTATCATCTCCTAATCTCTTTTCTCCTTCCTATTCTTCCGACTTTTCTTTCTCGGCCGCTTCCTCTGCACTTGCATTCCATATTATCTCGAAGGCGGAAAAATGCATGTATCTTTCAAAATCAGCTAGCTTTTCTTGGGCGGGTCATTAGTGGCGTCTGATTTCAGCCTGTTTTCTCTCCAATCTTCTCTTGTTTCTGAATTCTTCTAGGCGGGCTGCGTGCATTCCTTTGCTGGTTCTGTTTCTCTGGTCTTGCTGCCCACCTAGCTTGTGTTTATTTTTTTGGGGGGGCCAAGGAGGCTGCCGTCGGTTTACACCTGTACATGGACATTATATTCTAGTTGATAATTATTAAAGGTTATACAAGCTACTGGCAACGACCGGCAAATGGTGCAATCTCCAAGACTGTCTTCCCTGCTAATGCTTTTCGACCTTTTCCTACATTGAGGTCTTAGTAAGCGCCGCATAGAGTCTACGGCATTTTGATTGCTCGGGAGATATACTGTAGCTCCCGCGCCGATCCAACAGTCGGTGCTTGTTCCCGGATCGACCCTCGAAGGGAGTTTGGAACATCCACCGGCTAGGTGATTTATTGCCTACTAGGGCGGAGGGTACCTGAACAAATGATTCAGAACAAAGTGAGTATCCTGTGCCAATGGGGTGATATCATTCTGTACCATACTAAAGTACTAATACTAAAGTAGTTGTGCGGCGACCAATGGCAACGCTCAAGATTGAAGAAGGACCGGACAGTAAGCAAACATGCCACCACCAGTCCACGCTCGTGGATTACAAACGCAAGCGATCTGTCTTGCCTGAGCATTGATCCATGTGGGAGGCATTGTCGAATCAGAAGAGGGCGAAAGGCAATGTCTGATGCTTTGAGATGGTCAGCAGTCCGCGATCGCCCCCGTCCGGGCCAATGAGAGCGCGGACATTGCTAATCGCGCCCGATCCGCCGCTCAGCAGAACTCGAATGCGGCAAGTATAAATCCCTGTTACAACCCCATCGTCTTTGCTTCTTCAGAATACATCATTCGAATATCTTTCTCTGCCTTGGAAATCTACTTTGAATCGCTTCTTTATATTACACACTCTTCGTTCTCTTTGATCACAAAACGTTCTTGGTGAATTCTTAGAAAGATCGATACTTTGAAGACTACTACTCAACTAGTCTCCGCTCCGTCCTTGATTACGTCATACATAGTCCTTGCTCCCTCGGTCTACCGATCAAGAACTACTATATTACAACAAGCGGTCTTCCGTCTCTTTACTTTTCTCCAGTCAAATCACTATCCAGTCAAAATGGTCCACCCTTCCTCCACCTGCTGCAAGACCTCTGGTGATGGCAGCTGTGTTTGCGCTGCCCAGGCCAAGTGCTCCTGCGGCAAGCAGAACGCCCTCCACTGCACCTGCAACAAGGCTTCCACCGAGAACACCGTGAGCGGCGCCCGATGCTCCTGCAGTAAGTCATTTCCTCCCTGTCTACCCAGACTTGAGACACATGCTTCTGCGAACCAATCGCTAACATCATCTCCAGGAGCTCGTCCTGCCGGAGAATGTACCTGTGAACGTTCGGCAACTGAGAACCACCCGGTGACGGGAGCCGCCTGCCCATGCGGCAAGAGGTCTTCCAGTAAGTTTTGAAGTGTCTGGCTTCGAGAGGATTCCGAGCTAACAAAAACCTTAGCTTCTTGCACCTGTGAGAAGGCCAGCGCCATTGACGCTGCTGTTGGTCTCGAGACTGACTTCACCACTCGGGCTTAAAGTCCACTCCTACACCTTTGTGTGGAAGTTCATGATCAAACTCATCTTGAGTGTTACTAAATTGCATGTTCTTTGGGGTAAACGGTGTTCATTACGGAGTTTTCGGGTGGTTGAGATTGACCGAATTCATGGTTGCGTGGGTGTTTGACTCTGGGTTATTTTGCATTGCCATAGGCTATTCTCATGGGGAAGCGGGAGGTTACGCAGGATCAGTGACGAAGAGTCCAATTATGTCTTAGAATTATACCTAATGCGATGACTGTCTGAAAACCTGAATTTAGTGGGGAGATGAGTGTAGGACTTGTTTCTCGAAGATATCCTGGTTTCTTCGTCACCAGTAGCAGGGCGATTACTCTCACCGACATGCAAAAGGACATTTCAATCTGAGCCAAGAACGGAAATGAAAAGTACTAGCAGGGGAGATTCATCAATCTGCGGAGTGATGTCTCTGCTGCAGTATCCCCACCCGATTGCAGTGCCCTGAAATCCGATAAGGTTCCTATAGATGTAGAACCATTCCTCTGAGCACAAATACAACTTGTGGATGGTAGGTGTTGGAAGTTTAATGCCATATATAATTGATAAAGCTTAGCAAGCGATAATCCAACATAGAAACCCCAAATAAACAATTAATTGTCTTCACTTTTCCTACAGGATGATAAACTGCAGCTCCGATTCCTTAAATGGGGTTGACAGGCGCACCGCCACAGCGCAACAACATTTATCCCGATCTCCGCCGGATCGCCCGCGGAAGTGGCTGAGGCAGCTTCCCTCCTGGGCCAAAAGGGTCTCGTTCTCCCTCCTTTCCGCTGCCGGACTGCCTGCACGTCTATCTGCTCGTCCCTGTCCCAGAGAGCTCGAACTTCTGATCGGAGCCATCTACCGGGCTTTTCACCATCTTTTTGCTCTTTCAACTCTCTGGACAGTCCCCCCTACCCCTCGATTTGCGATTCGACTGTCCGTCCCACCCTCCCCCCTGTCGCGCCTTCTCCGAAAGGCCACCCCCCCCCCTCCTCCAGATCTCGGCTCCTCCACTTGGCTCACCATTGCCCTTGCGCCATGCTCCATGCACCATAGCCACTAAAGCGGAATTGACAACGAACAACCCCGAAAGGAGGGACTGGACATGATTGTATGACATACACTCATTTGGAGGAATCTCACTAGCGTGGTGTTTGCGCTTACATGACTCCGTGAAGTTCAGGAACGACGAATCCGACAGCTCTCGATTTGATTTTCCGCTCTAATAATTGATCCCAAATTGTTCTCACGTCATATGCTATATTGTTCAACATGTCGTCTATGCGAGGTTTGGTTCAGTTCATCGCCGACTTGCGAAATGCAAGAGCGCGCGAACTCGAAGAGAAGCGGGTGAATAAGGAATTGGCCAACATTCGGCAGAAGTTCAAGGGTGGCAGTTTAAATGGTTATCAGAAGAAGAAATACGTTTGCAAGTTGCTCTACGTCTATATCCAAGGATACGATGTCGACTTCGGTCACCTCGAGGCCGTGAACCTGATCTCCTCCAACAAATACTCCGAGAAGCAGATCGGTTACCTGGCGGTCACTCTCTTTTTACACGAGCAGCATGAACTGCTCCACCTGGTTGTCAACAGTATACGGAAGGATCTATTAGATCACAATGAGTTGAATAACTGTCTAGCCTTGCACGCGGTTGCGAACGTCGGCGGAAGAGAAATGGGCGAGGCGCTTTCGACAGATGTCCATCGGCTCCTGATTAGCCCGTGAGTGCCTCTACGGTCCTTCTGTCGTCGGCCTTTTGCATGTCTGACTGACTGGGATCTAGTACCTCCAAGGCCTTTGTCAAGAAGAAGGCTGCGCTGACCCTCCTTCGACTGTATCGCAAGTTCCCCGACATTGTACAGAACGCTTGGGCGGAACGGATAATCTCCTTGATGGATGACCCCGATATGGGTGTCACGCTTTCGGTCACCTCGCTTGTAATGGCATTGGCCCAGGATAAACCCGATGAGTACAAAGGTTGCTACGTCAAGGCCGCACATCGCCTGAAAAGGATAGTGGTGGATAACGACATTGCCTCCGACTACCTTTACTACCGCGTGCCATGTCCTTGGATTCAGGTCAAGCTGTTGCGGTTGCTGCAGTACTATCCTCCAGCAGGTATGTCTTTCATGTATCATTATCGGCTGTATGTGCACCACTAAACAACTGAACAGAGGATAGCCATGTTCGCGAGATTATCCGTGAGTCTCTACAGCAAATAATGAACTTGGCCATGGATGCACCGAAGAATGTCCAGCAGAACAATGCCCAGAATGCCGTTCTTTTCGAGGCGATCAATCTCCTCATCCATCTCGATACCGAGCACAGCCTTATGATGCAAATATCTACACGTCTTGGAAAGTACATCCAGTCGCGAGAAACAAATGTTCGGTACTTGGGGTTGGAAGCCATGACGCATTTTGCGGCTCGGGCCGAGACTCTAGATCCTATCAAGAAGCACCAGAATATCATTCTCGGATCGCTCCGGGACCGCGATATCAGTGTTCGGCGCAAAGGTCTGGATTTGGTTTACAGTATGTGCGACACCACAAACGCCGGTCCGATTGTGAACGAGCTACTGCGTTACCTTCAGACGGCCGACTACGCCATCCGCGAGGAGATGGTGCTGAAGGTTGCTATTCTCACCGAGAAATATGCCACCGACGCGCAGTGGTACATTGACATGACCCTTAAGCTCTTGTCGCTGGCTGGAGATCACGTCAACGAGGAAGTGTGGCAACGAGTAATCCAGATCGTGACCAACAACGAAGAGCTGCAGGCTTATGCAGCGCACAACTTGCTTGGATACCTGAAGACCGATTGTCACGAGAGCTTGGTGAAGATTGGATGCTATGTTCTGGGTGAATTTGGCCATCTGATCGCTGACAACCAAGGCTCAAGTCCTATTGAGCAGTTCTTGGCACTGCAAGCAAAGATGATCACCAGCACCGACACGACACGAGCGATGATTCTGTCCTCCTTTGTCAAATTCGTCAACCTCTTCCCCGAGATCAAACCACAACTTCTGCACATATTCCGTTTGTATAGCCACTCCCCCGATTCTGAATTGCAGCAGCGTGCTTTTGAATATTTGTCGCTGGCGACGCTTCCCACCGATGACCTTCTGCGGACGGTGTGCGACGAGATGCCACCCTTCTCAGAGCGCGCCTCGATTCTGCTCTCTCGGCTGCACCAGAAGACAGCCGGCACGACAGAGAAGAAGACGTGGGTGGTGGGCGGCAAGGATGCCAACGCCGACAAACAAGAGGTGCTCATGGCGCAGAACACGGGACTGAAGCGCAGCTTCACCACAATCGTCAATGGCCACAAGACCGGGGCCAATGGCACGACAGCCACGTCGGGGGCATCGGGCGACCTAGCAGGACTGGATCTCAGCGCCCCATCAGGCCCGCCGCCGAACATGGCCAGTGCGGCTCATCTCACGCCGGACTGGGATATCGGGTACAACCGACTCTACTTTGGCGATGAAGGTGTGCTGTTCGAGGATGCGCAAATTCAAGTTGGCCTGCGTTCCGAGTACCGGGGCCATATGGGTGTGGTGAAGATCTACATCTCTAATAAATCGTCCTACTCTATCGGGTCCCTCACGACGACGGTGGATAACCCGGCCGCACCAAACCTAAAGATTGACACGAAGAGTCTTCCCGATCCATCGGTGCCTGCCGTGGGTCAGACGCAGCAGACGTTCTTGGTCGAGGGGCGCGGGCCGTTCACGGAAGCGCCGACAATCCGCATTTCATATCTTGCGGGAGCGCTCCAGGCATACACGTTACAGCTGCCCATTCTCATGCACCGATACATGGAGCCATCGGCGTTGTCGGCAGAAGATTTCTTCAAGCGCTGGCGGCAGATTGGTGGGGGCCCGCTGGAGGCACAGAAAACATTTGGCGTTACGGCGCGACACAAAGAAATTGGCGAGTCGTTCACACGACGGGTGGTGGAAGGCTTTGGGTGGAAGATCCTGGACAACGTGGATCCGAATCCGAAGAACATCGTGGGCTGCGCAGTGTATCAGTTCGCTGAGGGCAAGACGGGCTGTCTCCTGCGACTGGAGCCCAACTATGAGAGATCGGTAAGTTTGCTCCCTTCACTATGTTAACCCCGTAGAGGACTGCAACGAGTGAGCTGACTATATGACTTAGATGTACCGAATCACTATCCGCGCGACACAGGAATCGGTGCCGCAGGCATTGGCCAAGCAGATGGAGCAGAAGCTGTCACAGGGAGAGCGAGGAGACAGTGGGCGATGATGCTTGGGGTGTGTCATGCTGCATGTTTGATTCTTCGTACTCCGCCAGGTGGCAGATGGCGGGGGGTGTATTTATTATTGATATCGCACATATATACCTGGGACATGCGGGACGCTTGTTCTTTTCTTTCATCTTAATGTACAGGCAGCAGTCGAAGTTACTGTCTTGGTTTCCCTTCCTCTCCCATCTCTTTTCATCCCTTAAGAATGCATGATGCTTATAGAACACGTCGTGAATCGTAACACCTTTTAATGGACTCAAACCACCCTGGCCTGATCCTTGGGCGGCCTGTCCCCAAAGATAGTCGTCCCAACGCGAACCTCATCACTACCCAGAGCAATAGCGCCCTCGAAATCCTCACTCATACCCATACTCAACTCCAACTTGGCCTCCTCCCCCAGCAAGCCCAACTCCTTGACCACACGATCCCTGGTCTCCCTCAAACACACAAAATCCTCATTCTCATTCTCCGGCGTGGTGGCCTTGGACCTAGCGATAGCCCCAATGGTCATAACCCCCTGCAACCGCAACCGGGGACACTTATCCCTAATAAAGCGACACAATTCCAGCGCGCCATCGCCCGGCTCAACCCCACTCTTATTCTCCTCCCCGGAGGTATTCACCTGCACAAACACCCTCAACTTCTCCTCATGATTCGTCGCCTTCACCTCAGCACTCCTCTCTCCCCATCCTTTATCCAACAACGACGCCTTCTTGGTACTATCTACGCTCTCGACGGCCCAGAGCGCGGGGGTATCCCGCGCCAGAGTCACGCATTTATTGCTCTGCAAGCCGCCGATGAAGTGCCATTTTATGGTGGTGGGGAGGAGACGGGCTTTCTCTTGGAGTTCTTGGAGGTAGTTTTCGCCAAAGTGGGTTTGATGTGTGGGTGGGTTGGTGGTGGTGTGGAGGGTGAGGATGTCACTGGCGGGTTTGAGTTTGGAGACGGCGACCAGACGGGGTGGGGTGGTTTTTGGAGATGAGGTGGTTGCGGTGTTGATGCGGGCTGTTACAGTTGCGAGGTTGGTGAGGAGGGTGGTGGTGCGGGTGGGGGTGGAGGGGCGGATTGAGGTGGTCATTTTTGTAGTAGTTATTTTTTTCCTCCCCCGTTGGGTTGTGTTATATGGGAACTCTGGTTCGTGAGGTTGGATGAGGAGATAGTAGAACAGTAGTCCCAAGTTACAGAGTAACAAGTGATGATAAGATTGACTGCTCGGGCCGATGCAGAGCTACAACGCTAGGCTGGTTTGGGTGTTAGTGTTACACGTGATGGAGTGAGGTTCAACTCGGATTCGGCTTTATTGTTCCGAAGAGCACGTGGCTGACTAAGAGGGGGGACAGTTCGTGCTAACTAAGCTTAGCTAGTTGGTTGGTTCTAGATTAACTAATCAGGAATCAGTAATCAATCAGTCGTGTCGTCATTCTGCAGATTCGAAGAAGTCGACAGTCCATGGGTTTGGGGTTAGAGTTCGAGGTTACGTGTGTGTGTGGTGTTGTTCTAGATGATCTACTATTATGCCACTCTTTGATGTCATTATTCCCTCTCTCTTTCCCCTCCAGATCCCAGCATGCAACGACAAAGCCACACGTTGCTCCTTACCCCCTCCATCCCCTTTCACCCCTCTCTCTCTTTCTATTTTTCCACTTTCTGCCGGTAGATCACACTAGGAGCCCGTTTTGGTTTCCCAAAACCGCCGCCCGGAGAAGGGGGGCTGTCAAGTCAGACCTTCGTCTTACTCCCGAACCCACTGCCAATTTCCATCGACTCCATCCGGCTCCATTTCGTCAAGGGACTATTTGTCTTCCGAGACCATTAGTGTTGACTATCTCGGCTGAAGGAGGAGCTCGTGGGTAACAAACAATAGTCGCAGTCCCTCTCTTTCTCTTCGGAGCGGTCTAGCAACCAACTTAACCAACACGGGGCTTTTATGTCCGACATTATCTCCTTAAACATAGTAAGTACTAAAGAAATACAGATGCCTAGACCTCGACTCGCCGGATGTTCGACTGCTATTCCTATCCGGTCCGTTTTATTCCTTTCATAATGGTGTTCCTTTTCCTTTATTTTATTTTTTTTACCCCCTGATGCACGCACACACAAACACATAACTATACTCCCCCTGATTTATTATTATTAATACAATTTTTTTTTCCCCTTCCTTCTCTTTTCTTTCCATGGTTGAAGCAGATTCTGCTTCGCTTTTGTGCCTTAATTTTTTTTGTTTGATGTTTCCTTTTATAAATTGACGTACCACTGACCACAACTCTGAAGTGACATTCAAAACCCGGATGGACCGGGGAACCATCACGGAACTGAACCAAACAATTTCGAGAAAAATAACAAAAAAAGCGACTTATAAGAAGAAAATCCAAATGAAAAGGGTAACACTAAGTAAGAAAAGGACTCAGGAGCCAACCGAATTAGGCAATGCAGTTAGTAGACTAGGTCCCAGTTGGCTTGGGCTTCGATCGATACGACAGTCCGATCATCCCTCATTCTCCGTGGTAGCCGGGCCAGTGAGCATTTGTAAAAGTAGTCGTCGATTCCTCTTCGTCATGATGAACCAGGGTTGCTGCATCTCTCACCGTTTCCCTTCCCTCCCTTCCTGCATGAAGCCATCATTCCATCCTTCCATTTGGTACACTCTTTAACGCCCTACTCCACCACAGCGCTTGCAGCTGACGTCAAACACTCGCTCTGCACCAACTGTCTGGACGGCTCTTTGCTGCTGCATTGTCATTCATTGCCCTTTCTCTCATGCTGGCTCTTTTTAAAGAAACACTCTGCCGTCATTTGCCTTCATTGATCATCCCAGTCGGCTTGAATGGAGTGGTGGTAGAATTCCGCTGACTGACCGACTGACTGATTGACTGACTGGCTCTCTTGCCCTCATTCATTAACGCTCTGCTCCCCTTCGCCTTTTCTCTTCCTCCCCACCACCTCCTCTTCCTCACAACTCTTCCCCTCTTCTTGCTCAACACGCATTGATGAACCTGGAAATTTACCTCCCATACTCGATTTTGATACAACAGTCCCGGAGACTGTCATCCCTCCAGCCTGGTTGTGCTGGAAGTGCGTCATATCAGCTCTTCCAACAAACCGCTTGACCCTTAAACCGAACCGCCCAGTCCAGACCCGCGGAACGCCGAGTGATCTCCATCCCTCCATCGTCATCTAGTGTATATCATAACTATAAACCGCCCTCTCGTCCACCAGCTTCTACGCAGAATAGATTTTCAACTTACGAGACACGGCCAGCAAGAATCCACCTGCTTTGAAAGCAGTGTTACTACCCGCATTTTCACCACAAAAAAGGAGTACGACCGAGTACATTCTTGCACCTCTCTATTCCACCCCCTCTCCGGAAGACCGCGGAGTCAGAAGAATCCCGCACCCAAATCCACACCGACTCAAACCCTCTTCAGCGCGGCCGGTCTTTGGGCACGAATTGCTTCTTGGTGGATCTAGATTCGACCGTTTAAACTTCCGGCACATTTGATCTCTCGCTTTCTTTTCTTATTTTGTGAAATTTACTTTTTCTGCACTGCCTCCCATCACCAACTCATCAATCACACTACCCGCTTCTCTGCCCTCTGCCCCCCCTCATTTCCAAGATGTGCCGCCAGTACTTTATGGTCTATGAATGGTGCCGGTGTGAAGAAGATGCCGGCCAACAGCTCTGTTCCTCGCGCAACAATGAGAACAATTACTGTCCCGAAACGTCCATCCAGTTGGTCCACATGCACTGTTTCTGCTACGGACATGCAACCCACGGCTTTAAGTCGGAGCGCAAGTTGCGCAAGCAGGAGCGCAAACAGGATCGCAAACGCTTCTCAATGCTGAGCTTTACAGACAAGAGTGACAGGAGCGACAGGAGCGAGCCCAGCGCCTCCAGCGAGACCAGCGAGCAAAGCTTGCCGACTCCACGGAAGAAGCGATGGTCCTTGTTCGCTAGCTTACGGTCGCGGACCTTTTAAGCTGCCTTGGATGTGGCCGAGTGTGTTTTTGCAATCGTTTTATTTTCCTTTGTGAATTGGGGTATTCTGTGAATCATCAGCACCGGTGTTTGGATGCATGGATCATCTTTCTCCTTTGGGTGGGTTCGGTTCGGGCGTTTCTCGGGGTTTATTGTGTTTTTGCTTTTCACAGGGTCGGGCGGGACTTTGCACAATCCCGATGAGAAAAAAGAGACTTCTTCATACCCTCTCTTTGGTGTTTTTTATTTTAGGAGGGTTTTATACATTGGGGTGACAATGTATGTTATCTGGATGGATATAGATAGATTGACTGCTCCGATCGGATCGGGAACGATCTGATTGTGATGCGCGAACCCCGGATGATGCATGGATTATTTGGGGGCAGCAATAAGACGATCGATTATTGTCTGACCAGTGATTATTGGAAACCACATTAGCCCCGGTCAGGGATGATGGGTCACATTCTCGACAAGTTCCTGCAAGACACCCTTGGAAGGAATACTTTAGATGCAGCAGTAGTGAGTTGAGTAGTATCTAGTAAGTATCTCCAGTACGTAGAAGTAGAGATTAAGTAGAGAGGCCAAGTGGAGCGCAATCCCGGATGGATCGCCGGCCCCTGAACCTGGAAAGTTGGAAGCTTGATTGTTGAAGCTTGAAGAATGAGGGGAAACCCTGCATTGCATTGATTGATTTGATGGAATGCAAATTGATTGATTGACTTATGGATGGAGGGAACCGGGTTTGAGTTCCCGTGCTTGTTGTTATCTTGTCTGCCTCCCTTTCCTCCTCTCTGTTTCTCTGTCTCTCTTCCTCTCCTCTCTCCCTCCTTCCCCCCTCCTCCTCCCTATCTATCCCTGAGTATTCTACTCCCTCCCCATCTACCAACTCTTGTCGCATTATATTTCTCTTTTATTTCTATCTAGATTCTATAATTCTATAATTCTACCACTCCAGTTTACCTCTCTACTCCACCTACAGAACCTCCACTGAACAACCCCCCGATGGGCCCAATATGGACCCCTCCAAGCGCCATGAGCCCACATTCACTGCGGCTTCATCCCCCCCAGCAACCGAGTCCCCGCTGTCTACAGATGATGCGGCTGCCTCGACTCAGAGATTAAGCTATCCCTCTCTACACGCGATGTCCCTGCCTCCCTCATCTCCTGGACTCTCATCAGCCGCCCTGTTATCGCCCTCCGATCCCCCCGCGCGTGCTGTCGCGACCCAGGCGCATCCCACCCCACGTCGCATTCCCAGCTCCAGCTCCCTGGCTGATGAGCGTCGCAAGTCCTCGCCCAGCCTGAAGAAACGTTCATCCACCGCGTCGCTACGTTCTAACCGTGGAGCGTCCACTTCACCCCGACCCAGCTTATCGCGACACTCCTCATCCTCGTTCGGCACCTCCCCGACGAGCGCGTCCGCCACCCACCCAAACATGGCCAAGAAGGGTCATCGGACAGCGTCGGCGGAGCATTCTGTCGCTGCAGCTGCAGCGGCATCTATCGCAGCAGAGTCCTTTCGCAAAGAAGTGGCGTGGCATCAGTCCACAAAGCCACAGTCGCAGACACTCGTGCTCGTCCATGATGCGTGTTATGGCCATCGCTTCTCGCGCCCGCGAACCTCCCGCGCGGCGCTTAACTCTATCGTCGAGCGTCCCGAGCGTATCCAGGCCAGCGTGCTGGGCATTTCGGCCGCATATGTTCGACTAGCCCGGCGGCATACAGGAGGCACGTTCGCTCCTCATCCCGATCTCAATCCGCAGCAGCTGCCGGTCCCGCCATTCCATATTCGCAAGACGGCACGGAAACTGTCGCTCAGCTCGCCTGCTGTCACGCACGTGCATGGGTCCAAGTGGATGGAGGACCTAAAGACCATGTGCGATGCAGCCGAATCCCGGCTTGCGTTGAACGGCAAGGAGTTGGTCCGCCCTCGCAGCGCCGGCAAGGACAGCGCCGCCACGAATGCCCCTGCTTTTCACGAAGGAGACCTCTATTTGTGCTCGGAATCCTTGAGCGCGTTCGAAGGCGCCCTGGGAGGTGTCAGTGACGGCGTGGACGCGGTCATGGGTCCGGGCCCAACCAAGCGAGCGTTTGTCTGCATCCGCCCGCCCGGTCATCATTGTTCTGCGGGTCATCCGTCAGGGTTCTGTTGGATTAACAACGTCCATGTGGGCATTTCGTATGCGGCCATGACCCATGGCTTGACCCATGCCGCCATCCTCGACTTTGATCTGCATCATGGAGACGGATCACAAGATATCGCCTGGCAGCAGAATCACAAAGCGGTAACCGCGCCACGGAATGCGGCCGCCCATCGAAAGACCATGGTGGGATATTTTAGTCTGCATGACATCAATTCCTATCCGTGTGAAATGGGGGAGCCGGAAAAGGTGCGCAACGCGAGCGTGTGTATTGATAAGGCCCATGGCCAGTCCATCTGGAACGTGCATCTGGAGCCGTGGAAGTCGGACAAAGAATTCTGGGACCTGTATGCTGCCAAGTACACTGTGCTGATCGACAAGGCGCGGGCGTTCCTGCGCATGCATACCGAGCGGCTGGCCAACACGCCCAATGGACCTCCGCCGAAGGCAGCCATCTTTATTTCAGCCGGGTTTGACGCGAGCGAGTGGGAGGGCGCCGGCATGCAGCGCCACCAGGTAAACGTGCCCACCGAGTTTTATGCCAGGTTCACGGCCGACGTGGTGCGGATGGCGAACGAGGAGGGCCTGGGGACGGATGGACGAATCATCAGTGTCCTCGAGGGCGGATACAGCAATCGCGCATTGACCAGCGGTGTGCTCAGTCATTTGTCTGCGCTGGGAGATGCAAAGGGCAGCACCCATGTTGTGGATGACCGGCAGATTGATAGTCTCGCGTCAGAAATGACAGATCGTCTGGGCCTGTCTGATTCGGCAGAGGGGCGGTCGGTCACTGAACCGATGTACAACAGTGAGTGGTGGTCACCAGGCGTGCTGGAGGAACTGGAGGCGCTGGTTTATTCGCCAGCTGCACCTGTCAAGCCCCGGGAGAAGGCTGTACCGACCTATTTAACCACAACGCAGTCATTTTCTGCCAAAGTGGTCAATCCCCCGCGAGACCGCAGGTCGACCGGTTCGCACTCGAGCCCAGAGCCGGAAGCACCGTCTCCACCCCCGCCAGTCGGCTGGGCGACTGCCACGCATGAGCTATGCAAGG
The DNA here is from genome assembly GCF_013340325.1 of Aspergillus tubingensis. Lineage (NCBI taxonomy): Eukaryota > Fungi > Ascomycota > Eurotiomycetes > Eurotiales > Aspergillaceae > Aspergillus > Aspergillus tubingensis. The sequence goes on from NW_023336276.1 coordinate 210,607, forward strand.
TCCTGGTGCCGACCGGTCGGCAGACGACAAGCTGTCGGCCAGAAGAACTCAATGCCGAGGCATCGCGCCTGCGACGGGAGCGTCAGACAGCCGCAGATGCAGCCTCCACAAGCGCGACCACGGCGGCGGTGGCAGCTGCAGCTGCAGCTGCGGCTACAGCTACAACTACAGCATCGACCGCAGAAGACAGCCGGATGAAGCTCCGCGTGCGAAAGCCCAAGCCCTCGCTGCCTGCCTCGCCTCCGGCCGAGACAGTCAAGCGCCCTGCAGCTCGTGGCAGTCGGAGAACCACCATCGACACAGCGCCAGACACAGCTTCTGCAGTACAGACACCCGGTCGCGTGACCCGCAGGAAGAGTGCAGGAGCTGGGTCAGCAGTATCGACGCCAGAGCCGACCGGGCCCAGACCCGCGTCGAGTGCCGCGGTGCGCAAGACCAGTACTTCACTATCCAGCACACCTCGACAAACCTCGAGTCCGAATACGCCTCCTGTGCCGCGAGTGCCGCCGGCTTTTCTTTCTGCAGAAAGCGAAGGGTCACCGAATCCTGATGGGCCCCAGGATGATCTGGACAGTCTGACAGCCGGGGTACGCAAGCTGCATATTAAGTTGAAGGTCCCATCGCCAGAAGAGAATGCAGCCAGGGAGAGAGAAAGAGAGAGACGAGCAGCGGAAGAGCGGAAGCACGCGGCCTCCAAGGCCAGTTCAAAGACGCAGACGCAGACGCAGACCCCCAAGTCGCCTCGCAAGCCCGCTGGTCGGGCACTGAGCTCGGCTTCAAAGGTGGCTCGGTCTGCGGCGAAGCCCGCACCGGTGGCAGTTCAACCAGAGACAGAAGTCAAGGACGAACTATCGATCGTCACGCCTGTGACCTCGTCACCGCCGTCCGTGAGCAAAGTTGAAAGCAGTACCACCAATGGCTGGGACAGAAGTGAACCCGAGGCTGCAGCTAGCATGGTCATGTCGCCGCCATTGACACCAGGACGTCCGCCATCGGCATTATATTCTCCTCCCGGAATGACACTGGCGCGGGATGGATTGCCGGTGATGATGTCGAGCGGGGTGATACCATTTGCTGAGGCCGTACGGAGGGATGAGCAGGGGGAGGAGAGGAAGGGAGGTAATACTTAATTATCATTGTGATTCACTCATTGATTTTCCTTGTGTTGGACTTGATACTTTTGATACTTGTTTGATATACCCCTCGTGTTGGAGTTTTCCATGTCATTCCTTCTTTACTCTATGTCAGAAAGAATTAAAATTAGCAGAATAATTAATCGATTGAATGTAGCACACATATCTCCGAGCAATCTCCGATCCGATCAGATAAAATTGTGCACCGCCACGCTGAGTCATTTGCCTCTCTCTGTCTCTCCGCATGACTCCCGCCGCCAGGCGCTTCCAGCATCTGCCAGAAAGAACATTATTAAACATTTACTTAGTCTATTCAATCTACGGAGTATTCTTCCTCCTCCACATATCTTTATCCTCACTTTTCCCCTCCCTACCTCCCACTCTCAAACAACCGATACTCAGTAAACCCACCAAAAATGTCCCCAATACCCACAACAGCAACAGCAACAGCAACAGCAACAGCAACAGCAACAGACGCCGACCTCGACGCCATCGGCTCCCACTGCTCCCTCCCAACCTGCAACCAACTCGACTTCCTCCCATTCCGCTGTCCCTCCTGCAAGGGAACATATTGTCTGGAACACAGGACCGAAACAGCGCATAAATGCCCGAATGCCCGAATTTCACCCTCACCGTCCACAACAACCTCCACATCCACATCCACAACTCAGCAACAACAACAAAAACCCAATATATACACCGCAGATCAATGCGCGCATATCTCGTGCAAAACACTCATTAATACTCTCACTGACCCTGGTGTGCGGTGCGATCAGTGTCGGAAGGAGTATTGTCTTAGACATCGGTTGAGGGAGGGGCATGATTGTCGGCCTGTGGGGAATAACAATGGTAGGAATGGTGCTAAAGGAGGGAATGCGGGGGGAGTAGGGGGCACGGATACGTTGAAGTCGATGTTTGGGAAGTTGCGCGCTTGGGGGAATAAACCCTCTTCTTCCTCCTCTTCTACCAGTGGTAGTGGTGGTAGTGGTAGTGGGAGGAAACCACCCAGCCGGGCAGTGCAACTAAATACCATGAAACGCACCGCCAAGGGGGAGAACAACATCCCCAGCGACAAACGGATCTATTTACATGTTGTGGGGACGAGTGAGACGACGAATAAGCCGGCGACGGATCCGCCCAGGGGAGACTTTTTCTTCGATGAGAGGTGGAAGGTGGGGAGGGTGTTGGATGATGCGGCGAGACGGTTGCAGGTGGAGAATGTGAATAATCGCGGGGGAGGGGAGGAGGAGAAGTTGAGGGTGTTTCATGTTGAGGGGGGAGTGTTTTTGGAGTTTGGGGAGAGTGTGGGTGCCAAGGTGAAGTCGGGGGATACGGTTGTGTTGTTGAGGGGGGCGGGGGTTATTCTATAGGAATTTTCCCGGAGGGAGGTGGTGGTGTAGAGGGGGGATGTAGAGTATATACCCTTGCTTACTTGTTTGCTGCTATCTAATCATATTCATCTATCACTGTCTTAACTCTATATACGCTGTAGTATAGTACCAGCTAAACGCTCATCTTCATCTTAATCGCCTTATGCGGCTTATACCCAACGACCTCAAACTCCTCCTCCTTCCACCCATCCACAACCCCACTACCCCTATCGTCCCTCTTAATCCTCACCTCCGGAAACGCCACCGGCTCACGTTCAATCTGCTCCTTCAACGCATCCACATGATCCAAATAAACATGAGCATCACCCAACGTATGCACCAAGGTGCCAGGAACCATATCAACCGCATGGGCCAACAAATGCGTCAACAACGCATAAGAAGCAATATTAAACGGCACACCCAGCCCCATATCCGCACTTCTCTGATACAACAAACAATCCAAATGGCCCTTCCCCCACTCCCCATCCCTCACCACCCCGGTTTCATCCCTCTTCGCATCCGGAAACCTAACATAAAACTGCGCAAACATATGACAAGGCGGCAGAGCCATAATCCTCATATCCTTCGGATTCCACGCCGACATAATAATCCTCCGATCGAACGGATTCTCCTTCAACTTCTTGACCACCTCCGCTAACTGATCCACACCTTGCCCGGTGTAATCTGTCTTAGCGTCGACGTATTCCGCCCCGAAATGTCTCCATTGGAAGCCGTACACGGGGCCCAGGTCGCCGACTTCCCGGTGCGAGAGACCGACTTTGTCGAGGTATTCGCGCGAGCCGTTGCCGTCCCAGATTTTGATCCCCGCTTCGCTGAGGGGTACAGAGGAGGTCGTGCCGGAGATGAACCAGAGGAGTTCGGCGAGGACGGCGCGCAGGAAGACCCGTTTGGTGGTTAGGAGGGGGAGGATCGGGGTGTATGGTTCTTCGGAGGTGGTGGAGGGTTTGGAGAGAGAGAAGCGCATTTGCGGAGGGGCGAAGATTGAGCGTGTGCCTGTGCCGGTGCGGTCCGGGCGGTGCTCGCCTTCTGCGAGGATGCGGCGGATTAGGTTCAGGTATTGGTGTTCTTCGTGGGTTGGGTCGTGGGGAATGGGCTGGGGAGTGGTGGTGGTGGTGGGTTGGGGAGTTGACTCCTGGGTGGGGAGGGTTTCGGCTGAGGGGGCCATTTTGTATAGTTCTCTATGATGACTTCTTCTTGATGTTTTGTGTTTTGTGTGTTGTGGTATTTTGATATGGGGTATAAGTGATGTGTAGAATGTGTCTGGGGTGAAGTGGGATGGAGGAGTAAATGCTGGGATTGACGCGCCCGCGACGCGCCACGTAGTCATGTGACCGTGTCGTCGGATGTAATATCCGATCTCGGAGGTACGATGTATAGATCTCATAGATGGAACAGTAGCATACGACTCTATTCAACTGGTATCTGGTATCTTACTCCATCAAATCTACTCCCACTCCCCGCAGTGCAGTCACTACCCACTCCGGGTAATTCGTCTTCTCTCCATACAACTTCCCAAAGAAGTCGCGCAAAAACGCCGGGAACCGGTCCTCTATGATGGCCTGTCGCGCCGATCCCATCAACGACAGCAGATAGTGCACGTTGTGCATCGTAAGCCTATTCATTAGTACACATCATACCATACACACTCTGGACTGGCACTTACAGATGCGCTCCCACGGTTTCCTTTGCCGCCAAATGGTGCAGGTATGCCCGCGTAATGCCCAGTCCACCCTTCTCCTTCGGGAGACAGATGCTGCAGGTGCAGCCCTCCTGCACCGGCCGGAAGTCTTCTGCAAAAGACCGGTGTCGCAGGTTCAATGTCCCTGTCGGGACCACGGCGTTGCCGAAGCGCTAAAGAAATCAGTCAAGGTACATCAGCCAAGAAAATAAAACGTACAGCCGTCCGTGTCGGCCAGACACAATCAAACATGTCTGCGCCGAGCGCAACTCCCATGATCAGATCCTCCGGATAGCCCTAACCAGGTCAGCCTGCACATACACCCTCTGAAATGAACAACCTACCACTCCCATCACATATCGCGGCTTCTTCTCCGGGAGCAGTCCCGTACAAGTATTCACCCTAACCTATTAGCCCAAACCCACATAGACGAAAAAGTGTACAACATACACCCTGCAAAAGTCCTCCTTCGCCTCACCACCAGAAAGACCACCAATGGCAATTCCCGGTGTATCTCGCGCCACCATCTCCTCGCAGCATTGTTTCCGCATCTCCAAATCCAGTCCACCCTGGATAATGCAAAACAGATTCTGCCTCTCCGGGTACTTGTGTGCATCAATACAACGATCCAACCAGCGAACAGACCGCTCCATGGCTTCGTAGATTCTCGCCTGGTCCGGCGAAGTGGTTGCGATCACGTCGTCCAATTGCATAATAATATCGGATCCGATCGAATTCTGTAACGAGATGGAATGTTCGGGGGTGAGCAGCCTTCAACAAGAAAAACTACCATTAGCTTTTCGCCAACCACAAACACAGCCTACCCCGAGAGGAAAGGGGATAACGAACATCGGTGTGCCATCATGAGGACTCAAAAACCGTACACCCTCCTCCGTAACAGTCGCAAGTTTAAGCAGGGACACCATTTGGAATCTGCGCTCCGTCAGTCAATTACAACCCCACGAAGGTATAGTTTCCACAGAGTGAAATCAAGCGCACCCTCCACTATCCGTAAGAATATTCCGATCCCATCCCTGCAACTTATGCGCCCCGCCTACGGCATCCAGCACCGCCTGTCCGGGTTTCAAACCAAGGTGGTAGGTATTATTCAGACAGAGCTGACAGCCCGTCTGGCGGAGCTGGTCGTACGTCAAGCCCTTCAGGGAGGCTTGGGTCGCGACGGGCATAAAGATAGGGAGGGGGACATCGCCATGGGGGAGGCGGAGGGTACTGGCGCGTGCTTTGGTTGTCTAGGTATAGATAGTAGTCAGCATACGATGATTTTTTCAACAGTGTTGAAGTAGCGAGCATACTGAACACTTGGCATGTAAGTCAAAGGTCAATGCCGAGGGCATGGGTTTGCGCGTGGGCGTGGTGGTCGTGGCAGTCGACATGGTTGCGATAGTAGGAGCCCCGCTCGGAGCTGGAGCTGGAGCTGGAGCTGAAGAGGGGATGATGCGGGCAAGGGTTGATGTTGTTGCCGATTTATATAAGGTTGTAGGGGTGGTGGATAGTATGGTGCCTGAGCGGCAGCTTCTTATCCAATTCTGTGCGGTGACTCGGGCATACATTCATGAACTACCCAGAAGCATGGGCATTGTCTGTCTGTCAGCGACTCTTTTTGTCTTTCTTGTCTTGGATCAATATCAGTGGTGTTTGTCTTGTTTGTATGTTTTGCATCAATTTGTATTATACCAGGAATGCTGTCACGGCCATACAGAATTACAATACGGGCATCTTCCCCGCATTTACTCCGTCTCCCCCATTTCATAGTATTGCCGGTCCCTGCGGAGGTCCTTCGATGTGGAGGATGCCCTGGAGAAGACTATCTATCCTCATCATTTTGAATTTCCTCCTCACATCTGTCTACTACGAGCGCATTCTCACCTGCTCAAGAGAATGAAAGATTACAAGCCCAATTCTTTCCTTCCAATCAATCAATGGCAAACAAACCTTGCATACCCAACTGACGCGCCCGCAGCAAAAGGAACTTCCGCTCAACTGAGCCAATTTTGCCGATCAGCCACTAGCAAGCAGCCATGCAGCTTAAGTAGCCTTTGGGGATGGCGGTCTGCCTCCGGTTCGGGGCTAGCTAAGCTGGACTGAGTTGGAGTCAGCCGGTCTGTCGGTCTTCTCGCGTGGAGTTTTCTGCACTCTCTTTTCCTGTCTGTCTCCCTCTGACGCACGGTCGAGTCACGGAGATTTACGTGGTGATCTATTGCGACAAGGGGTGCTGCTACTGATTCACCATTATTGAGCTTCACGACAGACCTGTCTCGCTCAAGACATCACAATGAGTGGGGAAAAGAATTTGGACCACGCTGAGAGCGTGCAGGATGTTGAAGTTGCTCCGCAGGTGCGCTTTCTAGCTCTCCTCCTACTCACATCACAGTCTTCTAATGGCAATTCAGGTAACGCAAGAGAGCTATACTGGAATAGATCTCAGCACTCGCGAGAAAGCCCTGGTCTGGAAGCAAGACCTGCGAATTGTGCCACTCTGCGCGGGCATCTATCTTCTCTGCTATCTGGATCGTTCCAACATAGGTAATTGACATCCTAGGGCATGCAGTATAGTATACTGACAGACTAGGAAATGCCAAAATCCTCAACCAAGACACCGGCAACGACCTCCTCTCGGAGACGCACATGACTTCATACCAGTACACGTAGGTACCTCTGCTGTCAAGTTGACTGTGCAACTGCTAATCATACAGTGTCGCACTCATGGTGTTCTTAATCGCGTATGCGCTGTTCGAAGTGCCCTCCAATTATCTGCTCAAGAAGTTGAAGCCCAGCGTAAGTCATCCCCAGCCCAGTCAGAGCAAGGCTAACGAGAACAGAGATGGATCGGATTCCTCATGCTGTCCTGGGGAGCTACCACAATGGGCTTGGGCGGCTCGCACAACTTCGCCCAAGTGACTGGTATCCGGTTCCTGCTTGGAGGTAATAGATTTAACATCGACTTCTGCGGAATCTGCTGACCCTGACATGACAGCCACGGAGGCCGGCCTTTTCCCCGGACTCGTCTACTACCTGACATTCTGGTATCGCAATTCAGAGCGGTCCATGCGCGTCGCTCTCATCCTAGCATCTGCCACCCTCGCGGGTGCATTCGGCGGTGCCATTGCCTATGGCGTAGGACATATGAACGAGGTTCGCGGGTTGTCAGCATGGCGATGGCTGTTCATCATCGAAGGCGCTCCGTCGTGCGCCTCGGCATTCCTCGTTTGGTTCTTCCTCCCTGACTATCCCGAGTCGGCGTCGTGGCTCAGCCCGGAAGAGAAGGAACTTGCTATCCACCGATTGAAAGAGGAAGGCTCTCATGGAACAGCGAAAGCTATGAGCTGGGAAGAGGCAAAGGAGATCCTGACGGAATGGAGGCTATACGCGCACTATATAGTTAGTCCCCCCAGTGCATATCAGCGACAGACCCTAACAATGATGGTATAGGTATATTTCGGCATCTCGACCCCCTTCTCCAGTCTTTCCCTCTTCACCCCTGCCATTGTCAGTGGCCTTGGATATGCGGATTTGCGGGCCCAGCTCATGACAGTACCGCCATGGGCTGCTGCCTATGTGGTGACTACTGTCGTTGCATGGTCCGCCGACCACTTCAACAGGTATGTAGTCACTGCTTCAAACCAGAGCAATACTGATAAATGAACCGAAACACAGCCGTGGTCTGCATTCCGCCCTCTTTGCCTTTATCGGAGCCATGGGTTTCCTCGCATCTGCCGTTCTTCCCGCAGACGCATACTTGGTACGCGCAAGCATTTAACCCAATCCAGCCATTATCCAGACCATCCACTAATTCGTGTCACAGCACCGATACGGATGTCTCGTAGTCGCAGCCAGTGGCTCATTCGCCTGCATCCCGCCCTTACTCGGCTGGCTATCTGCCAATATCCGCTCGACAGCAGGGACCGGCCTAGCTATTGCATTGAACGTGTCATTCGGGGCGCCGGGACAAATCGTAGGGGTGTGGATATACAAGTCCGACGAGGAGAAGAAGGGTTATCCCACGGGACATTGGACGAATGCGGCGCTGCTGCTGATGGTCACGGCGGGGTGTATTCTGCTGCGACTCTATTATGGATGGAGGAACAGGGGCACCAAGGGTGGTGAAAGGTTCGCTTATTGATTGATTGACTGCATGCTAGTTATCAGGTTAGTATATCATGAATAGTATACAATTGAAGTTAGGGGGGTTCTGTCAGACTGGCGAGTCTTCCTGTATTGGAGACACATACTCACCAGCAACAATTCTTCATATCCACCATATTATTTCCCAGGTTCTTCTCAGATGGATTCAGCACCACTCGGCCGCCAATTGTGCAATTAGAGTAATTCGTGCCCAAGTCTCGAGAGGTAGGACGGTGAACGAGTCATGCTAGTGCGAAAAGGAAAAAAGCAAAATGGACTAGAAAGAAAAAGGCAGTTAGTTCTCGCCAACTCAAAACAAGGAATCCGGTGGATGCCAATTGGAGCAACTGTGCCCCATATTGCAGAGAAGACTGTTTCCAAAAGTAAATAGCAGACGCCATGGCATACCTAATTGCCATCTACCGTTTGGTGTGAAGGGTGCGCGGGTCCCACGGAGAATAATAAATGAATGATTGGCATGCGAACCATGGAACCGGAGAGACTGGCGGGCGGGCGGGCACAACACGTGAAGGAAATAAGGTTAAGCTCAGGGCCATGACGGGTTGCTAAACCAGAGGTCTGGTTTGCCAATATTCAGTAGGTAAGAATAAATAAAGTAAGGTTTCCCTTCTCCTGGAGGGTTATACGGGTCAGCAACCACTATTGAACACCACCCGCTAAGCACTATCCAGACCTGGCATCCCAGGGGTTTGGGTGCTGTGGATATTTCCGCGTCTGACAAAACTCCCGAACTGGCGGTGGGACCTGAGGGTCTTCCACTTTTCTTTTCTTCACTTAGCGCTGACGGACTGATTGACTGGGCTGGTCTTGAGGAACTGCTCGGTTCCCAAATAGAAAGATAACCAAAAAAAATATTTAAATTGAAGCATGACTTCATTCAAAAATAGATGGGATAAATATGAAAAAATAAAAAGTAAAAAAATTTGAACCCCGGCAGACATTAGTCTCTACACCAATCCATGGAGGGGCTATTCCCAACCAGGCACTGTCGCCAAAAATAAGAAAGACACAACGGTCTGGAATAGATGAAAAGAAAACAATTCCCGAGATGTTCCCTCAACTCCGCCCATAAACGCTGTGAGAACTGATTTGGAAAAGAAGAGAAAGATTTTTTTTTTCCTTTTCTTTTTTGTTGACTTGTCAAATTCCCTCCCTCACCTGCCAGCATTCAGTTGGCGCACAGCAAGTCGCTTCTGCTCCGCACTGACGATCGCTTGTCCAGTATGCATGGGCGATGGGCGCCTCTCTGCTTCATGGCCAAGCGGGCATAGGAGGGAAAGTAAACAATAAGAAAAAAAAGACCGGCAGTATGAATCGCTACCATGATGAAGGAGGAAAGAGAATAAAGGCCTCAAAACTAACTTGGTCAAACTGTCAAAAAGCTCGCACATCGCACGAATCTGTTCTGTCGTCCTAAAGCATTCGTTCGGGGCCCGACTGTCGGTTTTTAGAGAACTGGCGCAGATGACAACAGGACTGTCAAATGCGCTCGCCGCCTGCGGATTGAATCAAACCAATATGACCGGACCATCCGAGCCGACTCCGGCAAGGGCACACTGCAGAACAGACAGGGGCCAAGGTTCATCCGCTCAACGGTAACCTTCTTCCCGCAGGAAGTGAGCCTCAGCCATGTCCACAATCCACCCCATACCGTTGTCGTGCCATTCTGCGTTGGGGAATAATCAAGGGAATCGAGCGGGGAAAGAGCAAACAAGTCTCGAGAACGAAGAGGGAAAGGTCAATTGTCGACATCCGAAGTGTTGTACATGTCTGCGAGACCCGAGGAGTAGGCATCAATCCGGATGGCGTCGTACATAACAAGCAAACTGAGCGTAATAAATAAAAAAATCATAGAAGAACCGGAATAGACGAGGGCGAGGGAGAGGAGAGAGACATGAGTCATTCTCCCAGTGAACATCCAGACAAGATCTAGAAATACAGCCTCTCGACGAACATCAAGGGGTGTTGGTCAACTTCCTCCAAGCGACCTCAGCAGCATCTTCTCGGGCATTGTTATCACCGTCGAAGAAGTATCGTCCCGGAATTATCCACGGGACTCCCGGGACACGGTGCTGAACGGTGACCTTGGAGGTCCAAGCTGTGCGACCTCCTGAACAGCGACACACCCGTCAGTATAACCAGACCTTTTGCTTGAAATGAGGAGGCTCAAAAGTCGGTGAAGCAGAGCTTAGCTTCGCTATCACAAGCACACTGTGGGCAACAGCAAGCAGTGAGGGGCAATGAAAGGACAAGGAACTCCCAACAACGAGGGGTAATCAGGAGAGTGGACGGCTGGGGGGGGGGGGGGGATAGGAAGAAAAAGCTTCTCACCTCGACGATCAGATTCAAAATTGTAAATCGGCTCCTCCAATTTGTTCTCTAGGCAGTATACTTTGTGAGGGAATCAGGGTTAGTTGACTTGGACGAAGAAGGGGGCCGCCGTAACGGCTAAGTCGAAAGTGCAGAGAGGAAGATTATTGCAGCGGAGTGGGGCATACTTCTAAGTCTGTCCTGCCATATCCTGCTTTCCTTTGCGGCCTGCGAAGTCTTGGTGGCCATGATGAAGGATGTGTGTGTGTATTTTTCGTAGCAGAGAAAAACAATTGGTAAGAATGACTGGCTTTGGGTTTTCACCAAAGAGAAATCAAAGCGCAGATCTGAATTGGGTTCGATATCCCACAACGGTTGGAGAACAAAACTCTCTCACACGGCAGACAATACTTTACACCCTGAGTAATTGAAAATAATGGGAAGGGGGGTTTTCGACCACACAACACCAATGGATGGTCAGATCGGTCAAAGTAGAAAATGAATAGGACTAATGAGGGTTCAAGATGAAAAGATAGAAAATTTTTGCCCGGCTATGTTGCTTCGTCTTGACTTTGCTTGGGGAAGTTTGCGAACTGGTCTGCCCTTTCAATCGAACAGCGTCGATAGACCTGGGAAGCGGGGAGTCATATAAACTGTGGGCCATCCCTCCCAAACCCCAAAATGTCACTGTGCAAGCAGGACCAGTTTGGCGTGACAAACACGGAACCTAATCATCAAACCTAACGGACGGGCTTATGCATGCCGATGTGGACATGGCACAGTGTCAGCAATTTCTCCCCCTCCTTATCCTCCTCCACTCAGGGAACGCCAGTTGCATGGAGTACATGCGGATCATTTTGAGGCTGCAAGCTGGAACGGGCCGGCGCACGCCGATTGAATGTGTGCCCTTGAAGAAACGCCAGGAGACAGGGAATAGGACCGCTAGTCTCCACCTAGGCCAGATCTACTGACAGACAGGGGGTTGTGATGGGGGGATAATCCAAGACAAAGAAATGAAGCTGTGATACAGGGGGTAAAACCGAAAATCTGCCAGTTCGCAGCCAGTGTTGTTTGACAACTCAGAAAGGACGCCTGGACTCCCGGTCATCGTGGCTCGAGTTCTGTATCTCCTGTGCCGCAAACGATGTATACATCGGGTAGGAACAAGCCACTCGCCTCATAGACGCTCTTCAGGAAGGAGGACCGTCTCTTTCTGGAAGGCATGGGACGGTTGACGGGGAACCTGAGAAGGCCTAGTAGTTGCCCAAAAGCGGAGGAAGGGGACCCATAGACCGAATAGTGACGAATCGAAGCCAGAGTATAATTTTATGTTGACCAGTTGGGCCACTCAGAATATTGGAAGCGGGCCCAAAGACCAGCGTGCCAGCTCATCAAAAAGACTCGAATCAGAAAAATTCGAGCCATTGTCAATTTTTAGACCCATCAAATGGTTACCCTCAGCCCTAGAACGAAACGGTCATTGACCGGGCCGCTCTGCATGGGTACTTGTTATCGGGAAGGGGGCTGCAGATTCCAGGGTGGCCAGAGCTTGCTTGATGGCATCACTATAACCCGGAAGGGGGAAAAAGCGAAACCTTCAGCAGGGGTCTGGAAACAGAAAATAATGTTGGAAGGCCAGCTTGTGCATCAGAATCACTCTGAGGGAGACACAAATTGCCAGCGAAGAGCGAGCTGGGTATGCTTGACCCAGACCATTTCCGGCAGCTGAGATGCCATGATTCGTTGCTTTCTTCTGGCATTGTGTTGGGCATTCATACGTGCATCATTTCAGTTCAATCTCTCTTCGCTTGCAATATGCGACTACTTGCGAACCACCTTAATGGGGAAAGGGAAGGGGGAGGGGGGGGAGAAGAGAGACCGGGGGGGGTGTTGTGTTAATTATTTTTTTTCTCTGTTAGTTTATTGGAAGCAGCAAGGAAATCGTGGAAAGTGATGAAGAACCTGCATAAGCAAGCAAGATTGATAACCAGCGCGCCAAACAACGGGGAAGGCTGGAACGTTTCCACGAACCGCTTTTCGAGGCGGCGACCAGCCCGTTGATTCGACGCGCCGTTGCGTTTCTTTTTTGGCGACGAGCCTCGATCTGCCCCGCATCATCGTAGTTTGGGGCGGAGTTTCATCTGGAGATGGAGTTGAGTAGAGTATTAGAACGATTGCTGGGCAGTGGTAGAGGAGATGGTATCGAAGGATAGAAGAAGTTATCCAGTTTCCAGTACTCATGTCACTGTCCCGTAACATATTGGAATAGTAGTAGTAGTAAGTAGTACCTCTACCCGGGGGGGAATGTGTACCTGGCTGCCACTCAACTCCGTCACTTCCCTTTCTGGTGTACATTCATCAGCACAGCAGCACTATCTTCTTGGATAATTTTTTAAATTGTTTTCCCCTTTCAAGCCTAGCCAGATCATGCATGTTGTCCTCTTCGCTTGCCATCTGATCTGGTCCAGACCAGGGGTTGAACAAGTCAGGCAGACAAGGAACGAACTATAATCGCGGGTCCTGTTCCCCGGCCGGGACAGCAAGAGTCGACAGCTAGCTAGCTGGCGGGAATAATTAAAATAAAAAGTCCAAGGTGGCTGGCTGGCTAGGCATTAAGTTCATGAGATATGCAGCATTATAAATTGACATGCGTAAGCGTCATCCCCAAGATCAATGCTGATCATAATTCAAAATAGTACCAGGAAGATGCCAGCAGAGGGAAAAGGTGAGGCTGAAACAGGCAGCCAACTCAGGTTCACACCACCACCACCACCCACTTGCCTAGTACTACTAGTAGTAAGTACTGCTAGGTAGTAAGTAACTACTAAACTACATCCAGCAAGCACCACTGCCACCACCACTACTACCATCACCAACACCACCGTCAACCACACACCCCCCCCTCATCCGAACCTGCACGACCCTCCGGTTCCTGTAACACATCATCGCCAATCATGCCGGTCTGTCCTTCCGGCAACCGCCCAAATGTACCACCCCCTCTTCCCCTCAGCTGCGCAAATACCAAGAAGTAAACAAGAAAAATTTAGAGCACATGAGCCAACCAAAATTCAATGCGAACCACCCCCCTGCCAATTCCCAATGAGAAAAAGAAAAAAAAAAAAAAAGAAAAAGGAAAAAGGAAATCCCATCATCATTTGCGGTCGTTATCGTCGTTAGAGCCAAGTGGTCGGCTAGGGACCCCTGTCAATGAAAAACTGCGCCGGTTGCAAACCGGTCTTTCCCCTCACAACACGATGGCATGACGTGTTGCCGCCGTGTCGCCCTTGACCATCCGTTTTTCCTCCATCGATAGCCTATCATTCTTTATGCGGACCCTCGTCGGTGGAACACCTCATCGAGAAATCGCCGGGGACCCATGAGCTCAATACTCTTCGAAAGGGTTGATCGCATCGGCTGGATGAATTGGGACGGTCTCTTCGTGTGCCATCGGCGGCGAATGCAATCGTCAACAAAAGATATTAGGCCTGTGGCAACAAACACACTGTACACTAGTCAGCCCCAAACTCTAAAAAGGAAGACCTTCGACCCGACACTAAGTAGAGGGAAATTGAATTACTTACTCGGCGACGTCGGGCATCTTCTCATACACTGACGGGTCACTGATCCACATGGATGATGGTGGAACCCATCCTCCCTTTTTCTCCTCCTCAGCTGCCTCCATCGGGGTCAGGATCTCTGGGACGATATGAGCGACGGTCTTGGACGTGCGCGTGTTAACCAGGTGATAGGAGACTTCGCGCAAGTCTCCATCTTTCCGACACTCGCGTCTCCATTGGTACCGGGTCGACCAGTACTCAAATTCATATCGCTTGGAGAGACCTGCACCTCGGCGCCTCAGCTCTACGTGAGCATAATTTGAAAATTCGAGTAACGTGCTATCGGTTAGCACAAAATGGCGATCCCCGCCACCTCGGTGTTCTGAATGCTTGTCCTCGAAATATTCTTCATCATCTTCCGCCGACCTATAGCCCGAGTCCTGGCGCTTATGCTCGTGGCTAGGCAGTGATCCGTGGCCACTTGAACCCGGCCGCAAGCTAGCCAGCACACTACCCCACGACCGTCGAAACACCGGATGCCTGTCCGAACTCGATGCGACAGGCCGTCGTTCTGAGTGGCACACTTCCCGCCCAGAGTCTCGACAGTAGCGTCGGAAGGAGCACTTTCGCGTAAACAGGTCATACATGCGAAGATGGAACAAAGTTACATCTTGCTGATATCCACCTCTTTGCGGCACCATCGTGTCGACGCGGAGGTTCATGTTTCCATCGAGTGTCGCATCGTCGTGTCGAATCAGGAGTCGTCGAGAGGAAGGGAATAGCTGCCCAAAAGTCGACGGGTCGGAAGGGACAACATCTGTTGAGAACACGTCCAGCTGACGGTCGATTACTTCGTAGCGCGGGGTCTCTGGAGGATCATCTTCCGACGGGATCGTAGAGGCGTAGGTCGACACCGAGGCTTTAGGATCTTCTTCTTCATCGTAAATGTCCATGTCTATACCTCCTCTGTGAAGGGGAGTGGGTCGATCGCTGTAGATCGTAGGGGCCGTGCTTTTCGAGCGTTCCGAGACATCACTGTTAGTGGAACTGGAACTGCCACCGGTCCTCGAACCATTCCGGTAAGACGATGCACCATGGGATCCCATGACGGCGCTAATGTGATAGGGAGCCGTCGGATAGGTTGTGAAGCGATAATAACCAAGCAGGCGTGCAAGGATGGTGGCGTATAGTTTGGGTATCCTTCTGGCCGGTCGTAGAGTGACAAGAGACTGTTTCGATACCCGAGCCGATCCGACAGTAACACTTTAATCCTAATCCAGGCAAGCTTAAGGGATAAGTTGCATATAGGGGGTGGGAAAGGAGAATATCAAAGAGTGTGGTAGCGAGTTAAGCACACAGGATGAGGTAGGGATAAATATGTTGTATTTCAATCATAGCCTGATCTCGTGGTCCAAGCAATGTTTTCCCGTACAAGAAGCAGTCCCAGCCGTCTCAGACACCGTACGTGAGGAGATTTTCGGGAAAAGCAGTGCACAATGAGGCAAAATTCATCCAAAAGCAGGATAATTTTGAGTCAGATGAAGAGGAGGGGGATGTTTCGGCGGCAGGGACAGGCGAGATTGAACGGATAGATAGAGGGTGAGAGAGGGATTGGAGGGGAGGGAATTGGCGTAAGAATAAACACGGGTGTAGAATAATAATAGGAACAGTAATCGTGAATCGGGACAAAGAGCGGGCAGGAATCCGAGGTCAAGATCAGGCTGTGAACTGAACTGAACTCAGCCCTGGAACAATCCGAGAGGGGTGAGAAAGCGAATGAATGGAGGGAATGTGGAAGGGGGCCGTGGATCATAGCAGATGACGCCAGGCTTTGCAGCACAAGGGAGGGTTTCAGGGTATGAAGCGACCGAGATGACACACGGCATCCTCACCACCTACATACAAGTGAGTGGGAGGGAAAGGGAAATGCGCGTGGCGCAGAAAGTCCGTCGCAACGGAAGAGAGAAGAGAGCCAAAGGGCAAAAAGCACGGAATGGAGGATGGGAAATGAACGCCTGGCGAGGGCAGCCACGTCGGCCAGCGGAGAACCAACCAGCCAACTGATGGATTGACTGACTTGGCCATCTCTCACTGCTCTCTCTCCCTCTCACATTCCTGTTGGTTGACCCAGTTGCTTCCTTTTTTTAAACCTTTTTTGGTCATCGGAATTTGTTCCTTTTAGCAGAAAAGGAAAGAAATAGAGAGAAAAAAAAAATAAAAGAAAAAGGACGAAGCATTAAACTTTATCTACAGCACAAAGTTTCAGATTGTGCTTTACTCTTCCTTACCCACACTAATAGTGCGGGTGATGCTGTACTGGTGATGCTGGCAATATTCTCGTTGTTCTCGGAATCAGCAGATCCAGCCGGTACACAATTCTTCTAAAGGCAAGACTGACTGACTGACTGACTGACTGATCAGCAAGGATTCTGCCTACAGCCTTGACTCAACTGCCCTTGAGACCTTGGCTGACGGTAGTAGCTACTACTACTACTACCAAGTGACCTCAACTGCAAAGACAGTCCATGCGCATCTACAGAGCCCCAAGCATCATTGTTATGTCTCAGACTATGGCTGCTACATCATCAGCCTAATTGGGATGACTCGTGCCTTATTCCGACCGCTACGACCACGAGGTTCTAGAATCGCCCAGACAAGGTTTATACTGCTTATCTTGAGTTACCTTTCCCTTGCAAAGGCATTTCTCGGCAGGTCTTTTCCTTTTTCTCCTGTGCGTCCAGGATATTCTCCGAGACTCCCAAATGCGGACATTTCCTGACTGGTGCCGTAGCCCAAGACAGTCAAAGCCTGTTTATATGGGAATTCTACCGTATAGCTAAGGTCGCAGCAAGAAGGTCGACGGAAGACACGATCCGGCGCAGACTGGGCGTTGTCCCTGCAGGGAATCGGCGACTTACTTGGTGCTTCGCCCGCGGTGTCGAGTGGGAAATGTTCATTGCTGACCGAACGCTGGATGGGAGAATTGCCGACAACCTATCAACAAACAATTCGTCTGCTTAGCTTTTCTTTTTCTTGCAGTGTGAAAATAGTACTTTGTCACCGGAGACAAGGAGGTAAAAAAATAAACGCAAAACCAGGGAAATACCAATGGTGGTCAAGTCAAGTCCACAACATCTATCAGATCGATGCCTGACTATACAGTACTTAGTGACCCAACGGTGGGAAACGGTACCATGGAACCGACTGGGGTCGCCTCTTCGGATCGGACCGAATGAATAATCGCCCATGCTCACTCTCTGTCTTCCCCTTCAGGCATTTCGATCAATCTCGCCACATAACCAGCGAAGTTGAGGGTAAAGGTGGTGCGACACCTCAGATATACAGATCACCGGGGAATTACATGTGAGAAGAGGCGACTTTTGGAGGCGAAGACGTGGGGAGATGGATTCCGGGCTTGGGGGGCTTCTGTGTTGTCTTTTTCCCACCCAAAAACTCAAACACGAACCCTATTCCGGTTTCTCTCCTTGACGACCCCCACAACGATGGGGCTTCCCAAGTGGGGCGCGGTCAGTGCCCTTGCCTCGCTTGTCTATGGATGCCTCTATTTCCTCTCTTCTCGCTCTCCCTTCTCCATAGGAAAAATCGGAGATGGTTTGACATTCCACAGTCGCTTAAATGGACACCTGAAATTATGATCATCTTTCTCCCGTTTCTCGCCAATCAATTCACTGTGCGCACGGGAGATAGCGACACCAAGGCATCAGTGCAGTCAGTCAGTCTACTACTAAATTAAGCATCCATCGGATACTTCCTAATCAGGTAAGTGAACAGCAATTCACATTACTACTACTCCGTAGTACTAGATAGCAGATAGATGATACCCAGTCCCTTGCACCATACATGCACCCGAGGTCTGAAGTGATCTGCTGTTGCAGAACCAACACAAGAAGTACTAGTAGAATACTGTGTTTGCATAATACGTCACCCTGATTGTTGTGTTCAATCACTCCCGTATCCTCTCTCCCTACGCAATATCCACGCTGTCAACAGCAACCATGCCATACCCTTCTTCTCTTAGTGACAGCCCGCTGCATAGCAGCATCATTTAGACCATCTAGAACCGGAACTATCGGACCGACCTAAAACCGGTATCGTAGATCAACATGTAAGCTGACGGCTGACGGTGGTACAAGATTCCAACAATGCCACTGGCACTGACACTGACAATTGCAATTCGCTTTCTGCCTTGGCCAATCCATCAATCCATGAATCAGCGCTGGTATGTCAAAGGCGGGAAAGATGGAGAAGGAGGAGGGGCTATCTACTAAGTATTGACTTGGCTGGTACATACCAATACGTCACAGTCACACCCGGAGACATCATCAACATAACATGTCTGCCTGATGAGAATCTACCGAATGCATTTTATTCCAGCAATTGTACTAACGATTGACATCATATCAATAGCATTGAAATTCCATTTCTTCCATGCCCTTTTTGAATAAATCAACCTGCATCATGAAACAGATAAGATTTGTAAACACGTATACTATCAAATTTCAGAAAGTTTAGTATCTATATATCACTATGCACTATGCATACCACATAATAGGAGCTTGAAAAGGGGGATTAAAGACTCCATCAATGCCCTAGGCTACTAACTAGTGTCTTCATAAATCCCATCGAAGCTGGAATTGAGTCTTCTCAGCCTACTACCACATATCGACATACAATTAGTAAATATACTCCCAGAATCCAGTCTCGGTAGGATATATACGTCCGTTCAATTGACAGTACGCTTGTATTCTCCTTGGCAGCTAGCGACTAGTCGTAGTAGTTCTAGTAAGTATATATATATATATATCAATTGCTCACTGCCCTCTTCATAAAACTGAAACATACCAAATTGCCATACGTAGTACTGATATCGTACGGCCAGTGAGTTGAAAGTTGAAACAAGAAACAAAATGGAACTCTTTACTTCACCTTTGCAACTTCGGTTTCTTCGTACTTCGCTCTTTCAAGATCACAGAGGGTTCATCATCCAGCTCGATGATACGTAGTATAAGTGAACTATGCATCAAACATGTTCTGGTAGGTGGGAATCTCACCCTTCTATATCTAATAATTTTGGGAATTTTTGATATAGAGATCCAGCTGCTTTATGGTTTACAAATGTAGACAGCATTGGAGAATTTGGGTTGGGGGGAGGGGCTATGATTCTGTAGCTGGGTGCGGGCATAGGAGAGATTGATTATAGATAAGAGATCTACAGTGGATAGAATAATGTGTGAAGATGATCGCGTCATGAAGATACTTACTCTACAAATCCATGCGGGTCGCCACCTTCCCTATGTGCCCAAATCAATTGTAGGTCTTGGTCTATCCTACCTTATATACAGGATCTATATCCCCGCAGGCAGTAAGTAGACATCCCACCGACGCCAATATTACAAGAGATAAATATTCAAATCAGTCCCGAAACATACACCGTGAATCAAACGCATCGAAGCTCTGTAGAACTGCAAAGTTGTGAAAGTTGACCTGCATTTGTCAGAAGTTCGAGGTCATTTCGACCAACGACTCACACCTGCAACCACAGCGGTTGAGGCAGTTCGTCTCCGGGCTGAATCATCGCTTCCTGACGGCAAGCCTTTGACCCAGCCGGTGAGGATACGGGTCCTGCTCGACTGCCTGGGGCTGGCGGGTAGAAGCCAACGTAAGCCTCGCGGCGGGCAGGTTCCCCGACGGTGACAGACCAAGTGTGCAAGCCGTAATATGACGCGATGGAATGGACGAGCCAGCGACTGAAGGTGAGAACATACGGTAAGTATGGATCGACGCTCTGGATAGATGATTCTACACTTACCCGAATCCAGCTGCCCGGTCGTCGACCAGGCTCTCAAACACCATCTTCTGTCCATCATGCTCATGATGAGCACTCATTGCCTCACGCATCTTTTGCAGTCGTGCTCTTCTCTGAGGCGAGTCATGCATCAGGCCGTTTCGACCCACAAACACGATCTCGTCTTCGGATTCACTGTCGGATGACTGTGGGGCATCTGCCAGACCCTCCTGCTTCAGTAAACCTTGCTTCTCGTTCCATCGTTGGATGAATTGTCTGATGTCTTCTTCAATATCCTGAAGTATACCACGTGCCGCACGTGCATGCTTTAGTCTCTGTCGCAACTCCTTAGGAACACGATGCTTCTCGGTCCGGGCCTCCATCTGCTGGGATGACCTATGGTCCAAACGCGCATAGTGGTTGTCCCAGAGAGGTGCAAGGTAGTAAGGCATAGGGTCGTGACGAGTGTGGGTGGCTTGGATATCCCAATCCTTGGAAGAAGGTGGCTCAGCCCACGGATTGTTCAGAAGACGATCTTTGCAAGAAGCACATCCTGTCAGCATCTATCGAGTGCAAAGACCAAGGCATGCCCGGCCTAGGAGAAGCGCGGAAGCCCAGCCAGTGGCGTGATTCCGATATGTCAAGACATACCATTCTCCCAACGCTGTCTGCGACGACTACCATCCTTTCCCTTCAACAAGGCTTCGCGCCTCTTGAGGCTATCACGGCGAAGCGGCTCGCGGCGCCGGAAGTTCACCGACGCCACCTGGGTCTCCTTGGTTGACTGGCCTAGGACCTTGACCTTAGGCGCGGAAGGGCTTCCCACTGTCGGTACTGGGTCGTCTAAGGGGATTGATAACGAGACTGTGGTGCCGCGCACGCCTGCGCGCGTAGGAGTGGACTGGGAAAAGACCACATTCGAATCGGCGATCGGTACTGACTCCGAGAGAGTCAGACTCTCCAAGGATGCAGCTGCCTGTTCAGTCCAAGCGGAGATGGCGCGAGCCTGCTGCGGCGAGAGAGATCCTCTCGGATTCGTTTCAGATGGGAAATTCGGATGAATGGCCATGGTGAGAGCGCAACGCGGTTCGGACGGGTGTCGATAACGGATAGGCCTATGGGACAGGAGAACCGGGATGACGGGGGCGGTTAAGCACAGAAAGGGTGTCGCAGCCTGAGGCGATGGTATCAAGTAGTACTCCAGGGAGGGACCACTAAGGCAGTGACTGACTTCTGGAGAAGAGCGACAAGAATCGGGGGAGGAGGGGGGTTGGACGAAGGGAAGCCCTGCTCTCAGATAAGAGGAGATAACCGCCGCCTGCAGTCCGGTCGCGTTCGGCGGTCGAGCCCAGTCGGTACAATACGGTAAGCGCTGAGAATTCCGGCCTCGGATCCACCAGTTGACTCCCACTGGGGCACGAGAATCTCGAATGGCTGGTCATTGGATGCCCTTGACGCTTACCCTAGCCCTACCTGCCTGAATGGGATCTGAGACAGGAACCTTCTGTGAGTCATCGTGACTGCTAGTGGCGCCCTGATTCGCGAGCCGTGTGCTTCACGCGACAGGCGACTATCCGCATCACCCGTGGCGGTGATGTAACAACCCTTGAACCTTGGAAATGGGACCCTCGGATTGTCATCCTTATCATTCACATACTATCCCTCACCCAGGCCTGTGTATGTGCTTTATGACAAGGCGATGTGGAACACCTCAGTAAATCGCTCTCCAAAGCAGCAACGTGCGAAAGACCCTAATAATACACCCGTATAATGGCTCTCGGACACACGCCCCTCATTAGACTCAAAGCCCTTTCGGTGAACGATATGTCTGCTCGTTTGGCGACCTTGTTTACTTTCGATCAGATCGAATATTGAGCAGGAACTACTAGTAGCCTCAGATAACTGGGAACCTACCAACGGTAGTTGTAAATTCCTAAGACATTAAAGTCACCAGTGGTGGTTATCAATGCTTGTAAGATAGAGAGCCTCTCATCAGAAGGAGCTTGGTGCCTCAGGTATCAACCCCACGATTCGCGGCAGCCAGCAATGATCCGGGCTCAGGCACACAGACTCGTGACGGTCGCACAACGGGACCCTACATTAGCATGGCATGCTACAAGGGTCGGCTTATGGGACAAAAGCAGTGTCTGCCTTGATATTGTCTCAGTGGACATGCTAAGCCCCTTTTCACCATATTGTGTATAAGTTAGTGCAATAGAGTATAGTACAGGTGCTTCCAGGTTGGATGGTAAACGGACCCGCTGCCAGGGGCGGCTAGTTTGCCTTGATATTGGTCCAGGAACCATTTAAGAGTCAACGGCTACAAGTCAAGTCAGACCATCTATCAATAGTGCGGGATAGCAGAGAGTCGGATCGGAGTCTCACAGGCATCCTTGGCGGTCGAGGAGTGATGAGTTGTGCGACCAGCGCGTGTTCCTTATTTAAGCCGCGCGCGCACCTCTGACGCAACGGTCTCAAAGGGGGGTTCTCAGCTCTTAGGTTGCATGTTCGGCTGCATCCAATTCGACCTCTCCGTGTCTGTCTAGCATCATCCCGAATCTTATCGGAGCAGTCCTCCGGTTAAGTTAATATTGCAAAGCAGTCCTCCTCTTCTGCCCAGCTCAGTCCTCGGCCTTCTGTGACCCTTGGAGCCTTATCAATTGCCGACAGGTATTCGGGCGGGTCAGCCTTGGACAACTCATTAACTTGACAGTGCAGAGGTTCATCAGCAGCAACTGTACTATTTGATTTCCTATCATCATTATTGATCATCATCTTATATCCTTATCTTCTCTCTCCATCAATCTATTGAGCTGGTAGCTTATCGTAGACAACATGAAGCTCTCAATAGCTCTCGCACTCGGTGCAACGGCTTCGACGGGGTTGGCTGCCGTGGTACCGCAGCAAGAACCGCTGATAACCCCTCAAGATCCCCCAACCCATCACCATCAGGAGAAGTTCTTGATCGAGCTGGCTCCCTATCAGACGAGATGGGTGACTGAGGAAGAGAAGTGGGACCTGAAACTGGTATAGCAACATTTCTCGTTTCGTTATTGTCACGATAGCACATCTTACTAATATCTCGTTGGATGCTCCATAGGATGGCGTGAACTTCATCGATATTACTGAAGAGCGAAACACCGGGTTCTACCCGACATTGCATGCCGGTAGCTATGTTCACTATCCGTCCACGATGAAGCATGCAGAGAAGGTGGTCCCCCTTCTGCGGGGTCTCTCGAAGGATAACATGGAGCAAAATCTCAACAAGTTCACCTCCTTTCACACTCGCTACTATAGGTCGTCCACTGGTATTGAGTCTGCAAAGTGGCTATATAGTAGAGTTTCCGATGTCATTGAGCAGTCAGGTGCAGCAAAGTACGGCGCGACTGTGGAGCAGTTTGCTCACTCATGGGGCCAATTCAGTATCATTGCTCGCATCCCAGGCCAGACCAACAAAACTGTCGTCCTGGGTGCCCATCAGGACAGCATCAATCTGTTCCTTCCCTCTATCCTAGCGGCACCTGGTGCTGATGATGACGGAAGTGGAACCGTGACTATTCTCGAAGCTTTGCGTGGTCTGCTGCAGTCAGACGCCATTGTTCGGGGCAACGCTTCCAACACAATCGAATTCCACTGGTACTCGGCAGAGGAAGGTGGGATGCTTGGTTCGCAGGCCATCTTCTCTCAATACAAGAGGGATAAGCGAGACATCAAGGCGATGCTTCAACAGGATATGACTGGCTATACTCAGGGAGCTCTGGACGCCGGTCGTCAAGAAGCCATCGGGATTATGGTCGACTACGTTGATGAGGGACTGACACAATTCCTCAAAGATGTCACAACTGAGGTAAGTTCTCTCCCGCTTCTCTTCTGTTGAAACATGTGACTAACGATTTCTGTCAAAGTATTGTGGTATCGGCTACATCGAAACTAGATGTGGCTACGCCTGCTCGGACCACACATCCGCAAGCAAATATGGCTATCCCGCAGCTATGGCGACGGAGTCCGAGATGGAGAACAGTAACAAGAGGATCCACACGACTGATGACAGCATCCGGTATCTAAGCTTCGATCATATGCTGGAGCATGCGAGGTTGACCCTTGGCTTCGCTTACGAGCTGGCTTTTGCTCCATTCTAATGTCCTTCATGAGTTTACATTGTTACTGGACCGAGCAGATAATTCTGGCTAAGCAGTGAGACTTATCCATGTCCAGGTTTCTTATGTCGGATCTGATTATGGCATTGAATGAGGTTACAGAGCAAACCAATACTCCATCTTGTACTGGAATAGATGCATGAGGCCAAGTGTCTGCAAGGAACGTTGCCTATATATTACAGATTAATAAGATTGGTTTTGATGCTCCAAACATGGGCCTACGACTGGACTTTCTATCATTAAAACCCTACTTTGTACCGGCAAGAAACTCATACATTAGCTCCGAACAAACAAAATACCGGTGACTCTTATGGGTGGCGTGATGATAGTCTGCAGAATGGCCCGATAAGATAAACGAAGGAGATCCGACTATACTCGATTAAGTCACACTAGCCTGAAACAGAAAGACGGTCACTCCGCCGGGGCGATCACTTCCACTGGCTTCATGTTCGAGTCATTCCTGCTTTTGTTTCCTCCTTGTTACCACTACTTTTGCCCCTTCAGAACAGATCCTGACACGAGAAATTTCGCTCTTTAGACTATCTAATTTTTACATATCTTTGCTTTGACTGAATTGGCAAAACTTCACCGGTCGCTCCTATCTATCGCCTACGTCACCAGCGGTGCCCCTCCAAGGAAGACCCCACCATCAGACCTTGGATCCGATATTAGTCGGTGTGTGATCTCGGAAGACGTTGCAACATCTTCTCCGAATCCCCAAGTATCGTTGATTTTGAGACGACTGAAAGAACGCTTAATTGAGGCGAACTGCATCCCAGAGATCTCAGCGTAAAGGATCCTGGCTAGATACCCATCTGAAAACTCAAATTCTTATCGAGTGGTACGGTACATACGGCTACCATGGGATCCACCAACCCCTACGCAAAGGAACTTCAGATCGCCTGTCTCACAGTCCAGAGAGCCACGCTCCTGACGAAAAAGCTATTGGAAGCTGTGGACAAGGGGTCTTTCGACAAGAATGACGCCACCCCAGTGACAATTGCTGATTTTGCTGCACAGGCATTGATCATCGCTGCCATTCACCGTGCGTTCCCCGATGATGAGTTTGTCGGCGAAGAGAGCTCAGATGCGCTTCGATCCGATCCTGCTCTCCTTGACAGGACTTGGGAGCTGGTCTCCTCTACCCGCCTGTCGGACGAGGAAAGCGATGCGCTGCTCTACGCCCCGAGCAGCAAGGAGGAAATGCTTGATTTGATTGACCTTGGTGCTCAAGGCAACTGTAGCAAGCAGAGCCGTGCCTGGGTTCTGGATCCCGTCGACGGCACAGCAACCTTTATTCAGGGTCAGCAGTACGCTGTTTGTCTGTCACTGGTGGAAAACGGCTACCAGAAGGTTGGCGTTTTGGGCTGTCCGAATATGAACCTAGAGACGGGTCGCCTACATGAAAACATCGTTGACCGAGATGGCTACGGGCATCAGGTATTCGCTGTCGCCGGACAAGGCGCATTTATTCGGCAAATGGGAACGGGCTCTCTCCTCCCCTCACGCAAGATCGAGCCAAAGACGCAGATAACGGATCCTAAAGATCTCGATTTTGTGGATTGCGTGTCAGCAACATCATCCGACAGGAACATGCATGCCCGCCTTGCATCACATTTGGGTGCACCTTGGCCGGCCTCGACAGATCTCTGGGCCGCGCAGCTGCGATACATCGCCATCGCAGTTGGGGGCTGTAATGTTATGATAAAAATTCCGCGTAACCCTTCTTATCGGTCGAAGATTTGGGATCATTCAGGCGGCATGTTGATTGCCGAAGAACTCGGTTGTACAGTTAGCGATCTGGCGGGTAATCCAGTCGACTGCAGCTTGGGCAGAACCCTGTCTGGTTGTTACGGGATGATCGTTGCACCTTCGTCCATCCACAGCCGGCTCGTGGAGGCAGTGAAACAGATCATGTAAGACAAACGGTTAATCCGGGGTCTGGGTTGGCGGACGAGCTGTCTCAACAGTCCTCGCTTACGGTTTTTGCTTTTCCTTCGGAGCCACTAGTTTATTGCATCACCTAGTGTTTGATGAAAGAGAAAGGCTACAGACTAGTATGCCCTCGCTCTGCAGCTCCCAAGTGTATTGACAGGACGGTTCGTGCATGAGGGCCAGGATTACTGGTTATGCTGCCACAAGACAATCTACACACCCAGCCGTATTTGCGCGGACATGCATTTGAAAAGGGTACTCTTGCTGCACTTTGTCTGATCACTGGCGGAAGAGACCCTCGGCTGCAGGCGCCAACAGGACCGTGCACTGATCGACAACGTGGGGACGGCGATCAATGACATGAGAGGACCATTAATGACGAGATGGCGATGACGGAAGGAGGGCAGGAGCATGCAGTGTCTCTATAATGCGTTTTGTTTGCATGTGTACCACTGTTAGCGTTTTATCACGTCTTTGGATGTTGGATAGAGATCGATACCTTCTAGGATGATGTCATAGATACTAGTCGTCACCTCATTGTGCTGAACCAGGGAAGAGGCCCCCACATACCGTAGTTAGACCAGCTTCAAGCAATGAGCTAAGCAAAGAAGAACATCTGAGAGACGAGTAATACTACCCAACACGACATCCGGAAGCACGGCAGTCCCGTGATGGCTGGGAGACTGGCCAGTGAGAGACGCGAAAGGCTGTCAGGAGATCAGGCAATGCGGGGGAGCTGCCGTCTTCCTTCCAATGACATGCTCCAGTCTCCTTCAACTAAAGTACTTCTCCTACTTCTGCTTCGTCGCTGCAAGTCCTTCACCTTTGCTGCGCTACGCAATATAACCGGATGTCCATCCCCTCTCCCCCGGTCGGGATCAGAGTTCGCTCTTCTTGATTCTAGGTCTCCTTCGCCCATTACCCTAACCATCTCTACCTCTTAATCCATAGCAGTCGCTATGTCAACCTGTGAGTTCCTCCCCCTTGATTCATAAGACACTCTCGCCTGCAATACACCGTTGTGACTGACCGTGAACTGTTCTAGATAATCCATTCGCTAGGCGAGAGTCTCACGACCGGTTCTCACTTGGAACCTATCGCGTCCTCGTTCCCTTGTCGTGGCTGCTCGTCGTGGTCGTCGGCATCTACTACTCCTCCCATGCCCCCGATGTCAAGCACGGCCATACCATCTGGAAGCAAGCCAACAAGCACATTACTCCGTTTAGCTTGAGCACGGTTATTTCTGGTGTTTACTGGTAACTATATCCGTCATTTTTCATACGGCTGCTTCAATAATAGAGCTACCTACAATGCTCTATGTTTACCAACCTATTCTTACGACCTGCTATTTAGGATCATAACGCTCCTGTCTCAAATCGGCTTTGTCTACCATCTTTTCTCCAATGACGCGGTGACGGCCACCGCCGCCGCCAATGTAGGGTCACACTTCATCCTGAACAATCTGTTCATCTTTGCCTGGATTCTTCTGTGGACTCGCAGCCATTTCTGGGGATCAGAGATTATCCTGATCGCGCACTTCCTGAACCAAAAGACGACCTACTGGCGGCATCGTACACTGCCACCTCTTGCGCATTTTGCCGCCGTCGCAGCGCCTTATGCCTGGACTCTGATCACGCTCTTCTGGAACGGAGCCGTTGCCGTGAACAGCAACAGCCTGCCAGCGAGGATCGTTGCTAATGTGTTCATCTGGGTGCTATTCGCATTGGGTTCCACACACATCCTGTCTACCCAGGATGACATTCTGGGTTACAGTCTGAGTCTCTTGACGCTGGGTATGTATCAGCACAAGGTTTTCTGAGAGAAGTGCCGTCGCAGCGCTAACACAACTCTGCAGCATTGGCCGTCAAGCAGTTCGGCGTCAAGATCATCTCCCTGCAGTGGATCTTTGCCATTGTTATCTTTGCCGTCTTCTTCGCCGAGTCTCTCTATATCTCCTTGACGAAGTACTCTGGGCGCAACATCTTCTTCCGTAGGGCTGGACAGCCGGCGCCGGTGACCGATCGCGAGAGGGAGCCGTTGCTCAACGATTCGACCCAGCCAGCACAAACTGCCTAAGTGTGAAGTGATCAAACGCCATCTTACGCGCTTGTCAGAAAGTAGGTGACTTTGAGAACACAAGATTTCACTGAATAGTGAGTCAGTTGATCTGTATTCAAAGTCTCTTTTCGGGTCTTAGTGGGGGGTTGTCCATCAATAATTTGTTGTGCTCGGATAGTGCTGCAACTAATTTACTGCTGTAAGACTGGAGGATTTATGTTTGTTTTATTTAATTACAGAAAGTGGACGATGGACTATAAAATTGTGATGTATTATGGCGACGATGATCTTGTGAATTCGATGGACACATTATTAGTGTGGTTGGGAAAATGATTTGTCTCTACTCTGATCATCAGCATTCTATATTTATCATCATGATCAAGCTACAAGTGAGCCACAGCTAATGATAAATACATCATATCCGGGTACGCGAAAGTTGGGATGGGCTGGACTGTTGTTTACAACAGGGTTCTCCACAGCAGATGGGGTTATATATCGCTGCTAATTGTAAATCTGCACTAAACATGGACTGTGATCAAAGAATTATATTGCGTCCCAAGACCGTGCAGCGCTCCTTGAACCCGCACGGACCGCAAATCAAAGCCAAGCTCCACGGTTCGATAGTAGAAAATGCAGTTGGCGAGGGGGTGATGGTGGTGGTGCCTGAGGAAGCGGGCGGGATCTCAGCCGTGGAAACCACACGAGGAAATGGCCAGAAAGTGGAAGTAAGGACCAGAACTGAATATCCGGAACATCGCCAGGAACCAGACACCCACCATGACAAACAGAGCCAATGATCATTCAGAATGGGAGTCCTCATCTCTCCTAGCACGATCACTCGATCCATGCGATGTCTCTCAGCTGCAAGGATGGTCGCCCCGCTCGCTCCTCCAAGCTTCCGTTGCCCTGGTGATATCCACGCTCTCCAGGCGCTGCTGTTCGTCAGCGCAGTCTGATTACGACGGCAGTTTAGGCGCCCGTATCCAAGGTGATTTTCTTAAGAAGTGCCTGGGGCGGAACTGATCGGATCTGTTTGACTCTATCAACCTGCCATCCTTCAGTATTTGACGCTCTGTGTGTGCGTTTGTGGTGTGGATTGGATCACAACCTTTGTTTATAAGGAAGCTCGACTTTCGCATCCGAGGTTCTACTCGACTTCTTCAAACCATTATCCAATCGCTTGGTTGCCCCGATACATTCCTCTAGATCTCTGACATACTTTGGTTTGTTTACTGGTACTACCAGACAACCAACTGCCCCCTGTGGATAGTAAGTGGCATTCCCCATCACCCCGGATCTGGAATTGTCTGGGCAATGCAGATGTGCTAACCGTGGAACCCATTACCTTTAGGAATCCATAGACCACTACTATCTACGTCCCTTGAGTTGAGGTCATCGTAACCGCTGGGGCCGTAACCACACAGATACCTGAGAAATCGTTTTGTGCCACCACTACGTTTGATCATCGGATACTATGCGCGATTGAGTTAAGAGCAGATAAACATGAACAACTCATCACGGATGTATGTGCCGGCCCATAACCAGGAAGAGGAGCCGCCGGCATATGATACGTACGGAGACCCATACTACACCGAACATGATTCTCCTCCGGCAGCATCCCGTGCGCATGGAGCTACTATGCGATTGCTGCCCACCAGCACAATTGTAGAAAGTGATTTGAGTGCCGACACGGGAGTTAGCTCAGAGTACCACTATGGGGATCCTTTTGTCGATGACGGAGAGTAAGTAGTAGCCTTTCTTTTTTCCATTCCCCTAAATCACACTAAGCTATGGCTTCTGGCATTCCGATGACCTTGTTTGGTATCTGCCCTCCGGCGTGGAGCTCCATACCATCTCTCCCCTTGTTGACATGGTCAATGCTGTTAAAACCGCTGTCTGGGGAAAGCTCAAGTCTGGTGACTGAGAAATACTCAGTCAGTTTGCATGCCGTGATTTTCCTGGCCAACACTGTCTCCGCTTTTTTGCGTATATCTGGGATGTCTATGGACATCCGGCACAACTACTTTCAATATGATATACGAAATGATGGTTATGAAGCGGTCTGCTAACTCGCGTGCTCAAAACAACCGCAGAAGTGAACGCCAGCGATACTATCCCTATGAGCCAACCGAGTCTCCTTCCCGGCCTGTATCGAGTCTGGGAAATGTACCAACCATCCCCCCGCCAGCAGCATCAACGGTAGATGTCCCACACTATACCTCTCGTCCGGGCTCTCCCACACGGCCTTGGTCGCCTAACCGTGTCGGGAACTGGGCTAGACCTCCAGCTCCCCCCTCGGTCGCAAGCTCGCAATATGAACGTGCAGATCTCAATGGTAGTCCACGACCAGGCACCCCCAGTTCAAGATATGGGGGAAGCCCTCGCCGTCCGTTGCCTCCAGCACCACTTTTCTCCGCCCCTGGTGGACACGATGCGAACATCCCGATCAATGACGCGGGCGACGATGATGTGTTCGGTGGTGGTGGGCGGACGATTGACCCTAGAGCCGACAACAGAGCCAGCATGCAATCTTTTATGAGCGAGTCTACGATTATTACAGATGAGAAGGATGCCATGTCGAAAGTTGACTTGGACGAAGAAATGGAAGAAACAGATGAGATGGTTGACCCGAACATACATTATGGTCCGGCCCCCGAAAAGCAGAGCCGCCGAGGTGTTCGCGAGGCCCAGATGTCCACGAAGGAAGTCCAATTGATCAACGGTGAACTGATCTTGGAGTGCAAGATCCCAACTATCTTGCACTCTTTCTTGCCTCGTCGGGATGACCGAGAATTCACCCATATGCGGTACACTGCGGTTACCTGTGACCCCGATGACTTCACGCAGCGAGGCTACAAGTTGCGACAACAGATTGGCAGCACTATGCGTGAAACTGAGTTGTTGATTTGTATCACGATGTATAACGAGGATGAGATTGGCTTCACTCGGACTATGCATGGTGTGATGCAGAATATTACCCATCTCTGCTCGCGATCCAAGTCCCGTACTTGGGGTAAGGATGGTTGGAAGAAGATTGTGGTTTGCATCATTGCCGACGGTCGTAAGAAGGTGCATCCACGGACCCTCAATGCTTTGGCGGCTTTGGGTGTCTACCAGGAAGGTATCGCCAAGAACGTCGTCAACCAGAAGCAGGTCAACGCACACGTCTACGAATACACGACGCAAGTGTCGCTCGATCCCGATTTGAAGTTTAAGGGTGCTGAGAAGGGCATTATGCCGTGCCAGGTGCTCTTCTGTTTGAAGGAGCACAACAAGAAGAAGTTGAACTCACACCGTTGGTTCTTCAATGCTTTTGGCCGAGCACTACAGCCGAACATTTGCATCCTGCTGGATGTGGGTACCAAGCCTGCGCCTACCGCACTCTACCACCTCTGGAAAGCGTTCGACCAGAACTCAAACGTCGCTGGAGCGGCTGGTGAAATTAAGGCTGGTAAAGGCAAGGGTATGCTGGGTCTTCTGAACCCACTGGTTGCCAGTCAGAACTTCGAATATAAGATGTCCAACATTTTGGACAAGCCGCTGGAATCTGTCTTCGGATACATTACTGTGCTTCCCGGAGCGCTCAGTGCGTATCGGTTCTTCGCACTGCAAAACGACGCGGAGGGTAACGGCCCTCTGAACCAGTACTTTAAGGGAGAAACACTACACGGACAAGATGCAGATGTGTTCACTGCCAACATGTACCTGGCAGAAGATCGTATTCTCTGCTGGGAGTTGGTAGCCAAGAGGGAAGAGCGCTGGGTCTTGAAGTTCGTGAAGAGTGCTGTTGGTGAAACCGACGTGCCAGGTAAGACTTGAAGACGAGCGATCGATGTAATCCCGCTAACAACCTTGCTAGACTCTATTCCCGAGTTCATCTCACAGAGAAGACGTTGGCTGAACGGTGCATTCTTCGCGGCCGTGTACTCTATCGTCAATGGCAAGCAACTTTGGAAAACGGACCACTCGCTACCTCGGAAGATTCTCCTCCAGATCGAGGGTGCCTATCAATTCATGCAGTTGATCTTCACGTACTTTGGCTTGGTATGTCTTATGATACCCAGCTATCCGAGAAAACCTCGCTAACATTCAACCCACCTCTAGGCAAACTTCTACCTGGTATTCTACTTCATCGCTGGCTCACTTACCGACGACAAAATCGATCCGTTTGGTCACCATATCGGCAAATACATATTCGTGATTTTGAGATACGCCTGTATTCTGGTCATGTGTCTGCAGTTCATCATTTCTATGGGTAATCGACCGCAAGGGTGAGTAATCCATACCAGGACAGTTCATGAATAGCTAGCTAACCTCAACCCTTGCAGTGCCAAAAAGCTATACTTGTCCGGCATCATCGTCTACTCAATCATCATGTTCTACACGATCTTCTGCACCATGTACCTAGTGGTGATCGAAATTCTAGCACGAACGGGCGTTGATACCGATCTCGAAGTGAGCGATGGCCTCTTTGTCAACATCGTCATGTCCCTCTTGTCAACAGTGGGCTTATACTTCTACGCCTCCTTTCTCTACCTCGACCCCTGGCACATGTTCACCTCCTCAGCAGCCTACTTCATCATGTTACCCAGCTACATCTGCACCCTCCAAGTCTACGCCTTCTGCAACACGCACGATGTCTCCTGGGGAACAAAAGGTGACAACGTCCTGAACATGGATCTGGGAGCGGCGCGCGTCATCAACGGTACCACAGTCCAAATCGAAATGCCCTCCGAACAACTCGACATTGACAGCGGCTACGACGCCGCGCTCCGCAACCTCCGCGACCGCGTCGAAGTCCCCGAGACCCCCGTCACCGAGAGCCAAATGCAAGAAGACTACTACCGCGCCGTCCGCACATACATGGTCTCCATCTGGATGGTAGCCAACGTCGTCCTGGCCATGGCCATCTCCGAAGTCTACGGTCCCGACGCAGGCGGTACGAACGTCTACCTCGCCATCATCCTGTGGTCCGTGGTAGTGTTGGCCCTTATTCGTGTCATTGGATCTACTACGTATGCGATCTTGCTTGTCGTGCAGAAGATAGTAGAAGGGAAGACCAAGTTCGATGCGGGTAATCTGGCGAATATGAGCCATGTTTCGGGCTCGAGCGGTGGGAGGAGTAGTACTGCGCTGAAGTATGGTGGCGGAGTCAGTTTCAAGGACAAATTCGCTGAGGCAAAGTGGTCTGCGAAGAGAGTGGCGGGTAAGGCTATGTTTTGGAGGAAGTGATGATCTATTTTATCTCTCGGTATACCCCTCTATATTCTATCTCATGGATTCCAGCTCTGGCTTCCTTGCTGGTGGTGAGATAGAATTGTTTGGTTTTCTTTCTTTCTTTTTTTTTTTTTTTTTCTCATTTCCTTACGACCTTATTGATGATGGATGATTGGGATTTTCATGTATGTATTTATGTTTCGTTATGATTGATGGATATAATGGATTGTAAATGATCGGTCAATTTATGAATGATATCAGATTTCACTTCAACTTATATGTATGTGTCTCTCACTCAGCGTAGCTTAACTCAGAGCATTGATCTAGTAGTAGTACTCTGCTCTGCTCCTCCTTTCAAGATCCCATCGACCAACGCACCAGCAGCCAGAGTCTCCTCATCCTTGAAATGCTTTCCAACCAACTGCAACGCAATAGGCGCACCTTCGTACCGTTCCGGACCGGTATACTTACTCCATTCGCGCTGATCAACCTCATCTCGGGGTTTATATGTCTTGTGCTCGGCGGTCAATTGATCCAGCTGCGCGTCCACGCTCAACCCAGATGGGAATACCACGGCCGGCTGGTCGAGAATGTTCCACACCGCGGTGTAGTTCCAGTAGTGGGATTCACCGAGAACAGAAGCGACGCCCGCGTATACGGGACAGAGGATGAAGTCCACGCCTCGGGATTTCATCAGCGCGTGGTATTCGTCTCTGTATACGTCGCGCTGGACATTGAGGGTCCAGGATTCGGCCATAGTTAGGGGGGTGGGACTGCTGTAGTCGAAGGCCCAGGCTGTTAAGGGGAGGATTGGTTCGCCTGTTTGGGCGATGAGTTTGCGCTGGCTGAGGGCGCCGTCGGGGAAGTACATTGCCGACTGGGGGTGGGGGGTTGTGGTTAGTTTGGAGGAGGTATGTTAGATGGGGTTGGGGTGTGACGTACGATGATGTCCCAGCCGTGCTTGTGCTTGTATGGTTCCCAGTCGATGACTTTGATGCCGGCGGCTTGGAGCTTGGATTTGGCGTGCTTGAGGGCCCGGGTTATTGGGGGGTGAGGGCGGACGACGCTGGTGTTTGTTAGGGTACTGTATGCGTTGGTGTGGCTGTTGGCTGGCTTACCCATCGTCCCACATGATGGCTACGGTCATTGTTTTGGTGGGTTTGGCTCTTTTCCATGGGACGGGGACTAAGGACGTCTCGATATCCCATGGCTCTTGGTCGAGGATGGCCTGCTGGAAGATGTCCATGTCTTCCACGCTCTGGCTGGCGAGAGGTCCGATTACGCCGCGGATGGATTCGTGGCCTTCCTTGGGTGCCTTTGCACCTGATAATGGGTTGCGAAGGGCTGTTGGACGGAATCCATAGGAGCCACAGAATGCAGCGGGGCATCGGATTGAGCCTCCAATGTCTGTGCCGATACCTAGGGGAGCGCATTTGAAGCCGGTCGAAGCGCCTTCACCACCTGAGGAACCACCGGCACTGA
This sequence comes from Aspergillus tubingensis, assembly GCF_013340325.1. NCBI lineage: Eukaryota > Fungi > Ascomycota > Eurotiomycetes > Eurotiales > Aspergillaceae > Aspergillus > Aspergillus tubingensis. Next base: position 245,495 of record NW_023336276.1, read on the forward strand.
GCGTGCGGTTGTAAGGGTTTAGCGTCGTTCCGGTGAGGTTATTGCTGCAGCAGAGGTGCTTTATGTGTTGATTAGCTAGGCAAAGTCCTTGTCTGCAAGGTAGGAATGTAGCTGTACCATGAGAGATTGTGGCTGGTTGGTTCGTACGTGGAAGACGGCGCCTGCCTTTTCGAGACATTGTAGTATGAGGGCGTCTTCTGTTGCAATGTCGTCCACCCTAGTGATATTAGTTTCTGGGCTTGATAGTGTATCTGAAGAAGAGAAAAGTCATACCAGGCTACATAGCCGGCATTACACGTACGGCCCTTGACTCCAACATGCTCTTTGACGCTTATCGGGACACCGTGCTGCGAGTTATCAGTTTCTGGATTGTACGGTACCGCTGATAAGGATGTCCCACCAAAGGCCCAACTAGCTTTCCGGTTCGCCTGTAATACTCATCTAGTTCCTTGGCTCGCCCTATTGCTCGGTCGGTTAGGAACTCTGTAGCAAAGTTGAGCTGACAAGAAGTATTAGTTACACAGAAACCTGGACAAGATATAGTTAAGCATTACCAGCTGATGGCCCAATACGGCTCGCTTGAGGAAAGCCACGACCACCTCCTCTGCCGTGAGCTTTCCTGCCCCCATGTTCTGCACGAGGGTAGCGGCAGACATGTCGGTTATACCAAGCTCTCTCGCCGAGAGAAGGCCGCTTTTGCGGGGAAAGTCCTCCACATTTTTCAGGTCGGCCGAGGGTAGCTTATGTGCGGGGATGAGCCATTGTTTGGGGATTGACTGTTGGAGAATGTCCTTGGCCTTTTGTGCCTGGAGCTCCCATGAGAGTGACATAGTGTAAGATGCTTGCGGGCACTAGGTTCAGAATTGGGTGACAGAGGAGATGTGACCAGCATGGGAAAGGTGGGGAGTGTGCACAGTTTAATACCGGCAGACAAAAGCACTAATGGTTTCCATGACAAGGCAAATGAGGAGTTGGAACAGGTCTACATCTCGGAATCGGAATGCAGTCCAATCACGATCAATAGGCTGTATGCACCCAGCTGCGCTGCAGCTCCTAGCTCCAGGGAGGAGATATGCCTCGGGTGGAGATCCTCTTATCTATCTGGTCGCGAGCACTTGCCTATCAAGGGCCATGGCGTCTATCGGCAATTAGCAAATGAACGCTGAATGGAGTTCTTGTGCCGACCTTGCCTATCTGGAGTTATTACACTATTAATCATTGGTAGTCAGTACCGGGGAAGATCTGCTAGGATCACAGGTGGGCACAGAGAAGCACAGCCGAAGGTTTAAACGACCAGGCGGAATATGTTCCGCATACTAGTTGGGGGCGAGAGATGGACTTCACATCTCATCAATGGGGCTCGGATCAACCACGAAGAATATCAACAATCATTCGAGGGGATATGGTTGAAGCGGAGAAAGGAAGAGAAGCATTCAGCGATGGGATATTAACAAATTAACTAGTAACAGCCAGGTCAGATGACCCGGCCTCCCCGTGACATTCGCCATCTTCATCTTTATTTTCATCTTTCCCTTCTCCTCTGCTCGATTATACCTGTACTTTCTTATCATCCCTTTATCCAAATTCCATATGTCTTCTACCCACAGCACGTCAATTCTTCACATAATGTTCCACATATCACCTGACACTTCTCCGACATTTCAATCTGTGAAACCCGTTCTGTTTCCACTGTCGGCTGTCCTACTGCGATCGTCTCCGGATGGGCCATCTCTGGCTGAATCGTGGTAGAATGGATCCCGTATGCGTGGAAACATTCGTTGATGGTCTTACTCAATTTTAGGAAACTCGGCACTGAGCAATCGGATACCATCACATGAACCGATGCGAGCGCCTTGTGCTGGTTTAGGCGCCAGATGTGTAGCTCGTGGACCGATAGGACACCAGGAATCTGCCAAACCCCCAACTGTGAGAATTTACTCGATGAGTGTAGCCTCGTTGTGGCCTACCTTCTCTATATCATGCTTCACATCCTCAAGGTCGACTCCATTAGGTGCACTTTCTAGCAGAATGATTCCACATCGCCGCACTGTTATTGGGTTCAGCATCCATGGATCAAACAATATGAAAGGACATACCTAGTGGAATTGAAGACAGCATGATCATTATGGCTATTCCCATACTTGTGCCCGGATCCGCATAGAATCGCCCTCCATAGTGAGTGAACCATATGACCAAGGCCGCTGCCATCACCCCAAGGTTGTTGGCCGCATCGCCTATAACATGGGTCAAGACCCCCAGCATTCCTAGGTCATGTCCGTGAGAGGCTGTCCGAGGCCCATGCGAAAGATGTTTATGGTTATCGTGCTACAGAGTAGAAGTCAACCAGCTGAATGCTCTTATTCCTGCTCAAGTACTAACGTTCGGACTTCCTGGTCGTTCCAGTTCTGTAATGTCATCTGTTGTCGACACCGGAAGCTCTTCCAAAGCCACTGAACTAGGTTCATGTCCATGATCATGATGGTGATGCTCTGTAAAACAGTTACCGAGGCCGCCTCATTAGCTGTTGAAGCCGGAATTACCATGGAGAAACGTGGCGCTGATAAGATTCAGGGTCAGTCCGATGGCTCCCATGATGAACATGAGCTTAGGATTCTCAACACCTGTTGCACATTAACCGGATGAATTTGATAGGAGGACGGAGCACCAACGCTGGAGCGTGATGAATCGCTCAATGGACTGTAGGAAAATGCTAATCCCAAGCGCGAAGAGTAGGACGCCATTGAAGAAGGCGCCCAGCAACTGGGCTCGTTGCCAGCCAAAAGATAGGGCTTTCGGCGATTCATCTGCTTCTGATACCTGGAGTGAACTCAGTACCTGCTGCACCTTTCTTGACCGTGCCGTGGACTACCTTGAGAGCAACGAGCGCGACAACAAACCCGACCAGGTCGTTCAACTAGATTCATAAGTGACCGCTTTGCAACAATGAGCCACACATACATAATGAAAAGCATCGGCCACCAAAGCAAGGGAATGTGTGTAAAAACCAACTACCGTACGGTCGCATCAGCCAGGCTTGCAATGGAGCAATCTGCAGTGGGATAGAGGGGAGCCAACCTGAGATCTCAGCCACAAAGAATGCCGAGGAGATGACAACTACCACCGTCAATCGCGTGGCGCGTGATATTTTGAGCACCATGATACCGAAATCCCCTAGATGAGAATGAGACAAAGCTCAGACGACCTTTTGCTGTAGAAGTACTCACGGCCAGGTGTGAGGCTACCGGCTTATTACCCCTTACATTATAATCGGGCCGGGCTGGAATGCGATGAACTTTACAAATCAGGCTGGCCGAACATGTTGTGAGGGACCCTTTCTAGGGTGTCTATACCTAGGCAAACATGTTACTCTCAAGTCTCTATGCTGAGGGTGAAGGTCTAGACTGTTGTGCCATCCAGCTCCGACATGCTCACACCATTACCCATGTCACACATCATATGCAGCTGACGTAGCAATCTCGGCATTTTATTCCAATTGTAACTGCTGCTAGAGTTGATTCTCTCAGCTTCTCACTTACTGAGAGTTTACTACAAACCATGTTGTGACAAACATCAGGGACCGCTATTCATTATCTCATAAATACTTGTTGACCGACATTCTACTATGCAGCGATCTCATCCACCAAGCCATCTAACTCTCTCTGCCAGTTCCTGTGCCTCGAGATTTGCCAGATAAACTGGTCGATGAATCCCTTGCTCTCGCTACCAATATTGGACGATACTTGCAATAGCTGTGCAGGTGCGCCATGGGCAGTCACCACTCCATAGCTCTCCTTAACCTGACCATCTGAGGCATATTTGACCGCATCTAGGTTGATTTGCTTCCGGATGAAGTCCACCGCTTCGTTAATGCCAGCAATAGGCTTCAAGTGTGCAAAAGACTCAGCAATCCAGTGCTTAGCGATGCCGTTCTTCGCCAGCACATCAACGTGCTTTCCACCAGGTACGAAAGTCGCGTCAAAGAGTGTGGAACGCATTCCTGGGAAGTGGTGGTCGGGAATCACCTTCTCCCCTGATTCGGAGGTGACACCCTGGCGCTGGGATCCAATGGTGAATACAAATGCATTTTGCTTCTGCAAAGCGCTCTTCATGTCCCCATATGAGTTGAGGTCGAAGCCATCTGCGATCAGGATGGCAACTCGGCGAGTAGCAATATGTGCGCTGTCAGGAAGGTAGTCGAATTGGCTCAAGCCCTTTGATGTTTTTCCATCGTTCTCCTTTGGTGCCTTGGTCGGCGTGTTGCCTCCGACATTCTTCGCAACAGTCTTAGCCAGCTGGAGGTCAACGACAGCCAGTCGTTCTGAAAGACGCTTATACACGATCTCCTCGTCACAATGGTCTAACTCGAAGGAGAATGCTTTGGAGACATGAAGCTTTTCTATGGGGCTGAGGGAGTTGTAGAACAGTTGGGCCTGGTTGAAATGCTCGCTGAATTTTTCTGACAGTGCACGTGCTTTCACGCCACGCTGCTTCTCAGGGTAGGTCGCAAATCCCCCATGAGCTGGAGAGGATGGGGGATTCGCATCGAACCTGTTAGGCCAATAGTTCACCTTGCCCTTTGTGATGCGGTGTCTCATCTGACCATCCCGGTTGACCAGGCTCATGTACGGACATACGGGACGATTAATTGGCAATTCTTGCCAGTTAGGTCCCAGACGAGAGATCTGCGTATCGAAGTAGGAGAAGTTGCGGCCCACAAGAAGGGGATCGTCCGAGAAGTCAATACCGGGTACAATGTGACTTGTGCAGAAAGCCACTTGCTCGGTTTGGGGGAAATACTCGTCAACATTGCGATTCAGTTCCAGTTGTCCAATGTAATGAATTGGTACAAGTTCCTCCGGCCAGATCTTGGTTGCATCCTGGATATCGAACTCAAAGTCATCCTTCTTCTCTTCTGGAATCACCTGGATGCCGAACTTCCACCTGGGGTACTGGCCTGCCTCAATGGCGTCCATCAGATCCTTCCGATGGAAGTCCGGATCCTGACCTGCAATTTTCAGCGCTTCGTCCCAGACGAGAGAATGAACACCGAGCTCCGGGGTGAAATGGAACTTGACAAAGTGCCTCTGCCCCTTGTCATTAACCAGACAGTAGGTATTGACACCGAAGCCTTGCATCATACGGTAAGAACGAGGGATAGCACGATCCGACATGACCTAGCAAACCAATCAGCCAGCTGTCCATTCAACAAACAAACCAGAAAAGACTCACCCACTGCTGCATATGCGTCGTCTCTGAATGCATATACTGAAAATCCCAAAAGTTGTTATGAGCACTCTGTCCCTGAGGAATCTCATTATGCGGCTCCGGCTTAACCGAATGAATAACATCAGGAAACTTGATAGCATCCTGAATAAAAAAGACCGGGATATTATTCCCCACAATATCCCAATTCCCTTCAGCAGTATACATCTTCACGGCGAAGCCCCGAACATCCCGAACAGTATCCGCACTCCCCCGACTGCCCTGGACGGTGGAAAACCGCACAAAGACGGGCGTTTCGCGCTCCGTGTCATTCAAGACCCCGGCTGAGGAGAGATCAGGAATGGCTTTATGGAGCTTGAAGGTTCCGAAGGCTCCAGCACCGCGGGCATGCACGACTCGTTCGGGGATCCGTTCGTGGTCGAAGCGCATGATCTGCACTGGTCAGTCGATACTCTAGCAGAGGACTGTCACTATTTAATAAGGCACTATACCTTCTCCCTCGCAATCGGATCCTCCAATAACGAAGGACCATTATGCTGCGCATCAACGACGCGAAGCCAATGATCAGGATCCGAGATCTTGATCCCGTAATCGGTGGTCATGGGCTGAACTCCGGATAGTTGGATTGTGTCCCGAGCGAGGTCATCCTGTTTGGTGGTCATGTTGAAGCGTTCGCTGGCCATGGTCAAGTATTGTCGCTCACACTGGTAGTAAGTATACAGTGATGAGAAATCTATTTCTCAGAAGATAGTAGCCTGGGATACTATATACCTATATACCCATCCGCCCCAACCCGACCAATCTATTTCTAAGCACTTGTAATCAATACCCCCAGTCGATCAGGGACTGCGTAGTCTGGACCGGAACCATGATGCAACGCTGTCTGTCAATGGTCCACAGTTATGGTTGTGAAGAGAGAAGAACTCATGATGTCAGTGATGAGCACTAGAGTCCACTCAGTCACTCCCTGCATTGACAGTCTCCATCGAAGAGGAGCCATCGCCTATGCTCTTGGCCAATGGCAATGAATTCAATTATAATATGACAAGAGCACTCAGCTGAGAGTGGAGAAAACTTAGATTGTCCCTGATAGATAGACAGACTTGTTTGTTTGAAGTTCCTGGTTGATCGTTGGGTGGGTTAATGACGTCATGTTCTACCTAGCTTTATCAGAGTATGTAAAGTCAACAACATTATTCAATCTGTGTTAATGAATATTGAATGCAAAAATCGTAGTTCCATCACCATAATATTCAACTAAGCTCTCTATGATCTGTAAATGCAACTGTAAATGTATACACGTATGTATAGAAGTATATAGTATATGCAACGAAGAAACCAGCAACCATCTAATCTAGATAGTAGAAACAACAACATCTCCCCCCTCTAAAATTCAGGTAAAAGATGAGTAAGAAAAGGATGATGGTGGTGGGAAAATCACATATTATCCTCCGACCAGCGACTCCTCGCCTTCAAATACGCATCATGTTCACTCTTCCCATGATCCGCATCCATTCCCACTCCCAACCCGCGCTCCACCCACATCTTACTTCCCATTTCGGACAGACGGGACAGTGCTCTCGCGAACGCGAACCGTTCCTCATCACCGCTGAAGATCGAGGTCGTTTTGAGCGCTTGCATCGACAAGCCTAGATCGTCCATCATCATGCGCATCGCGTCGGAGAGGTCCGCGCCGTCGTCATTGCTGCCGTCCGTGAGGGTGGATTTGACGTCGTCGGCTGAGAGGAAGAGGTTGGTGAGGGGGACTTCGGTGGTGAGGACTAATTTTGCCTGTTTATTCATTTCGTTAGTTTTACTGGTATTGGGCGGTTGTTTAGGGGGAAGGAAAGGTTTGGGGGCTAACGCACCCTACTCTCATAGACGGCATCGATGAAAGTAATGAACCGTCTAGCCAGATCTCTCTGGGTGAGGTTCATGCCCGGCACATCAGTGATGATGAAGGCTTCGTAGTTCCGGACGAGTTCTAGGTAATCTGCTGCGCCGGTAGCGCTGCCGATGAGCTGCTGGAAACTGAATTTGGCGGCTTTGCCGCTGGCCAGGGGTACATGGATCTTGCGACCCCAGACTTCTTGGGTGGCGGGGTGTGGGGGGTCGTTGATGGGGTCGCCGAGGAAATCGAACCATTTCTGGGCGTGGTGGTCGGCGTCTGGGCCGAGCGGGTGGTGGTAGACGGCTGCTGGGGGACGGGGGATCTTGCGATAGTCGGTGGGGGAGTTGAGGTTGATGACGTCGAGGGCGGTCTTGAGGAGGTTGATGCAGGGGATGAAGGATTCGCGTTGGATGCCGTTCTTGTAGAGGTCGTCGGGGTGACGGTTGGAGGTGGTGACGAGGAGAACGCCGTGGGACATGAGGGATTCGAGGAGTCTGTGGGTTTTGTCTGTGAGTAATGGTTGTGGTTTGGGTGAGGCTAGTCGGTGTACTACCTTCGGAGAATCATCGCATCTGCGACATCTGTGCACTGGAACTCGTCGAAACACAGCACGCTCGAGCCCTCTGCGATGGAAGCTGCCACGAGAGGCAGCGCATCAAAGTCGTTGCCGTACTTCATCTTGACGACGTGCATGCGCTTGTGCACATCCTGCATGAAGTTGTGGAAGTGGATGCGGGTCTTGGTCTTGATGTTGGGTGGGAGGGTCTCGTAGAACAGGTCCATGAGCATGGTCTTGCCGCATCCTACGTCGCCGTACATGTACAGTCCCTTGGGGAGGGATTCGGGGATTGTAAGTTCCTGCTTTGCGTTGCGATTGAACAGCGAGCCGAAGAACGACTTGGGCTTGGGGTCGAGGGATTCGATGCTTGGCTGGACGACCGGCGGGGGGTTGTAGGATCGCAGTCGTTCATACAGGTCCTGCAGTTGCTCGATGATCTCTGTTCATTGTAATTCAAGCATGTTAGCGTGTGTAATCAAGATAAGGCCATTAATTCAGACTCTCCCCCCTACGGGAGTGACCTCCGACAACCAATTCACATGGGAATCCAACATACGTCTTTGATACGGATCATCTCGCAAGCGACCCTGCTGTACACGAGCATCATACTCCACCAGCGGACCACCCTGCATCCCAGCTGCAGCGTCGCCCTCCACAGCCTTCCCCTCGGCGGCTGTCGCAAAGCGGCGCGCATACTGGCCCTGCGACAACCTCACATCGACCGTATCACGGACCGGTACTCGGTGAGCCGTCACCGAGGGACGATAGCGAGAGTTGTTCGCGCCATGAGCACCCCGTCTATACTCCCTGGCGCCAGGCCGGCGAGTGCCCCGAGGAACGGCACGCAAAAGAGGGCCCCGAGCCCTCAGTGCGCCGGGCAGGTAGTCCGCGCACAGTTTCGCCGAGGATCCGCTCATGGACGTTGCGTATAACGAAAACTGTATGGGAAAATGGGGTGTGTCTGATCAAATGTGCGTTGCGACAAAGTCGTGGAGACTTAAACCCGAGGTTGTTCGGTCGGCAATTACTCGGCGAATGAGACGGTCAAGTGCGGCGCCCACGCGGCGAAGAAGCGGGGACAGACAAGTGGACACTGAAGAGGGCAACAGGAATGCACGCGCTGACAAGTATGTACAGGTCGACTCGCCTCAACGGGTCGAATGCAAGTATGCAAGTGAGAAAGAAAGTCCTCTGAAGAGCCCCGATATTGACCGGAAGAGCAGAACTCCGCGGCGAAAAGGAACCGAAGCAACAAGAAAAGGCATTCCGATGGTCTGTCATGTGACTCGGAGAGCGGCAACTGATCGGCCCCCAGATTTAGAGCCGACAAAGCCTTATTTGGCCGAGTGGATCATTCGTTTATTGTGAACGCCGGAACGGTAATTGGTTCCCTACCATGTGTTCTACTTGGCACAAAAAGCAGATGGTAAACAGTAGGTGTCGTAGCCTACGGCTAGAATATATATGCAAGAGAAGACTTATGTACAAAAGACAATAGCACATCACAGTAACAGGGTATGGAGGGTAAACAATCAGCCATGGCCCACACAACAGAAAAGTGCAGCTTCAAAAAAACAAACAAAGAGTACATGATGGCGTAAACGTTTCAGACATGTCATTCTTGTCAAAGCATCAACCTCGTGATTCAATAACAACCGCTCAGAGGCTGATGACCAGAGACAACAGGAAAAATAACCATAACACCGGGACACCCGATGCACCGCCACAAACGGGTGCAATATTCGGACAACAAAAGAAACTGATAAAAATGACAGACAGATCTATCGGGATATAGACGGAGGGTGATAAAATAACGCTTCTATGCAAGTCCAACATATAGTGTGAGCTTGGAGTTCCGCTGGATCGCTGTGTCCAGGTCACTGTCCGTGGCCAAGTCGACGTACGTCCCGGACGGTTCGTCCTTGTACTGGACCATAATTTCATCTTGGATCTTTAGACGATCAGTGAGCTTCTCCTTGAGCTGCTGAAGGCTGATGTCGTTCGGGACCCGGATCGCAATGAGGTCGTCCTGGAAGAAAACCTTGACTTTCATCGCACCGCCGCTCGACGTCGACACCTGCGTTAACGAGCTAGGTTGGCGGTTCATCGGGGGTGGCGCGCCATTTGAAAGTGAGAGGGAGGGTTGACCGCGCTGGTGCGAGTTGCGCTCGGTGTGAACGGCAATCGGTGCCTGCGACGACTGGCGCGACACGCTCCGGGACGGCTCATTCGCCGAGGAATGATGCGAGCCACCGGAGAACCGGGTCTCTTCGCCAAATGCGTTGGGATCGATTTCAAAGTCGCCGGGGCGGGGAGCGAAGAGCTGACGGACCAATTGGCAGCGAGAGATATGGGGCGGCATAGCCAAGAGCTTCTTGATATATTCATCCAAATTCTGTCGGCGGCCGTTGGAGATGGCGTCCGTGACATGGGTGACTGGTCCGGGCATATACGGCAGCGTGCGCGGCTTGCCACGGTTACCGGCTTCCTCCTCAAATTGAGTCAACAGTGCGATCTGGAAATCGTAAAAGTCGTGGTAGTAGCGGGCCAACTCCCAGCAGCGACCGTCCTCCATTTTGGCCTCGATGATGTACCAGTATTTGTCGTTGTCAAAGCAGTACCGGGGAATAGATGCCGCGATTGGCGCCATCAATGACTGGTGATAACTCTGCTGCGACTGGTGCGAAACTTGTTGCACAAGCGACCCTTTACTGGCATTGCGAGTGTGGTAGCCCTATCGCACGAAAGGTTAGGGCGACAGTCCTCACGAGTCGCGGATGCGACAAAAGGAGGAAACATTGGAGACTTACCTGGGACTGGCCATTTTGACTCATTTGACTCTGACGTCCGATGGACATCTTGTCCATGCTCGACGTGACAGACTGCATCGACGAGCCACCAGCGGAGTCGATCTTGCCCAGCGTGATGCTGCTGTTCTTGTATTCGGCCGTCATCTTCTTCCATTCCTCCACCTTCGGCACGCCGGCACGCCTCACAGCTTCAAGCGGATCGGTGACCGCTTGACCTGTCTGCATATCGCGAAGTTCGAGGAAGGAAACGGGGATGAGACCCGGGCCACCCAGGCGACCGATAGGTTTGGCGACAAACCATTCCTGGTTCGACTGGGCGATAACAATAATGGCCTCGCCAGCTTTGGCGTCTAGTTCGTCCGGTCGCTCGGCCTGGAAGTCGTACTGAACGATGCCATAGACCATGGCACTCGAGCCCTTCCCCAACTGCGACATCCTGGGTTGAAAGCTATTGCGGGAGGAATTGCTGATGAAGTCTGTACCTGGGAAGGCAGCTCGATCGGAGAAGCCTGAGTCGTGCGGCTCTTTCTTCTTATGATGGTCCACCGATCCGGCGCTGTGTCTCTCGTTTTTGCCAATCACTTCAAAGAAGGACACGGGAACCAACCCCCTCGCACTAGGGATGAGCGGATTGCACGCTTCGTACCAGTCCAAGTCGTCCTCCCTGCTGATAACGTGAAAGAAGTCTCCCTTGCTGAAGGCGAGTTCCTGCGAGTTCCCGGGTTCCGGTTGGTAATCGTAGAGCGCTTTGATAACCTACGCGCAGCACAGGGATGTGGTCAACAACGGGTCGCCAAGGATAGGCTGCTCGACTAATGTCGGCGAACGAAAGCGAATAACATGCAGAGAAATCAATTACAATCGACAAACAACCCCAAAATGAATTTTTGAAGGATGCGACTATAGAAGAAAAGGAGGGGTAAAGGCAGGGGGGGGAAGGAGGGGAGGGTGGGATCAACCAGGGATCCGAAAGGCAAAGAAATGGAAAGAGTGGAAATAGAAATTGAGAATCGGAGAGGGATGGAAAAAATAAAAATGGAAAGAAAATTAAATAAGGCGAAAAAGTGAAGGGGAAAATTAAAGAAAGGAAAGGGTGTAACACACCTTCTTTGGCGGAAGGATGGCGATGGCGGACTTTGGAGTAATAGAAAGGTGGTGGTGACTATGGTGACTGAGATGGTGGTGGTGGTGGGGTTTGGGATCTTTCTCCCCTTTGAGAGAGCGTCGAATGGCCTAATTAATTGGCGGTGTTGGAGATTAGTCCAGAGCCGATAGATTGCGCGCGGCAATAATGATCGTTCCCAGTCAGAAAGAAGAAAGGGAAGGGCCACAGTCATCAAATCAAGGTGCTAATTTTTCGGGGAGGAGGGCGCTCGGAACAAGCGACAATCGAGATAAACGAGGGGCGGGAAAACGAGGGGTTTGCTTGCAGGCGGGTTTGCCAGCTTGGAACAGATAGATGTACGTACCTTCATTATTTAGTTTGCTAAATTCTCCTTCCGGGCGAAACTAAATAAATGAACGTCGGAATGAATCAATGAATAATACTCCCTAGGCAGGTCAACCTAGCCAGGCCGTGCCCACAGGTGGTCGGGAACGCCAGATCAGCCGCCGAGGCAAGGCAAGACGTAAGTACGGGGACGAGTAGGGTTTGGTAGTTTGAGCGAGGCCTGCAGCAGACAAGATCTGATCATCCACTTTATGCCCGTTGTCAGCCACCCCGGTCCAGGCGTATCACTGTAAACTCGAAGGTCTTGTCGGCGATGGGATGTGTTGGAATACAAAGAAACCAAAAGAACAAGAGAATGGGCGGCAATCCCGGGTAGCAGCTGAGAGAGACGAATGAGGCAAAAGAGACAGGGTAGATGAGTAAAAGAAAAGGAAAAAAATATAGTAAGACGAAAACTTTAAATCTGAACAATGAAGGAGCGTTTTAAAGTGATACAGTAAAAAAGATAGTAACAGACAAAATAGCCTGGGGTTTGATAGGGAAATAGAGAGAGAGACAGAGAGAGGGACAAGAGGGAGTGTCAATGGATGAAATAGAGCGGACGGTTGTCAGCGGCGATATGTTGTTATAGTAAGAAAAATTAGAGTAACTCCCTAGACGCTGGTCTGCAAGTAACCCAGACAAGTGTGACAGTGCAGTGGCCTCCTAATTTCTGCTGGTCTTTCTTTGCCTATTTTTCGCCCTCAAACGAGCAGGACTACCACGGACGAGCCGGTATGGGGAGTTCTGGATTGCGACGACTGGGACAGAAAAAAAGCGGCCCGCTTTCCTTTGGTGTTCCCCCCGCCCCTGAGGATGGATGGATGGATGGATGGGTGGATGGGAATAGAATGGGTGCGCTGGAGTGGTTCAGTGGGTGGACAATGACGAGGATCCACGCGTGACAGCTCGGCGGAAGGTTCCCAGGGTTGCAGTGTTCTGGAAAGGTCCTCCCCCCAGCAGAATGGTTTAATATTTTTTCCCTTTTCTTTGAGTTACCAGATAGTTCGCCTGCTCCTTGCGACACAACCGGTTATGGAAGTCGGAAGATAATAAAGTTGGCGGCGATGATGACGATGATGATGGTGGGTGGGAGAGGCAAGAAGTAAGTAGTAGTAAGCGGTCGAGTCAAAGGCACGGCGATAGGAGAATAATGGGCCGTCCTGACTCCTACCACCACTTTGCGGGAGCACTTGGTGGCTGTGACCCAGACGAAGGAGAGGCAAATAAGTGGATTGAGTGGATTAGTGGCCGGATGGCATGGACCGTCGTGGGGTGTGAAGGATGGAAGCCGTCGAGAAATCGAACTGCTGGTTCAACTGTGGCGGGTACTCCAGCACCCTCGTCCCGGTTGGTTGGTTCCCCGACCTGCGAATTGGAGATGAGGGAGGTTAGTATGGCGTTGGTTTTGTCCTCGTGGCAGTAAACCGAACTCGAGGAAGGATCCAAAGAAGGGTTACAAGCGGGTATAAAACCAGATGAACTGGGATTAAAGGAGGTGGTGGTGAAAAAGTGAAAAAGGCAGAGCGCGATACTTCATCCGCCGGTTGAAGGCACATACACTTACCAACAAAGGAAGGCAATGTCCGGTTTGTAGCAGATCGTGATAGACGTTGGACTGGCTGGCTGGACTAGTTTTCTGCTCGGATCGCCTGGTCCTTGAAGCTAGTGCGTCTATTTCTTCACTTTCTTTTTTTAAACCTAGACTAACAGAGGAAATGACGACAAACTCAAACTGCTTGGTGAAAAGTGATTGTGATTGTGATTGTGATGGGGGCAAATCATCCATGAGGAAAATCCATAAGATTGCGAGACAAGACAAGACAAAAGAGCGGTTCAGAAGGAGACAATATAATGATATTATAACCTACCCAACGCTGCCTGCCTCAATACATACCATACATCAATCAAATCCCAACAATCAAGACCCAAAATCTACAAAGCACACCATACAGATTCAGTCAGTCACTCACTCACTCACCTACAAAATCCAATAAATTCTCTCACCCACCAATGTCAATTCCTTCAGCTTCGACGCCAAAGCAGATGGTTGTGTGCCTAAAAATCCTTTATTTAGTCGATTCACCAGTCAACCAGCAGACCGGGAGCTGCTCCCCGGCCGTCTGCATGGATGCACCGCGTAAGGTATGACGGCCGATGTCCACCCTGGTTGGTCGCTAAGGGACTAGGAAGTAAATACTTAGTTAGCTGAGACTCCTTAGTTTGTTTCTGCTTCCAGCCCTGTTGGTAGTGTCATCCCTGACTCTATTACCTCTTTCTTGTTAGTGATTTTATTCCTTGATTATGATTTTCCCCTTTCCCTTTAGTCAGTTAGTTCAAGGTGGGTTCATTATTCACTTCCCTTATTTTACTTTTCATATCTCCTCCCCCTGGGCGCAGTTGGGCAGCAGTGAACCACCGCCCCTCCCAAATTCCCTTTTCCCCCCGTCGCATTAAACCGGGAGTGGTATAGAAGGCCGGCACCGTCCAGCTGGAAACCCGCCCGATCGATAGGCGATAAGAATCAGCCGAACAGACTAGAAATAAAATCAACCATGGCTCGCAGCCCCTGTGTGTGGTCACTGTGGTGTGTGTGTGTCCCAGATTCTGCAGGAGACAAACCAAAAGCCCAGCGCGTACGTACTGTGTATGGGCCACAAGTGGCCCCGGTCCAGCGTACCTGAGTTGCGCCGGGCAGGGCAGGAATGGTCATTGGGCTGCTCGGGTGGGCAAGGAAGAAGGTGTGTGTGGGTTCAACACACACACACACCGAGTTTGCCCATCCACACCACACACCACACACATTCCTGTGGTCTGTGTGCCCTTCCTTTTTAATTAACGGAGGGCTGCCAACTGCCGGCTGATTCAGGTGTCAACTAGTTAGTAACCAGTTCTACAGAGTATCTAGACTTGTTCGATTAATTGTAGCTGAGTTTAATTACCCCCGACGACTTCATAATCTTATTTTTTTTAATAAGCGGAGAAGACAAAATGGGAAAGGGACGAACTGCTCCCAATTTTCTATCTTTTTTTAATTTACCCATCTCCTGGACTATCATTTCCCCTGTACCGCTGTACCTCCGAGCCTGAAACTCTGCAAAAGGAGCTCGGACGGGGAAAAAGGTACTTAGGCTGGAAACGCATCCATGGTTTGTATGCCTGGATTTTACCCAATCCAGTCAACCCAACCCAGCTTTACATTTCCTACACTAATTCCAATCAGTTTGGATCGGCACAGGGTCTCTTCTCCATCTAGTATAGATGGAGGATGATCAGGTCTGAAGGAAATCCCCCGGAGTTCCGTCTCAAGATGGATTAGTTTGGATCCCAACAATGCTGTAACCCAAATGCTAGTTGGCAAGGCAAAGAGAGAAAGAGAGGTATATCCGCACTTTTTCCAATATGACCGAGGCTGTAAGGGACGACTGAGCTCTTTCGAGCAAGATTTTAAAAGGTCTAGTACTTTGCATCCAGCCTCAAAAATTCACTTCCGTATCTACAAAAGTAGACATATTATGCACGCGATCTCCGTCTCCTCCAGTACCTACAGTAGTAGCATATCCCAGCTGCAGATTATGACATGGATTCTCCAAGCAAGATATCACTCTACTACACAAATCATCTAGATCCATTCCATTCCCCCCAAGCCAGTTCTCAAAAACCTTGTACACCCTGCACCTCATCCACATTCACAGACACACCACCCTTGCAGGTAGTAGACAGCCCAGTCACTGCACCCAGTCAAATCCCTAACCGGGCTTATTCCAGACGCCGTCCGCATAAGGTTATTGCTCGTATATGCGAGTATAAGAAATAAGAAAAAAACAAGATGATACGCGGAACAAGCGAAAGCTGAAGTCAACGCCACACCACAAAATAGAATTTCAGTCTATCCATCTGCCGTTAGTAGCCGATAGAAGATAAAGGTAGCTAACTAACTAGATACAGTAGTCGAGGCACACTGCAGCAGCTTAGCTACCTACAAAAGTATCTAGTAGGTACTTAGATAGCTGGACCGAATAAGCGCACAGCTGATCAGATCATACTTAGTATTATTCGCCACTCTGGATGTATGTGGGTAAAATCGATCCATCCATCCATCGAGCCCACCAGCCAGCTGAGTTAAGTACTTTGTAGCTGAGCTAAAAAGCACACAGCCGATTGTAGTACTTTGTGCCAGTACCACAGGATATTGCGTAATTTCAGCCCATTAATGTGAAGCACGATCCATAGATCAAGTCCTGCTGTTACTTTGTGTTCGTAGCGAATCATGTCTTTAACCATTCATTACTACTATACTATGGTAAACCCCGCACTACCACCACGTGAAAAGCACCAACTACCATATTGTTTCAGCCCTCAATACTATAGCCATGAAACAAGCACTGAAACAACCCACATCTGACGAATCCAAACAGCATCTATACCATATACCATCTTCAGCCTCGTGCAGATGCTCCCCATATCATATCATCCTGCAAATCTGATATATCATTCTCCAGATGTCATATGCACTCTTCCATCCCCTCTCCTTCCTTTCCCCTCCGATTGTAGTAAGATAACTAATGTATGGAGTACATAGTAACTTATCCCCAGGAGTTATCTACCTCGCGATGATCGAAATCGATCTACAGCTGATCATCGGGTTTGATTTCCGTCTCGTCTCGTCTTTTCAGGTTTTTGCCACCATCGGATACTAACGGTTTTATCTACTTACCTACTTGATTCGGAAAGTATATGCATGGTCACTCACTCATTCACTTACCACAGTAAGTACTGAGTACTTTATGAAACGGCCCAAAAGTACGGGTCTAGACCGGTGGGGGGAGGGAGGACTATCTACTACCAATCTACTTAGGAGTGGGAGAGATCGACTCGTCAGATTTAGTGGATTAACTACTAACTAGCTGGGTATAGTATAGTGTCATGTATCATGTACGAGGATAGATAGATACATACATACATAGATCATTGTTGACTTATCACTGTAGATCTTCCTCTAACGGTCGACTTACTTCCTCCTTCATGTAACTTTGATCTCATCTCGCTTGCGTTGATGAGGTGCGGGGTATCTATGTAACTGCTTATTGACTGTTTTTGACGTACCCCTCATTTGTGGGTCGATTGTGGTGGTGAGTACTTTGTATGTCCTGTTGGATACATAATGTTGGGGTGAATGGATGTGTCTGATGTTTAAGGGGGGGGGGAATTTTGTTGGTTTGAGGGTGGGTGGTAAGGTTCAAGAGGGGGTTGAAATTGGCGCAGTGGGCAGGATGATGATGACCGTTTTAATATACTACAAAGTAGGCAGATTGTATCAGTTGACGCCGTGGTGGGTACAATGGGGCTGCTGCCCATACTTTTCGTGTTTTAGAATTGACAATGATCATTGTATTGACAGCTGCGCTACCGAAATGTTATCAAACAAACGTCAGACGCCTTCCCTTATACCCACTTCTGCCTTCCATCCATCGACTTTTTTTTCTCTGTGCACTACCAATCCTCCTCAAGTCAAAATGGGTATATGTACTCAGATCGTAAGCGGTTAATGCAGGACGCCTCTAATGCCGGAAGCAAGGAAATAAAACGAACAGAACTCCAAGCGCCCTGAAGAAACGAACAGAATAGGGGAAAGCTGGGGTGTGCTAGAAGTATCCAGAATGGTGAAAGGGGTGTCGGAAGGTGAAAGTGAAACCGCAGGTTGCAAGGAGGAAAAGAAAAAATAAGTAAAATCGAGAGATACGGAACTTAGATCTGTCCCTTGATATCGACAATTCGGTGGGCCTCGGCCTTGGCTCCTTCGAACAGTTGGCCGGCCCTGCCACCCGTAAGCAGTCTCACCACGCCATCTTTCTCTTGGAGGAGGTCCTCCGAAGTATGGTCCAAAATGAAGCGGGCGCTCTGCTCGTCGGACTCGAAACCAAGTTCTTCAGTAATGAAACGGATGTTTACATCAGGTTTGTACCTGTATTATCAAGGTCAGTGGCCGTCACACGTAGAATCAGAACAGAAACTTACGCTTTACAAATTGCTGCAAGTGCAGAAAGTCGCTCACGATCCACGAACATATCCATTAGATAAGCCCCCATATTCGGGGTGTCGAGATAAAGCTGGAAGAAACGGTGATAGTTCCCAAGAGCAAGAGCGGAACGGACATCCAACGCATGTTTCACAGCAAGATCCCGTTTGTCTGCTGCAGTTAGATCGGCCAAGGCATCGTTCATGGCCGTCCAGTTGCGGGTATGGATGAAATAGAGGATACGATAGGCCTTGAACTCCGTAGGATGACCGCCAAGTTGCTGTGCATACAACGCTCGTAGTTGAGTCTGGCACTGATTATACTCACCAAGGTCACCTTTCTCTAGGGCAATTCGGGCATGGATTTCATAGACGCTGACAGTGAATTCGTTCCTGATATGCTGTACAGTCAAATCTTGACGGAGGGATTTGAACTGATCACAGATATAGCCATAGTTGTTGTCCTTTTTCCATTTCTTCTTCAGTAGGTCTAATGTTTTCATCAAGACCGGCAAGGGACGAACGGTATCCGGATTCGGTGCAGAAGTCAGGCGGAAGTAATTCTTCTCGAGCTCCTGGCACCTTCCGACAACAGGGCCTTGGTTTGCATTGGGGGTGGGTGATGCACCGCGGGAAGAGGGTGAAGATCCATGTCGTCCTTGTGCGTCCTCGAAACGTTTCCTCCGCATCTCCAGATTAGCTTTTGACTTACTTGGGTTCTTACTGTCCATCTTCTGCCGCTTGTCTGTGGAAGGATAAGTGACTCGGTCTTCAAAGGCATTCTGGTTGTTAGTTTGTCTCCATGGTGGACAGCTGCTCGCGTCTCCGTGGTACTCCACCGATTTCCTCTTCTTCGATAGGTCAACCAATGGAGTGCTGGACTTCTTCGGCGAATGTGTCCCAAATGTGGCCCAAGTCGAGACACCTGGGCTGGCGAGCACCATGTTGCGGTCGTTTTGAACCATGACCTGCGGCAGAGGCAGGGTTTCCCAGTCGATCTTATCGAGCATATTACCCTCTGCTGCCTCCGTGATGACCGACTTGAGTTTCGCCTCCATCTCACTCCGGTCGACCGTGGGAAGGCGGTTTTCGGGCGCAAAGCTGCGTTGCACATATTTGCGGACGGCTTCTGGAAATTCTACTTTTTTGCGGGTGGCGGCATCGGCAGACGTCGTCGGGGGTGTAGAAGAAGGAACAGGGTTGGTGGCTTTTGTGGGCGCGATACTACGGCGTGCTTGCACTGGGATATAAGCTGGGGCCACTGCTGCCACGTTAGTCAAGTCTGAACAAATATCACGGGCGGGAAGAGAAGCATACCATGACCAGAGTGAATTGAGGTGGTAGCGGTGGCTGAAGCCGCAACACGCCATGGTGGGATGCCGGAGCTCATGATGAATGAAGAAAAGAGGATCTATTTTAGGGGCCAGTGCAAAAAGGGACAATAAAGAAATGCGAAGAGTGATGATAATCAGAAAAGAGAGGTATTAACTACGGATGATTTGATTCGAGCCAGTCAGAACATATTCCTACACCAACAGAGCCGAGTAGGTATCACTGAATGTAAGAGAAGATAAAGGTCGGCCGGTCTGTTTCTAACGAGACAAGGGGCAAGATGATATGTAAGTTATCCACAGGGGTATGTTCTCCAGGCTTCGGGGTGAGTGAATAAGGATGATGAGCGGAGAGAGAGAGGGAGACTCGCTTAGTGACGCTGGATCCCACTTGACTTGTCTCGGTGGCGGAGATTTCGTCTTGGCACGGAGACAAGATACCGCCTACCCAATATAGACAAATTACATCAGCACGCCGATCTGACTGATAACGAGCAATACAACCAGCGCCAAGGCATCTCGCTTTCGTATACTCTGCCCCTCTTCACCCTTTCAATCGTGAAGAGATGCTGCTTGATCTTACTAGATGTTCTTCAAGCCTTTGGATCTGACAACTGCGCTTCGCCCCTCGCTGTTGCCCGACGAGACCTTACTCTTTGTCCAGGATGCGGTGGGGTTGTACGAAGGGTGAGTAGCCGGTTGTTACTTCACCTGCTGCATCGGCGGTCTCCATGCTTGGGTCTATTTCACTTCTTCTGGAACCGAGCCTTAGTGACACAGTATATATCTTCTCAATTGCTGACTGTTAATGTCTCTTCCATGATCAGAAAATATAAAATCCCCAATTATCAGAATGGCCATGCCTATTTGACCTCGCATCGTGTCTGTTATGTAGCAGTTGATGAGCCGCGGAAATACTCAGTTGGCATTGACCTCAAGGATATTGATAGAACAGAGTACCAAGTACGTGCTGGTTCAATCATGCAAACTGGCCTGAAATCTAATGTATCATAGGCAAGCTTCTGGAAGTCCTCTCCAAAGATTACGCTATACCCTAAACCGCTGAAGAACATTGACCGGTCGAAAAGCGCTGGCGCAAGTCCCTCTCGATCGCAGTCGCCCCTGACCCCAAAGTCCGTGTCTCATCCTAGTGCGGGGCTTCCTCCACCCGTGAATGCGACATGGGTATGCCCTATATGCACCTTTTCCAATCCCGTGCCCTCCAATTTCGACCCGTCCACCGCTACCGCGTCCACGCCGATACCTCCTTGCCTGGCATGTGGTATCAAACCCCCTTTTGCGACTATCCTTAAGGCTGCAATCACTGCTGCAACAAGTCGCGAGAGTACTGTTGCGACGCCACCCATCTCTCAACCTGGGCAAGAGTCCTCACTTGGGAATAATGGCCCCAAGAACCTAACGATTCCACAAAATGGTGCCCAAGTGTCATGTCCTCGCTGCACATTCGTCAACCATCCGTCTCTCATTGAATGTGAAATGTGTGGAGCTTCCTTGGTCTCTGCAAATATCCTCAAGGTCACCAATGGCGATCACTACCGTGCGGAATCCCCGGCCCCTGTTTTTGATCAGGGCAGTATAAAGAGCAAGCAAATCAAAGATTGCATGAAATTATCATTCCGTGGAGGTGGCGAAAAGATATTTCTTGAAAGGTTGAAGGGCGCCTTGATCCAGCGGAAATGGCTTCTTTACAATGCTCCGCCTGTGCCACAACAACCATCGCAGTCAAGCCTCGAAGCTCAAGGTTTAGCCGTGCCTGCATTAGCGAACGGCCCTGGAGCATCACAGCCTCGCTCACCGGGAGTTGGCATTGCGGGGCTTGAGCGACGAGGGCTTGAGGCTCGTAAGAACAATGAGCTCGTCATTGGCAATGCTTTCGAGGATCTCGAAGCGCTTATGGCATCGGCGAAACATATTGTTGCGCTTGCTGAGACGCTAGCCCGCGAGTCTGGGATGGCTAGTGACGAGAGCTCTGCTGAAACTAGCGCCGTCCTTTCGGAATCAGCGGCGGCGTTGGGTATGGTGACAACGAAAGATATGCTCGGGTCCGGGGCAGAGAGCCTATATCTGTCGGAACTGTCACGAAATCTAGCAGAGTATCTAACCGACGATCGTAAGGGCATCTTACAGAAAGAAGGCGGGATTATCAGTCTTATCGACTTGTGGGCAATCTTCAACCGGTCCCGAAACGGGGTCGAGCTCGTCAGTCCTTCGGACTTTCAGAAGGCTGCGGAGCTATGGGAGAAACTGAAGTTGCCAGTCCGTCTGCGTCGATTCAGGAGTGGACTGCTTGTTGTGCAACGATACGACTGGACTGATGAGAAGACCCTTCGGCAGCTGCTAGACTGGATGGCAGAGCTCCGTCAAGTGCCACCCACGGAGCCGGTAGCCTGGGACTGGCGTCTGTTTGGACGTGCCGTGACCGCACAGGAGGCGGCACAGCGATTCAAATGGAGTGTGGGCGTTGCAGCGGAGGAGTTGGAAATGGCAGAGGACAAGGGAGTCCTTTGCAGAGAACAGGGAATTGAGGGGCTCCGGTTCTGGTTCAATTATATTGCGTCTGACCCAGACCTGCAGGAATTGGATGATCTAGGACTTGCAAAAGTTAGCATAGACAACCATGACATATAGAGATGACGGGAATTTTGATTAAGAATCCCACATATGATGATTCTGAGCGAGCAACTTCTACTTTGAGTTTCTGCCTGAGGCATAGTTCTAGACCGACAACCCCGCGTTTGCCCCGTGATTGGCTTATCGGAGCTCTCTCCGCCTTATCAGCTGCCAACTCTCTCCCTCCCTTGCACTTCCAAGTCACTCTCATCCTTCGTTCATCAGTATTCTAGCTCTCTTTCCAATAAACTGATTAGCTATCTCTCAGATAAAAGTTTCTACTTTGTGGTTACTGTCCTTGTAGCGGCCCTCCTGACCCCTAATCGTCCCCTGTGATGTAACCGAAGACAGCTCAGTGGCCGTCCGAATCCGGTCTGACGTCGTGGTCGAAGAGCTTCATCACTCCTTGCTTAGCGTCCTTCTATTCTAGCTTATATACTTCAAACACAGAGTCCTTGCGAGCCTCAACTATGATATATACAACCGCAGTTGCAAATATCAGGGCCGTCAGACGTTCCACGGCCCTGGCCAGAGCTTATCCCCAAGCCATACTCTTCGCGCCATCTCAACATCTGAAGTCCTCCTGCCAGCGCCGTCACATATGGCGCGGTCCGGGCGAGAGGATAAACTACGAGTATTTGGAGAAGCAGATAGATAAGCACAGACGATACTGTCTTTCGAAGCTTCGTGAGAAGCCCGCACGTCCGCGGAAAGCGAACGTGTACGAAAGTCAGAATCCATGGGGGTTCCGAGGTTACGGACCGGGCTATGATCGAGAAAAGTCTTTTCAATTTTACAAGCGAAATGGTATCAAGGGTGACTTTTGGGAGGCCGAAAGGTCCCGCATCAAGGAGAGAATGAACCAGATCAAGAGGGAGATTGATAAGGATCCCTACGCAGCATTATTTGGAAGAAGGTTGCAGCCATTTAGCTCCTTCGAGAAGCTTGATAATGCCTTTACCTCCATTTGTCGTTCTTTCCTAGGTCTTGACAAGTCGGAAAGCACCATGGATACAACAGCACGCCCAAAGGCCACTACTGCAGTCTCGAAGGACTCTTCGGAATCGCCCAAGAAGCCACAATCAGACGTGAGTGGTAGGGTCCCATCTTCAGACGAGACTGTATCAGAGACGGGTCGACCAGACTATGAATTCGACCCTGTTAGTGGCCGCATGATACCCAAGGATACTGAGCAGCCGGTGGCCACAGCAAAGAATTCTCGCGGGAACGACATTGATACATCGGCCGGGGCCCAGAAGCCTCATTCTGGGCCTACCGGCTATCTATCCCCATTTGAACGAACAATTTCAGAGCCTAGGCCGGCAACAGAATCAGGAAACGATAGGGCAGAAGGAACATCGCAACAACGTGTTGAGGTGGCGCCAGTCGCGGATGAGCCCTTCCAACCTCCTGAGGTGCAGAAACCGGAGTTACCAACAGAAGCTCGCTACAAAGCTTTGGAGCCATCAAATGATACTATGAAAGACCAGAGAGATGTGTCTGAGAAACTTAGCAGTCTCTCAGAAGCGATCATGGCCGATCAACCTAAGCTTCAGGATCTCACAATGAGCGGTGGACGCGTCACCTATGATCACCTAGAAGCGCCAGTCAACAGTCGTTCGTTTGGAGATCAACCAAGCAATGAGGCTTCGATGAGACCTCTAGAGGCGCCTGAAAGTCCTCTAAGTACAGCACACGAACAAGACAGGGTGCAAGCAGAGAGGGAGGAGGATTTAGACATCCTGAATGCCAGTGATATTCGTTCACAATACTTGGCTAAGCCTAGTATTGACCCTGAGATTGAGAAGCAGATCCGTCAATCTCTCGACGATAGGTTCGATTCATTTGTCGATCCCGCTGGTGACATTGACGCCCAGAGCGTTCGAAGCAAGTTTCAAAAGCATGAGACTTTCGGCGCATCTGACGAGGCCATCATGCCAGAGAAATCAGACGTTGGTGTACAGCCCAATCAACGAACTGCAGAAAGTCGGGAAGCTTCACAGGTACTCCAGTCTGGAAAGCAGGAAGCTACCAAGGACTTCGATCGAACTACTACCATTGAGCAGCCGCTCGCTGGCAGCCCGTCAAGTGAAACCTATAGAGTCCTTGCATATGATCCCTCGACCCTTCAAGTAAACGAGGCGGAGACGAGCTCGTCTTTCCAGGCTTCAGACGAGACAACCCACCCGGCAGAAATTCTAGGTCGCCTGAATGCCCCTGCCAAGTTCCTACCCCATTTTGCAAGAATGCGTACCGATGGTTACGAAATTGTTTCCGGTGGTGGGGATATCCTTGTTTTCAAAAAGTCCAGCAGTTCCGTGCACGACAGTGCCGCTCTCCATTCCAAAGCAGCCGGCAAAATTGAAGCTAGGTCCGACGGTCAAAACGACGAACCTTTGAAACAATCTACATCACCTACTCAGCTACCGCAGGAGCATTTCTCCAGCCAAGCTCCTGATCATCAGACCAAATTTCCAGACGAGACTTCACAGGCTAAAGGCTCTTCTTCGAAACGACAGTCAAGAGCTGGCCAGGCTCTACGCAGGATGCTGTTCAGTGGCGTAGCTACCGCAGGAACATGCTACGCCATAGGTGTTGTTGTCGAATACTTCCGCACGGGAGGACAGGATGGACGGGGTATTGATGCTTTCACGGCTTTTGAGTCTGAGCGGCGTCATGGAGACTAAATTTGGATGTCTTCGCACAATTCTGTATAACTATTCGAGCTGATTTTTGCCATGACCATAACGAGTATGTAATATGTAGTGCGTCTCCTCTCTGTAACTAGAGTCACATTTTCCATTGATAATTAGGCTACGCTATCTGCTCCATTAACGCCATCTTCCCGCTATGCTATGAGTACATCAATTTGGTATGAGCAAAAGACGAGAAAGCAAAACGAAGACAAAGAGCTAGCAAAGACAAAGTGAAAACAAAGCAAAGGCTAGGCAACGTGCGAGCAAAGGCTAAGCAAATGCAAAGGTGAATGCAAAGCAAGGTGCAAGCAAGGGCAAAGCAAAGTCAAATCTAAGCAAAGCCAAGGTGCAAGCCAAGTGCAAGCAAAGGCCCAACGAAGAGCAAAGCAAAAGCCAAGCAAAGTGCAAGCCATGAAGAAAGAGAGTACCGAAAAGAAAAGTTAAGACGAGAGATTGAACACGTCCCGTCCCCAACGCCTATCGCACTGGCAGCGCAAAACCACCACCACCACCCATCAGCCCTCACCCCCTCAGCGCCTAGCCGCAGATGACGACTCCGCAGGCTGCGACTCCTCCTCCAGCGGAAACTTCTCAAACATATTCTGCATGACACCACACTTAGCGCGGCCGCCCATCAAATAACGATTGAGGCCAGCCAACAACTTCAACGCAGCATGCCAGTCACTCTTTTTCCAGAGGTCATATTCCTTGCTAGCGAGCACGCGGAACACGGGGGCGTCATCTTCGTCCGGAGCTTCATTTCTCTCCTCTTTGAGAGTGTGTAGCCAATCGAGTTGATCGATATCGTGCTCGAGATCTTGCTCGGTGTAGCGACGAGTGGCGTCTCCGGCGCTGAAAGTGTGCAGTTCGGTGTTGGAAGTATCGACGGGCTTGTACTTTTTGCAGTAGATGCGTGAGATCTTGGAACTGGGGAAGATGGCGCGTTGAACGTGGAGTCTGCTGCCGTGGAGGTTGATTAGGAAGACTTCTTGGTCGGGGAGGTGGTGGCGATGGATGTGCATGTGGTGCAGGTTGGTGAGGAGTTGGCCGAGGTGGAGTTGGAAGTTTTGGGAGAGGGTTTTGTGGAGTGGTTGGTTGTCGGTGAGGGTCTGTGGTAGGGGTGTTAGTGGGTTGGATTTGTCTTTTGGGGAGGTGGCGTAGGAGGGTTAAGGGAGAGACCATACAGTTGTCATTGGCAGGACAGTGCGTGCGTACATAGCATCGGGGTAATAATCAACGACGACGCGGCCGGAGGTACAGGGTCCGTCTTGACGTTTCTCTTTGTAGCCGGTCCAATATTCGAGATATTCTCCCATGACTTTGGGGCTGGTTGGATGGGAGATGATGAGGTTAGTGTATTGTTGCTGTGCAGGGTCTGTTAGGGCTGATGTTGTTACGTACTAAAGGTGGAACCAGAGCATGGCCTTTGAAGTCGGGTGCATGACATCCACGTTAAAGAACAACTCGGATATGAGAGCATGAAGTACGTTGTCTTGGTTGTAACGTGCTTGTCTGAAGTCAAGGTTGGTTGGACAGGTAGCGGCACTGCCTGCCTCGTCCTCGAAGAGACCTTTATCCCACTGAGGAGAATTCTTGAGGTTACGGAAGACGTCGAAGAAAATGGTCTCGAGGGTAGGCCATTTATTCTGATTGACTCGACGTCCATTTCTGGCGTTGCGGAAGATCCAGACAGCGCGGTGGACGATCTCTAGTATTGAGTTAGCTTTGCTCCTTCTGAGTTCGTTTACCTATGTGCCATGATATGGATAGTGTTATATGCGCTTGGATGGGTATATAGACTCACTATCTTTGTCTGCTCTCTTGAGGTATCGCAGAGGCACGATATCTTCGTCAGGACGGCTTAGATAAACCCTGGCTTTCATGCCGTGGACTTGGATATCAACGGACTTTGTCTCAGAGATCTCGGGGATCGTTTCCATAACTCTGAAGGCTGGCCATCTGATGTATTCAGTATTGTCAAGTTCCGCGGCAGCTCTTTCTTCTGCAGCTGCTTCTGCTCGTTCCTCTTCAATCATCTTTTTCGCAGCTTTCAGCTTCGCGAGGTCCCTCCTGGCTTTGGAGAGCCTGAGACGCGCCGTTGCTTCGGCCACCTTCTTCCGCATCCCCCGGGGATCCATGATTGCGGTGGTTCACGAATGCATAGAAGGAAAATGAGGATGGGAAGAAGGATAGGGACGTGTCTGCATCCTGTAGCACAGAGTGCATTCAAAAGATGAGTTGTGGACGTGTTCAGTCGTCGTGGCAAAGGCCATCTTGTGTTGGGAGAGTGAATCTGCGTGCACTGCGTGCACCGTTTGTGATATCTGCTAATGCGGAGACATCTGGCGGAGACTGATCCGTTTAAGATGTTTGAAGATGAGGAAGTTCGTGGTTGCGTTGCCTGAAAGCTGTGAATGTGATGTTGAAATGCAGCTGGAGGAGATGGTGTGAGTGTCATTGTGTTAGATTTACAGAAGTGAAATATATTGGTGAGGTTCTGTCGAGCTAAATGGTTCTTGTGTGATGTGCTTTGGAGCACAAAATATAGGGTTGTGGTGTTGTTCCCAGAGAGCAACATTGGCGGTCGTGAGGAACATATATAGTTGTGCCACGGTTATCAGTTGGTCTAACCAGTTGGTACTAGCTGCCAGATCCACCAACAACTCTAAAGTGACTTAATACGTATCAATGTTGTAGTATCACAAACTTGAAGAGTCTACACCTAAACCTTCTGCAGTTGTTCTAGGGTATCACCTCTGTGGTGTGCATGATCTCCTCATTATCGCCAGCATTCTTAGTCACATCTCGGTGGGTCACAACTCATGATAAGCGCGACTCCTCCAACTTCCCCGCTTATCATCAACCTTCGCCCTTCCCCAGGTATATATTCCGAAGCGCTACTGCCTTTCGAGGAAACAATATAGGTTATATCAACTGCAACAAAGAGGAAACTATAGCATCTAAAATATTCACGATGTCCAAAGCAACCAGAATCCCCATCCGCACCCAAAAGGCCCCTCTCCCACCGCCATTCCTCTCCCAGGGCATCGTCGTTGGCGACATGGTCTACTGCTCTGGGCAGGTGGGCGTGAACCCTGCTACAGGCAAGATGGTTGAGGGATCAATCCAAGAAAGAACGGTACATTATTCATTCCTACATAACCCAAATAAATATCCCTGACCAAGGGTGGGCCTAAAGCTACTCAGCTAACGAGGTCCAGAAACAAATCCTCAACAACCTGAGTGCCGTCCTTGAAGCAGGCGGCTCTAGTCTCCAGGATGCCGTGAAAGTCAACATATTCCTGGCTGATATGAATGACTTTGCCGCTGTCAATGAAGTCTATAGTTCCTTTTTCGCGGATCCGAAGCCGGTGCGTTCCGCCTGATTGCCCCTAGGCAGAGTCACATACTTACTGACGAACCTAGGCTCGTACATGCGTTGCGGTCAAGACATTGCCAATGGGGACTGATGTGGAGATTGAGTGTGCTGGGGTGGTGAGCAGTGTGCCAAGTCGAGGGTCTCGTCTGTGAGCAGCAAGCAATGATGCAGATTTCTGGATATGAATGTGATGCTATGCGAGTACATAACTGGACAAATGCAGACAAACATTGCTTATGTGCATATACTCTGCATCTTGGCTGAAGACAACGGATAGACCGGCGAGCCTGGTATGAATAGCCTATGCGTCGACAAGCCCGATTTCTAATGTTAGGAATCGGAATGCCAACGGTAACTTTATGCATGGATTCGAGCGGCAGCTGGACTTAGTTGTGTCTAATGCGACACCGGCTGTCGGATGCAGCTCAGATGGCTGATGCGAGAAGATCATTCGTGCTATTTACTCCGTCCTCCGTGCTCTATGCTGGATCCTCTATCGTAGCTAAGCGAACCATTGTGTCTCAGATCGGCTGGGTCGGTAAAAGCACAGATTCAGCTCCAACGGGTCACGGGTCAAATAAGAAGAACTGATCCGCTATTATTAGCATAGTTCTCCATCTCAGAGTGGCCTTTCGTATAAGCTGGTAGGAAGCTGAATTATCAGGATTTGCAGTTGGAACAGTTCAGGGATAGTCCACTGCAACTACTGAACTGATCGACCTTTTTTCAGGCTCTGATCCGAACATCGTGACTGTCTCCAGAATTGGATCTGCTGGAGATGGAGGGAATCGCTGGCCTCAAAATGGGCGAGGCTAGTCCGCATGGGGGCAATGCACGCGCCAAGAACCGACCACCAACCAATGGAACCAAGGGCCACGGTGGGGCAGCAGTCAGGAACAGGCTTAGTGCCTGTTTGAAGTAATTTCCCAGTCCTTGGATCGTTGGCAACTTTTGTCCATGGTTCATTAGATTCAGGGTCTTATCCCCCGTCCCAGGAACTGGTCGCATTTAGCATATGATATAATGGTATCAGGATAGAGATATGTGTGATGGGCCTTGCGGTAAAGGTCCTCAAGATACAATGGCCTAGTGAAAATGGTCAGTGTGTGGTCTTACGTCCGTCCAAGGCTTAGACTCGAAGACGCTCTTTGAATGGACTCAGCCTACAAGATTAAAATAGCAACGCGAACAATGGTGCCACTGCTGGACGGAGTTCCGTGGGTGCTACGACTCATCTAGCTTTCTTAGTAGTATCACCAAATGTCCACTGTCTCTACTCAACTCAGGCGAACGACGATCCAACTCCTAAGTATTACAGAGGAACCCATCTGGATTTGGGTCTTATCGAAGCTTTGACTTTCCCGATCTGCATATGCTGCTGAAGCAGTTCTGACCGTCAACCTTCTAGATTCGCACATCACCCTAGGCCATGCTCTTCGTGAGATCCAACACTCGAAGAAGCAATGACCATGGGGCGCTCCTGCAAATCCTTTCTGACTGTGCTGGCCTTGGGTACCAAGAGTCTCAGCCAATACGCGATCTGTGGAATTTTGTACGACTCTGTTCGTGGCAATTCTGAGACCGAAGGGATGGAAAGAGCCATTGTTTCAGCCCTGACGGCGGCCCCCCAGCAGGGGCTGTGAGCGACTCTCCTGCATTTCTGACATTCCAATCATGTCAGGGAGAAAAAGATCGATGATTGCCGCGCTGTCAAAAAGCACCAGCACCGACTGGCGGGTTAGAAGAAGAAGATAGTACGTACAACTCTTATTTTCCCTGCTTGTGACGGTTGGCGCCGCTGGGCATGCACGTGGTGTAAGACATGAACATGCCTTCCATCGTCTTCCTCGCCCAGCGTTAACCGGGGCTGGGTCTTGCTGGAGTCTGAGTGTCGAGCAGGCCCCCCTCCCATCCTTCGTGAGTAGGCTAAGAAATTAGCCCAGGACTAACGGAATGGAGCACGTTCTCGAAAGGACCTGAGGTCAATAGTGTCCGCCACTAGCTTCTGAATGGAAGAGAATTGTCTTGAAGGCAGCAACTAGATAGAATTTTGGAAGATGCAGTGCTACCAGCATATTAGCACACCACATACCCATGTCATGGAGCTTGACAGGTATCTCATCTTGAATAGTAAGGCCTGTTGCATACCGGTAGAATGGATGGGACGGGTGCGCATACGTAGTGGCTCCGTACGAGGCACGGATGGTATTGGATGCTTTGGGGTTAAGAAGGGATGGTGAGACAGCCGGGGGTGGATGGCCATCATTGTGACTGACTCAACCCGGCGGGCGGGAGGGGAAGGGGCATCAATAATCTAACTTTTTTATTTTATTTTCTTGGATTTTATTTTCTTTGCTGGTGGTTGTAATGTTAGGCAGAGAGGAAAGAAACACGGCTTTCCTTCTCAAGGAGGAGGAGGAAATGCACCCGACCGCATTATCTTGGCTGGCAGGTGCATAACCCCATGCTTATCACATTCCTCCGATCCAAGTTACGAAAAAAAAAATCCCTTTTGCTCGCCTTTTCGAACCGAACCAAGCCATGCGATTTTCTCTCTCTTTCTCTATTGATGATCCTTGCCTGGAGTTGTTTTTGCTCAGTTGCCAGCCTGTCGAGCAGGCTGCAGCACATGTGTTGCTCGTATCACCACGCACCGGGGCTATCCCCACATCCATCCAGGAACCACCCACACTAAAACGACGCCGTCAGTCTAGGCCTTGTGGTGGTCCGAACCTTGACGGAATTATGCCCTTTGCAGAAGAGGCTGGCGTGCGAGGCGGGAATTACGATGCGCGCCGTACCACTGCTGATCGGCAATTGTCCCTGGCCACTCTCACCGGCCACTTTACGCTGTGTTACCTGTCCAGTGTGTGAGTAAAGTAAAGTAAAGTATGTATCCGTGAATCCTCCGTGACATGCCTGAATTTTGAGGATCCCACTTCAAGTTTAAGCATCAATCTTCCCCATTCCTTAGACCGCGATCATTATCTCCCCATACGAGCCGACTTTGATGGGTTAATTTCCTTACCATTCCCCTGCGACATCCCGGAATGATTGGACACTTTGTCAACATCGCCACCAATCGTTCTCTGGCTCCGTGAGGTAGTGCAACTGCCGGGCTGTGTCGTCTTTTTGATTCTATGCACCGTCTGCATGCTGCGGCATCCACCCAGCCTCGAGCAAACTGCCAGGGCATATGACAGCCCGCAGCCTACAGTATACCCTGCCATGTTCTGCTTTACACTGCACACAAAGTGCGCGGAGGAGTTCCCGATCTGTGAAGAGGAGATACCTGATTGACACCTTGTGCTCCATATCTGTTCGGTTGACGAGACCCTAGTATGTCGATCGAAATACACCATGCTACCCCTCTTTCAACGTCTAGACTCCCCAAAGAAGAGTTCTGTCCACTGCATATCATGCGATCTATGGCCTGAACCACTCGGGGTGAGGGTGTTCTCAATAGTTCCAGCGGTAGCGAGCTCGGAGTTGGTCTTGATGTGCGCCGTTGTAGATAGATACTGCACTATAGACGGAGCGCGGCCATGGTCAGTACCCAAATAAGCTCTCTTCTCCGTATACTATTGATCGTTTGGCATCTAGTGTACCTTTTGATGGGGGGTTCGACCAGGACGGCATGCGTACATGCCTTCTCCATTGGGACGTTCCTCCGGCTAGACACGCACATACTGTCCGTTCACACTATCCATTCATTCATTCGGCCATTAGTAAATACACTCATACATATTAGCCGGGATGTAATGACTTGTAGTGCATGAGGTGTAGGCAGAGAGTCCAGAACCGGTGACACGCAACGACAGCAACGAAAGCAACTCCAGTATCAAATAGCAAAGACCTAGAACATGCTCAACCCCAGGTTGTTGCGGGCATTTGTCGTCAGTGAGTGAGCAAATGTGCAATTGGGCTAATGAGGATGCGAGGTGAAGATACGGCAACCAAGGTACAATACCGTACGGCAAGAGGTGGGACAAAGTGGAAGGGGGCCCACCTCTACCCGGTGCGTGTAGTTTATGGCCTTGTCATGGGGTGGTTGGCATTGTAGCCACGGCCTTTTCCTTTGCTTTTCCCGCGTGCTTCCTGCCTTTTCCCCCCTCTGCTTTGGTGTGCCTCGTTTTTCCCCTGCCGTGCCTTTTTCCCTTCCTTCCCTCCTCCCCCCCCTTTTTTCCAGTGGTACCAAACCACAACTCCCACAGCCCAACCCGGAAATCCAAGTGGTGGTGGTAAGAGCTAAGTAAAGTAAAGTAAAGTCAAAAAGTAAAAGCCGGGCCCCAAAATAATCAAATCTACCAAAAAAAGGCGATGACACGGACCGGCAAACCAACTAAGCCAAACTAATCCAAACCGCCAGCCAGAAGTAATCTCCCCTTCCCTCTCACTCTCCTTTCATTCATTTTAGTGCTGTTGTTATTATTACTGTTCCTAATTACTACCACCATTTTTTTGATTTTGATTTTTCCCGTCCTTCCTTTGGTATTATTATTATTATTCTTCTGCTTCTTCACTTTGCATCGCCTATCTTTCTTTTCATTCTTTACTATCATCCTTTCCCTCTTCCTCCTCTCTCTTCCTCTCTCTTTCCCCCCCTCTTCGCCCCGTTTTTGCTTCGCCAGCGCCGGTGCTTCGTTGACGTAGCCCACCTGCGAACACCTTTTCTACGTCAACGAGCCGTTGGGACTTGCCAATTCATCCTCAGCCTTTCTCTCCTTGCATCCCATCCCCCTCCCACGGTCGCGCGCCCTCTTCAGGTACTACCACCACCTCCAACCGCCGTTCACCATAACAACCCACCCCCCTCCTCCACTACCATTACCACCTCCACCTCCTCCCTCCCTCTCCACGGCCGTTTTTCTCACTTAACATCCCTTTCTTAGATCTTGTCGCTCGCTCCTTACCGCCTCTACATTCGTTATTGTTTTGTTTGCTGGTAGTTTTTCGTGAGGGGTTACTGTTGGTTTCTCGTCGACCACACCCCCTGCCGCTCTTTGAACCCGCTTTGTTTATACCGAACTCCCGCCGTTGGTGCGCGCACATCCATCCGTCAGCTGTCAGTGCACTATTAGAGCTTGTCGCTTTCGATACTTTTGATTCGGAGATTTTTTTGGTGATATAGTTTTGTGATATCTGCAAACTTTCTGGTTGTTTGTTCGACTCAATATACCAGGAAGCTTACCGACCGTTGTCATCGCATCCCCAGCCGTCGACCGATTCGGGATATCGCCATCGCTCGCGCCATCCTTCGATTGAGATAGGTTCGCTTCAAGTGGTTCAAATCGTGGAGAGGTGGATATACGAAAACGCCGGGAATAGGACATCTATATAGCCCGGGGGTTAGACTATTCGAATTTCCAACCACCGACCCCATGCATCAGCAATCTTAACGACTGGCTTTGATCCTTGACGTTTGAATACTCCGTGCCTAGGGATATTTGGTTTTGGAGGTTCCCATCTGAGCCTTCGCTCTGTCCATTCATTTCAGCATTGTTACGGTCTTTTCGACCACCTGACCACTCTTTATCGCCTGCTATTGTTACCCAACCATTCGAATCAATATGATCGCGCCCACGACTTCATTGTTGGCCGCGTTCCTGTCCTTGGGCGGCCTCGAGCTCGTCGCTGCCCGGGAGGCAGGACAGATCCGGGACTTGGGAGCGCGTGAGGTTAGCTCCGCCGTTCCTGGTTCCTCCCAGCCCGTTACGCCTGTCGAGTTGACAACCAGGTCCGAAACGAGTACGCATGATTCAGCGCCGACTTCGGACAATGAACAAACAAGCCCGATCGTTGACCCTTCACCTGCTGTTATCGTTGTTCCTGTAACCATTTCCGTGGACGCCAATGGTGTTACGCATACCATTGTGGGCACGGCACCCAACGTTCCCGGTGCTTCAACGACAACTAGCTCCACCCTTGAGCGTGCAGAGAGTACCCCGGCGGCAGCTGCTGCTACTTCGACGGCGAGCGCGACTACATCGGACAAGGATTCAACTACCAGTGACTCGGAAAAGCAGAAATCTACATCCGAATCCGAGAAACACACTTCCGCGTCTGAATCGTCAGCGAAACCAGAGGCAGCTTCTTCGTCAGCAGCAGCAACGACGGCAGAGACAGCTTCTTCGTCGGCCGCAGCGGCAGCAGCAGCAGCTACTACATCTAGCCAGAGTTCGTTGGCTGACTCCTGGGAGAGCTTCATTTCAAGTATCTTGGGGTCCTCTACCAGCACCAGCGCAACCTCCACGGCCAGCCCTACCGCATCGCCAGCCGAGTCCAGCTCTGCAACCCCCGCTCCCGCTTCAAGCTCTGCTGGCGTCATTGTAGATGTCACCTCGAGCAAGAGTTCTACAAGCGATAGCTCGACGACTTCGGAGAGCTCTACGGCTAAGGATTCCACCACTCAGAGCTCTTCCAGCCCAGCATCCTCGACCCCTGCTTCCACTACGGAGTCTTCGGCCGAGGCTTCGCAATCGGAATCTGCCACTTCTAGCTCGAAGGCAGAGACTTCGAGTCAACTTATCACTAGCCAGAGCGCATCTGCCCAGAGTTCTTCCGCTCAGGTCCCTCTGGCTGAGTCTACTTCGAAGTCCGAGTCTTCAACCCAGAGCTCCTCGAGTCAGGTTACATCTGTTCAGGCCACCTCATCAGGCGCAGCCTCTCAGACTACTGGGTCAGCATCCTCGAGCCTCATCCCGTCTGCATCTGAAGATGTGACCTCTTCTTCTTCCACCCCCTCATCATCAGGAGGTGTCCTCGGCTTCCTCTCGGACCTCTTCCCTACTACCACCACTTCCAGCGGATCTGCCTCTGCTACTAGCAAGAGTGCAAGCGAGTCTGCCGACTCCAGTGCTTTCCCTCTGAGCCTCCCTACCATCTCCGTTAGTGTTCCTGTGGTTACGCCTGCCTCATCTTCTGGATCGGTCAATATTGTTTCTGCCCTACTTGGCACATCCTCAGGCGCTTCCTTGGAACCTTCGGCCATTAGTCTGGGTATCTCGGCCACTTCCACGGCTCTTATCCCCGGAGCTTCCAGCGGAACCCAGAGCTCCTCAGCGGGAGCCTCGACTCCGATCATCAGCGGTGGCATTGTCATCATGCCCACTTCGACTGAATCTGCTTCTGCTTCCGTCTCAGGATCTGCCTCGACGGGTCTTTTTGGAACCACTTCAGAATCAGCATCTTCATTGGCTTCGGGATCCGCCTCTGGATCTGCGGGCGTTATTCCTACATCGGTGTCTGGGTCTGTATCTGGATCTGCAGGACTGTTCCCTACGTCGGCGTCTGGATCCGTTTCGGGATCTGCAGGTGTTATTCCTACATCGGCTCCTGGCTCTGCATCTGGATCTGTGTCGGGATCTGCTTCTGGATCCGTTTCAGGCTCTGCCATTGGCACCAGCTCTGCATCCAAGTTTACCTCCATTTCTGGCCCTGCCTCTTCGATTCCTTTGATCACTTCCACCAAGGAGTCCTCGGGTCTGGTATCTGCGACGCCTTCCTATGCCCCGTCCACTACCAGCAAGGAAACGCCCACGCCTATCGCACAACCCACCACGACGACCACCTCGGCCGCTGAGACGACTGTCGCCCCCAAACCGACCACGACCACCTCCGATTCTGACAACTACCTGCCGTCAAGCATTCTCGTGGTTGAGCCCACAACTACTACGTCACTGAGCACGGGCACAGCTACCCATTCGAGTACCAGCACTGCTGCTGCTCAGCTTCCTGGATCGATCTCTCCTTCTGGTGGTCTTCCCGAGCAGCCGGCCAACGATACCTTGGTCCAAATCGGATTCAATGGCAAACTGCGCTGGAGCTTTGTGGCCACAACGCCCTTGTCTTCCTCCCAGATCTTCATGTATGTTCCCGAGGGTATGGGCTACGCGTTGCAGCTCAATGACTCTGACGTGGTCATGTACGACCTCCAACCCTACGACAACTCGGCAAGCACTGGCTACATTGCTACTGTTGCGCTGATGTACATCCCTTCGGATGACGTTGACACCCTGAGAAAGATGCTCCACAACCCTATTTCGAGGCTCTACGAGCAGCCCAACGAGACGGTCAAGACATTGATGGCCATGATCGACCCTTCCATCCCTCTTCTGGTGGGCGACTCGGGTTCTTCCAGTGGCAGCTCGTCCAACAGCGGTGGATCGGGTAGCAGCAGCAGCAACGGCGATGGCAGTGACGGTGGCTACGACCAAAGCGATGCTGGTACCAGCTCATCTGGAACCACCAAGGCTAGTGCCGTTGGTATAGGATGTGGTGCTGTGGCCGGTGCTGCAGCATATGGTGCTGGTATGTTCTGGGTTGCGCGTCGGTACCGGAAGAAGCGCCAGTTGCACCAGCGCTCCCCCTCGAGCGTCGACCAGATGAGCGAAGGCCGCGGCGCTGGGTCCGTCTTCGGCGCAGGTGGCCGTCTCTCCCGCAACAGCCAGAACAGCCGGGGCACTGGCCGCACCCAGATGATCAGCGCGCCGGTGATGGCCGAGAACTCGCTCGGCTGGAACTAAGCCCATCAGTATTTCTCCTATAAACCATGGATCGTGTACTTTGTTCAATACTAGACAGGGCCAAAATATAAGCCGAAGCCATGACGCAACGCTCTAGAGAGGTTGTTGGGGGCGTTGGGCCCCTAATCTGTGTGGAATACATACCAAGCGTTGTTGATGTTGCCATTTGTTCCCAACTGTATTCACATTTTATCTTGATATGCCATCGCGTCCTCATTTCCCTGGCATTTGTTTGATTATATCCTTTTTCTTTTTCTTTTCTACTCTTCTTATTCCCCACACGTTTTGTGCCATTTTCCACTACCTTTTCATCCATTCCATTCTTACTCTCCTTATGGTGACACAGAAAAAGACCTGCCACCGCAATCACTTTTTTACTCTTCTTCTATCCCATTTTCTATATCTTCTTTCCATCCTCTCCATATGACCTATCCCATCTTCCCTCAGCCATGGATCTACCTATCCCTCCTGACTGAACTCACCCCATCCCCTACGCTTTCTTAATGATTGGGTGGTAGGTATCTGCTGTGACGAGTGAACGCCGTGCTATACTCTCCTACCCCGCGTTTTGTTTTCTACCTCTTTGTCCGTCCTTTTTTATCTCGCTATGTGTACAGATGTATATTTCTCTTTTCTTATTTTTCAAGTAGATCGAAATGCAAGCATGCAAAGCTAGCTATTTAGCTTAGCCCAGCTAGTTGGATTAAATCTGACTCGGTTGGGTTGGGCTGAATGAAAATGTTCAAATGTGGTTGATTCTTTTGTAGAGATGTAGGAGTAGTTCTCTGATTGTTTTGATGTGTGAAGGTATTTTTGAACCGGGACCTAGGTAGGGATTGTTTCTGTTGATAGGCAAATGCGGAGGACCGATGAGTAGCAGGTAATGTGTTTGATCTGGTCCTTGAATGATGTGGTTCGTGGTAATGATGATGACTGATGATGTTTGGCTGAAAGGAGAGCAGAAAAACGCTAAGAGACAATTATTATGTACAGTACAAGAATGCAGCGGAGAGAGAGGCGAATGATAAGAAAGTCAGAAGAACCATTTCGTCCTTCCATCCGTCCATCCCTCCATCGCCAATGACATAAGAAAACCCCGGGCAAGAGAAAAAGAAGAGTTAAAATGAAGAGATACTGGAACGAAAGTGTAGGAAGGGATCAATCAATCACTCAATCACTCATTCTTCTCTTTCGAATTCGACCCGAAACCCAACAACGCCAACGGACCCCTCTCGCCGCGCTGCTCACGCTCCTGCATGCGCTGCTCCTTCGCTCGACGACGTTCCTCCTTATACTTCTCCCAGGAGACGTTCGCATCGTAGCCCATGACCTCGCCATTATTCTTCTCAGCCTGGAATTTAAGGAAGTGGCTTAGAGAGGTCTCCTCGTCATGAGGCGTCCTCACGGCCTGAGGTAACGGACGGACGGCATCTTCACCGGCATACGCACGGAGTCCGGTATGGAAGGCCCATTCGACGGCCTCTTCGACGGGCTTGTCGAATAGGTAGGGGAGGAAAGGCACGACGGAGAGACCGAGCTAGCAAGTAGTAATTTGCATGTGTTAGCGGAATAATTCTATACCGCAAGCGGAGAAACAGAACTCACCCCGATAGGCGCCCAAGTACGGAAAAAGACACTCCGGGAATTCTTCAACATGCGCCCAGAGTACTTGACCACCGAGTGGATGGTAAAGGCCGGAAGACCCATACTGGCGATACCCTGGAACACGGCGCGCTGGGCCATGACGGTGCGGTAGTCTTCAGCTAGGGGGACGTGAGTCGTGGGCCATGGCATCAGCGTATCGCTGCTGCTACTGCCTGTTAACGAGCCGGCGATGTTGCCGGTTACCATGCCCTTGGCGACTTGCTCGTGGGTAAGGTCGCTGGCATCTTTGTAGGCCTCGCAGGGAGGCGCTAGGACGCGGCGATTGCGGAGGTAGGCTTTGTAGCCTTCGTGGGCGACATCGCCGATTAGATAGGTCCAGGAAATGCCGTAGGCGGATCGCACTAGCCAGGGGTGGGCGACGGGGCGAAAGGATTCGCCTATGTCGGAGGTGTAGGCGACGTAGCGGTGGGCGGAGAGTAAGACGGTGCGGAGTCGGTTGGCGTATCCGGCGTAGCGGTAGGGGGTTTCGGTGGAGTCTACGGAGCTGTAGTAGAG
The DNA here is from genome assembly GCF_013340325.1 of Aspergillus tubingensis. NCBI lineage: Eukaryota > Fungi > Ascomycota > Eurotiomycetes > Eurotiales > Aspergillaceae > Aspergillus > Aspergillus tubingensis. The sequence goes on from NW_023336276.1 coordinate 284,207, forward strand.
GTTTCTTGGTTAATGATGATTAAGTTGTGGATGGTTGGTGTGGGTGTGAGAAAGTTGCTTTTTTGGTGGTTTTCTTGCGGGGATCGGAAAATGCGGGGAGACACAACGCGGAGATGGAAAGAGTGCCTTTCTTTCCTCCCGACACATCGCCACTAAAGTTGGGAAAGGGATGGTGTCACACTTACTATGAGGAATAAATGTCATCATAAAAACTGTCGTCGTTGTCGGCTAGTCTTTGCAAATGTGAAGGGAGCTTTTTGCGAGGAATGGGCGGTTGTTGGGCCGCTTCGGGCGTGTCGTCGTGATGCTTTCCCCAGAACATGATGAGGATGATGGGATAAAATGCGATGGGTTGGATTAATGAGCAACGCTTGGATGAGAGGTGAGAAAAAAAAGAAGAGGGGGAGGAATGAATTTCTAGGAGACTGGAAAAAATGTGGAAGGGAGTTTGAAGCGAGGAATGGAGATTAGTAGTAAGTAGTAGATCAAGGGGGAAGAAGAAGAAGAAGCAAGAGATGGTGACTTCAAATCCAGACAGCTAGAAAGTCAACAGGAGCTCCAGCAAATCCAGGGCCGAAAGAAACCATGGACTGGCAGCATCTTATAGCATCGGCGATTCGCTGCAAGAATAACCGCCAGCAGTAACCGACCAGCAGGAGCTCTCAGCTCATAGCCGGGGGATTTCTCCACGTCTCGTCCAGGGATGATTTCACTTCCCCCGAGGTTCGGATGGGGGGAGCTTTGCTATAACTAAGTTTGGTGGAGAGAGCTGTGTGATGACACCGCCACATACTATGATGATTTGCTAGATTGGTGGGTAAATTAGCCTCTACGGTGTACAGAGTACTCGGTGGTCAGACGTTGGCTGTAGCTTTTGTATTTTGCATCTGCAGGTGTTGTGATACCGCAACTCTTCGTTTCTTTTCAGGGCATCTCTAATCATGCCATCATATCCCGTGATGTCTTCCCGGGACCCTCACGTGTCGGGCACTTCCGGGACATCACGTGAGATGAAAGCTAGCTCGCGTGACACATCACTAGGCTGACTCATTACTGACTCAGCAAGTCACTTTGAATGTGCCTGACTCATCTCTGACTCAGCATCTACGCCAGTCCCAAACAGGCAAGGACCATAGCCGCAACTTCCATCGCTGCCGTCCAACGACTGATTCCCGCTGGACCTCGCATTGCACCGCTACATCCGCCGCTCTGACCTGACCGTTCTCCATTGAACTCTCTCCTCCAATCCGTCATCATGGTCGTCTACTACCAGATCGCCGGCAAGCAGGTCGGCTCCCACGTTGTACGTCTCCGTTGCCGCCCCGTTGCAACCCTCCCCTGTCCCGGGACCAATCTCTGCCGAGGTCATAACATCGGCCGATGGCACACCCTGCCAGCTGCCTGGGAACTTGTACACTGACTAGTTAACTCTGTATAGCTCGCCATGAGCGTTCTCGGTGCTCTCTTCGGCGGTGTTGGTCTCGCTACCCGTGGTGGTGGCCAGCCCAAGCCTGCCACCCCTCCCATCCAGGCTTCCTCCAAGGATGAGGAGACCTTCATCCAGTACGTTTCGCCTCTGTGACAGATGGACATATCTGCAATCAAGACTAAATGATCTGGTCGGGGTGCTGGAACACAAGCTAATAAATTTCACAGGGACTTTTTGAAACAAGTGAACGGAGACGAGAAGAAGAAAGACCATTAGAATACCGCGTTAATTCGGGAATCGGTCGAGGACAACGCCTAATTGAAGATGCTCGATGCATGATATCCATGACCGAATGGGTCGTTGGTCAGGGTGGTCTGGATTCTACCCTGCCGGGCTCGGGCAGTGTGTGTCCTTGAAGTCTTGCCTGCTGGGACGGTTTGGCGGTTCCACGGGAGGTGTGAATCTGTACATATAGAGTATACACCGTGAACGTTTGTTCTCCAACTTTGCCGTGTCTGGAACTGGTAAAATCTTTACAACGAGGTGCATATCGGTGTAGAAGTAAGCAGCATGCGTGTAACAGCCAGCAGATCACAACAACCAAGAGTATCCAGTACTTGCTGGGAATAAACACGACTGGCCACTACAATGACTACCTGGTTTATAGATTCTTACAATATGTGCCTGTAGAACCACACCCACCAATCACTCAATACCTACCAGTCACACAGCCAAACAGTCACCTGACCATATCCAACCTTTCACAATAACATCCCAACAACCAACCAACCCACAACTTGACCACTCCCACCAACCTACCCAGCGAACACAACCACCATGAAACCAATCCCCTTCCCCTTCGCCCTAAATATCGGCACCGACATCGTCCATCTCCCGCGAATAACCCGCCTCCTCGCCCGCCCCAACTACCTCACCCGCTTCACGCACCGCATTCTCCACGCCCGCGAACAACAAGACTTTCGCACCCGCTTCTCCCTCCCTCCAATACCCTCCCAATTGCCAACTACCCCTAGCATAAGTATATCCCCCGACATGACGCGGTGGCTCGCCGGCCGGTTCGCGGCCAAAGAGGCCGCGCGGAAAGCGGCGCCCCGTGGCGCGGCGCATATTAGCTGGAAGGATGTGGTGGTTACGGTGGGGGAGGAGGGAGGGAGGCCGGAGGTGGTGTATTTAGATGGGGATGGGGATGAGGCTGGGAGGGTAGGGAAGTTGTCCATTTCGCATGATGGGGAGTATGTCGTTGCTATGGTGGTGGCGGCGGGGTGAGATTTATCCTTCTAGGAGTATATGGGTTTTCATCAGGGTTTACATGCGGAGGATATAGGGAAGATACTAGACGGGGACTGGATTCGGACAGTTCACTGTGATGCTGAGACGGTTGAATCGTGGCTATAGCTGTGATGGGGTAATAGTTGGATGGAAGTGTGAAAATTGGCCTGCTTGGTAGGAGGGGGCATGTGGTAGAGCTAGCTGGCTAGCTTTGTATACATACTGGGGTGTACCAATAGATGTATACTAGAGAACAAATAGTAATGGATACATAATAAATGGCATAAATATTGCAATATAGTCTGTAGACAGCGTGATCGTCATCTCGTATCTGGAGTCGGAGATGCTGGCGGAGCTGCCGGTCGAGCAGAACATCCGTCCAGATTGACTCGCCGCAACAACTCCTGCTTCTTCACACGGTCCTCTTCACCACCTCCTAGTCCAGGATCACGTTTTAGTGAGATTATCAGTGGCTGACCAGTTATAATCAGCCTGGCCTTCACGAGCTCCGGCTTGCTTCCCCTTATATACCAGCAACAACAACAGCAACCCCTCCATCGCGGGGTAACCGGCCGCGGTAAGTGATACTCATCGCATCATATCACGACTTCAATCAAAACATCTACACTCTAAGTCTACTTCACCTGCTAATACATCTCTCCAGATGCCCTTCACTCATCATAGCCACTCCGGGCAATTCTGCCCTGGTCACGCCAAAGACAACCTGGAAGCAATCATCCAGCTGGCCATCTCCAAGAAATTCCACACCTTCTGCCTGACTGAACACATGCCCCGCCATGAAGAAGATTTCTACCCAGAAGAGGTACTCTCTATCCCAGAAACACCGGCTTATCGTACCCTATAGCCATTTAATTAACTAACCAACCCAGATCGAAGCCGGCGACACCGAATCCAGCCACGTAGCCAACGAAGCAGCCTACTTCGCCGAAGCCACGCGCCTCCGATCCAAATACGCCGATCAAATCAACATCCTCATCGGGTTCGAGATCGACTGGATCCGGCCGGGCTCGCGACAGCTAATCGAGGAGTCTCTATCGCGGCACCCCTTCGAGTTCTTCATGGGTTCCGTGCACCATACGCTGACCGTGCCTATTGACTATGACCGACCACTGTACGAGAAAGCGCGTACGCTAGCCGGCGGGACAGACGAGTTACTCTTCGAGGCATACTTTGACGAGCAGTTGGATATGCTGAAGCAAGTGAAGCCGGTAGTAGTGGGGCATTTCGATCTGATCCGGTTGAAGAGCGATGATCCCGATCGGAGCTTTCAGCAGTATCCTCGGGTCTGGGAGAAGATTCTACGGAATTTGGACTACGTGGCGGGATACGGGGGATTGTTGGAGGTGAATTCGGCAGCGTTGAGGAAGGGCATGAAGGAGCCGTATCCGAATGGGGAGATTTGTCAGGAATTTCTGGCTCGCGGGGGCAGGTTTTGTCTGTCGGATGATAGTCATGGATTGGAGCAGGTTGGGCTGAATTTCCATCGCGTGGTGCCGTTCTTGGAGCAGGTGGGTGTGTCAAAGCTGCATTATCTGGGATTGGGGGAGGGTGGTGGTGATGATGCGCCCGTTGATGCACGGTTTCCGAGGACGCAGATCAAGGAGGTGTCGTTGGAGGAGGTGAAGAAGATGTCGTTTTGGGGGTAAGGATGGAGCAGAGCCACGAAGTCAGGAATGATTTGAGGGGAGGGGAGTTGACAGGATGCATCACATGCATGGGGATTGGGGTTGCATGCATTGACAGTTGGTGAGATTTAGTTTTTTGCTTTTCCCCATCTGAGTTATCACACGGGAAGAAATAAACGTGGAATGATTGATGATGATGTTGTGGATTATTTACTGTTAAGAGGGTGGTCGATGAGCGGCCAGCCAGCCAGCAGCTAAGTACAGTACTGAAGTAGACCATAGTAGATAAAATAATAAATAATACAGGCGGCACAGGCGGCAGCCAGTACTATCTAAGTAGCACTTCCATTTGGGACAGCACTTTTTAGCTGCAGACCTGCAGACGGGCAGGGCAATGAGGCCACAGCGAGAAGGCAATTAATAAGTAGTGAAGTAGTAACGTAACTTAACTGGACTTTTCCGCGCCAAGCGAACCCACACAGGCGGCGCGAATCTTCCATCATCATCAGTCAATCATCATCGCATGCCCTTTCGTTTCCCCCAATATATCAAACCTTATCCTTTTTGCCCCCCTCCTCCCCTCTTCTTGTAAAGTAGTAATAATAATATGAGCAGTAGCAGTAAATGATACACCGCCAACCCAAAGTAATCAATTTAGTTAGCAAATTGGTCTCGCCCTGAAATAATTAAATCCAAAGTATAAATCAACCAACTGACCCCCCGCCCCCACTTGGCCCGATTCTTCTTCGTTTTCCATCATTTCTGCTTCACCTTTTCTTCTTCTCTATTTTCCCCTCTTCTCTCCATCAAATTTCATATTCTGAAAATACACAATTATCACAATGGGTGTCACCAAGACTATCATCTCCCCTGGCAACGGCCAGCAGTTCCCCAAGCCCGGTGATCAGATCTCCATGCACTACACTGGTTGCCTGTATGATGAGTCCAAGCCTAACAACATGGGCAAGCAGTATGTTCGCCCCTTCCTGCCTTCTTTCTCCCTCTTTCTCTCTCTCTCCATAGCCTTTAAAGTAGATGTCCATGACAGTGGCTGTACTGCGCTATATGGATATTCTAAATGGACGAAGAAATGAAAGAGAATCTGACATCATCATACTAATTTAATGAATCAACAGGTTCGACAGCTCCCGTGGTCGCGGTGCTTTCAAGACTGCCATCGGTGTTGGTGGTCTCATTAAGGGTACGTATATTCCCTATATTTATATATTACTTATATATATTGATTTGAATGAAATGGACCGATTTACTAATTAATTAATATCCAGGCTGGGATGAGGCCGTCCCCCAGATGAGCGTTGGCGAGAAGGCCATCCTGACTATTTCTCCGTGAGTTATCTCCCTCCCTCTCATTCACCCATTAAAAAAAAGAATGCTATAGTTGGTATGAAATTCGTATTCTAATATACTCTGTACAGTGACTACGGCTACGGCCCCCGTGGTTTCCCTGGCTTGATCCCCCCTAACTCGACTCTCGTTTTGTAAGTTACCTTTTACCCTGTCAATGAAGAAGGGAATACTGATGATTATTAGCGAGGTTGAGCTGCTCGGCATCAACTAAACCAACCAGCTATACTCATTTATATAGTATAGCAGGGTTGCAATCAATCAAATAAATGGTTAAAAACGGCGGCTTTTTGTCGATTTTACATTACTACTTGACTTACTTACTAGATCAATATAATCGATCAGTCGAGGAATGGATTCTTTATCAATGTAGTTCTAATCCCTGATATAGTAGTATCTACCCTATATACATACTGATAATACTCTGCTCACCGAACAATCGTATTAATATAATCAATCCCCTCCGTCCGGAACGTATCCTTCTCCACGTAACTCTCATTCCTTGGTACCCGGAACACAAAGTCCTGAGGATCAGAGAGGTTGTATTTCGGCCAGGTGGGGATACCGGATACTGTCACCACTATCAGTATCAACTCTACTACCCTAAAGGGCGTATATGAAGGAGAGGGAAGCATACCACCATGTCCATTCGGATCCAAATCCGACACAAAAGCCGTCCACATCCTCGCAGCCAAATTACCCAATTCTAGTCTCGCTGGATCACTTCCCAACGGAGTGATGTTCTGTACGGGGTTGGCGAAAACGAAGGGGATCTATACACACACATATATCATCAGTCACCAAATCGCATAAAAGTCAAGGAAAGAAAGGAATAGAATGGATTACCTCCGCAAAATGCGCCACCCCAATCGTACTCGAATCATTCAACGCGGCCACATCCCACCGATACGCAAACACCTGTTCCTCATACTCCTTCATCTTCTGGGAAAGCAATCTCCTCGGAGCAACCATGCATAGATCGCCCGCCATCGACTCGTAACGCTTATACTCATATCCCAGTTTCGGCCACGTCGTGTTGCCCCATCCGTAGGGACAGCCGAGGGCGGAGATGTTGGGGTAGTGGGAGAGGAGGGTTGTGGCTTGGGTTTCGTTTAGGACCCAGCGTTTGGATGCTTTCCCATCATTCTACATTAGTATAATACTACTAGGTATATCTTGGGGATTTGGGGGGTGGGGGGGGGGGCAACTCACCTGTCAACTGCTGAATAGCTTCAGCATCAGTGTTCACGCCTGATGTACCGAAACTCACGCCCTCATCGGTGTTTGTCCCATGGAGGATGGGAACCTTGGCGAAGCGGCCCTCTGTGTAGCTGATTTGAGGGTATTCTTTGATAAAGGTGCCGTCGATGGTGGCGAACCATTCCAGGCCGAGGTTGGCGGCCGTGTAGATGGTGGAGAAGGGGACTTCGCGGAGGCATTGGAGGGTGTCGGATGAGGTGGTGCAGCTGGATTTAGTTAGTATATATAGTACTTATAGTGGGTGTTTGGGTGTTGTCTCAGGGGATGGGGGCATACTTGGTCGCGTTCACGATCTGGTCGTACATCGGCTGGTACCAGTCTGTACCGTTGTACGGGGGTCCCACGGCGTTGCCGGATTCCATGATAGCTAGTAGCATGCTGATGGTTATTTTGTGGACTGGATTGGAGGATGGGTGAGGTGCATACCGGCTCGGAATAGACCCTCGTTGTCACCGTCGTTGGTGACGAGGTGGGCTCCGACGCTGTAGGCGCCACTATTTATGGATGTCAGATGCGCTGTCTATATGGAACATGAGTATACTCACGCTGATTCTCCCCAGATGGTAATCTTGTCCGGGTCACCACCGAACGCCTTGATATTCTGCTTAACCCAATGCATGGCGATGCGCTGGTCACGCAGTCCTAGGTTCGTGTTGCCGGATTCCTGTAGATGTCGTGTCAGCTGGACTCATATACTTGAGGGTTATGGTAGTAGCGCACCATGACCTCAACAGAGTCAAGGAATCCGAACGCAGCCACACGATAGTTGATCGAGACACCCAAGACGGGCTTATCGTTCAATGCGCCCTGGCGGACGATGTAACTCATATTGTATCTTGCACATTATCAGCATCAACCAGCTCAACACAGTACAGAAGCATAGATCATACCTCGGATCAGCAGTCGCACCCTGCACCCAACCACCACCAAAAATCCAAATCATAACCGGCAACAACTCATCCTCATTGTCCCTCTTGGGCCGAATGACATTCAGATTCATACAGTTCTCATCGAACCGCGCATATCCCTCCTCCGCCAGCTCTGTCTCGTCGGATCCATACCCGGGACAATCATATCCATACTCGGTGGCGTTGTACAGCACAGTCCCTGAGGAAGTCTGCAGCCCTGATGCTGAGGAGGCATGGTATACCCCGTTGTCGCTGTCGTTGGCGCGATAGGCCGTTTTCAACGTCGAGGGGGTGAATCGCACGGGCTCGTCTGCGAACTTGATACCTAGGAACAACTCCTGCTCGAACTCGGGCAGGGAACGGCCGACGAAGACGGTGTTGTTGAGGGTGGCGGTTGGGATTGAGGAGGTGTTGTTGCTGCCTGTGTCTGCTCTCTTGATGGTAGGGGTATTACTGGTATCTAGAGCGGAAGATAGGGCGCTGCTCCCTAGCAGGGAGAGCCAGAGGAGTGTGCTCGCCATGGCTGCTACTTTGCTGTCCTGTCAATTGACTCAGTCACTGGAGGAGGAAGCCAGCTAGCTAGCTACGAGACGAGTAATGCTGACCTTTATTAGAGACCTAGGGGTGGCAATGAGCAGCTGAATTAATTCTCCGAGAGATGAAAGATAATAATACATGACTAAGGCAGTGAAACTCGCAATCATAATTGATTAACGCCGAGCAAAGCTAGTCTGTTTCTTACATGGACGTGGGGCGTCCCATTGTATAGAGCAGGATGGGATAGACTATCAGTGGGATTGATGTCATCTGGGACGATAATCTGACTGCTCATGGCTAGTATCTCCGAAGGAGTAACAGACAATCAAGCTTGATTGACTCAGGGATGGATGTATCTTGCGGGGTTAATGTTGGGGTGCATGCAGCTGCCAGCAGCAGTCGTGGCTTTGCAGCATGTCGATGCAGATTATAGGTGGAAAGTTGGCGATGAGGAGCCAAGACGCGATGGGATGACCTAGTGAGGAGCTAAGTGCTAGTTTCTCCGGCGGGAAAAAGACCCTGGTTTGTACCCTGCCTGTGGGGATTTTGTGGACGATTATGGACTCGGGCTGAAATTGAGATGGGTGTAGTTTGTCTCGAATAAAGATCAAAAGTGGAGGATTGAGTGGGGATGATCATAATGACGCTGATCGGCTGACTTTGCAGTGCACAAGGAGGATAGACTATACACAGAATATTATTCTCGCTATCACCACATCTCACCCGTCAGCACCATCAGGGTATAAGGGATGGCCGATGAGGATGCGAATGGAGACACGCATTGCTCTAGTTATATCAATCACAATGCCACCGGCACTCTCTTCTAAATACAGAAAACCAAGACTAGCACAAGATCCCTAACACCAAACAGTCAGTCGGCCACATCAATTATAGTCATAAGACGACGCATCCCCGTCGCGCCGTGCTATGCTTCAAGTGCACGTGTAGTTGGTATCGCCCAAGTTAAATACCTGCCCGACATGCAGCCACCACTGCACTCGGGCGAAAGAGCAAAAATAAGTATTATGAAACAACAAATCAAGGAGCAAGCTTCCGAGCCACGGAGATGGCGCGCTCGGAGCGTATTTGCCCATCAATCATCTTTCGCCCTGTCCCCTCCAGAACGAGTCCGGCTCGTCCCAGGTGAAGGGCTGAGGAAACGTCCCCGCAACGCTGTTCCTTCGTGAAGGCTTGATCCCGACCGTAGCAAATCGGGTCTCCACCGAGGCTCGGAGATCGCATTCGACGAGCTGCGAGACTCCATCCCGTCGTTCAACTCGATGAGATCGCCGTTGCCGCGTCGTCCAACGGCCTGTGCGGGGTCATGGGTTACCGGGCCAGGCGTCTGCTGCAGTTCATTCAAGCTGGCCTTGGCTCGAGTCGTCATTTTCCTGACCCACGACTCGACTGCTCCGCCAAGGTTGTCCAGGCTGGTTGGTGTGTTCGCGGCCGCCGTCGACACACTTTCCGACGAGCTTTCGAAATTCGGTGGGCGAGCCACGGGCGCAAGATTCGGCATATGCTGTGCAAAGAATTTGCTAAGTCCGTCCATGGCGGGGCCCGGTGCATTCGAATCATGGTCGAGAGTGCCGACGCCAGGTCCCGACAATTGGATGTTGCTGCGCTGGCGTTGATGGCGAATGCCGGGCTTGCCTTTGGAAGAGGTACGTGACGCAGACGAATCGGCGTGCGGGCGACTCCATTTGGGAATGACTGGCTGAGCAAATCCCGATTCGATTGGCGAAGGCGATGAGGGAGCGGTTGTGCCTCGTCCAGATAATGGAGACGACACCGAGTCCGAATACGAAACCGATTTCCGCCGCGTTCGTGGGAAGAACCCCAATGCTCTGCGGGGGACGCGGCCAATTTCAACCGGCGCAGGAAAGCCCTCGATATGTACCCACGACTCGTGCCTCCATATTCGGTCACCTTCAATCTCTGCCGCAGGAGACGCAGATGTTCCCCCCTCGGCAGACGTAGACGATGGAGTTGGTGCTATTGAGCTGCCGTTCATATCCTCCAAAGATTCGCCTTCCTGGCGACCATCTCCTAGAAGGTCCTCTCCCATTCTAGGCCGGATGGGCCGTCCTTTGACCGAGCACGAATCAACCGGCAGAAGGACCGTTTTTCGGCCTTGAATGCTATCGCTAGGCCAGAAGCCGTTGGCCTTTCGGAATACCGCGGGCTGGCATCCATATCGTATCGTAACACCGGTAATGGTATCTGTGGACTGTACATGATGTATATAAGCTAAGGCATCCTCATCGAGGTCAGGATCAATATTCGAATGACCCGTCCGATCGCTGGAATCCCGCCGTTTGTGTCGCGGGGTCGTACTCCAAGCCGGGCCCGTGTCTGCTAATAATAGGGCTTCCCTTTTCTTTGCCTGCACTAGTGCCTGTCTCTCTTCCTGGGTTCCGCTTCCAATTTCCGGCGTAGACGGGGCAGAGGGACCCCAGGTTGCTGGTGTCGACGTCCGTGCAGGGGGCCTCATATAAGGATCTGGACGGGAGGGTTTCCTCACATGCGTCCTAGTACTTCCGTTGGTGGTGGCCGGTCGTGCAATATCGCTCCCTAGTACCGACGAGGCTAAACTTTGAAGCGATGTCCATGATGCATCAAAGAAGTCTACAGCGGCTCGCGACGACTCAGCAAACATCATTCCACTTTCCTCCTCACGGCAGAACCCACCTAAGGAGCTATTTCCCTTGCTACGATTGGCAGCTTCGGTTGCTCGAGAGGGATGTCTCATGGGTATGGGGGACACTCCGCGGGACGGGTTAGGCGATGGTGTAGCACCGCGGGAGCGAACAGCGGAGTTATCGGGGGATAGCATCGACGACAACCCGGAGGACTGCATTTGTTTGCCATTCTCGTCGACATCATCCTCTGTGAACGAGATCAGACGGCGGTTGCGCGATCGAATGGTCGAGGTGGATCTTCGGCCGGTATTTGTCGTGCTCGCGGTCCCAAGGCTGAAGAGGTCGGCAAAGCCGCCGTTGGAACTCATCCCTGGCGACTAGGGGGGGCGATAAGATAGATTTAAGGAGGGGCGGGAGTCGTCAGGTCACCGGCAGAAGCTCAGTGTTGTGTGTGAGATCGCCCAGGCACAATTTGCCATCGGAGGTCTCTACGACAGACCATTCGTCATCCGGGCGCTGTAGTTATCGCATCCGTGTCCTGAAGCTCGGAGCTAGCACGGGGATCTAGGGAGCGGCGAGATCACCAGTGTTTCGAGTAGATGAACCGGGGAAGTATTCCAGCCGCAGGATTGCCCAACTCTGAACCCAGGGGATGGATGACCACGAACTGAGGCGGGTTTGAGGGGGGGAGGTTGGGGTGGGTGAGGAGGATGTGTGGGAGGAAGCGCGGGATAAGGAAGAGGAAGAAGTATGGAGTTTAGCCTCCTGTGATGACGACTCAAGTCGGCAGATCAGACGTCGGCAGGGCGGGGTGGCTGTCTCATGCTCTGGTCGGAACAAGATGAAAGAAAGCAACCGGGGATTTTTCGGTGCTTGCGGATAATTCAGCGGGCAACTGCAGCGATTGAAAAGAAGAAGAAGAAATTGGTGGGCAATGGATTTTGATCGGCAAGATGCCTTCCAGCTGAAGCGGTGCCCTGAAGTCCATCGCTGAGGGCCGTAATTTGTTTCTCTTGACGTCGGCCGGTGGCGTCCCGATACGCCCAGAGTACACAGTATGTACAGTACCGTATGGCATTACCACCTCCACGGATCGGCAGCGTTGCCTTGAAACTTGGCTTATTTAACTGGCCACGTAGACCCGGTTCATGATCTTGCTGATTGGTGATAATATTGGAATCTATCTACTTTATACAGTACAGGCTGGATGGTGAAATTCATATTCCTGATCTCGTCAGCGGGTATATCGACTCTCTACACCCCCAATGGAGGACGTAAGCCACATACAAACCACAGCCATTAAATCCCGATAGTATATCCACAATGAAAAAGAAAGCAAACAAGAATCCCAACGCCTTGCCCTTTACGCAGTACTGAGTCAAAAGGGACGCGTGATAATCTGCAAAGTCATACAATACTTATTCAAGAAAGAAAGCTGATAGCAACTACTCGGGAGGTTCCGCCATCTCCGCGGGTGTTCGTGCTTCAGCTTCGGACGCTGCCTCCGACTCAGTACTCCACTCCTTCTCCGAGTTGGCTTTGTTCGCCAGCTGGGCAGCTGGGGGAATGACCCGGACACCTCCGGCGCGCGAGAAGAAGTCTTCTGTACGCAGACCCCGGACCTCTTTAGGATCAACGGCCGTCATTTGTTGTCCAGCCGCCTTTTTCTGGCGGATGAGTTCGCGCACTGGCACCATGGCTGCATCCCGGCAAGCCTCCTTGATATCACTACCTGACATACCCGCCATGCCCTTGACCAGATAATCGAGGTCAAAGTTATCACGATCAACCTTGGTATCTTTCAGAACCAGGCTGAGGATTCGAAGCCGCTGTGCTGCAGGGGGTAGAGCGACAGGAAACTTCTTAGGCATCCGCCGAAGGATGGCCTCGTCAATATCGCCTATGCGATTAGTGGCACCGAGGACAACCACTCGCTGCGGCTCGCCCATCGAGTTCGCCGAAGTAAGACCGTCCCAGTGAGTCATGAACTCGGCCTTGACCATACCGCTGGCCTCGTGCTCCCCGCTCCGTCGAGTGCCCAGCACGGCATCAATCTCATCAATGAAAACGATCGAGGGCTGCAACTTCCTGGCAAGCGAGAACACGGCGTTGACCAGCTTATTGGAATCGCCGTACCACTTCTCAGTCAGAGTAGAGATGTGTAGGTTAATGAAACATGCCCCACTCTCATGAGCGAGCGCCTTTGCAAGCATGGTCTTTCCGCATCCAGGCGGCCCATAGAGAAGGACACCAGACGGGGCAGTAAGAAGCGATGACGTCGAAGCGTAGAGATGGGGCATTGTGAGAGGATAAATGACGGACTCCTTCAGCTCCTCGATGATATCGTCCAAACCTCCTATGTCTTCGAATGATACAGGGATGTCATCTGGAGCGACTACGTCCATAGCAATAGCCTGTTCATATTGGTTGAGAACAAGATCCCCTCTCTTTGGCCGGCGTCCGCCTTTTCCTCCGCGACGCGGTGAGTCCTCATCTGACTCGTCTCCTCCATCAAGCTTCCGTAGGATGGCGGCCGACTTGCGTTTTTGTTCTTCTTTCTTCTGAGACTCCGGGTCGAAGTCAAGGCGGGATAGGAGATATCGGATGAGGAAGTATGCAGATGCCGACTGATAGCGATGACGAGTTAGTCGTAAAACGAATCTGCCAGAGCATTTGGACTCACGGTGCCCGCAACCATCACCAATTCCTGCAAGAACTGCTGCCATCGGGGACCGCGCGCTGAAGCCATGACGACAGGATAGCGGAGCAAATGTCCGATCACTAAGATGCTCCAAGATCTAATATATAAATCCGCAACGCTATCGTCTGTTAGTGAATGCCCCGAGTCCAGCAGCGGCAGAATATCGATTAAAGCTGTAACGATGCATGCGATGGGGGTCGGACGGCCGTCGGCGACAGCGAGCGCAGGTGTGGCGCCGAGCGGTCGGAGACGTGGCTTTGCCGACGGCGTCACATGCTTCACTGCCACAGTGTTGTTGTTTGCGGTCGGGCGGCGGAGGAGCTCGCGCGCACGCGGAGCTCAGTGTGACCCTCGTCGCGTCCATTCACCCCACAATTCACGATACGCCGTCTTTATATATTCAATTTATCTTGTCACTTAATATAGCCCATATATACTGTTCTCACAATGCCCAAAAGAAAGGCCGCTGCTGCGCTATCCAGTTCAGCCGGCGATGAGGATCCCATCCAAGCTAATGACTCCGGAAGGGAACGCCCTACTAAGAAGCAGAGAGGAAGACCTCGATCGAAATCTGCAGAGATGAAGCCCCTTACGCAAGCCGGGCGCGATTCTAGTACGGCACCTCCGCAAGCCTCAGAGGCACCTACGAGAAAGAGCGGCCGCAGGGGCAGACCCAAGGGCAGCAGAAACTCGGTGCAAGCAACGCAAGACATATCGGAAGAGCAGGCGGAGGTCAGAGAGTCAGAACACGAAGCAGGCGATCAGGAGGCGGAAGGCACTGCTGCCTCGAATGATGAAGCAGACGATGCACAGGAAGTTGCAAAGCCAGCAAGGACCACCAAGTCTACGAGGGCTGCCCCGCGTAGCCGGAAAAATGCCGCCACAAGAAACTCAGTTCAGACAGATGGTGGATTTGAATACACTCCATCAACTGACCGACAACGCAAATCGCTGGACAAACCTGAAGACAGACCAGAACCACCGAAGAGACAAAAACGGAAACCCGAAGTGGAGGAGAACAACGACGCACAAGACAATGAAAGCACTGCTCCGGATGTCGTGGACGAGACTCTGCTTCAAGATGCGCCGATAGAAGCCCGATCCGTGTCACGTTCTCCCACAAAACGACAATCCCAGAGAGGCATATACAGCTCTCCTTCAAAGTCAAGGCTAGGAGGAACGGCAGAGGCCAATGTGGAGCCCGAGTTGCGTCGTCGAATTGGTGAATTGACGAAGAAATGCGATACTCTTGAGAATCGCTATCGGAATCTTAAAGAGATTGGCATTGTTGAAGCGAACTCGAACATGGAAAAACTACGAAAACAGTGCGAGTCGATGACCAACGGTGAGTGTTACGAACATTCCTTCGTGGCATCGTATATGCTGATAGCTGCTAGCTTCGAACAACCTGATCGCATCATTGAAGGCAGAATTAGAGGCCCAGAAGGCACTTGGTCAGCAAAGTCGGTCGCTCCAACGACAGCTGAAGGAACGGGATGCTGAAGTAGCTCGGCTGAAGTCGCAAGCTGAGGATGCGACGAGTCAGCTCTCCTCTGCACAGACTGAGGTTAAGGCTTTGCAAACGAAGCTTGCCGCGGCTCGTAACACGGCTGCGAGCCTTGAGAATGCGGCCATCAAGATGCCTGGGAGTGCAATCAAGAGCGGTGCCAATCGTGCGAATGCTGCTGCGGTCACTGCGGAAGCCGCGCAGGCAGCTCAATTTGCGCAGCTCAAGGAAGATTTGTACACTGATCTCACAGGCCTAATAATCCGTGATGTTAAGAAGCGACCGTCTGACAATTTGTATGATTGTATTCAGACTGGTAGCAATGGAAGTAAGTTGACCATGCCCCGTGATGGCCTGATACAGGTGTCTAACAGAGTACAGCCCTTCATTTCAAGCTGGTTGTGCCCCACGTATCGTCGGCCAACTTTGAATCTGCTGAGTTTCAATATATCCCACTGTTGGATGAGAACAGAGACCGTGAACTGGTTGATGTTCTTCCCGAGTACTTGACTGTCGACATTACCTTTGTTCGCCAACAAGCATCGAAGTTCTATACCAGAGTGATCGATGCGCTGACCAAGCGGCGGAGTACTGCTGCCATCTGATCGCTTGGCGGGTCATTTGTGTGCAAACCCATTGATTTATATATACTGTCATTGTGATTGGGCTTTCTTTGTTGAGAATTTTGATTACCTGGGTTGAGTCTTTTGGAGATATCCCTTATCGCATAGCAGACGCCGGGACACTGCGTTAGGGCGCTTCTGGAGCGATTCCATGCTTTTTCTTATGTTATACTTTTTTCAATTATATCCGACTTGGCGGGAATATGATGGTATCTGTCCGGCTATAAGATCAGAAGATGATGGTTCTCAGTGGCAGAAGACATTGAGTCAACTCGCGCACAATAACTACATAAGTAAATCCATCTCCTTATGATCTTGTATACCACCAAATAAAGTAAGGGACTGCACCCGAGGACCCTGTGGCCCGCCGTAAAGCTGTCCGTGTCCAATTGGAGGACCCCGATTGGTTGCGGGTCCCTTCCCCAAGTTCCCCAATTCAGGCACGCGGAAAAGTGCTGAGCTGCCATCATCCCATTTGTTCTTTTGCACTTTATTTGCTCGTTCTCTTTTGAGCTCGATGCGAGGAAGCAATTGCATCGGCCTCATTCGCCGTTCTTAAATTCCTTTTGCTTCATTCTTCTTCTTTGTATCTATTCCTCTTTCTAATGGTTTGCATTCGTTTTGCGGTCTCCATTTCCCTCCCTTAATTTGTCTTGTCCCTGCCCGGGTCTCCTATATCGGAAATCATGGCGCGACTTGGCCGCGTAGGGTTCCTCACCCTCGCGGTGGTATTCCACTTAATTTACGCCTATTCCATCTTCGACATCTATTTCGTCAGTCCGATCGTTAGTGGCATGAGCTCGTTCCGCGTGGAACGAGAGCCCGATGCTGCTGCCCCCGCAAAACGTCTCGTTCTATTTGTCGCCGATGGCCTGCGCGCTGATAAGGCCTTCCAAGCATTGCCCGATCCCGATGATACCACCGGAGAAGATGCGGATCCTGTTTACTTGGCCCCCTTTATTCGGTCGCGTGTGCTTTCCCATGGCACTTTCGGAATCTCCCATACTCGAGTTCCTACGGAGTCGCGACCCGGCCACGTTGCGCTTATCGCGGGGTTATATGAGGATGTGTCGGCGGTTACCACGGGATGGAAGCTGAACCCGGTGAACTTCGACAGTGTCTTCAATCGCAGTCGGCATACATGGAGCTGGGGTAGTCCGGATATTCTTCTGATGTTCCAGGAAGGCGCGGTTCCCGGAAGGGTTGATGCGGATACATACGGCGAAGAGGAGGAGGACTTCTCGTCTGACGCTACACGGCTTGACACCTGGGTGTTTGAGAAAGTGAAAGATCTGTTCGCTTCCGCCAAAACTGATCCTGAGCTGGATGCGAAACTGCGCGAGGACAAGGTGGTCTTCTTTCTCCATCTTCTTGGGCTTGATACTACCGGTCATTTCAGTCGCCCATACTCGAAGGAATATCTTCGTAATATCAAGTTGGTGGACAGAGGTGTGCAGGAAATAACCAAATTGGTGGAGGAATTCTACGGGGATGATGAAACCGCCTTCGTTTTCACAGCTGACCATGGAATGAGCGACTGGGGCAGTCATGGAGACGGTCATCCGGACAATACTAGGACGCCACTTGTTGTATGGGGTTCTGGTGTAGCCGGACCTCGATACACTCAGGAAGGGACACTTACTGGGCACGAGGATGGCGTGTCGTCCGATTGGGGCTTTGACGGCATTCAGCGAAACGATGTCGCACAGGCTGATGTGGCGGCCCTTATGGCTTACCTGACTGGGCTCGACTTTCCTACTAATTCTGTTGGTCAGCTACCGCTGCAATATCTGGACGCTAGTCCGAAGGACAAGGCACTGGCCGCGTTGGCCAACACTCAGGAGGTCTTGGAGATGTACCGTGTGAAGGAGGAACAGAAAAAGGCAGCCCTGCTTCGGTACAGGCCCTTTGAGCCACTAGCTGACCACGGCCGAACCTCTGTCGATGAACACCTCGAGGAAATAAAGTCCAAGATAACAAGCGGCTCCTATGACGAGTCCATTGCAATGTCGTCCGCTTTACTGGCAAATGCCTTGGAGGGATTGCGCTACTTACAGACATACGACTGGCTATTCCTCAGAACCATCGTCACGCTGGGATACCTGGGCTGGATAGCCTATGCTCTGACTACGGTTATCGACTTGCATGTCCTTCATGGGACCTCAGACTCTGACCGAACGGCGTTCAGCACTTCGTTCTTCTCGTCAATTCTTGTTGCGCTCTTCTCTGTCTTTTTTGTTCAGCACTCTTCTTGGAGGTATTATCTCTACGGTTTCTTCCCGGTGTTCTTCTGGGAAGAGGTATTCGCCCGACGAAAGGCTCTCCTTGCTGGCCGCGACATCCTTATGGGTCATATTCACTCCGCAAGTGGCTATGTCGCGTTTGTATTCCAGTTGTTGGCTTTCGTGGGTGTATTGGAGGCTTTGGTAAGTCGCCTTACCCATGGAGCTTGGAGTGTCAGCTAATAGGTGTCTACAGGTGCAATCCTACTTCCACCGCGAAATCTTTACTGTGTGCTTTGTCCTGGGCGCTTTTTGGCCCCTTTGCTACGGAGCAGGATTCGTGAAGAAGCATGCACTGCTGTCCTTTTCATGGTTTGTGGGTTGTCTTCTAATGAGCACTTTCACTTTGCTACCGGCAAACAAGGTCGAAGAGATAGGCACTATGTATGTATATCCTGACCGTTTTGCCAACTTGTTGACCTTGGCTGATTACATTTGCAGAACCTGGGGTGGCCTGTTGATGTTCTTCACTGGCCTGTTATACCTACTTTTTGAGAACCGCATCTTGGGGAAAAAAGGACACCCAACGCAGTCATCCATTACTCTTCCCAGCTGTGGTTCGCGCACAATCATGGGCATGCAGGTGTGCACAGCTCCCTTTGCTACTCCACGGTTACTGTTGGCTAATTTTGAATAGCTGGGCATGGTCATGCTTGCATTGATAGTTACTAGATCAAGTGCAATGTCTCTTCAAGCTAAAGAAGGTCTTCCATTTGGCAATCAAGTCGTCGGTTGGTTCGTTCTGGGTGAGTTGTGGATATCAAGGGAGACGGCATAGCAGCACGGCTACTTCCTAGTCTCCAGTTCGTTTCGCAGGCTAACATGCTGAATTAGTTACCTCACTTCTACTTCCATTCCTCTACCGCCTGTATCCCAATAGGCACTACCTGCACCGCTTGATGGTCCTTTTCCTCACCTTCTCTCCGTCGTTCATCATCCTTACCATTTCGTACGAGGGGCTCTTTTACTTCGTCTTTTGCCTGACTCTGGCAACCTGGGTACGGTTGGAACACGCTATTCATGTCTATACTGCGAAGACAAGGAACGGCGCTGCAGATGCAAAGAAGCCAGGCACCGACGCAACGGCAGTTGTTGAAGGCCATACGTACCGCTACAGAACCCTCAGCGTCTCAGATGCACGGGTAGCGCTCTTTTTCTTCTTCTTGCTTCAATCAGCCTTCTTCAGCACGGGCAATATCGCCTCAATCTCCTCATTCTCCTTGGAGAGCGTTGTCCGGCTCATTCCGGTCTTTAGCCCCTTCAGTCAGGGGGCCCTGCTGATTCTGAAGATTCTCATCCCCTTCGCCATCATCAGTGCCAACCTGGGCATTCTGAACCGCCGGCTGGAGGTTGCACCCAGCGCCCTGTTCATGGTGGTGATGTCGATCTCGGATATCATGACGCTGAACTTCTTCTACATGGTGCGCGACGAGGGTTCCTGGTTGGACATTGGCACGACCATCAGCCACTTCTGCATTGCCAGCTTTCTGTGCACGTTTGTAGCCGTGCTGGAGTTTCTCAGCGAGGTGATGATCAGTGGAGTGGACATTGGTCCCCGAAACACCGCCATTGACGCAGTCAACGGATCCACGGAGACGAATGGCACTGCGATAGCCGACAAGAAAAAGCATCGCAAGACCCAATAGAAGTGAGGACGCAGCGCAAAGCTCCACCTCGGAGTTGTAATGATTTTGTACATGTGTGATAGTATAGTCAGATACGTGCATTTGGATTTAATATACACACTACAGCCGATGAGGCGAACGCGCCCGATAGCGCGAACCTTATCATAATCGTTGGATACCAGCTTCGTGCGACGTTCCTGCAACGTCCTCCAAATAAAATCCGCTCCGGCCGAAATATCCCTCTCCGCATTAATGTCTAGCTGAATAATTGCTTCTTCCTGCGCTAACTATAAGCGTATTCCCCATTGCGGCGAATACGCGCCGGGGATATCCCGATTCGGACATAAACAGATCGATCGATAGATGGATAGATAGGATAAGGCATCAGCCGAGGTTTCACAAGCTAGACTAACTACCACTAAGTCACTAACAGATGACGCCACTAAGCTTTTTCTCTCCGTCTCTCTCCCCGAGTCGCCCAGGCTTACTGTCCAGATCCGCTCTGGGGAGGGGGCCAAAGCTAAGATCGCTCCGTGGACATCCACACACACACACCGCCGAGTTATCCATTCGCCCCCCCTGCATGCTGATGGCTGGGTTGCGGGGAAAGCCCGCGCCATTCCCGCAAGGCAGACGAGGAAGAAAAAGATGAGAAGTCAGGCACACGCAGGATCGGGTGTAAGTAGTACTACTAGGTACTAGTGTAGTAGCCTCCGGTGACGTCGGGATATGCGAGCGGGGAGGTTAACTAAACTTACCTTTTGACACATATTGATTAGACCCCGAGATTTCTTTTCTTGTTGTTACTTTGTGCCCAAAAGGGTATAGATTGCGAAGGATGGGGTGTTGGGGTTCCCATTGGTTTGATCTGGGGTTTTGCTCCTGCATTAAGCTGAAGATATACACGCAATCTACTGACTTGTTCCTGTGCTGTGTGTGTTTCTTGAAGCCAAGGAATTGGATCTGTTGGGTTAGTGGTGAGGGTGGTTCCGATGGAATTGATTAATCCCTCATTGTGATTGTTAGAGCTCGTCGCTTAGCGAGCAAGGCTCGTTTCGTTTGGGATTTGACAGGGTTGTTGTTGGTGGTGGTGTGTGAATCTGGTGATAAGTAGTACTAGTAATTGTCTAATCATCGTGGATGGGGGGATCGGTCGCCATATTTAGCACGACGGGGATTAAACCAAGATTTGCGGCCAGATTGAGAGTCGGACCCAAAAACTGGTAGGTAAATGATTTCAGGGGAAGAAGATACTAGTCATTGATGTACAGGTGGGCTAGAATCATCAGACATATTGGTTCTTTTTACATCTTTTGCTAGTTACTCGATGGCTGTTTCTGGCACTCGACTAATGATTCTATTCATGAATTTATTATGACTGTTCTTGTTGCTCTTTGTTTTCCGGACCTGCTGCATAAGCGGGCATAAGCGACATTGTACTGAAGAAGCAGAAAGAAAACGGCCCAGACTCCACTCCACATAAGTGGAGTTGGAAAAAGAAACGTAAGAAAAGAAGCTTAAAATCCACGGGCAAATGCAGGAGTGGGAAGTTGTGCCGACATATCCATCCCATTCCTTCCCAACTTGTGTGTTGTTGTTGTTCTACTTTACAGTGGTCTCGTGCGAAGTTAACTAACTTAAGAAATCAATGGGGAAATATATGTATCAATATGCATGTGCTGCAGAAGGGGGTCTGTCATAGCTCGCAGCTACTACTAGTAGCTCATCGCAGAGCCTGATATTTTCCATCTCGAAGAGCCTACTAGTAATTTGAGTTTTGCGTACTTAGTAGTACTAGTAGTAGTATCATGATGCACTGGGGGATCCCCATCCAGTCGTAAGTACTTAGCCCTTCCGGGTTTAAATCGCCAGATCATGGTGGCAGGATTTCCCCTGTAAAAGTATCGAGTAGTAGTATCATCTGTCATGGTCTCATGATAGTGTCGGAGTTAAGCTACTACCTAGATTTCGTTCAACTTCATATATCCACACCTCATTCTAGCGAGTTACCATCTATCTACCCATCAGGGGGGGAACATATGTCCCCTCCCCAAGGTAGATACTTGGGGTTGTACCTGAACCGGGTCTAACAAGACTGAAAATAGCAGCTAGACTGACTAAAAATCGACTGACCATCCGGATGGACCCTGGCTGGATTCCCCCCTAAGAGCCTTAGCCCGACCGTAATTTCTGGTCCGGCGACAGGGAACGAAGCAATACTAAGCAGCTTTCTCCACAGTCCGACTAACTCGTTCATTATTCACTATTCTTTTCCCCCCTCCTCCTCCCCTTTACTTAGTTAGGTCGGTCGAGGTACGTCCCAAACAACTGAACTCTTGACCAACACCGTGACTGGTTGTGCGTGGGCCCCAGCAAAACCATACTTTCAGGTCTAAGACTTTCTGACGCCACCCTGCAGGGCCAGTAGGAAAAGACGCTTGAACCGTTGCTTGCTGCTTGCTGCTTGCTGCTACTGCTTGCTACTGCTGCTACTTGCTTTCTGGGGAGGTGGGATACTCCCGCCCGTTGCCATTGAGTTAGTTTCAGTTCGTTTACTAGTCTACTAGTGACTACTACTACTTTTTTTGTCGCAACACAACTTAGTGATTTAGTATCTCTCTCCATCAGGCACTGTTTCCTGGAGTCATCCATCACCTTCTCTTTTGAGCCCAGTATTTCCCGGGAATTTTTCTCCCCTCTGCCCCTCCACATTGCCTCTCTCTCTCTCTGTCACTGTCTTTCTCCCCTGTGACCTCAGCCTTTCCACTAGGCTCCATCGATCGCATCCATCGGTCGGGTGGCGCCAAATCCTCCCTCCCCTCCTCCTGCTCCCCGTCTTTCTAAGCTTGGTGCTTTACCTGTTCCGTTCCGTTCCTTCAAGTTCATTTGCCTGGCCAGTAAGCGGTTCATCAGAGAATCCCCAAACACCCAGCAAAAAAGCAAAATATCGGTCACCTCACGGCCTACTTCTCCATATTATCCATACTTGAACCTTGGTCCTCCTTCGATTCTCTTTTCCCCTTTCTCGTTTTTCCCTTTCTTTTCCTTTTGACGTATTGTTCCCTTTTTTTCTTCATTCTTTCACTTTGCTCTTTTTCGAGTCTCGACCACAAAAACTTAATTCCCAAAACCTCGAGTCGTTCCCCCCTTTGACCCTCGTCGCTCCAGACCATTTCTTTGTCGCATAGCCTCTGGATGGATACCTGGTGGCCATGAGCACGACCGAAAACCACACAGATCCATCAGCTTCCAAAACCAGCCCAGCCCCAAGTACAGCGGGCTCAACGGGCACTTCAGGTATTACTGTGCGCACGGGAGCAAACGGACATATGAGTTTCAGAAGGTGAGTGTTGACCGTTGTGGTGATTGCTTTTTTGCCCGTTTGCGCTCGCGGGGCTGTGAGTGATGAAGCCAGACTGCCTGGCGCAGAACTCCCAGAACCCGAGCGGGGGGACTACAGGACGTGAAATATAGATTCAAATTTGGTCGAGATCTTATAGAAGCTAATCTCTTTTATCTAATCGCTTTTCTCCCAATAGACAACGTGCGTCGCGTGCTTGTGAGGTACGTCTTGCTTCCTGCGAGGTCGCGTTTGTGCTGTTGAGCCTCGGCACCTCGGCTCAAATCCCAGCTTGCTTTTGCTCCTTACTCGCCGGTCGCAGATAATGCGCCGCGCGCAAGGACAAAGACAATGCAACCACATCTCGATCTATAGGACTTTTGTTTGGCTAACATGTTTTTCTCTTGCGCTTATGAAGACATGCCATGCTCGAAAAGTGAGTCTATACCCCTTTTCCTCCGTGTAACCACCTGTCCCCACTCGGATGGATGGCCCCAGTCCTGCCCGTGCCTGGCCTGCGCCTTGTGATCGTGGACGGCTGAACAAGCTCGCTAATCACGCCACTCCATGGGTAGGTTCGCTGCGATGCTGCCAGTCTAGGGGTGCCATGCACCAACTGCGTGGCCTTTTCGATCGAGTGCAAGATCCCTACACCGAAACGCAAGAAGAACCAAACCAAGTCAAAGGAAACAAGCGGGTATGTCTCGGTCTTCCGTTCCATCGTCGGTGTCGAACTATATTGACCATGATGCTTCGTTTCTTGTTTACTAGAGGTGAGGAAGCCGAACCGAAATCGCCGCCGAGCAAACCCGAGCCACTACCAGTCGAAAGCGGGAAGGATGCCTTTGGCTATCAGAGGAATCGGATGGCTGTCGACGGTATGCCGGTCACTAGCCTCACCGAATCGCAGGCCGCTCAACAGGCTTCCCACAATTCGATGTATGCTCAATTTATGAAGCCTAAGTTTGCGCGCGCCCCGATAAAGGAAGCGGGGAGGGTGGCATATCTTGGAGAGTCGTCGAACCTGTCGCTCCTCGTCCAGGACCGCCATGGGACCACCGATGTCGTACACTACCCTCTACCCCCGAACATGGGCGGCACGCCTGCTCGGTTGACAGATCTGGATAGCTTGGAATTGGATATACTGCACCAACGTGGCGCCTTCTTGCTGCCTCCAAAGCCACTGTGTGATGAGCTGGTTGAGGCCTACTTTAAATGGGTGGCCCCCGTTGTGCCCATCGTCAACCGCAGCCGCTTCATGCGACAGTATCGTGATCCAAAGAACCCACCGTCTTTACTTCTTCTCCAAGCCATACTCCTGGCAGGTTCAAGGGTCTGCACCAATCCGCAATTGATGGACGCCAACGGCTCTACTACGCCAGCTGCCATGACATTCTATAAGAGGGCAAAGGCACTATACGATGCTAATTACGAGGACGACCGAGTCACTATTGTCCAAGCCCTGGTTCTTCTAGGCTGGTACTGGGAGGGACCTGAAGGTATGGATAGTGGCTTATGCTAATCGTATCTTTGAACTCCATGTGTATATGTGCTAACCCGCTCTAGATGTTACGAAGAATGTCTTCTACTGGACCAGGGTGGCCATGGTCGTGGCTCAGGGTTCGGGTATGCATCGAAGGTATGCACAAGGCTGACTTGTCCTTTAATGCACATTCATTAATGGTACAACAGTGTGGAATCGTCTCAACTTACCAAGCCGGATAAGAGGCTGTGGAAACGGATCTGGTGGACCCTGTTCACAAGGGACCGATCAGTGGCTGTCGCGCTCGGCCGGCCTATCGGTATCAATACTGACGATTCGGATGTCGGGATGTTGACGGAAGACGACTTCATTGAAGATGAGATCGACATCGCGGCGGAGTATCCGCCAGACCCGGTACACGTACAATTCTTCCTTCAATATGTTAAGCTCTGCGAAATCATGGGGTTGGTCCTCTCCCAGCAGTATTCCGTGGCCTCGAAATCAAGACGGATGAACGCTATGGATCTCACCCACTCCGACATGGCATTGGCAGATTGGCTCCAAAACTGCCCGAAGGAGGTGTGCTGGCAACGTCAACGGCATCACTTCTGGGCTGCTCTTCTCCATGCCAACTACTAGTGAGTCATGCAATAAGGGAATTTGTTCGGTCTCGAAACTAACCATGTTAAGCACAACACTTTGTCTCCTGCATCGAGCCCATATGCCGCCTGCATCTTCCGTCTCAAGCAATTACCGCGTAGAAGAGATGGCCTACCCTTCGCGAACCATTGCGTTCCAGGCTGCTGGAATGATCACTTCAATTGTTGAGAACCTCCAGAATCACAGCGAGATCCGATATGCGCCTGCCTTTATGTAAGTTCTTGCACCTACCATATGGTGACGTCTACTAACTCCTGCAAAGTGTCTACAGCTTGTTCTCGGCCTTGATTATGCATGTTTATCAAATGCGATCTTCCGTTCCCTCAATTGTGGCCACCTGCCAGGAACGGATTAACATCTGCATGCAAGCCCTCAAGGATGTGTCGAAGGTCTGGCTCGTAGCCAAGATGGTGCACACGCTATTTGAATCCATTCTCGGAAATAAGGTCCTAGAAGAACGCCTCCAGAAAGCCGCAGGCAAGAGACATCAGCGGGTACGGCCTGAGGCAGCCCAGCAGCCGCCTGCGAAGAAACCCGAACCCCCCAAGCGCAAGTTCGACGAGATGGAATTTGGTCTACCGAATGGGGGAGGCCCCACGCCACCGGTATCTTACGAGCGATCTCGTCCCCAAACGCCTGCAGTCACGCCCTCGAGAGAGATGCAGCCTCCGGGTCTGAACCTGCCACAAGGCTCCCCTCCAGCTCCCGGGCAGCCGGGTACCTCGCGCGGCAATACGCGCCCGACGACTCCTTTCAATCAATACTCCTTGCCTGCCACGCCTCCGGATCTATTCCTTGTTACGCGTACATCACCCAACCTTTCCCCATCACTGTGGGAGAACTTTCAACCGGATCAGTTGTTCCCTGACGGCACGACGTTCTTCCCAGAGTTGACGTCGCCCCAACCGAACACAGTCGACCCGCAACTGCAGATGCAGTCTCAGCTACAAGCTCAAAGCATGGACCAACGGACGATGATGCCGCAGCAAATACCAGGACGTGGTAGTATATCCGCCGCTCAGGGTAGTCCGGAAGTCATGTCGACTCTAAACCCTGGAATGGGCCTGCCAGGCCAGCATTCACAGCAGGTGTTTGGGATAGAAAGCCAGCAGGCTTGGCCAATGCAGAATATGGACGCGACGCTGGGCGGAGCGCCTATGGACGCCGCGAGTCAGGATGACAATTGGAGCAGTAGCTCAAGGAGCGGCCCGACAGCTCCCACCACACTCAATGTGGAGGACTGGTAAGTTGGTCATGGCGGCTCAGAGCAGGGCCTCAACAAAGATGTGACTGTGCTAGTATACTGACTCGTGGTTCTCGCAGGTTCCAATTCTTCGGCATTAACGGTAGTTTCGGCGATCTGGCGACCTAAGCGGCGTTGTGTCTATAGCGCTTTCTATATTTGATATGGCATGGGTGGTTGTTTGATGGATATATACGGTCATAGTGGTCTAATCGTCAATATGCTGTCCAGCTAATCCTTCGGAATTCCGAAGGGTATATTTTGTTTTGTATTTCAGTACAGCGAGCCTTATGTCCAGATCTCCCCGGTTGTTGGAGATGTGGATGAGTGTCATTCTTGACGGTGGGCGGTGGGATCAGGCGCAACTGGAGGATGTGCCTTACATTCATGTGTATAATGACTTTTAGTGGTAGAGCCGAAATGATGCAATGAAAATTGCAAGTAAACTTTTCATGGAATAATTCAGTTGGAATGTAAAACTACTCTATACGTAACTAACAGGTGAGTACCAGTGTTGGCTCGATGTCTGCCTCAGGCTGTATATGAGTCAGCAATGAGACTGTTCCCACTTGGGCCTAGCGGATGACGACATCGCAGGGCGGGCGGTTCAGCCAATGACAAGACGCGGGATCTGGGGCCAGCTTTACCGACTCGGGCAACCGTCGATGCTGACTACTCCTGGGGGATGACTCTTCTGGGGAAGATAATAATTTCGCCTTTTCCATACCAGAATCTCCTGTTATCCCATCAATCTTTGGCAATTTCATTCTGCTTTTTGCCATTGTCATCTCTCTTTTGTCCAATCCCACCTGTTGTCATATCCGGTGGTGACTCTCCCTTCTTTCCGACCCCTTTCTCACACCCTTGACCATCTCCCCGCTGTTCCGTCCCCGCAGCGATGTCGGCCGCAGGATCAAGTAGTGATGCCGCGGTGAAGAAGGCTTTCCCTCGGGTTGACCTCGAGGGTCACGACCTTCCTCCCTCCCCCGCCCCTTCGAGCCCCCATGGTGGCCGTCGCTATAACATTGCTACGGAGCTGGTATATACGGAGGGAAATGACCAGTACAATGCTAGCAGCGTTCCCATCTACCAGGTACCGATTAATTCCCCGTGATGTCTCATCGGCCGGATGTCAACCATGCAAAGACATGACTTGAACGGGAAGACAGGGCTAATTGATGCTTTTGTAGAGCGCTACATTCAAACAGACCTCCGGTGGTGGAGGCGGCGAATATGATTACACTCGCTCCGGAAACCCGACCCGGACACATTTGGAGCGTCACCTCGCCAAGATCATGTCCGCCCAGCGGGCTCTCGTCGTGTCCTCTGGTATGGCTGCATTGGATGTGATTACCCGTCTGCTTCGTCCTGGCGACGAAGTTGTGACCGGTGATGACCTCTACGGTGGCACCAACCGTCTTCTGAAGTACCTGTCCACGAACGGTGGCATCATCGTCCACCATGTTGATACTACAGTGCCGGAGAAAGTGCGCGAGGTTCTGACTTCGAAGACGGCGATGGTTCTGCTGGAGACGCCGACCAACCCGCTCATCAAGATCGTGGATATTCCTCAGATTGCTGCCGCCGCCCACGAAGCGAACCCTAACTGCGTCGTTTCGGTCGACAACACCATGATGTCGCCTCTCCTGCTGAACCCTCTCGAACTCGGTGCCGATATCGTGTATGAGAGTGGTACCAAGTATCTTTCCGGTCACCACGACCTTATGGCGGGTGTGCTCGCCGTCAACGACCTGTCTCTCGGCGAACGCCTTTACTTCACAATCAACGCGTCCGGCTGCGGTCTGTCGCCTTTCGACTCGTGGCTGCTGCTGCGTGGAGTGAAGACACTCAAGGTTCGGATGGATCAGCAGCAGAGCAACGCCCAGCGCATTGCCGATTTCCTGGAAACCCATGGCTTCAAGGTGCGGTACCCTGGTCTGCGGTCGCACCCGCAGTATGAGCTGCACCACTCGATGGCTCGGGGATCGGGAGCCGTGCTCTCGTTCGAGACCGGTGACGTGGGTGTCAGTGAGCGTATTGTCGAGAGTGCCAAGCTGTGGGCCATCAGTGTCAGCTTTGGCTGTGTCAACAGTTTGATCAGTATGCCATGCCGCATGAGCCACGCCAGTATCGATGAGAAGACGAGACGGGAGCGCGCCATGCCCGAGGATCTGATCCGGCTGTGCGTGGGTATTGAAGATGCGGATGATCTTATTGATGACTTGCGACGGGCGGTAAGTTTGCCATTTTCTCTCAAATGGGGTGATTGATCACTTTGAGCTAATATTGGATGCAGCTGGTGCAAGCTGGTGCTGTCAATGTCACGCTGGACGACTTCCAGGCGAACTCGTCCAACTAAGCTACGTATGCATAACACGCGCGCGACTGATGGATTGTGCAAGTTCTTCCTGTAATTGAGGCATTGATTGAGTGCTACGGTCACGATTTTAAGAGACGATCATTTGGGCGTTCAGGAGCATTAAATAATGAGTGTAGTAAAAACTTTTTGGAATGAAACAACTATATTATCTGCAACATCTACATTGTAATATTGTCATGTCGGTGGATCGTTTATCCCGGGAATGGCAGGGAACCGTTTATCCGGGAATGGCGATGGCCTCAAAAACCAGGGATCCGTCGGCAATTTGGCGGAAAGATCGGCCGGCATCGGAGGCAATCCCGAGGGCGTTGCAAAAGCTGGACCAATCATTGGCCGGACACTTCTCGTCCGCCTGCAATCCGATTAAATAATGAGTCGCTGTCGCGATGGATCTGATCTCTCGCTCACTCGCTCTTACTTATGTATGTCGGGCGCGAGACTAACAAACTCCGAGCTCTTTTTTTCTTTTGCAATGGACCTGTAATCCCGTCGGGCTCCCGTGCCTTAATCCCTCGTTTTGGACTGCGAAACTGTTCGCCATCCCCAAACCCCCGACAATCTCACCCATCCGCCCTCCCCGGCAATTGTCTTCTCCTGCGCTGGTCTGGATGACGTTAATCGAGCTGTCGTTGTAACCTCCTTCTCTTCACCCCGGGCGATCCTTATCTCGGCCCTAGACTTGCTCGTTCTTTCTGTCTTTTCATCCTTTTGCTTGTCTCTTTCACTTCTCCTCTGATCGCATCCCCGACCGGTGAAACATACCATGCCTCGGAACGCGCTCTCCTCCGAAGCGCCTCTCCCCATGTCCGCCATCACGGAGCAGTCCATCTCGTCGGATTGGAATACCAACCGTTTAGGTGCGCGACTGGGAGTCGATGTCGCCAGTGCGGCGACTGCAGGTGCCTTGACATGTCCTGTCATCACCGTCATTGATCGGTATGCTAGCTACAAACTACCCTTGATGCATCCTCATGCCTCGAAAAGAGAGACCGAGATAAGGAAAGAAAAGCTAACGGGATCAATTCTTTGAACCAGCGCGATCATCGAAAAAGCAGCCAAGGGCGTCCCCATCCGCCAGACCATCACATCCTGCTTCCGATCCATGTTCACACAACCGGGGAGCTTCTTCCTCAGCACCCCATTCCTCCTTATCTACACCCTCTACACATCCACCTACCTCACCGCGAACACCATTGACACCTTCACCTCCACCGTGCGCGATAAGCCCTTCTCGACCGTCTTCCCCGGCACCGCCAAATTCCTCACCACCACCGCCGTGAACATGGGGATTTGCGTATACAAGGACGCCAGGTTCGCGCGCATCTTCGGTGCAAAACCCTCTCCTCCTGCAGCGACATCTGGAGCGCCACAACCCGCTTCCAGATCTACATCCACGTCTACCCCAGCCTCCTGCCACCCCTCCGGCGCCGCCAAAGTCCCCAATATCTCCTACGGTCTTTTCTGTCTCCGCGACAGCATCACCATCTTCGCCTCCTTCAACATCCCCGCCCTCGTCGCTCCCTCCATCCCAGACTCCATCGCCTCCACACCCGGAATGAAATCCGCTCTCGCGCAATTCTCCTGTCCGGCTCTGATGCAGTTCGCGAGCACGCCTATGCACCTGCTCGGATTGGATCTATATAACCGGCAACCGCCGGGCGGGTTGGGATGGCGTGAGCGCGCCTCGCGCATCAGACGCGACTATATCCCCAGTTGCTTTGCGCGCATGGGCAAGATCGTTCCGGCGTATGGTGTGGGTGGTGTGGTAAACGTGCGGATGAGAGCTTCATTGATGGAGTATTTGGAGGGCAAGAATTAAACCGCTTACTTTTTCTTATTTGTTTGCGACGACGTTGATGATGATATCCCCTCCCTTTACAAGATCCAGTTTATGATCCTTGGATTCTTTCATGAGGGGAGTGGGCTACTTACAGTGCATATATGCAACACGTGACATATACTTATAGACTGAAGCAGAGAGGCATATGCTCTGCTCTGCTCTGCTCTGCTCTGTTCTGTTTTGTTCTGCTTGACTGTTATATCTGTCTGCTTTCCTAAACTACACTACACTCTACTCTCCACTCATAGAGTCAGTCACGGGTCCGGCGCCTATTCGTTGATACCTATGTTTTTCTTTACTTTCGAATCATCGGTGTTCCATGTGTGTGTTTGTGTGTGTGTTCTGTTCGGGTTATAGATTTAGAGAATCTGACTTACTAGCTAATGTCTGGTTTTGGATGATTGATTATGAGATGAGATGAGATGTACTTGAATTTGTCTGTGTTATATGATTGATAGCCTGGCTATCTAGATCTTCTATCACTTGGTATTATATCGATCGATCAGGTCGGAATATGGGCAATATGGAACTTAGTGGTTTAGATAGATGGATCGAATTGGATTGGATTGAAGCCCAGAACAAATGAGATATGTACTAGTATATAATTCATCTGATTCGAATAGTGATCATCATTTTAGTACGACTAGGTAAATACGTACTAGGGTATGTACGGTGCTTTATGATAGAGATATTATTAGGTACTAGTAGGTAGTATCCCTTCTGCTATTAATATATCAGTTTGGAGCCAAGTCTGGAGTGGAAGTTGTAAGCGTAAGTAAAGTAAGTGGTGAGAGGTTCCATATGGGATAAGTACTATCTTTTTAGTGAGTAATTGAGGGTATTAAGGTACAATATGTAAGTATATGCTCGAATAACTAACAAAAAAGAAAGGGGGAATTAATGAACTGCACAAAGAATGTTATCCGGATTTAGTGAGTGCTTTTGTTGCACATGTCCTCAAAAAAGCCAAAGAAGGAGGGGGAAGAGAGTATCACACATGAAGCAAAAGATGGTAAGTCAGTGATGGAAAGATCAAACCTAGGTACAAGCAAAAATATAAGGAAACTATCAAAGTATTCGAGGTCGAAGTTGTATGTAAGCGAAATACTTATTTTACCAGCTAATGAATATTTGCGTTAGTTTAGATCTTCAATCGCTGCAGCAGAGTGAAGGACTCACGAGAATGATTCCGTATGCAGATAGACTTCCTCCACGGTGCTACCCTTCTTCAGAACTTGACCTTGCGCTTCTGCAGCTGCGTTTCTCACGTCGCGGATCATGGACCCCGGGCCACAGGTAAAGATGGCGATGCGTCTCGACGTGTTGGATGTAGTGCGGGCTGCGATAATCCCTGGTATGTCTGGTCGGTTCCCCATTTGGACAACCGTATCTGCAATGTCCACCTGCGATGAGACTGAGTCGACGGAATCCCCAGGTCGTCTCTTTTCCACTGAGTCTGGGATCAGGGGCGATCCCGAAGCTGGGGTGGACAAGAGTGTGTCCTTCGTGGTGACGTGAATGGAGAGGGAGATCTTGTCGCTTGAGACGTTGTAGGCTGCAAGCTTCGCTTTGATTTGCTCCCGGTACCAGTCTGCGAGAGCCGCGGTGCGGGTTGCAAAATGTACTTGGATTGTTGCGGTGGGCTGTTGCTGCTGATGAGTCCGCAGTGCTTCCTCGAGAATGGCCAGGGAGAAGCCACCGCCAGTTCCTCCAGTAATTAGGACATAAGTGTCAAACCGGGCGAAATCGACGGATTCGGAAATCCCGCCATATGGGCCTTCGAGGAGCACTGTCTCAGATGAGTTCGGCTTTTCGAGAGCCGTGTTGCCCAGACTGGCCGTTAGTCCGCGGCGCGGCTTGACGTAGAAGATGATTTCAGGGGCTTTGCCGGTTGTCTCGAAGTCCTGGTAGAGGGAGCAGATGGTGAAGGGGTGGGCGCTGAGACAGTGGATGCCTTGCTGGAGGCTGAGGAATCGGACGAAAACGTGTTGGCCTGGGCGCCAGGCCATGATTGTCGGAATGCGGATCCGGACGAGGCCGCAGGGGAGGTGTTCGATTGTGGCTGTGTGGCGGCCATGCATGAAGTAGGTACGAATGTTGGATATCCATAAGCTGAGGATGTAAATAGCTCCTGCAGAGATGAAGTAGTCCCTGATATGGTGAGCGGGATCCATGGTGTGGTAGTCTAGGGGAGCCTACCATGAAGACAAGCGGAAGTCACAGTGCAAGAAGAAAAATACGATGAATACCAGAGCGGCAAGAAAATGAGTGGCTTTGAAGAACTCGTAGAATCGGTTCCTGTAAGGGTCAGTTTGAGTTGATAGTTTAGTATTAAGGAGGCTGACCTGATGGCTGGCAATGACATGAAAGTTAGATATGCCTGCGGGATTATAGCAGCAACCCCAGTCCAGTATGTAACCTCCGTCTTCCACTGGTCGACCATATCGCCTTGATCAATGTGGTAAATAATGAAAGGAAAGGTGTGGACGAGCGCCAGGACAAACATAGCATAACTCGTCCAGTGATGAAACACCTGGGCATGGTTAGCGTTTACCTTGCCACATTAATGATACACATACTTGAAGCTTTTCGTGGGGCACGCCGGTCAAGGTTGAGATAAAGTTAGCTTTTGCGCTCAATGCTCTGCTTGGGTCAGTCATCAGTCATGTTGTTGTCGATTGGAGTGGCCTACAAGACAAATGGTAGCAGAGCCAGGGCCATCCATCCACTTCTCGTCGCAATTGGTGGGCTACCTCCATAGGAGACCGTTTCTGTATTGGGCCAGTAGTAAGGCTGCGGTCCCAGTGTCATGGCTTGATATAGTCAGTCAAGGGCTCTAATGCTCGAGAATCGAAAAACCAACCCAAGAAGAATACTACTCCAGTCGACACCAGGAGGATGACCCCTAGCGACGAGGTGCTGGAGCGCAACACGGGTAGTTGGAAGCATCGGTAGGCAAGATATCTTCCCACTGTTGTTGATCGTCGCCATATTGTAGTCCTCTTGAAGGACTGCGGACCATACTTGGAAATCAGATGCAGGATGGAGAAAACACCAACAGTCGCACATAGAAAGTATATAGTATTCAAAGCATAGACGTGGTCGGATTGATACCTGTTAATGAAGACACGATTAACATAGAGTCAATTATATGGGAGCATTGAGGCGTACCAGTATCTCCAATGTGCGTCACGATAGGCACACTGCTCTGGGGTCAAGGTGCAGTGATCAGCCCGGGAAGAATGTAGCATAACCGGCTGGTCCAGCCATGGCAGCCCCATGTTGAGGGAAGGTTAGTGAGCAGAGACACCAGTCTGCAGAACTGGATATGATGACGCTTTCTGTATGCACTTCGTACATCCACAACGTGGTTCAGGAACAAGGTCAACAGAATGATCCATGTAAGGGCCATGTGTCTCAAGTGTTGAGTTTTGTAGGATCGAGCAGGGGGCCCTAGATACAGGGCGATGCAACAGCATGATTCAGCTGCTTCGCGTGCCTTGACAACCATCATCCACGGTACGGAACACCAGACCCTTTCCCCAGTGTCGTAGCAGCAGCTTCACCTGGCAACATGATGCTGCCCTGTAACAGCGGGTTGCTCATTGGCTGAGGATTGCTCACAATTGAGCACATTTCTCCGGTTAGCGTGGAATGCATACGCATGCGGGCCGTGTTTGGGGTCAATCTGCTCGGTGTGCTTAGCATGCATGACCTTTCAATCTGACTAACGGAATGAATGGGAAATTACGATGTACTTTCTTGCTGACTCCATCATCTCATAGCTCATCTATGTATAGGCTGGCTGGTGAGCAAGTTTGCGCAGGATATGGAGCAGTCTGCAAGTAAATGGATACTTGACGCATCTAGATAGTTTCTAACCCTATGCGGAAGGGAGAGGGCATAACGGTGGAGAAGCAGAATTAGTAATAATGAACTAACTTTGGAATAACCATAGATTGAGGAGCTGAGATATCATCATCGAGTAGGTACATTAAGAAGAAGAGAATAAATCGATTGAAACGATGAGATGCAACCTTATCGTTTGCATCCTCATTCGGTCTAGCGTGGGTCCGTGACCACCACTGCGGTTTCTACTGCAGCAACAACTGCGTCTTCTGCTGCTGCATCCACGGCCTCTACTGTTGCGGTGGCTGCTTTGCCCATCTTGTTCGACTCCACCCCATTGCTGCTTCCCCACAGCAAATGATCTTTCAGCGCTTGATATCCTCCGCGGAGACTGTCCGCTGCTATCCCCTTGGCCCGCAATACACTACTGGCTACCCGCGCGGTATCCCCATGGTAGCAGAGCATTAGCACCTGTTGGCCACTCAACTTGCCAAGCACATCTGCATTGCTGAATAACGCTTCCAACTCCAGCCACTGTGCCTCCAGTACGTCTGCGTCGCTGAATGGCTTGGCTGTATGAGAGTCGAGACTGTGCAGGGGAATGTTTACCGATCCCGGGAGATGCCAAGTGCCAAAGTCTCCCGCGGTCCTCAAATCCAACACACAGCGCAGAGGCCGGAGCACCATGGCGCTCAAGGGGTGGGTTGAGAAGCATTGGGGTATTTCGTAATAGTCGGTGAACAGAACCACAGGACTTCTTTCCCAGCTCTCATCATACCGGTAGAGATCGACGCCAACGAGGTTCTACAAGAACAACAGTCAGCATACCCGAGCTCCTCAATTCAATATATGTAGCTCGCCGACCCACCTGGTTACGAATTGGAGGAAACCTCTCGGGCCCTAGCTTGTCAAAATAGTCGCCAACGTATTGATATGGCAGATCAAAGCATAAGAAGACACAATGGATCGAACCATCTGGTCCCGCTAGTTGTCGCAAGGTTCCAGCCCTCTTGCGTTTCTCCAGCATCTGATAAAGTCCCTTCAAACTCAAACCGGATGACGGCCCACAGACGACCCCTTCGCGACACAAGTCCAAGGATAATGAGAACGCGTCATATGAACTGACTTCTTCGTGCACGTCCAGCGCTTCCCTCCAGGGAAATTCCTGTACCTGCATCAGGGCAAATGTCCGTGGTCCTGGGACCCGGTCCCCGGGTGCAGTGCACACTCCAAGCCGTAGCACAGATGGCTTGACTTCTTTGAAGTAGGTCCCTAGTCCTGTCATCGTCCCCGAGGTCCCCATCCCGGCACAGAGCACGTTGATCTCTGGTAATTGCTTGAATATCTGGGGGCCGGTCCAGCGGATGTGCGCATGCCAGTTATCGTCATTGTCATACTGGTTGGGGTTAATAATCTCCTCAGACCCCATGGCCATCGCCCGAGCAGTCTGGATGCCCCCGCGTTCATCTAACGGGTCAGGTTGAGATGGGCCACCGAACAGGGTGACATCCAGCCCGAAGAACTGCATCATCCGTAACTTGGTCTCGGTGGATTTGTTGCTCAGGAAAGCCCTGGTGTCGCTAATACCATGCATCAATCGAGCGAGCATAGACATCGAGATGACTGTGGAACCTGAGCTGAATTCCACGATTGTCTTGGTCTTGCCAGGCACCACGGTTTTCTCGAGCAGGTTCATCGCTTGTTCCGTCAGTGCCAGGGCCAGGCACAAGGGAACTCTTGAGGGCCAACATACCTGGTATGGCTTTCACGTTGTTTGCCGGGTGCATTGTCATCATTTTGGCATAGATTCGTACCCCATCTTGGTGGAACGGGTTCAATCGATCGGGCAGCTCCACCAGAGGTAACGGAGGCTGGCAATCCGGATCAAAGTACTTCTTGAGCGCATCCGGTCCAAAGTACACATTGTGCTCGTTAATGTTGGCCATTATGTCAGATTATCAGTATTGACGGGAGTATTGACCGCAATATTGAGCCAACAATCACCCAGGGACGGGAGCATCAAATTATACGGCCCTGCTACAGAAACATGCAGCCACCCTCCCACGCGCGAGATGCGCTCTTTCCGGCGTGATCTTCGCATTCGGCGCATCGCTAGCGTCCCACTGAGCTTGGTTTGATGCACATCTCAGGGCCGCTTCAGGAAGGTCCGTGTCTCACGTTGAGCACTTGGTCAAGGGAGTGGATTGGATTGGACTCCTATTCGTCGGAGACTGGCGCAAATGTGCTCAGATTGACGTTCTACGTATGCCTCTTGTTCAAGTAATCGAAGTTACTCTGAAAACAGCTCCGGACTCAAGGTCGTTGGACTCAACTTCGCTATACTGGGTTCTTACGCTCCGCGGCCTATCCTCTGATGACGGAACCCAACATTCCAAGGTTGTCATATGTAATAGCACCATGTCTAGGAAGAGGGGTACCTCAAAAGATCCACAAGTCACAACGGCATAGTAGCTGCAACCTTATACGAAAGCACGAGGGCATTTGTGTTGATTTAGACGATCCTTTCCCTTTTAGCCCTAACCGGCGAGGAGGTGGCCCTGACACGCAAGGAGCCATCCACTGCATGTACCTCTTTGCACCGTAATATTGTCGCTGCCGAGTTAGCCCTCCTCCTTGAGTCAATTTTACTTCACCTTCTTAGTTATTTTATTACAAATCCTCGCTTGGAAGCCTATAGCGCCTTACAGCGATAACTAGGCTCAGTCTTGTCAACTGGCCCTTTCGTTACTCCTGGATAGGCTCGCGCCCTCGTCTCAGGACATTGACCTCACCGAGAGATAAAATGCCTGCGACTTCAATTGAGGATGAAGTCAAGCATGATAATCCATCGGCTGTCTCTCGAGATGTTGCCACCGAGTCTAGCGGAGACGAGAGCAGACCAGCGGCATCACCGCCCTTCTTTAACGAGCAGACGAACTATGTGCCATTGAGCACTATCATCACGGTATCTTCCATCACATGGACGCGCGACTATCAACGATCTATCTAACTTGCCGCAGATATTCCTAGCATGCTCGACAGTTGACCTAGTAGCGGTCATGGACCAGACCACTCTAGCCGGGAGTTTATCCATAATCGGCGACACATTGGACGCCAGCAATAAAACCTCGTGGATATCAGGAGGATATTTCCTGTACGTCCAGCCCAGACGCCAGACATGACTCTAGTTCACTAACTCAATGAAGAACATCAACCTGCTTCCAACTTCTATACGGGCGACTCTCTGACATCTGGTCCCGAAAATACGTCCTATACGTAGGCCTCGCCATCATGTTCTTCGGTTCTCTAGCATCATCTTTGGCACAGACCGCCACACAACTTATCATCTTCCGCGCCTTCACCGGCATGGGCGGCGGCGGAATCACGTCCATCGCACAGATGATAGTCAGTGATGTGGTACCACTCCGCGAGCGAGGTAAATATCAAGGCATCCTCGGCGCCGTAATAGCCATCGCCAACGGCATCGGCCCTGTGATTGGGGGTGCTCTATCCCCGATCTCCCACAACTCGTGGAGATGGATCTTCCGGCTTATGCTGCCGCTCACGGCTATTTCAATCCTGGCAGTGATGTTCTTCATGCCTTTGCGGAAAGTCACCGGTGACTGGAAAGCGAAGCTCAAAGCCGTCGATTTCTTCGGCGTGTTTCTAGCACTCGGAGGCACCGCGGTACTTATGCTCGGATTGACCTGGGGCGGTGGCGAGTATGTCTGGAAATCGGCACACGTTCTAGCGACACTCATCGTGGGGTTTGCTGTCTGTGTGGCGTTTGTCCTATGGGAATGGAAGGGGCATCCGTATCCGCTGATACCCATGCATATATTCAAATCGCGCATCGTGAATGGAGCATGTCTGACTATGTTCATCAACGGGTGGAACATCATAGTCATGCTGTACTACATCCCGACATTCTATCAGCTAGTGTTCAATTACTCGACTACCAAGGCTGGTGCAATGGTTTTGCCCATCACATTATTGCAAAGTACGTTGTTCCGCCCTACCATCATTATCCTGTTACTCTATCCCATGCTTAGTATGACCACGTTAGCCCTAAGCAGCACCCTCTCCGGCCTAGTCGTCCACTGGGTGGGCCGATATCGCGAATCCATCCTCATCGGCTGGATGATCTGGGCCATCGGACTAGGCCTGATGTCGACGCTAAACGAGACATCCAATCTAGGGAAACAGATAGGCTACGGCCTATTGACAGGTATAGGTTCAGGAAATACATTACAGCCGTGAGCCCCTCCACCCATCATACATACCCCAGAACAACTCACGATACCAACCTGACCCACTGCAGTGCCCTAATCGCCGTCCAAGCCGGCGTCGCCAGACGAGACATGGCCATCGTCACCTCATTCCGAAAGTAACATCCATCTAAACCCCCTCTATAACCCCACCACTAACACCTCCACCTCCCAAAAACAGCTTCATCCGCAACCTAGGCGGCACCCTCGGCCTCGCTGTATCCGGCACAATCATGTACGTATATACCCCCCTACCCACCAATCCACCTACCTACCTACCTCCTATTTGATCAAACTAACCGAAAGAAACGTTAGAAACAACCTCCTCTCCACCACCATCAACACCCTCCACCTAACCACATCCCAGAAACAATCCTTCCTCGCTAGCCCATCCAACTACCTGTCGAAACTCCCTGAAGACGAAGCAGCAACAGTTCGTGCACTGCTTATCCCCGCGTACAAACGGGGCTTCAGGATCGTGTTCACGATGAATGCGGCGCTCGCGGCATTGGCGTTTCTCTTGGCGGTTGGGTTGATGCCGCAGGTGGGGTTGGAGAGGGCGGATGATGAGAGGTTGAAGGAGGAGGGGAGGGGGAGGAGAGGTGAGCAGAGAGATGGGGAGGATTAGTAGTATTCTTACGCTGGGTAAGATGGAGGGTATAAATGTAATTGGTGACGGGGGTGCGTGGTACTGACTTTATTTCTCATGCTGGTGGGTTTAGTAGAGAAGTACCAAATCAAATAGACAAAAATGAAGTGAAAAGTCATTCTTGAGAAGCCATTCATTTAGAAAAGTAGTACTAGTGTAACACCCGGAAAAGTTGAAAGCAGGTCGTTGATCATGTCATCATCATCAAGCCAGTCCAATCCAATCAATCTAGCAAGCTATGCTGCAGCAACATCAATTTAACCAATCAATCAATCGTTCAATCGTTCAATCTGCTGTATGATTCTTTTAGACCAGCTGAATCAACAATGCCCGAAACACCCGGAGACGCCTAACACAGGAAGAAAAAAAAAAAGGGAAGAGGGGATTAAAATTCATCAATCACTAGGACTCGTTCCACAACCCAGTCTACCAACGTCTGTCCCTCTATTCGCCATCGTCCATCCCGCCAGACTTCATCCAGCCAGTAACTCATGCCCTTGCCGTGATGATGAAGGATCAACCCACTATTGCCGCGACGTTTACCCTCCGCTTTTGAGAAATCGTTGTTCACGCGGAGAGTCCCGATGCCCACACCGGTCGTGCCTTGACGAGCGTGCCATTCGCGTTCGGCTTTCTCGCCGGCACGACGCGCTACGGCTTCTTCGTCTTCGTCTTGGTAGAGCTCGCATTTGTTGCATTCTGTGCAGCGTGAGCCGGGATCAATGCGGAAGTGCTCGCAGAAGTGCTTGTAGCCTTCCATTTCTTCGAATTCGTCGTCGTTGCCGGCTTCTTGTTCGTCGTTGATGGCGTCTAGTCCGGCTGCAGGATCGACATTCTCAACGAGGTTGGCACGACGGCGTGGTCGAAGTCGTCCTAGTCGGTTTGCGGACTTGATCGGAGAACCAAGAGCCTTGCGGCAGAGGTAGCACATGGAATAGCCGCAGACGCAGGTCAGTTTGTTGCAGCCGGAGGACTTGACGAATGAGAGGCCGCAGCGCGGACAGGTGCGCTTGACAGCTGCAGTGCGAGCGGCCTCGACGGTGGCCCGGAGGTCGAGGAGAAGTGGTTCATGGCACACGTGAGGGTCACGCCATGGCTTCTGGCAGGTGATGCAGCTGACGCGTCTGCATGCGGGGTGCGCGCAGGTGAATTTCTTGGGTCTGGTTTTGAGACAGAGGTTGAGAAGAGCGTTCTGGAAGATGATGAATACAGCAGAAGAGTTGACAAAATAAAGAATCGCTAGAGGAATGATAAGTAAGGGTATCAAGTCGAGTAAGAAGATGGTAATCAGAAGCGTAGAGAGGAACCCGTCGCGACGAAAGCGCCAAACAAGGCCTTGAGCAGACGGGTGGTAAACCGGATCAACTTCAGCGTACGAGCAAAACGGACACCGAATGAGCTTCAGCTGGGACTTGAGCAGAACCTCGGAGGACAGGCGCGTCTCGAATTTCGTAAACGTCTCAGGTCCGGCCTTGTCAAGCAGGATAGCCTGTTTGACGATCGCTGGGTCCAAGGTCCCGGGACAGCTGTCGTGATCGAACGGCGCCAAACATTTCAACGTTGACTTTTCCACATCGACCGATTTACCCCAGCCTTGACCGAACAGAGCCTCATGGATGGTTCGCCGGATGCAGCCATAGCAAATAATGTGCGTGTTGTCCGAGCATGTTGAGATTTGCTCAAAGGTCACATCGTCCAAACAGCACTCGCACTCAAAAACAGCATCAGCCTCCTTGGCTTCTGTCTCGTTCAGCTCCTCCGCCAACTTCTGGTCTCTATCTAGTCTCTCCTCCCGTCTGGTTCGAAGCAGGGGTGCCAGCAAGGCCCGATACAGCTCCCGGTCCAACTCCGGACACTCCGTCTTTTTCAGCCGCGGGATCATGTCACCATCCGGCTGACGCTGCCACACGATGAGTGGATGCTCGTTCTTATCTTTACCGCGCTTGAATGAAGGAAGGATGCTGTTGAAGGTCGCACGCCAGGTTCTCCGGGAAAGATCTTGCAGAGTCGGACGGGCTCGCAGATAAGAGAAATTCACTTCTGCCAGCACTGCCTCCACCGTACTCTTGCTCAGACCATTAAACTCCTTCGTGAGAGCGGCCTTCACGGCAGCTTTATATTCGTTTGTCCGGAATAGCTCATCAGGCGGGACTGCATGCTCATGTCCGGTATGTTGATGTTGTTGTAGATCATCTTTGCCATCTTCTTCCGTTCCCCCAGTCCCAGCTGGCACGTTCCATCGCCCGGCTACCCACGCCTCTTTGTGACGTAGCAACTGCTCGACGCAGACATGGAGACGGCTCTGCCCATCGAACCGGACCAGGAGCTCTCGGAAGACTTCGATACGAATATCGGGAAAGATTCGAGCTAGGGTCTGCAGAGCCTGGTTTAGCTCCTCTTGTTCTCGTTTCTGTTCCTCGGAGGGGGTATTCGAGGCGGCGAGGGAGCGAGATCGGGAGGTGAT
Source organism: Aspergillus tubingensis (assembly GCF_013340325.1). Classification (NCBI taxonomy): domain Eukaryota; kingdom Fungi; phylum Ascomycota; class Eurotiomycetes; order Eurotiales; family Aspergillaceae; genus Aspergillus; species Aspergillus tubingensis. Next base: position 326,198 of record NW_023336276.1, read on the forward strand.
GCCGAAAGGATTATTGCGGAGAGCCTCGCTGATGGTTGTAGAGTTGCTGCTGTCGCTGACACGAAGCGCGGAGGAGGTGGTGGATCTAGAAAAGCTAGGGACAGATAGGGAGAGCACCATCGTTGCACTGACGGAGGGACGCAAGACCGAGCTTGCTACATGATCGTCGGAGGGTAGACGGGAAGGCGTCTGGCCAGAAGGAAGGGTATCTGGCGGGCGAAGTTAATTCCAGCTTAGTGTCGGGAAGCCAGAGAGATGGAAGAAGACGGCGTGGGATGGGGCGTGGGGGGAAGGGAAAGATGATGGGGTGATCTGATGGATGGGAAATGGGAAGATGATGGGAAGCGGAATGATGGAATGAATCAATCGGGAGGAGTTGACTTCCGTGACTTTACTCCAAATGATCCAATCACGGGACTGGTTCAATGCTCCACCCAACACTTCTCCGAATATACTTCAACTAATAATGTACAACTATGTATTGATAGCACAATGATGAGGCTATGCTGCATCCTAATTACCCGCTCCTGATCTGACAGCTTGAGGCTGATTTCTGTTTGGTAAGATAATTGTTGGCCCAATAAATGCATACTATCAGTCTCTACAAGATACTTTAATGGCGTGTAATATTTGGATGGCATATTCCTCGAATAACTCATGTTCGAAAGGGAATGAAATCACCCTTATCATTCGAAATATGCACACATTTCCTTTATCCAAATTTATCGTTCTTTCAAATGGATGCCTGGCATAAGCACCTACTGGTGCCTGATCCAGCCTACCATCCCGTAGTCCATAGAATCAGTAATACAACCCACCACAACAGCTTCCAACCACCCCATCATTCACAATGGAGAGCGTGCGACTTACACCATCAATGATCCCCGACCTTCCCAACTATGATGTTAAGGAATCATCTTTCTTTACTAAATGGGAACAATTACCTTCCCCGAAAGAAGTGCAGGTACAAGCCAAAGCCCAGCATCTGGCTGGAATAAATCCAGATCGAAGGAGAGACTATTCCACCGACACATTTCATACTAGACCACCGCCCGTCCTATTTGAAGAAATGAATATGTTCATTAAGTGGGGAACGTCTCTCAAAATATCCGAAGCTTAGTACTGTCTATATGCTATCCGCCGACTTCTCAAGGACGATGGCCCCGTCCCCGAGGTATATGGATGGCGCACTGAAGGGGAGGTGATATACATCTACATGGAGTATATAAAGGGAAAGACTTAAGAGCAAGCATGGGATGTCATGGCAGAGGAAGATAAAACAAGCATCTGTCATGAGCTGAGAATAATCTGCGATCGATTTCGTCAGCTCGAACAGGACCCGGAGGATACATCAGTCGGTACATATATTCCTTATATCCTGCGAAATAAATCACTGTCATCTGATCAGTACCCGCATAGGCAACATCGCGCAAAAGCCTATCTACGATAGAACCTTCAGCATCAACCACCTGCACGAAGCAGGCCCCATTCCCTACCGTCCGCCAATTCCACGACTGGTTCACATTTTTTCCCCGACGACGGATGTCGGATCCATACTCTGTGCCCATAGAACCATATCGCTATGGTCTTCCAGACCACTGTGCCATCAAATTCACCCATGGCGATCTCCATCGCAGTAATATCATCGTCACATCCTCTCCTCCGTACCGTGTAATGGCAATCATCGACTGGGAGCAATCCGGCTGGCTGCCTGCATACTGGGAAGTGCGCAAAGCGCAGATGTCAGCTTTGAGTGGTGAGGAATGGGCATCTGTCTATCTTCCCATGGTTCTGGATGGATTTGAGAATACTGTGGATTCATGGTGGTGGTATGTAGCCGCTTTGGGACCTTGACTATTTTATTTCACTTGTTGCATATATATCAGTAACCCTAGCTGAGTTAATAGCAATGAATGGACAGATTACTTATTTGTATCTATCACCAACAAGCTAAGTACTGACTAGATTAAGATGCCCTTACCCCGAGGCTGCCTGAGGCTCATTTAGGGTTACTGGGGCTATAGAACATGTGGAAAGACATATCAAGGACTTGGATTCGATGATGCTTACAACTGGGCAATGGGATGAGACTCTTAACTTAGGTGAGGATATGTTTACATGGCGTGTTCTTGACATCCATCTACTACGCTGTCTACATGTACCATACGGGCTACTCAATGTATAATAGATGGTTTCAAACAGAAAATGAATTCATGACATTATGTACATACAATCTGATAAATAACACCACTCCCCTGTTTTACAACTTGGCCTTGGCACCCTCCAACAGCTCGGCTCCAGCCCCCGTGATGGCAGGCTTGCCGGTGTCTACCACCGTGGTCTGGAAGATGACCACATTGCCCTCCTTCCACATCTCCGTGCGGAGGGTCTGACCGGGCAGCACCACACCAGAGAAGCGGACCTTAAGGTTCTTGAAGGCACCGTATGTGCTGAACACATGCTTGCCAGAGACACCCAGCGAGCAGAGACCGTGCAGGATAGGGGTCTTGAAGCCACCGACCTTGCTGAACTCGGGGTCGATGTGCAGAGGGTTGCGGTCACCGTTGAGGCGGTAGAGAGCGGCCTGGTCTTCCGAGGTCTTCTCCTCGACAACCGCATCGGGCTTGCGCTGAGGAGCCTTGTAGGACGCCACGGCGGCCTTGGGGCGGGGGGCAGTGGGCTTGGGCGATCCGCCGAAGCCGCCACTGCCACGGATGAAGACGGTCGACTCGTTGTAGAAGAGATCCTCGCCGGTCTTCGCGTCCTTGGTGGTGTAACCGGAGACGACGAGGGCGGCGTTGCCCTTGTCCACGACATCGATGAGCTTGGGGTAGGTCAAGGTCTTGGCGGCGGTGGGAATGGGGAACTTGCGGACCTCCATGTACTGCTCGCCATGCAGCAACATCATGGGGGAGAAGTTGGCGACAATATCATCCATGTTCCAGGGGTTGGCGGTGTTGAACCAAGGGATCACACCGTATGTGGGCAGAGCCTGGAAGTGCTCGTTGTTCTCGTACACCAGGGGAAGATCGGTGCGCTTAGCGCCGACACTGAGGTTGTAGAGGATGACATCCCGGTCCTCGTAGTCGAAGGAGGTTCCGTCAGTGGTGGCCTGCTTGGCCTTCTCGATGGCCTGGAGGATGTTGTTGCCACCCTCCGAGTCGCCGCCGCTGCGGTTGCTCATGTTGGCCATGATCTTCTCCGAACCGGCCTGGCCATCCTCAGGGTGGTCCGCACGGCCATCGTCGAAGTTGGTGATCTTCTGCCAGTGCTTGAGCACTTCCTCAGGGGTAAGCTTAACGTCGACGGGGAATCCGTGACCGCCGGTACGCTGCCAGCGAGTGCGGCCGAACCAGCCGCTGCCACACTCGTACAGACCCTTGGTGCTGGGCTCAGGCACAATGTCCGAGCACAGAAGAGCCACCAGGGGAGCAACGTAGTCAGGCTTGAACGCCTGAACCATCTCCTCGGGCATGATGGTACGGGTCATGTTGGTACCAGCATTGGGGGCAATGGTGTTGACCTTGATGTTGTATTTAGCACCCTCAAGAGCAAGAGTGCGGGAGAAACCAAGGATTCCGAGTTTCTAAAGACAATTAGTGAAAGGCGTTAAGAAAATCAGCATTGGCAGTAACATACCGCGGCGGCATAGTTGGCCTGTCCAAAGTTTCCGTAGATACCGCTGGTGCTGGCCGTGTTGACAATGCGACCATACTTCTGCTTGAGCATGTAGGGCCAGGCAGCCTTGGTCACCTTGTAGGTGCCGCGCAGGTGGACATTGAGGACAGGGTTCCACAGGTCGTCGTTCATGTTGGTGAAAGCCTTGTCACGCAAGATACCAGCGTTGTTGATCAGGATATCAATACGACCAAAGGTATCGATGGCGGTCTTCACGACATTCTCGCCATCCTCGCAAGATGCCTTGTTTCCAACAGCCTGGCCGCCCATCTTCTTGATCTCCTGGACAACGGGCTCGGGGTCGACGAGATCGTTCACAACGACGGCAGCGCCATATTTGGCAAAGAGCAGACAGTAGGCACGGCCAAGACTATGAGCACGTTAGAACCGATAGATAGCTATCATTTATCTGCGGTATTACATACCCGTTGCCACCACCAGTGACCAGAGCAACCTTGCCCTTGAAGTTGGGCTCCTCACCCGCTTGGGCGCTGGGCAACTTCAAGCCATCCTCCAAGAGACCCATGAAGTCAGCAGGTCCGGTGGGGTAGTCCGGCTTGGAGAAGTCGTTGACATCGTTCCACTTCCGAGCAATAGCACCGGGCGTCAAAGAAGCATCGGTCTTCAGAAGAGCACCCTTAGCACGCTCCCAGCGCAGCTTGGCGACGTGTCCACCACCGACTTCGTAGATTCCACCAGTCTCAGTAGTGTTGGATGAGTGGACCAAAGCAGCCACCAACGGCACAACCCAGTCGGGCTTGAGGTTCTCCAGGACCTCGGGGGGCATGACGGTGGCCGTCATACGGCTAGCAGCTGTTTTAGATTAGCCACTGCATTCCCAGAGAAGCCGGATCAACGTACCAATTGGCGCGATGACGTTCGCAATGATGTTGTACTTGGCACCTTCCTTCGCCAGCGTCTCGGTGAAGCCGACCTGTCCGAGTTTGGCAGCTTATATAGTCAGCTAAACAGCTTCTAACCTCCGAACATACCCAAGCTTACCAGAGTAGTTTGCCTGGCCGAAGCTACCGAACAGACCAGCTGAAGAAGCAGTGTTGATGATGCGGCCATACTTTTGTTTCCGGAAGTGAGGCCATGCGGCTCTTGCGCACTGTAGACAAAGCCTCGCGTCAGCAACCACTTGAAGGCAGAGGCGAACGCATCCTGCCTACCTTGTATGCGCCATATGTGTGCACTCTGTAGATAAGATCCCAGTCCTGGTCTTTCATGTTCTTGAAACTGATATCCCGGAGGATACCGGCGTTGTTGAGGAGGACATCGATGCGGCCAAAGTTCTTGATGGCGGTTTCAATGATGGCTTCGCCGTTCTCGACACTGTCGTAGTTTGCTACTGCCTTGCCGCCAGCAGCTCTGATTTCATCGACAACCACATCGGCAGCCTAGGAGAGACACACGAAGTCAGCGGGATTCAACCAAGGGCGTTGGGGACGAGTCTGTGTAACCAAAGACACAACCTACCTTGGCCGACTTGCCCTCACCAGAATGAGAGCCACCCAGGTCGTTGACAACGACGTTTGCACCTCTTGAAGCAAAGAAGAGGGCATATGCCTTACCCAGGCCACCACCAGCACCGGTGACAACCACGGTTTGGTTGTCGAAGCGCAGCTCAGACATGTTGAATAATCAATGTGAGGAGGAGAGGAGGGGAGGTGGAGAGATGGGGAGATTAAAGGGAAAGGACAGAAATGCGAAATGAGGAGAAGAGACGGGGTATTATATGAAAGTTAGTTGAAGAGAGAGGAGAAGCTTAAGGGGACTTGGTCTGGGGGAGGGAAGAGATGAAGAATCCGGGGGAAGAGGACGGTCGCAATGCTCGGCAAGCTGGACCAAGGAACCTCGGCATCTTTTGCAGGTGAAGCTCGGAGGTTTGATCGTTTGGCGCTAAACCGATCGGGGGGTGGCAGATGATGCTGCCTTCACATGCCGATGTCCACTTCCACGATAATCATTCTACAGCATGATTAGTATACACACTAACTACGAATAATTGAAGCAAGGTATTTCTCCCATGGTTATTCATTCTACAAAATTGGTGTCTTCTTCCTCTCAATTCTCCTCAACTTCCACCCGGTTGCCAAGATACTCCGAAACTATTATCCCGGTTATGTGACCGACACCTACCTTTCTTTGTCTACCCATATGTGACTATCCTACAGACTATCACCATGATGTTCTTCATACAATCCAACCAGACTCGCTCAGTCTAAAAAGGAACTAATTATAAAAGAATGACCAAGATCGACAGCTCTGATCATGTCTGCCACCATCAACATCATCAACTTCCTGCTGACTCAGACATGTGATTCTCAGCCAACGTCATGCCACGTGCTGCTACTCCCTTTATCCTTTTCACATTAATCTCAAAGTTCAATAACATTCATACCTGCCCGATACTATTCATGAAATATACAGCAACTTCCTATGGACCCCAAGTGGTGCAGTATGCCCACAGAGATGATGCCGGCCAATCCTTCAGGCAATACATTTGTCCTCCGCAGAATCACCCGCTCGGATCACCTCCGAAGCTTAGTCTACCTTAGCAGTATATATCACTGTAGCCACCAGAGTATACTACCTACACATAAAACAAATCTATTACTACTATCTCATTCTCCCATAAAAGCACCAAATAAGATACTACAATCCCCCACAATGCCCGAAATAATCGACGACAAATCCCAACACTGCATCCCCTTCCTTCTGGAACGACTCCAGGCCCACCAAGCCCGCCATCCCACCAACACCCCGCCTTTCTTCCTCGGTCTAAATGGCGTGCAAGGGGCCGGTAAAACAGTCTTGGTATGACCCTTTCCTCCCGATGACAATTACGCTCAATTACCCTTCAAGGGAGTAAGGAAAACAAATCAGTTCACTAACAATCAAATCAAATGGGGGCAAAAAGGTCTCAACCCTCCAATCCACCCTCCGCTCCCCGCCCTACTCCCTCAACGTGGTAACCCTCTCCCTCGACGACCTATACCTCACACACTCGCAACAAGAACACCTCGCCGCCTCGCACCCCTCGAATCCGCTCCTCCAGCATCGCGGACAACCTGGCACGCATGACCTGACGCTAGCGAAGGAAGTGTTCTCGGCGTTACGGGCGGGCCAGCGCACCGCGGTCCCGGCGTACGATAAGTCGGCATTTTCGGGACAGGGCGATCGCGTGCCTCCGTCGCAGTGGGAGGTGGTGAATAAAGACGGTGAGGAGAAGGTGAAGGTGGTGATTTTTGAGGGGTGGTGTGTTGGGTTTCGCGCGTGGGATGAGGAGGTGCTGAAGAGGAAGTGGGAGGATGCGGTTAGGTTGAAGGAAGCTGCTGCGGCTGGTCAGGGTGAGTATAAGGGGAGATTGGGGCATGTGGAGTTTGAGGATGTCAAGACGGTTAATGAGGCGTTGAGGGGGTATGATGTGATTACTGAGTAAGTTTTGTCTGTCTCTGTTGGGAGGGATGGCGGCTAATGATGGTGGTGATTGCAGTCAGTTGGATGCGCTGATTCATATGTGAGTGATCATATCAGCTTCATACTATCTTATTTCAGAAGGCTAATTGATTATGCAGCGATGCACAAGACCTTCACTTCGTCTATGACTGGCGACAGGAGCAAGAGAGAACCCTTCGCGCTGCTAAGGGGACTGGTATGACGGAGGAACAGGTTACTAAGTTTGTTGATGGCTGTGAGTACTACTTATGAGCTAAACGCTATTGTCCAGATGGAGAATCTCTGACTGAAGGTACAGACTATCCCTCCTATGAACTCTTCACTGAAACTCTCCGGGCGGGTACATTCAAGCCTGTCCCTCATGCTACTACGGCATCTGCTCCACCAACGGGCTGGGAGGGGAGACAGCTTCGATTGGTTGTGGATAAGAATAGAAGAGTGCAGGAGGTTATCAACATCTAATTGCTGGATGTTTATTTCTGCGTTCTTGAAGTCCGAATGGCAGAGGTTTAGATGTATATATATTGACACAGATAAATCATCTACTACTATCCATACTACTGAGCGTTACCTCTTCACCAAATTAGAAAAAGACTTGAACCAAGCCAATACTTACATAGTGTGTAAGAAAAGAAAGGATACTATGCTAATTGTATACATTATACTAGAACGCCATGTTACTGTTCTCCGTAGTACGAGTACCATCAATGGAAGCAATATATACCACCACAATGCTCCCTCATACTATAGATCCACAACTCAAACCCACCTCCAACTACCAAAAAAACCACGAGAGACGACATGAACCCAAGATAACAAGTAATCCAATCGAATATCCAACTCCAACCCGACAACATCCTACAATATTATCCCTCACTGACTGGCAACCATTTTCTGCCACCCTACTCAAAGGCGGTAAAGATTTATACAGAATCCCGGCTCACTTTTTCGGGGCTGTACAAAGGATATTTCCGCTGATAGCCGCCTATATCCGCATTTTTGCCTGCGAGGTCGAAAGGATTCTGCCGATTTTGGCGGTCAATGAGGCGGTCGGGGGTGGCAGGTGTTTGCTTTCCAGCTCCCACAAAGGCAGCAGTGGTTGCTTATGTGCTGTGTACAACGTCTTCCAAGTCTTTTACAGTGAACTACATCTCAATTACAAAGAAATCAAGTCAGGTTGTACGAAGCTTTTGAATTTTTATAACCCAGATTTTAGACCAGTACCCGCTAACTAGGAAATTTCGGAGCTCATAACAACCCGGTACGGACAAGCCCATCACCGATGATGATGAATCTAGTTCATCTGGCGGATGAGGCCGTTGATGTTCTCCTCACGGTTACCGTAGTCACCACCCTCGATGAAGTGCTTGAACTTGCGGGTGTGGAAACCACCAGTGGGGTTGGAGAGCTTGAAGGGCCACAGGAAGTTGTTGGCCTGCTTGAAGTTGGGGCCAACGGTGTAGATCTCGTGGATCAGATCCTCCATGCAGACAATGCCGTACTTGCCGAGGTTCTCCTCAATGATCTGGTTGTCAGTGAGGGGAACACGCTGCTTGTCGACCTTTCCGTAACCGCGCTTGTAGACGAGCTCACGGACGGACTTGAGGTTGGGGTAACCGTAGGCAATGTAGGGGTTGATGATGGTCAACATCTCCTGGGTAGCCTTGGTAAGACGGACGAAGGTACCGTTGTTGATCTGGAGCAGACGGAGCAGCTGGAGGATCTTGCGGGGCTGGGGAGGGATCTTGTTGATACTATAGAGCTATTAATATCATATACTATTGACATAGCATGTTGGAATTGCCTTACCCCTTGATACGGATAACGAAGACAAGCTTGGGCTCGTCAGCAACGTAGAAGTTACCCTCCTTGCGAGCAACGCGGGCAAGGCGGATCTTCTCGCGCTCAGCATCGCGGTACTCCTTGACGTAGGACTCGGCACGCTTGAAGATGACGGCGCGCTTCTCCTTGTTGGCCTGGATTCATCTGTTAGCAGATGGTCTTGACAAATGACTTGTGGATTAAGAATCATTTGAAGCTTCTTTTTTCAGCCCCGAAAGATGGTTAACGAAGCGACAGCATCGACCGTAGTCTAGTCGCGTAGTGGTTGTTGTCATCACTATAGAAGAGGGAAAGGGAATAGAGAAAAAATGGTATAAACTTACGGCCTTCTTCTTCTCGGCCTCCTCACGGGCGACAGCGCGAGCCTGCTCCTGGCTCTTGCGCTTCTTCAGGAGGGTCTCGGGGACGAGAACCTGCTCCTTGGTGGGGACAGTGCTGTTAAGGTCAGTACAGTCTGTCCGCAGTGATTACACAGACTTTCGCCGAGTGTAAGAATTGCAGCTATAGTGCCACATTCTCATACTGAAGGCATAGGATAAAAAAAGCACTCGACGACATCCATTTGATCGGTGAGGTAGGAAAAATATTTTTCCTTCACTTGTCGAGCCCGCGCGGTCCAGCTCACTACTAGTCACGCATTTTCAGCAGCAACTTTCGCAAGCCGGCGGCGACTTCAACCAAGTATGATAATCCTCATCCGACAAAACCCCAAGCATAACGCTCGGGAAGTGGTGTTGACGCTTTTCGCCCATACCATGCCCTATCACGGCGCAATGGTACAAGACGATAGCTCACAACAATTGTTTTCAAGGAGAAGGTTCACAGTGCCTTCAACCTCAATACCCCAGACCGTGCCGACACCCAATCCTCATATTCCTAACGAAGTCTTAGGCGATTCAGGGGCGAGGCTCGGTCGCGGGAAAAATCGAGCTGGTGCTCAGCAACCGTTTTCAGGTCGCAGCATCTCCAGCGAGAAAGGACGACTATATCTGTAACCCTCACAAGCACCTCGAGCGATCAGCCGCAGGGGAATCTCAAAGGGAGTCTCACGTAGCAGTGGAGGCCATTGTGACGGTCCGTAGAGTTCGCGAGTTGGGCGATTGGCGAAGGCTGTCGTACTGGAAGAAGATCAAAAGGAAGAAAAAAGCCGCTGCGAATCGAGAAAAATGGGTTGTGTGGGTGGATACCCCGCTAAGCCGCATACGGCTAGCCACCCTGGCCCGCCCATTTGTTCCTTTTGGGATTCTTCAAGCCCTTATCGATATCAGGGTATCCGCTGGTCAGGTGACAATTACTGATAAGAGCCAGTGGCAGTATGACCGCATCTATCTAGCGCTCTCGTGGTTACCCCACGCGCTCCGATAATTGAACCCTCCTCAAGAGCGGACACCTGATCGCTATGGCTACTCGTCGAGGAGTTGGACTCGGCGCCTTCGCCAATCGCACTCAAGCCAGCCAGTCATTTGCGAATCATGGCGCCAATCTACGCTCCTCGCATCTCTCCTCTTTACAGACGCAACTGTCTGTATTCCAATCATTACTCCACACCTTCGCGCTGGAACACAGCTCCACGATCAAATCAAACCCGACGTTTCGAGCGGAGTTTGCCCGCATGTGCAATGCTATAGGAGTCGATCCCCTCGCAGCCAGCAATGTCAAAGGAAAGAATGCGCGCAAAGGGCTAGGGGAGATTGGCAGCTTCTGGACGCAGATCATGGGTGGGGACATGAACGACTTCTACTTTGAGGTCGCTGTCAGAGTGGTGGAACTTTGCCGCGCTACGCGAAGCGAGAACGGCGGGTTAATCGGTGTTGAGGAGTGTCGGAAACGAGTAGGCAAGGGGAAAGCTATTGGTAGTGGACTGGAGGTTACAGAGTACGTACTCACTCACCCTTTGCTCTACCCACAACGAGTGACGCAGTAACTGACATGCGACATGCAGTGACGATGTTCTCCGAGCTGTCAAGAGTCTGGAGCCCCTAGGCTCTGGATTCTCGATTGTACATGTCGGCAGCAAGCAATATATTCGATCGATTCCCAAGGAGCTAAACACTGATCAGGCTACAGTCCTCGAGGCTATTCAGGTTCTTGGCTACGTGAGCATCTCTATGCTCCAGGCGAATCTGAATTGGGAGAAGGCTCGGGCACAGACCGTCATTGATGATCTACTGGCGGATGGCCTTGTCTGGCTGGATGCTCAAGCGGAGGAAAATGAGTATTGGTCACCTCAAAACCTGCTAGATGACAGTGGGTGAGCATGCTTTGCCGAAGGCTACTGCTGTTTGTTATCATGATATATTCAGGGTCAATCTTGGGCGTTGGGGCTGGCGCAAGTGTCCAGCGGGTACTGGATGCAAGGAGATATATACTAATCGTTGCTCTTGTCTGGGGACATCCTAAGAATGGAAGGGGCATGCAGAGTTCCAAGATGAAGTGGCTTTATTCCGAGACTGCTATGGATTCCTCCCCGTCATGTCAAATATATCATACCCAAGTCTGTTGAGGATCCTGACTGGTGGACTATTGATAGGGTGCTAAAGCGACCACCCTAGCTTATCTTTGATCTACCGAGGAATGCTTGATTTCAGAGCATCTACGACCTGTACATGTGATTAAAGCGTTAGCGTGCATTGATTTTCAACCTTTGATACACAATCTAGACTTTTCAGGCTCTGTATGTCCATCGTTCATTCCAAACGTGATATTCATCTGCGGAGAGTAAAAATACGGTATGCATGACAGTAGGAGAACTCTAAGTGAAAAAAGGGCTAGAGTGGCCCAACGGGGAAAAAAGTTGAAGAAAAAAAGGAACCATGATGGGTAAGAGCACACATGGAATCATACGCAGTTTAAATTCCAAGAAAAAGGAGCATTAGAACCATGAAAAAAGAAATCAATGCCATTAGAAATCATTTTTATGCCTTGATCGCTCCGCCCAATGCACCACCGCCAAACTGCTGTCCTCCGGGCCGACGACCTTGTTGGCCACCAGGGAATCTGGGACCACCACGGGCTTGGCCACCACCTCGAGGACCACGGCCACCACGGGCGCCGGCGCCCTGATCGCGCTGGAAGGCGTTGGCCATACCTTGCGTACGCTGCTCGAGAGTCTTCTCGTTGGACTCCAGAAGGTTCATCGACTTGTCGGCGAGGGTAACGATCTGGGACTGGAGACGGGACAGCTCAACACCCTTGCGGAAGACAATGGCGTCGTTGACCTGGTCGAGAGCAGCGGCCAGTTCCTCGTGAGAGATCATACGGCTGATGATAGCGGCGATCTTCTTCTCGGGGAGCTCGAACATGGTAGACAGGGTGGAGATGGAGAGGCTGTCGTAGAAGGGGGCGTAGGTAAAGAGGTAGGTGCGGAGACCCTCCTCCTGGATCTGCTGGGACAGCATCTCCTTGACCTTGTCGGGCTGGGGCATCAGATCCCAGATCTTGATCGAGTTGAGCATCTCAGCGGCCTTCTTCCAGTCACCGGCGGCGAGGAACTTGGCACTCATGATGACACCGTCACGGGTGTTCTCAGCGGGACCAGTGAAGACCTGGCGCTCGTTGTAGTCCAGCATACGACGGAAGGTCTTGGAGATGACACGACGCTTCATCTCGGGGGAGGAAGAAGTCTGAGCCATCAGAGGAACCTCCAGGAACATGCTCGACGTGAGGTAGATGCACTCGAGGAGCTCCAGGTTGATGTGCATATGGAAGGGCAGCTGACGCTGACGCTCCAGACGCTCCTGTTCAGGCGAGACGGTGGAGTAGCGCTGGAGGATGATACCCTGAGCCAACAGCTCTTTCTGACGTCCACTGCCGCAGACCTCGGAGAGGGTGTTCTGGGCCTCGTAGATCAGGCCAGCACGGAAGGCACACAGACCGATCTGAACAAGGGTGCGGTTGAAGAGGATTTGGGTGGAAACGTCGAAGTTGGCAATGTTCTCGGTAAGGTGGGACATGAGCATCAGGTCACGAGAGCGGTAGTACTGGTCGTGCAGAGCAAGGAAGTAGATCTGGCACAGCATGGCACGAGCACGGATGATACCGTCGCTGTGCTTGAACAGGTAGCTGCAAAGGGTCTGCACAAGGTTGGTCACATCGCCGGTGTTGCCACGAGGAGTGATGTTGGTGTCCAGCTCGGAGGGAAGGACCTTCCAGGTACCCTCCTCCAGGATCGTGACGACCTGGGAAGGCTTGAAGTAGATGTGCTCCAATCTCCTCATGACCACGCGGTTGAGGCTGTCCTGGCGGGGGTCGCTCTTCTCGGACTGAGTAAGACCCTCGACGTAGGCCTGGGTGCGGACGAGGTTGGCGTACAGCTGCTTCTCGTCACCCAGACGGTCGATGTACTCGGCAGTGTGGGGGTCGATGTGCTGCAGGGAACGGGTGAGCTCATCATCCAGTCTCTCGACATACGAGACGATGCTGCCGGGGATGTGAAGGACCTCGCCGGGGGCGGGGGTGGGCTGCTTCTCATCATCCTCCCACTCCTCAGCACCCTCGGTCACGACATAGGTGCGGTTGTTCTCGAGAACGGACAGAAGGGTAGCGAACTCCTGCTCGGCGAACTTCCACTGATCGACGGCCATGTAGTTGCTGGTGGAGGAAGAGGTGAGATCGAAGCGGGTGGAGATCATGGTCAAGTAGATGCGGATACGCTGGTAAGGGGTCTGGGCAACCTCCAACAGCTTCTCCATCGTGCGGATCTGCTCCAGACGGTCGGTGTTCTTCTTTCCGCGGGATTCGACGATAACACGGAGGTGCTTCAGGATGCTCTCGGGGGTGTACTGGAGGGTCTTGCCGCCACGGCCGACGGTTGCGAAACCATCGTCATCACCGGCGGTGGAAAGAACAGGGGCTTCGATACGCTCGATCTTGGTCAGGCGAGGGGCGGCGGCGACGGGGCGGGCCACTTCCTCCTTGGCTTCCATGAAGCCATCCTTGTTCTGCCTGTATTTGTCGATCTGAACGGCGTAGTCCTTGTTGTTCTTCTTGATACGCTGCTTAACGGCGTTGAATCCCTTGGCGTTGCTGGCATTCATCTTCTTGTTGCTCGACTTCTGCTTCGAGATGGTCTCGTTGACGAAATCCTCCAGGTCCGCAACAGTCTTGACGTAGATCTTGGGGGTGGGGCCAGACTGGGCAATCTTGACGATTTGACGGTTCAGCTTGTCGAACTCTAGAAAACGGATGTTAGTATCAAAAACCCATCCTTCCCTCCGCTGCCGATCCCGTAATTCCATCCTCTGATATCAGGGCCAAACGCACCTGTCGAGATGACCGCCCAATCGCTGATCTTCTCGGCATTTTCGATCAACTTGACGGTGTTTTCGAGTTCCTCCAACCGCTTGTCCTTGGCACTCTTGACGATAGTTACTCGTTCCTCATCTTCGCTCTCTTCGCTTTCGGAGACATTCTTCATGAAACGGTTCGCACCGGTCTTGCCGGCATCCTCGTCATCGGACGAGGACTCCTCCTCCTCAGACTCTTCCTCGCTGGACTCCTCCTCGGACTGCTCCTCCTCCTCGCGATCACTGTAGAGCTCCTCCTCGTCAGAGGAGCTGGACTCGCTGTCGCTACCGCCACCGTAGAAGAAACGCGACATGTTTGCGGATATTATTCAAACGCTGGAGATCGGGAAAGTCGCGGAAATCGAGGAACGGCGGTCTCAGTCGTCGCCGGGGGGATAACACGCAGGTTGGTAAGGCGGATCGGGCTGGTTCTTTTGCCTGGCAGGAAAATCCGTTGTGAGGGTTCCGAGCCGCAGAGGTTGGGCGGCGCGAGTCACACACGAAATTTAAGCGAGGCGGCGCCTAACCACAACAGGCAGGCGGCCAGTCTCCGGGACGCGGATGCCTTTGTTCTTTTTCCCCTCTCAACTCCAGATCTCAATGGATTTAGTTTTATTTACTTTCACTAATGGGACCCTGTCAGATCAAGATCCACGGCCTACATACATTGCGGAGATTCGGGCGCAGAGACCAGACGAAACTATAGCGTTCTCCCGGCTTATTGGAGTTCCACCACGCTTCCCGTGTTCGATTTGTCGCATTCAATCTACTACTACCACACCACACCCACAGCCCCCCCCGTGGGGAAGAGAAAAAGAGCAAGCAGCCTAGCTTTTCCAGCCCATCTAAACTCGGGCCTCATATCTCATATTTTACTATCCAAGTTACAGTCATGTTGCTCTTTGAATCGTGCAAAAGGGACGGAACTAACAAAAAGGACATGTCTTGCATAGCACATAACAGGTGGGATCTCCGTGCGAATATTTGGGTAGAAGAGAATGGAAATTCAAGAATCAACATAAATCACCTCTTTCCGAGTACTCCTGGCTATGCCGAAAACAGCCACATACAGGAACCTAGGAGAATTGACAGGGGAAAAGGAATAAATGAGGATGAGCATCGGGAAGCACTGCAGCGCTCAACTATAGGGAAAGGAGCACCTGTCCACCGTAGCGTGCTGCTGTAGCTTGACGAGCAGGCCATCCGTATTCGCCGCCACGGCGGAGGTCTGAAGTTAAAAATATCCCTTGGGAACTTATGCTGCCTGCCACGTAGGGGACTTTTATCTGTCCCATGCCTAACAACAAGGCAAACCGGCTGTCACAGGACTTTCATGGAGACAGAACTCACACGTACCAAGGACCTATTCAGGTCTCGAGGAAAGCTGATGGTAATGAGCTTAAAACCAAGCAGGCTCTCAAATACCAGGAAGGAGGCCATTTGAATGTAGCCCTGCGTCTAGCTTCTGGCGATGGACGCTTAAAGGAGCACACACTTGCCTATACAGAAGAGAAAATGGCTTGTCCGTCAGGCCGATGAACATCCATGTGCCATCGGCCTGTTCCTGGGTATGCATGGTCTCAATGCCACTGGTTTTGGCCCATGAAGCCTTCACCTCCCAACACCCCATCCTCAAGGGTTCGAATGAAGTCGCGGTTTCTTGTACCGCCTGTACGGCTTCCTCGTCGCCTCTGACCAGCGGAATTGGGATCGACATACCCATCTGGAGGCGGTGGGTAATATGCTGGACTTGGCTGTAACCGAATAGGTGCATTGGGGTCGAGGTGGCTGGCCACGCGCTGGATTGTTGGCGGGATGCCTCCTCCCTGAGGATCCATGGTAGATGCCCGTTGCCGCCCAGCCCTTGTCGTTGCTTGCGCGTAGAGGCTCTGGGATGGCGCGTACTGTGCTTGGGGCACTTGGCCGGGTATGAGATTCATCTGATGACCGTAGGCCGGGGGCTGAGTAGGGTACGGCGGAGGGGCACCTTGCTGATGACCAGTGAACATTCCATTGTACATTGGCGGCGGCTGGGCATGCGTGGGTGTGTGGAACTGATTCAACTGCATAGCGTAGGCATTCTGTGCGGCTGACTGGGCATGGGCTGCTTGTGCGGCCCTCTGCTTGCTGGCAGCTTCTGCCTGCTGCTGCTGTTGAATTCCGGGAGCAACAGTCTTGTTCAGCGATGAGTACTTCAGGTTCATCGGGGGCATGAAAGGCCCTGTGAACTTCTGTTGCGTGATGAAAGGATGCAGTTTGGCCTGTTGGGGCGACCAACGTTCAAGGGGATTGATGGCCAATAAGCCACGAACGAAGTCAATGAAAGCTACCCGGTTGTTCAATTCTAACGATAATAGTTAGCAGATATCTGTATGGGGGATCGAATATAATCTACCTCGTTCAATCTCTGCTTGTTTCATATTCTTTCTCGGCATCGGGTAGCTGCGGATGATTTCTTCCAGGGTGGACGCTTGGAAGTACTTCTTGCTCGGCTGCTCTTTCGTGTTATGCTCTCGAGAATATTGCTCTAGGCTCTTAAGGCGATATGTCTTGCGACCGAACTCGTCCTGAGTCTTCTCGAAGAATTCCCCTGACTGCTTGCCCATCTCCAGCATCCATGTTGGCGGCAGGCCGAGCATTTCCACAATGCGGCAGACTTGGTTGTATTCCGAAGAACCAGGGAAGAGCGGCAACCCTAGGAATAACTCGACGACGATGCAACCGAGAGACCACATGTCTATCGCGGATGAGTAGCTAAAGATGTGTTAGTTTCATAGAGGAAGCAATGACATGTCGAGGCCGGGCCTCAGGGATGCGCGTACGGTAAGCCAAGAAGGACCTCTGGTGAGCGGTAAAACCTAGACTGGATATAGGTATAGACTGTCTGTCGCTCGTCACAAGCTGAACCAAAGTCGATGACTTTGATGATGGGGCTCTCGAGACTGCAATGGAGCAAAGTTAGCATAGCAAACTCGAAGGTGTTTGGAGGGGTTGCTGACTTCTTCAGTAGAATATTTTCCGGCTTCAGATCGCAGTGAATTAAGTGTGCCTTATTCAGAAGACTCAATGCATTCAAAAGTTGCTGAGCAAATACGCGTACTAACGTCGTGCTTAAGCCCCGGAACTGGTTCTGCTTGATCAGTTCGTAAAGATTGACGCTCAACAGTTCGAACACCAAGCACAGGTGCTGTCGGTGGATGAAAGTATCCTTCAAGCGGAGCAAGTGGTGGTCGTCATTTTTGTCGTATCTGCTGTTAAGCTGCGACAGTTGTGAGAAAAGGTGCGATAAATTCGAGCCGCGGAGGTAGGGACGCTTACCAAGTCCAAGACCGACACCTCCATCATACTTTGGTTGAAATACGCAGTCTTGTTCTTGATGACCTTGACAGCTACAACCTCCCCGGTTTTTAGATTTTGGCACTTGACGACTTGACCGAAGGTTCCTTGGCCCAGCACATCAAGGATAAGGTAACGGTTCCTAAACGCGATTAGCTTAAATCCCAGAGGAACTTCGTGGAGCACGCTTTAGGGCTAGACGTACTTGTGGCCGGCTTCCTCACTGCCCAATATGTCGTTAACATAGAGAATATAGTCACTATCCTCATTATCGTAACCATCGTTTTTCACGCCTTTACTGGGCTTGGTAAGGACACGCCTCGGGTTCCGGGACGATTCATAGTTGAAGCCCGGGTTGCATATTCGATAAGTGGCGGGGAGATGTGTTGTTAACGCTTGCAGAGGCTGTACACATGTTAGCAGATGCCTATCCCACAGCCTTTAATGTCCGTGTGCTTACGCTGATGAAACCACCATCAGGATTGGCGCGTCTGTAAGGTGGCTGCGCATTCGTGCGTGGTTGAAGTTCCTGGATTGACTTGATCTTCTGGAACTTCGGAACAGGGCCTCGGCCTGGCTGCTGGCTTCCACCGGATATAGACGCAGAGCGCGGCGACCTTCCATCTTGTGCAAATGCGGCGTTGAGCTGCGAGCCTGCCGAGGGCGGATAGTACTGATCAGGGCTCATGTCCGTAGGCTGAAGCGGGGGGAGTCTAGGGGGACGTGACGCAGCTGTTGGGAGAGGTGTTAGCGGCTATACTTTCAAAATCTGAATACCTCGCAAGCGTTGATACTCACAGGGTGGTGATTGGAACGCCTGAGGTGGTGAGGCGTAGGTTGAACCTCTTGTCGGCGACCGCCGTGGTTGATTCGGCCCGGGCGGGAAAGCATACGAGTTATGCGATTTCCCAGGACTCGCATTGAACGACATGGAAGGAGACAAGACATTCATAGGAGAGTACCTGCGAGCAGCTGATGACTCTTCGCTTGGGAAATATTGTGATGACGGTCGGCTATGATGGGTCGGTCTTGTCGAGTACTTGGCCCGGTTGTACGGATCCGCATCCTCCATCGTGGTGTCCGCATCGGTGACATAATCCCGACTACGTGGCGTCGCAGCGGGAGACGAAGCCATCGAGACAGTTCTGGAATTCGCACCGATCGAAGATGGTTTGGCGGTGGTGCCAGGAGACTGGAAGGGTTCGTAGGTGTAGCCCACCGGCGGCTGCGAGTGCTGTGGCTGGGCGCCGTATTTTGAGGCTAGCTGTTGTGGATTAGACGTCAACCCGTTGTTGAACTGCGCGGGATGCCCCATTAAGGGATCCTGGTATGCCTGCCACTGGGAATCCATGGCTTCCTCCTCCCGTATAGCGGGCGTCTCGTGAAGGTCAAGTGGGAGATCAGATCAGATCGGACATATGATGATCATTTATCAGTGTCGACAGCGCACATGCACCACGATCGGGGGTTAGATAGTAGCAGCGGGGACGGCAGACGCACGTAGCGCAATCAGGCGGAGACGACGCGGGACACCGGGCAGTGGTGGTGCAAATCGAAAATTGAAGGGGAGACGACACGGAGGAATTGAAGCTAGATTCGAATTGCGTCGAACCTCATTATTCGAACAGCAGGCTGTTCTGATGATGAGGGCTCAGAAGGGGCGAGAGGGGAGGCGGCCAGTAGACGGACGGAGTGGGCGGTCGCAATCCACAATGACGGGTGCGACGCAGCAGCCAATATCGATGCGGCAGCTGACACGCGAAGGGGGTTTGGTCGGTTAGGTTTGGGGGGAAGGGAAGGACGGCGACTGAACCAACTAACTGTTGGAACCCCCAAGAGAAGGATGGGAATCCAGACAGCAAGTTATACAGCCGAGGTGTAGATATGGGTAAAGGGGGGTAATCTGGAAGCAAGTCCAGACGATGGGCACTGAGTGAAACTAGTGCGGAGGGGGAAGGGAAAGAAGAGAGGGAAGAGAGGGTAAGTTGATTTCAGTTCGTGGAGGTGGAGATACCCTCTGACTCTGACTGACTGTGAGTGAGCACTGAGCAACAGCGAGATCCGACGGCGGGCCTCAGGCTGCCGTTGGGTTGGGGGCGTTTGTTTTGCAAATGGAATGGTGCCGGGAAAGAGCCACCCACGGACCAACCCTGATACTACTCTCTTTTTTCTCTTCGCTAGATACTGACTGTTGTTCTAATGGCTGATCTCACGACTTTGGGGGAGGACCCCTCTTTCATCTCCACAACTCCCCTCTCTGCAAGACAAGTGTGAGTGTGGGTGAGAGAGAGAGTGTGTGTGTGTGAGTGAGGGTGTGAGTGTACGTGCGTGCAGGCAGATTGGTAGGGATCTTGTCGATAGATGATGAATCGACTGCCAGCAAATCGAGGCCACCCCGGTTTCCAAAAGGCAAATGAAAGGGAGGAACACAGACAAGACACACAACAAGCCAGAGAATGGAAAGACCAATGCAGTTAAATACTAGCTAGCATTCCCATCTAGCCACCGTCCAGGGTTAAAACCAACATTAATTTTGGCCTACATCAAGGTGTAACTAGGCAATTAAATAATCATGGCGACTAGACTATTTGATGTCTGTCTGAGTCTTTTTGCCTGCCTCGCGACCAACCTCTTGGACGACGATCTGCCTTCATTCGGAAGCATCCGCTGCCCCCTTGGGCATTCAAGTCCAACGGCACTGTTTTGGTATAGCTCGCTATACGAGCAGACCTAATACAACAATGCCTTTTCCTGCTGTTGATTTGGGGGAAAGGATGACCTGGACCAGAGACGGTTGCTAATGCCATCCATGACTGGTGATTGTAATTGTCTCGAGTTCTGTACTACGGTTCCCTCTGCGTCATGGCCGTTTGCAGAAAGCGGTTGCCAACCCTCATAACATTTGATTTGCACTTGTTCCAGGCCCAACCACATACGGAACCAAGACCAGGCGGTAAATTCCACTCCTCCTCATAATGAAAGATTGGCACCGGAGGGCATACCCGAAGCTCAAGGGATTTCAGTAGGGTGATGACACTATCTATCATCTGAGTGAGGTGTGTGAGGTGGACTGAGGCAACACACGGGCCCTAACCAGTCCCGGTGACGTGGGAGGCTACGTGGTGGATGACTAACCGCCCATGGGCTAGGCACCAGGGCGGTGAGTCCCAGGCTGCCGTCGGTGAAATCTTTCTGCCGGCTCTATGGTTATCGTCGCGGTTCTTGTAGACATGGTCCGGCGCGGACCATCGCCAGTCCCATCCAGCCTTCGGAGATTCAATCTCTTTACTCTTACTTTCTCGCAGTCGGGCTGGCACCTCCAGAGCCTGTGCGTATTAAATAGCTTTTTGCGCTATAGACTGACTCTCAAGAATTGGTATTGGTTAAATCAAAACCTGCCAGGCTTACTTCTAGCTACACATCGGTGACGCCACTTGCTGCAATGACCCTGGTATCATCTTTTTCATGACCACTAAATATCACACATAACTCTTACTTCTCCTTTAAGAACGACTATAAACTACGGCCACACAATAAATTAGTGGAAAATAAAGAGACAATCGTGAAATTTATCAGACTTGATAATCGCGCTGTTCATCTAGAAATATCCACAGGATCATGGATGACGCAAATGTGAACGATGTGGATGTCGCTGCGTCCAAAAATGGCTCGGATGAAGAAATTAAAAAGGAAGAACAGCCGGAACAACAAGCAACATCAGCATCGGATCCACCTGAATCTGAAGCAGCTTTAAACCAAGGGCATTCGGCAATCGCCGATGAAGCAAGTCGATTACGTGAATTGCAGGCCGATGTTCGTGATCAGGATGATCTCGAAAGGGACATTTCTCGTCAGGTACATTTTACTGGTCAATTCTCAAATGAGCTGAGAATGCTGACGACTATGTTAGGCCGACAAATTGCTCATGGAGCAGGCTGATGAACGGGATAGCAAGAGATTAGAGAAAACCACACTAGAAAAACAGTATGGTTATGATAATGCTGAGATGTATGCGTGAAGCTTACACTATATGATTCCAGGAAGCTCGAGAGCCAAATCTTGAAATTGCATCAACGTTTGTCGCAGCCAGTTGGCACATCTGCGAGAGTCCGTATCAGAAATGAGATTGAGAAGCTGGAAAGCCGCAATGCGGCACTGGCAACTGACCTTACCGAAATCCAGCAAAGAATGGACGAAAGGCATCAAGGACAAGAAGCTGGTTCTCAGACCGCCGGGACTGGCCGCATGCCTAATGAGTCGCGCCGGGACTATCTCATTCGAACGGGAAAGATTACGCCATTTTCCAACATGAGCTCGGGGCCAAATCATGGTCCTCTTGCCAGTCTTCAGGATGCCTTGATTGATGCAGAGGACGAACGCGATGAACGGGAAGCATTGGAGCAGGTGAAAAACCGGTCAGCTGTTTCACATCGTAATCTCGTACGACCTGGGTTCGGGTTCGACGAGACTCCCGAATCCAGCATAGCGGATGAAGCGCCTACCTCTCGAGCAAGTAAGCGCCGAAAGATAGACCGCGAGTCTCATGATGACGAACAAGAAGCTATTGAACAAGACACCAAGGTATCCTTCGAAGATAATTTTGAGGATCAGGATGAATCTGCTAGCTATGTTGAATCTGAAAGGCAGTCGTCTGTATCGGAAGATGAAGAAGAATTCCTACCTGAAGAGAGGCCAAAACGTACGGCAAAGCCGGTAAAGGCTCCAAAGACTTCAGGTGATGTTGAAGATTTCAGCGGGATGGATGATGGAAATGAACAGCTCTATCAAGCTAGGCTTCAATATTGGGTCAGTCGAAGAGCTGCTGCTAGGAAAAGAGCGCTTGAAGCTCGTGCTGCAAGCCATAGACCCGAAGAAGTTGCTGCTGGAGACACTGTGGATTTGGTGGATCAAGATGAACAGGAAGAATGGTTCATGCCTCATCCCACAGTTGCCGATATGCCTTATGACAACGGGTATCGAATACCCGGTGATATACATCCCCTTTTGTTTGATTATCAGAAGACCGGAGTACAGTGGTTATGGGAGTTACAACAACAGCAAGTAGGTGGCATCATCGGCGATGAGATGGGTCTTGGCAAGACTATCCAAGTCATATCTTTCCTTGCTGGTCTCCATTACAGCAAAAAGTTGACGAAGCCGGTCATTGTCGTATGTCCCGCCACGGTCATGAAGCAGTGGGTGAATGAGTTCCACCGTTGGTGGCCTCCTTTTCGTGTATCCATCCTGCACACGTCCGGTAGTGGAATGGTCAACATCCGGAATGAGAGCAGTAGAGAAGATGCTCTTCTGTCTCAGTCGTGGAACGCTTCGAGTTCCCGTGGCATGCCCAGTGGCTCGAAGGCAGCGAGGAAGGTCGTCAAGCGTGTAGTGGAAGAAGGGCATGTACTGGTCACTACTTACTCGGGCCTACAGACCTATGCGTCTCTCGTGATCCCGATTGAATGGGGCTGCGCTGTTCTGGATGAAGGGCACAAGATTCGGAATCCGAACACTTCCATTACTATTCACTGCAAGGAACTTCGAACACCCCATCGCATTATCCTATCAGGTACCCCGATGCAGAACAATCTCACAGAGCTCTGGTCTTTGTTCGATTTTGTCTTTCCAATGCGTCTGGGGACTCTGGTGAACTTCCGGAATCAATTCGAGTTCCCCATCCGTCAGGGTGGGTACGCGAATGCCTCCAATCTGCAAGTCCAGACGGCTGCCAAATGTGCCGAGACCCTCAAGGATGCCATTAGTCCATACCTTTTGCAGCGGTTCAAGATTGATGTTGCGGCGGATCTGCCCAAGAAGAGTGAGCAAGTGCTGTTCTGCAAGTTGACAAAGCCTCAGCGACAAGCATATGAGGCGTTCCTGGGTTCCGAGGAGATGAAATCCATCCTCAACGGGCGTCGGCAAGTTTTATTCGGTGTCGATATATTACGAAAGATCTGCAACCATCCCGATCTACAAAACCACAAGCTGATGTCTTCAACGGCAGGCTATGGTGGTGGATCAAAGTCCGGCAAAATGCAGGTCGTCAAGTCGCTGCTGGAGCTATGGAAGGATACTGGGCATAAGACTTTGCTGTTCACACAGCATCGAATCATGCTCGATATCTTGGAGAAGTTTGTGAACTCACTGTCCGGATTTAACTACCGTCGAATGGATGGCACTACACCCATCCAGCACCGGCAAGCTATGGTGGACGAGTTCAACAATGACCCAAGCCTACATGTTTTTCTACTTACCACTAAGGTTGGTGGGCTGGGTGTGAATTTAACGGGTGCTGATCGGGTTATTATATACGACCCCGATTGGAACCCCTCGACCGATGTGCAGGCGCGGGAGCGGGCCTGGAGACTAGGACAAAAGCGCGACGTCACCGTCTACCGACTTATGACAGCGGGCACTATAGAAGAGAAGATCTATCATCGCCAGATTTTCAAGCAATTTCTTACGAATAAAATTCTCCGAGATCCCAAGCAACGCCAGACCTTCCAGCTGAGCGATCTCCATGATCTCTTCTCCCTGGGAGAAGAAGGGCAAGGTCCCACCGAAACCAGTAAGATCTTCAAAGATGCGGACGTCACATATGAAGACAGTGATGGCGCCTCGCGCAGGTCCAACGCAGCAACCAAATCATCTACTGCCTCACATAGCGCGCAGGAAGAAAAGAAAGACATCAGCAAAGTTGTTGGCGTAGCTGCAGTCGAACAATTCCAGGGAGAACCAGAGCAACAGAGCGAGCAGGAGAAGGGCGCACCCGGGGCCAACTCCGAGTCCCGCATCATGGAGGGCATCTTTGCCCGATCCGGGGTCCATTCAGCGCTGGAGCACGACCAAATCGTGAACGGCAAGCGCGTGGTACGAGCCGACCCCAAGATAATCGAGGCCGAAGCGAAGCGCGTGGCAGCAGAAGCAGCAGAGGAG
This sequence comes from Aspergillus tubingensis, assembly GCF_013340325.1. Lineage (NCBI taxonomy): Eukaryota > Fungi > Ascomycota > Eurotiomycetes > Eurotiales > Aspergillaceae > Aspergillus > Aspergillus tubingensis. The sequence continues at coordinate 350,737 of NW_023336276.1, forward strand.
CTGCGGCGAGCGGGCGAGGCAGCGCGGTCTGTCCCCATTGGCACTCCAACCTGGACGGGCCAATTCGGCCTGGCTGGCAAACCCGAAGAACAGCTCCCCAGCCGGCCTGCATTTGGAGGAAGCAGTAGCGCCGCCAGACGCGCAGTAGCCGGACCATCCTCAGCCAGCATCCTGGCAAATCTCTCTGCGCGCACACCGTCCCCGCGCAGCAGCAGCAACAGTCCCGCGCCATCACGCACCCCCAGCGGGGTCGATTTCATTACGATGATTCGAGACTTCATCACAGCCCAGGGCGGGTCGGTATATACCCAAATGTTGATCGATCATTTCAACCGCTACTGCACCACGCCGCAGCGGTCGGCCGAGTTCAAGGAGATGCTGAAGACAATAGCGGTGCTGGACAAGGGGGGACGAAACGGACGCGGGAAATGGGCCCTGAAACCGGAATATGCCAAGCGACGATAATTGCCACATAATAGCATATTGTATACTAGATATGAGATCATATTAGGCGTTGGGCAACCATGGATGGATAGATTAAATGCGTTTTGGAAGGGTCGATACCTATATACTATGCTACTATACAATTATGTATCAGGGATTACCCATGTAGTATGTCCCGAAGGGCTGAAAGTTGAAACACTGTAACTCGGGATGTGGGATGATGATGTCGATCCAATGCCCCTTGGTGTAATTCTACTATCTATAGTAATTATCATTGTTGTACAGCAAAATGCACTGATCATCACAAAACCCCCAAGCAGACGACGTAACCATAATCTCTATGACGTACAACCATTGTAGACAGACTGATTATTGAGTTCTTTTTCAGCTACAGTAAGTAGTAGTCTAAACGACGTTTCCTACACGACCAAAGAAGGAACTTATGCGGATACTATTACCCCGCGGGAAGAGAACGTGATAAACGAACTGGTTCCATGGATAGGGATCGTTCTTTTCTTTCAAGCCCCAGTGTTTAAGTTGCTTGTGGGTTGGGTGTGGGTGTGGGTTTTGTGTCATGAAAGACAATAGTGTGAACCAGAGAAGGGGAGGGAATGGAACGGGGGAGAAATCATGATGTCAGTGTAGTTGCAGAGTCGGCGGGAAATGTATGTGATGGATATGACTTGTCTGGATATGAGGATAGCATAGCCACGGTGTAGTACGGAGTAGGGTTGGTAAGGGTGCAGGAACGAAAGTCAAGACAGTTACTAGTTACTTCTTACTAGGACGCTGTAAGTAAGAATGTCTGAGTTGTTTCAAGACCAATCGGAGTGGTGGTGTGATCGGGAAGTCAAAGTCCACTTTTTTCTGCAGGTTAAAATTTATTCAAGTGAAGTTACGTGATGGTCGTGATCGACTTCAGGGGAAGTGATTCATTCCCTAATTGATACTTCATATACGATGTACTACTGGACATGATTCTTATTGTATGATGTCAACAATTTCATTGTCTACTTATTGTGGAAAGAAAAGACGATCCAATCCGCGAGGCATATGACGACAGAATAGATGGATGAATGGATAACGGTAGAAATCCGAGCCGAGGGAGGAGAAAATCTGAGACAAAAAGTCAATCATCTGACTGGGCAGGGATCGGTCGGGCATCGGGCATGGAGGAGAAAGGTCAGTGAAAATCCGATCAGCCGATAGATTAAGATCGACTGCTTACAAGTTTTGAGTAGGATTGGATTAGTAGTTAGTCTTGTTGGTGGGTAAAATAAAAATAGAAAGATAATTAGTTAGTTGGTCTGTCTCATGTCAGATCAGCACTGTTGGGATTTTTGCTGTTAACTTGACTTGGTATGGGGGTAAAGGGAATAATAGTACTACTCCCATCTATCCCTACTGTAGGTTATTGAACATACTGACTGTATGAAGTGTATGTATGCGGGGATAACTCCAGTCTCCTCCCGCCATCCTCGTTCATTCCATGCCTGTCCAATCAAGCCGTTCTGTAGAATTCGCCGCCCAGCTGTGATTGGCCCGGCTCAAGACCCTCCACCAGCACAGCCAAGAACGGGATCAGCCAATCGGACTGTGACGACCAAGGCGGCCAGTCCGAAAGTGCAGTGGAGCAGAGGATTTGCCTCCAGTTGTTCCTGCCTCTTTGCCTGCCTCTCATTCTGCCAACTCAAAAGTATTCCTCAGCTTGAGGGAAAATCAAGCTCCAACCACCAACCACCAACCGCCCCCTCCACCTGTCGGCATTCGCCCAAGTTTCTATTCTCAGATTCGCGCAAACTTTTCCCTAGTCTAGTTGGTAGTCTGTCCTGCCCCTGCACTATCCTTGGATCCTCATCCACTCGTTCCAACTTTCCCGTAAACTGTAGGCATTTCGGCGCCGGTGCACCCGTGTTCCCCCCCAACTGCGGCTGTGGGGAAGAATCGTGGTGGCTGTCCGATATAAAGACGCTGGCCATCCCCCTCCATTTCAGCCTTCATCTATCACGCACCATCCTCCTCCCTTTCTCCCACATCCACTGTTCTATTTCAGGATCTATCCACGAGCCATATTCTTTCTATTTTAATTTACCAACTTCCTCATCCACCTCTCTCCCACACCATCCACAATGAAGTTCCTTGCCTCTCTTGCCCTGTTGGCGTCTACTGTGGCTGCTGGCCCGGTGCTGTACCCCCGCCAGTCCAGCAACTCCACCCAATCCTTCTACCTCAAGACCTCGGGCGCTACCAATGACGACCACAACAACCTCTATGTCTATGCCTACCACACCGGTGCGGGATTTAACGATGCCGTGCTCACTTCGGACGTCGGAACGGCTAGCCCGGCCTTCCTGAACGGCACCCACACCCAGTTCGACCTGGGCACTTCTTTCCCCTGGGGATTCAAGATGGGCGTCCAGAACAACTATGCAGGTTAGACTTCCTGTTCCTTCCCCTGATCCATATTTGTTTTCTCTTGCCACATGGACGTTTTGGAAAATTAACTTTTTTTTGCAGCATGGGAGTCCGTTCAGATCAATGTTGGATACGGCGATGATGACTTCTCCATTGGTTCTACCGGTCTGGAGTGGTCGGCACAGGATGGCTTTGGAGGCTGGCTAGGTGAGTGACTTTGAACTTATAACCATACAACCGTCAGGACGTGCCACTAACTAGACTATGCAGTGTGCGACTGGTACCACAACGCACCCCAGCTCTTCTACATCTACCGCTATGAGGAGCCCACTATTCCGTCCTCCTGCAGCACTGTCGACCTGACGCCCGAATACACTTCCTAAAGACACGATGTCTAGACCTCGCCACAGCGCCTTAACAGGGGCTCTATGACGAGTGTGGCGTGACTGATGAATCATGAGACCGAAGGATCTGGGAGGATATGCGCCTCTCCCAGCCTGAAAGAGAATGCACACTGTAACAATACGTCTGTTAAACGATCGACCCTTACTAATGTTAATATACTTAATGATGAGTGGGAATGAGTTTTGATGATTGGGGAGGAAGGTGATCTATCTATACGCGAAGCGTGGCATGTTGCATAGTCAGGATTATCTGGTTTAGATATAATCTCACGTAAATATATGCATTTATACTATCTGTTATCTCTAATCTCCATGATTGACAGGAGTGATAGCTGCAAACCCACAGTTAAAAGTAAACTAGATTGATGTGCTTCTCATCCGCTCTTCGCTTATCGTAGTGGCCAATAATTGGCAATAGTGGCTGCCGGGATCCGGTTAGTGTCGCAGCTTTGCGGGGACACCAAAGACTGATTTCTACAACAAACCATGATTATGACTGACTGTATGGGGAACGAACTTGCACCTAGAAAATGAGGCGAGATGGATAGCCGATATAGTCATTGAAGGGCAGACACGGGATGATTCTTTCGCCAGAACTTTATACCTGCGACGAGGGAGGCAAAGGGAACATTCTAGGTGAAACAAAGTTGCTGGTCAGGGCATAAATCATGATCCCCGACCGGGTCAGATGCAGTGGATGCCTCAGGCGGGCCGCCAAAAATAGCCGGGTGTCTCACTCCCTGGCCCAATCGGGCAAGGCGCGTCTTCAATGGCTGCTCGTCTGGTCTTTTAGTCTCTCGCCCTCGTCTTTCTTTCTTCCCCCCTCGGGTCGGACAATGCTTCGCTCGTCTGTCGTTTGTCTCTTCTGACCTTCGCTATCGCTTGATCGGTCGTATCTTTCTATCTATCTGCCACCCCAGGTTCGCTGGAATCAGATCGGTCTCTGTCGCTCGCTTTGTTTACATCTCTCTTCCCCCCCCGACCCTCGTTGGACCCTGCCGAGAATCTATCGGACGATCTGCATGTTTCAGTCCCGCTGGCCTGAAAAAACACCTCTTCTGCAGCCCGTATCGCTTCATCTCTGGATTTGATCATCGCTTATCGTGCTCGACGGTTCATCTTCGCCATCCCGGTATAGCTTCGTCTGTTGCTCGTCAGTTCATCGCAGTTACAAATACCCCTGTCGCTTCTGCCGCCGTATACGGGAAAGGGTCCACGTCGATCGGACCCTGAATTTTGCCAAGGGAGTCAACGGACCCCTCTGCCTTTCAGTCAACACAACTGCACAACACTACAATCGGACTTTTCAAGATGCGTTCCATGTCTCGTCTGTTTGTTCTGTGCCTCCTCTTGGTGCTGGGGACGGTAACTTCCGCCTGGCCATGGCCGCCGCATGGCGAATTGTTGCGACGAGCTGGTTAGTTCCATCGTTGACATTCACATTCTTCTGCCTTTATCCTATTGTTATCGTGGTTCGTGTATGGTGTGATGCTGACCCGCGAAGATACTACCGCAGCTGAGAGCGCAACCACTGGAGCCGCCGCTACCACCGAGAGTGCATCGAAGACCGAAGCAGCGACCAAAACCGCCGCCGCAACAGGAAGCGACACCACGGCCACGGCCACCGGCACCAATACCAAGTCAGCTACCGGAACAGGCACTGCCAGCGGCAAGTCCTCTGGCTCTTCTTCAAACAGCACAACGAGTGTTTCTATCAACCCCGCTGCCGGTGCCGGTGGTATCTCCATGCTTATTCCCACCCTGGGTGCCACAACCTACTATAAGATCGGCGATTATGTGACATTGAAATGGAACTACACCTCTTTGACCATCAGCCCAACAGCTGTCAATGTTGTCGCTTCGTGCAGTTTGAACAGCGCCACCTACACCATCTCGTCCAACATGACCATGTCGCCCACCGGAGAGGTGGTCTGGGACACCAAGAAGTACCAGGCCAACGCGACTGTCCCGCTGTTGACGGCGTCGTACACGTTGATTGTGTGGGATGCCAGCAAGGCCATCACTGAGACGGCCAGTGCCGGCTATCTCAGCGCTGCTAGCAGCTACATCTTCGGAATGTACAGCTCCCAGCCGTACACTCCGCTCAATGGTATGTTATCCCCTTCATATATTGTAATCAGTCTGCTAACTTCAACAGGATTTGTCTGCGCTACCTGCAGCGGCGCTTTCTCCGAACTCGAACGCTTAGGGATGAAATTCACCTTTGGCATGTTCGCCATCACCGTTCTGTCCTTCACCTGGTTCGCCGGTGGCTTCGGTCTCTTCTCCACGTGAGTGTAATCTCCGGATGACGACGACAAAAAGAAACATTTTTATGCATTAGAATGTTGCATTGAGCCAAGCGAATTTCGTTTCAAGTTATGATGATAGCAATCTATCAGCTGGGTTGGATTGGCGTTTGCGAGTTTCCATTTCTGATTTGACTAATGGCTGGGAAGTTCCTCTATATTATTGACCTTTGTTCACTCCTTTGAAGCGCAGCAATAGCGGGATATCAGTGTAATAGTGTGTGCATGCGGTGATTATGACATGTTGATTGTATCTCCACTTGGCTTGTCTATATTTAATGTTCTCTGCAATTATGGCATGGATGTATGTATACATACTTATCTGGACTGTATCGGATAGTTCCTCAGATTAATATATACCTACTACAGCATTAGAACAGAACTAGCATATCCATACTGCAACCCTACCGAAAGATAATTTGGTACTAAACTTTCTCTATGCACTTCCCATCATGGCACCGAGTATCCATACTATTATTGAAATAGTGGAACAATCCACACTCACCATAACCAACATGACACCCAACTTTGATGCCTCAGCACGAAGAAGAGAATAACCCGAAAAGGATACTTACTACAACAAATAGTACTAAAAAAGGAATACCCCGTAACCATTCCCACATAACCGGAGTATCTCATCAATACCCCTAATGAAGATAATATATATCCGTCCTCTGTACTACACAACGAAGTACTAATTCCCCTAGAACAGTAAGGATGATATTTGAACATCATTTCTTTAGATTCCAACAAATGACTAGTAGGGCAGTTAATGATGTCGAATAGGAGGACTCTGTGAGGTATATATATATATATATATATAGTAGATGGAATATCCCGATATCCGAGACTAATTCTATCATGTACATTATATACTACTACTTAGTGATATCCTATATACGCATGTATCCTCTGGTACTAGTAACTGCGTACAGTTCTGTACGTAATGCCCCAAGTGAAAGATTCGAAAGATTGATTGATCGAGTCAATGGGTAGTGAGATAAGATATGAGACGGATCTCCCCGTTTGTTCATCGTCATCTGCTAATTAGGTGCGTCAGCGACGGTAACACCAACAGTAACTAGTATGTACTACCCTACTACTATTCTTGATTTTGGTACACAGTTACACCCATCAATTGAACTCAGTTGATGTCTCACAAACAAGGTTTCACAAGGTACAGGGATACGAGATGCATGCAGGGACAATTATTAAGGAATATAGGAGATAGCCTCATTAATACATGAATAAAATTCAAGCACTCAGATGGATCTGCATGGACTGCTGAGCATAAATAGGATCTGCTTTTCTCGTTTTTGATGTCAATTTTCGCGTCATTGATAAGTACGTCTGATTCTCTATTCTGAGTCTCAAGTTGTTGTGATCCTTAACTTGACTCAATCCTCTCTCTTGCTAGTCACTCAAGTGACACCGATTCCTCATCGACTATTTCAGAGGACCAAGACCAGATCAGTCATAAAGCAAACAAAATGTCAAGTTTCTGGAACCCCAAATACAACGCTACCAGCAGTCACAGGAAGAGAAGGCCGAGAAACAAAGGCAAACAGCGAGAGGAGAACACAGCAATACCATTCTTTGGCTCCTCGACATCAGCATCACGACGGCAGCGACCGTCATCATCGTCATCATCGTCATCCTCTAGGTATGAGGAAGAAGACCTAGTCCTGGTCAGACGCAAGGATAGTCCACCGTGGTGGTGGCTGTTGTTAGTGGAAGGGACCTCGGGGGTTACGGTCATGAAAGCTGCCAAGGACGAGCACGGCTCTCGTCGTCGTCCCGGCCACAGGGTTCTCGAGCCACTTGTTGAGGGGAAAGTGGCCAGTTTTTTCCCGGCACGGTTGGATGTGGAGGAGTAGATGTGATGCCAATGCACCTTTGTTTTTCTGTCTTGAATGTTCCGAAGAACATGCACTGGTGACACCCGCGATATGCCACCGATGCGGGTGACGAGTCTCGGATCGACTGATATATATTTGAGATGCTGAGGCGTTTTGCAATTGTCGGAATGGAACATTCCATCGATAATTATATTTCCTGTGATGTTTCCTTTGTTACCCTTTCACTCGGCACATCCTTGATGATAGGCTTCCCAGTTTTGATTTCCCTGTTCTTGGGGAGTAGAAGATGGCTTCCGAATGGTGGGAAGGGTTGCAGTGCTGTCGGTCATCTTGGCGCATTTTGCGCAGGGTGTCTGTTTGATAGTCGAGTAGGACGATATCATGTCCTAACATGAAAAGTCAGTTTTTTGTCCACATAAACCATATCGAGTAACGTAGAAAGTAGAGCCAGTCTTACAAGCAAATAAAGCAAATCCCACTGTCGCGGCCTCGCATTCAAGCACTGCGCCACAGCGGTCTCGACCTTCGAAGGCGTCTGACCCCCCGGCGTCCTAGTAAAGACCCGCCAATCAGGAACCCCATTCCCATCCTGACCAGCAATAGCCTCGACCCTGAACACTATCCCAGCCTTGACAAGCACAACAGTAACAGCCGCTTCACTCTGACTAGCCAAGACCCGCACACCAGGCACATTCTTCTGAGCAAAGCCGTCAACAATCGCTCTCCACCCACCCTCAGTAGCCTGGATCTTGGATCGCTCCATCTCCTCATTAGCTTTCTGCTGCTGCTCATTCTGCGTCTGCTCCTCCTCACGGAGATCCGCGAGAATGGTATCGTAATCTCGTTCCCACTTCCCCGTGGGCTGCAGCATCACGCCGTCGTTTTCTTTGATTTGCGCGTCGACGCGATCCCAGACTGCTTTCATCTCGGGACTTCTCCACATCGACTGAAACTCCTGCAGCTCGGAGACACCCGCGCGCGCAGCTTGAGCGAGCTGCTCGTACAGCATCTGCGGGGACTTGGGAACGGATCTTCCCGCAGCGGCCTTGGGGTTGACAATGGGTGCCAGGGGCTCCAGAAGGCGCTCGGGAAGTAGAGTCCGTAGTTGATGGATCTGTCAGAAATGTTAATTGCTGTCGAGCTTGACTGGAAGGAGTAATACTCACCATTGCTTCCATCTTCTGAAGCTTCGCGAGCGAGGAAACGAGTTGCGTTTCAGAGTCCCAGGCATCAGGACTGGGGTCAGTGTTACTAGCCGCCCCTGTAGAGGCTTCAGCGCCATTCGAGGGAGGGACCATTGCAGGCACGACCACTGGCATTCTAGGGAGTGTTTGACCGGGGTTGGGAGCAGCCGCCATTGTCACTGTCAGTGAGGATAGGATGGCTATAGTAAATTATAGTAAAGCCAGATGCGAAAATCCAGCGCAATTTATGAAGTGAAGGGAAGTTCCAGCAATCGTCAGCTGATAGGCGAGCACGTGTATTCAGTCCAGGTTAGGTAATTGACAAGCTGAAATATGAATGCACGTATGAGGTACGCCTCTTTATGAGTCGTGTATTTGGTCAAATTCTAGGGATCTCAAAATTCAAGACTCCACTTGTCGCTGTAGGTATGGACCTGGAGACAACGTCAACAATGGCGATAGGTTGAATCTCGGTGGAGGGAATCGCGCCGCCGAAATTGGCTGACTCAGCACGCATACGGATCCAGCCACATACTGCATAGCCACAGAAACCTGTGGCTGGAATTAACATGCGTGTACGCCGTTAGGAAAAAGCAAGAATATTATGCATAACTACAACTCAGCTTTCACCGAACTAGCCCGGCTAGCTCAATCGGTAGAGCGTGAGACTCTTAATCTCAAGGCTGCGGGTTCGAGCCCCGCGTTGGGCTTTCATTTTTGCTTTTTTTTTTACATTGTTAGTTGTGGTGGTGAAATGGTAAGATAGATGGGTGGATCTGTGGGGGAGGATTCTATTCGGTAGTCACGGTTTCAAATCCCGCTACCATCACAATCTTATCCATTACAAGAAGTCGTCGTTCCTTTCTGACTACTGTGTAGTACTGCTTTCCAATGTGAATACTAGCCATTGGATTGACTCTTGAGTTGTCGCCATGCATTTCAATTTATAAGAACAAGATTACTACGAGTTGATCACTGGTCTATGATCAAAGCATATGAATATAACTGCTATATTCTGACGAGCTAGGACCCCGAAATATATGAAAAATATATTTCTTGTGTATCGACGTTGCTTTCTTGTCTCCGGCACAGTATTACCGAGCTACTAGGAATAGCACTTGAGGATGTCATCAAGAGTCAAAGTACGTAATGTAAAATCTCATCATATTAAAATTCCAGGCTAGTATAAGTAGTCATTTCTGGGATTGTCCCCGGGGCATGAAAAGTGTAGCTCGTCAAAATGCAAAGAAGTCGTAGCCATCCGGCGGCTTGAACAATTGATGATGTGGCTAAAATCCCAGCAGTGCTGGCAAATCACGAAGAAAACAACCGAATATGGACACCACGGTCATGCGACAGCGTGAGACTGGAATTGATGATCGGCTCCACCATATCAGGATCGGCATTCTCAATTCTGTTGTACCGCTGTAGTAGTTTGACCATGGTGTAGCTGGCTTCAGTGAGTGCGTATTGCTCTGGAAGAGACTGTTAGTAATGTGACTGTGGCATATATGTAGGGCAACTTACGTCCAAGACAAATCCGGGGCCCGCCGTTGAATGGAAGGTATTCCCAACCCCGCTTGCTGTTCTCTTCCCATCGCTCGGGTCGGAATGCATGGGCATCCGGGCCGTATAAGTCGGTGCGACGGTGCATTGCATATACGCTGTACGACACAAGCTCTCCCTTGCGCACGTAGACGGGGGACTTCCCGTCGGGCCCACCACCCAATGGCAAGGAAGTATCTTTGGCGGCGACACGGAAGTTTAGAGGCACAGGGGGGAGGAGACGGAGGACTGGTCTTGTTAGGAGATATTATAGGGTGCGGCGGGGGAGGAGGGTATTGCTCACCTTCGTTCAAGAAATAGCGCAGGTATGGAGTATCCTTCAGTCTAGCATGCGTGATCTTTCCGTTGGGGTGTTTAGCGTCTCCAAACTCGTCGACGATGGTCTGGCGAAGTCTGGTCCAGACATTAGGATGACGTGCTAGGTAGAAGAAAGCCGAGCTCAGCAGACTGGCAGTGGTGTCGCGGCCAGCCAGGAGGATGTTGAGCATGTTGTCACGGATCACTCTCGGGTCATCGGTATCCTCCGCTAAGGCTTCTGCGAAGATGTACCTGCCCGACTCTTTCTTTTCGGGGTGACGCTTTGCCTCGAGAGCCAGGCGTACGTAGTGGTCAACCACCTCGTGCACAAGCTGGTTCGCTTCACGGAACTCCTTGGGGTTAACGAGCCAATAGAATGCCATAGCTCTGGATCTCGATACCAGGTATTCTTGGGCCCGGTTGAATGCCTCAGCGAACCCTTGGGCGTTTCCAACAGTGGACTTCTCTAGCAGACTCGACTCAGTGGATGTGCGCATTGATCCGACGGATTCGCCAAACAAGAAATGTGTAGCCGAGTCCATGGTCAAGAGGAAGAAGAGGCGCTGGATGTCGAAAGTCGACCCATCCTTGGGAATCAAGTCCATCATCTTGGTGATGTGGCCATCCATAAGGTCGAGATCAGCAACCTAGTCGCCCTCATCCGTCAGTAGGTTCTCATTGATGGTATTATTAGGATATTCAGACCTGATCGCGAGTGAACTGCGGCCTCAGCATGCCACGCGCATGAGACCAGCCCGGCCCATCCAAGGTGAAGATACCATTTCCAAGCAACGGGTAGAACTCGCGATGGCGGGTCCCGAGGCCGAAATCTTGAAACTGGGTAGCCAACAGTGCCTTGATGTTCTCTGGCTCAACGGTGTTGGTGACCATGAGTCCTCCCAAGGCCTGCTGACGGAAGGTCGGTCCACTCGTCTGGTAGTGATCGGCAATGAATTCAACCCATCGTTTCTCCCTGGCCGCCTTTGCAATGCGATAGAAGCCAGTGATACCGAGAATACCGGTATCGACGGATTTAGGGGGCTGGCAGCCGAGAGCTTTGGACTTCTTGCGATGGTGGTAAGCCTGGTGGAGGGAGCCCAGGATGCGAAAGGTTAAGTAGATGGCACCCAGAAAGACAACCGCAGGAGCCAACATGACGCAACTGCGGGTAGTCTAGTAATGCGGGGAGGAAACCTAGATAGTAGATGGAGAAGTGGAAAGGAGAGATTTGAGGAATGTGAGATGAGAGATAAATAACTTAAGAGTGAATGTTATGTACAAAGAGGTATGATAATCGACAGGGGCAGTCTGGTTCCGACCACAGACCTTATATACTTTGCCCTAGTTCACCCCGCAAGGAGAGATCCAGACTTGGATTCACTTGGCCAAGAAGGGTTGGTTCCAAACTCCTCGGTCGTGAGGCCCCATGTGAAATGAAGGAATGGGGAACCCCCGCCTCCATAGCCACACAGTCAGTAAGTAAACGAAGACAGGGAGACGGGAAGGGATGGATGGTTCCAGCGATGCAACAAACTCAGAAGCGGCAATGGGCTGGAGATGATTGGAAAAGCCAACCTTGCGAGGGGGTCATTTCCCGATTCCAGATGCTTTCGGCACTCGGAAACATCGCAAGCATCTCCCAAAAGGGAAAAGCGGCTGTTGCGTCGCAGGATTTTGGACATGACGCTAAATCCAACCGCTGATCTAAAACCTCCGAGGCTTCTCTTGCATCTACTTACGTTGCCCGCGTGTACTTCTCTAAAGTACTATGTAGCATCTCAAGATCCACTCCACTGTCAACCCTCGTCATCTTTTCTTTATCCAGGCTTCAGGCTCCAGGCGCCAGCAAAACCCAAACACCTTCCCCCCCTAGCCACCAATCACCTGGTTTGACTGGAATTCTGTCCAAAACAATCGAGCCATTGCAACAAGGCGGACGTGAAGATGCCGCGTGACAATTTACCCACGGTCGGCGTGGCCTGAAAGTCAAAGCAATGTTCCGAGTCCTTCATGACGTATCCAAACACCGTGTCTTCGTCTGTCTGCACCCCGCATGCTGGGATCGCGCTCGTAAACTCCACCCCCTGCGGTGCGATATCGTCCGTAGACAGAATAGACAGTGACCGCCACGGATCGAATTCTCCTCCGCTGAAGTAAACATTGGACGGGCGGATCGTCCATCCTCCGAACTCTTGGTTGACCTCATCCGCCCGCGGCGATGGAGGCAACAGTCCTTTCTCCACCGCATCGGGGAACTGTCGGTTACATACTTCTTGCTGGTATTCCACCGACTGATATCGCGAGGCTAACGAGTGTGGCCCTTCGTTGTTCGCTTGGAAGAACCCCCATTCGCTGCAGTATTGCCAAGTCCAGGTGATGGTCGCGGGATCGCCGTATGGCTTGGAGAAATCACAGTCAATTGGCTGAGAAGCGTTCTGAGGTCCGCAGTTGGTCCCCATATTCAGATTGACCAGCTCGAGGAAGGTGGGCCATGCTGCCCATCGTTCAGCGACATACTGGCCGCCATACGTAGGGGCAAGACCATCCGGCCCGGTAGTCCCGTTCGTCTTGGGGTCAACTTCAAGATACTCGCAGAATGCGCCTAGACCTCCAATCCCTCCTGCCATACCATAGCTTTGGAAGTAGCTGTAGATGGCGGTTAGCGCTCCAGTGAAATCACCGTTGGAGTTGGCTTCGGCGCCAGGTCCGAAGAAGAGTTGTTTGATTGAGGTAGCTGTATCGTCGTCCGATAGTTGATCGTCGATATATTCCAGAGCAGCGTGAATATCTGCCGAGCAGTTGGTCCATCCATCGGCCACCATGCCGCGGTAGACCTGGTCGTAATACACGCTCATATTGACCCGTGCTTCCACCGGAGCCGACGAGGAATAGGCTGCGAAGATGGTCTCTGGGTACTCGTTGCGAGTTAATGCAGCACGGACCCCAGCGTACGAGCCGCCCACCATGATCCACGGTGTGCCCTGCGGCGTCAGGTCCACGTCCGGATACTTCTCGCGGGTGAAGTTTCTAGCAAAGTACGGGAGATCCGCGAGCGCCTGCTTGGTGGTGAGGTATTGATAGGTCTCTGGTGGAGCCTCATAGGATATGGGAGCCGGAGTCGAGTTTCCATAGTATCTGTGCTCCCAAGCGATTCCCATGGCGTTGAACTCGATTAGAAATTCTCTGAAGAAGGAAAGTGTGGAAGTGAGGTAGGCCGAGGCTATCGATGCGCCATCCGCCTCCCCTGTATCATATACAAATATCGGACTGCCTGGCTCATAGAATTCATCGCTAACCCAGAATCGATTTTGATAAGTGCCAGCCGATGCATTGTCATGGTCAAGAGGAATCTGAGTATCGTGATCAGTGATAGGAACAAAGAACCAGGCTGGTGTTTTTCATACGGTGACATATTCAGTCTCCAACGCAATGGCCATCGCAGAATGTGAAACGAGAGTATTGAGGTTCTGCTCATTGTGCCTCCCCAGGTCTGGGTCAATACCAAAGTGAGCAAGCGACTGAGTACCCCATCCAAAGGGGGTCTTTTTCTGCCCCGAGCCCATAACGGGCTGCGAGAGCAGGAAAGCCCCGATGGCTGCTATTGTGGTGGCGTATGAAGGCATAGCGGCCTTTAAGGGACAGTGTATACAAGGGGAGAAGTTTTAGAGCAAAGGAAGAGGGCAGTAACACACAAATTCCTAAATTCCCTTCTTGCCATGATAGAAGGCATTCCTTTTGTGTCTTATGTATAAAACATAACTACAATGGTAGACAGTGAATGAGACGGTTTCGGTCACGAATGTCTGTCATACAGTAAATTCACTTCTAATAGACGTCTGCCTACGGAAACCGATTTCAACACATGTCAACATGCCCAGCCGAGATATGGTGGGCTGCTGGGCATCGTGTGCGGCCAGAAATCCCTGTTTTGTTGGACAAGACCATAACAATCAACAGACGCATCAGGGTTGATGCCTCCGTCGGCCTGTGGCTTCGGGGCGCACGGGCAGCAAAAGCCACATGTCTGTGTCTTAATTAGTGGGTTCCTGAGCAATGGCAATACGTAGCTTTTGCGGGGTTCCTTCCGCTTGCCGAAGATGCCCTGTCGATCATTTGTGTAGCGCAGGATGGTTGGGAATGCGTCTGCAGGGTCCGGACCCAGCCTCCACTCGGAATTGATGCGTGCACCATGTTTATCGCCACCTTTCACCTTTGTCTCCGCGGTCCTAGGCTGTGCTTCGTTTTATTAAAGGAAGTTGATTGACTCTGCAGTAGTTCAATATGTAGGGTTACTGCTCCCAGTTTTTGTCTCGCCGTCGCCACGAGGATTGGGCTGCATACTGAAGCAAGGGGCTGTGAAACCAAGAGGAGTTGCCGAAATGAAGCGTAATAGTTGACTGAGACAAATACAGGGGCATGAGTCTGCAATTGAACGTAACTGAATCAATCTGTGTGCAAGGCATTCTCAGTCTCGTCAGTTTCGCTATTCCGGGCAGCATTCGAGTAGCGTCGAAGGGAATAATAGAAGAATATTTAAGATTTAGTCAGGGCCCAGAAACTGGTGGGCTATGAGCAGAAGATTTAGCCGTAAAGATATTCCTGGACACTGCAACTGAAAGTTTAGCTTGTATGAGCCACCAGCATGCCTACACCCTCGAACTCGTAGCTATAATCTGTCTTGCAAGGACTCTCATCATGAGTATAGACACAACCGAATGCGATCAATCGTGCTGCAGCTTTGCATCAGCAACTGGGGGTCAGAAATATACACCTATGCAGCAGTTCTGCCGAGATCTAGGGGAAATGTGAAGAAGAATGCCGAGAGTGGACGGAATGATGGACTAGTTTCGGGCGGCGAGTCTGGCTCGGTTCGGTGTTTGTTTTGCAATCCCTTGCATTCCTCCTTTCTTGCGTTCGGAAATCCTCATGCCGTCGGCATTTCCCGACCCATGTTCTTGTATCTATATTGACAGGTGGGCCGATCGTCTCTAACGAGGAGGATCTCTGAGGATCTACTGAAAACTGCAGCTTCAGAAACCATAGAGTCTCTTGTAAGACCTTTGCTACGATGAGGCTGTGACTAAATGTCATTCAATCCTATCACAGTATCTTCATAGACTGACTAATTGGGTTCCTAGGTCCTCACAGCATTAGCAAAAGCATCATAAGCCCTTGCGTCAGTTCCATCCTTGCAGCTATAAGCCGGTGCAGCCTAAGTTAAGGTTATATTATCAAGGTGTTATGCATCTCACCAGAGTTGTTCAAACGCAGACTGTATTTCATCGTTGGCAAGTCTATGTGACGATGCTCTGGTCTACAACAGCTCGAGAAATTTAGCTATAGCATCGTCTTAGAATAACTTCTGTTCTATCAGAAAGGACCGAGCTACTTGCCAGCTTTTTTGAACACCATGGCTTGACATCTATAAATATTCGAAAAAGACACAACCCACGACCGGATGGAATTCTACACAAAACAGTCGTTGTTGGATAAGGATGTTGAGAACACGATAGCATAAACACTACTAGACATCCTGCAAATGTCGCTTAAAAAGATCGGCGTTGCTCGAGACGAGGTACGGTCCACCGGTGCTGTCTCGGACATCATATGGTGCGTTTCAGCATCAGCTTGAGCTCTTGGCATTTAGCGGAGCGAGTACACATCCAAAGGGCATAAAGACCTTTTCCACGTGCGGATGTTTTCCATTTTGCCGTCGTCTTAGATTTGGCGAGGAATAGATTAAATTGAGGAGAGAGCTCATAGTACGCGAGACCTAACATGAAAAACGGCACTTCTGACTCGTGGATTGGCGCTTATGCTAAATAGTCACACCAGGTGATATCGCGCGGAGCTCCCTCCGTCCGCCAGCCAAGAAACGAGTCCGTCCACCACTGAAGAGTCTGGCCAAGACATAGATGGGGTCCGACGCCGTCCAAAGTGATTAATTGGGTAAATGATCGACAACATCATGAGCACTCAGTGTGCCTTCAAAGTCAATTGGAGTCTTGACATGAAGCTTCTCTCTTTGCGTAGTATGCCGAAAAATGCTAAGATCATAAGGAAGGATGATATATTGGTCACCCGGAATATGCATGGCATTCAAATTCGAAATTTTATCATAAAATTCTGATATGTTGTCAGCTGCAGAAAGAGCCAAGTCAGCCATTGGTGGAAGCTATTCGTTGTCCAAGACTTTAGACCAGGGGTTGTGCATGAGGAGTCGCTAGCTTGACGGCTCTGGCTCCATCGGTACTCAGGGCTCGGCAGTGCTCCTGCTGGAATCATTTATTTAAGGTGTCAGCTCGCAAATAACAAGAAATGTACCTTGGTCTGACACTGTCAAACGCCAAGATGTTGTCCAGAACGTCGTTGCTGTCGCTTCTCTCGCTTGCAGTTGGAGTCGTCAATGCAGACTTTGGCATAACGACGAACGATGATTCCTATGTCATAAACGCCAATTCCCCCAACTCGCTGGTGTTTACTGTGGACCGCGGAAGTTGCGATATTACTTCCATCGTGCATTATGGCACAGAGCTGCAGTACTCCGGCAAGGGTAGCCATATCGGCTCCGGTCTCGGAACTGCGACTGTTTCTGCTACCAAGAGTGGTAAGTTGGATCTATCTTGGACAGCAAGAACGACAAGCTGATTCCGGCAGGCGACTACATCAAGGTGACCTGTGAAACGGACACACTGACCCAATTTATGGTTGTCCATGATGGTGATCCTATTATTCATATGGCCACCTACATTACGGAGGGTGAGTTTGTCGTCAAATAATCGAAATAATTTCTAACAACCACCAGAGCCATCTATCGGCGAATTGCGATTCATTGCTCGACTCAACCCGGACGAACTCCCCAATGAGGAGCCGTTCGGCGATGTGTCCAACACTGCCGGTGGGGAGGCCATTGAAGGATCTGACGTGGTATGTCTATTGAATAGTTTCGTAGACGTTGCTAATTTCACGGCAGTTCCTCGTCGATGGGGAAACTCGTAGCAAGTTCTATTCCAGCCAGCGCTTCATTGACGATCAAAGACACTGTAAGAGATGTTGAACTATCTACACGGTCCCTGCTGACTGAGTCAAGGCATTGCGGGTGATGAGCACCGCGTCTGTATGATCCTCAACCAATACGAAACCTCTTCCGGTGGCCCATTCCACAGGTAGGTACAAAGCATTTATCGCAAGAACAATACTCACAGCTTCAGGGACATCAACTCCAACAACGGCGGCGACTACAACTCCCTCTACTGGTACATGGTACGTATCCTATTCTAAACCCACATCCATGGCTACTGACAAAACAGAACTCGGGCCACGTCCAAACCGAGTCCTACCGCATGGGTCTCCACGGACCGTACTCGATGTACTTCAGCCGCAGCGGCACCCCCAGCACCGACATCGACACGTCCTTCTTCGCAGACCTCGACATCGAAGGCTACGTCGCCGAAGCAGACAGAGGAACCGTAACGGGAACCGCGTCAGGTGCTGACTCCAGCTTCGACTGGGTCGTTCACTGGTACGCCCCCTCACCCAACCTATCAACCCACCCCAGCTAACCGGTCAGGTACAACGACGACGCCCAATACTGGACATACACATCCTCCTCCGGCAGCTTCACTTCCCCAGCCATGAAACCAGGAACATACACCATGGTCTACTACCAAGGCGAGTACGTCGTCGCCACCAGCGAAGTGACGGTCAGCGCCGGCTCGAGCACAACCAAGAACATTTCCGGCTCCGTCAAAACAGGAACGACTATCTTCAAGATTGGCGACTGGGACGGACAGTAAGTCACCTGCATCTACCACATACATCACATACACATCTGATATACTAATTAATGAAACAGACCAACCGGCTTCCGCAACGCAGAAAACCAACTCCGCATGCACCCCTCAGACTCCAGAATGTCCGACTGGGGTCCCCTAACCTACACCGTCGGCAGCTCCTCGCTAACTGACTTCCCCATGGCCGTCTTCAAGGCCGTCAACAACCCAGTAACTATCAAATTCACCGCGGCATCCGACCAAACCGGTGCAGCGACGCTGCGTATCGGAACTACGTTGTCGTTCGCGGGTGGACGTCCTCAAGCGACGGTAATTATCTACCTACCTCATTCCCCCTTTCTCCGCACCCAGTATGACTAACTAAATCAAATAGATAAACGACTACGAAGGCTCCGCGCCATCCGCACCTACGAACCTGAACTCCCGTGGCGTGACTCGTGGCGCGTATAGAGGCTACGGCGAGGTGTATGATGTTTCGGTTCCGGAGGGGACGATTGTTGAAGGGGAGAATACGGTATGCTTGCTACCTTACCTTACCTTACCATACTACTTAGATATATGTTGTGAGTGAAGTTGTGGGAGTGATGTGTGCTGATGAGTGTAGATCACGATTAGTGTTATCTCGGGTAGTTCGGGGGATGAGTTTTTGAGCCCGAATTTTGTAAGTTTTTCCCTTTGATGTAAGATGAGATGAGATGGTGAGTTTGGCTGATGAGTGTTTTACTAGATCTTTGATTGTGTGGAGCTGTTTCAGTGAGGATGGTATTTACTACTAGTAGAAGAGGATATGGGTCCTGGTATAGGTTGATGCATGTTGATAGTAGTCCTATATCGGGGTATCATTATAACCTCTAGTCTAGTAACCGACAAATGATACACCCACTCTTTCATCTATAATATAGTCATCTATAGACGCCAATCCAAAATCCATTACACCGATCATCTACCACCCCCCAACCTCCTAACAACCGCCCACCCAACAACACCAACACCAACCGCTCCTATCACCCACCTCATCCATCCCCCACCCTCCCTTCTATCCTCTCCCTCCTCCCAAACCCGATGCACCAGTTTCCCTCCAACCCACACCATCCTCACATTCCGACTATCCCCATTCCATACCCACTTATGCACCTTCTCCTTCCACTCCTGGCCCTCATCAAACACATCGACCGCAGTCTCCACCCCACCTGTCTTCCCCCACCTCCCCGCAGGATTAAACTTCCCCAGCTTCACCAGCTGCGCATCCCACACCATCCCCTGATCAAACCCTCCGATTTGCTCCGCCATGTCGACTACCGCTGCTCCGCCGCGTGTGGCGAGGTAGAGTGCTTCTTCAATGGAGAGGACCTCTCTCGGTACTCCGTCATTGTCCTTATTTTGTCCTTCAGAAGTCCCCGACATATGAGGAAGTAACCTTGATACTAGGCACGCCTGGCGAACCGTTTCTAGTATGCTGGGACTGTATCCACCGCTTACGTCGGTTCCCAGTCCCACCGTAATGCCGGAGTCGATGGCCTTCCGGACTTCGCAGATCCCGGAGCCGAGGGCCGAGTTGGACGCGGGGCAGTGGGAGAGCTTCGCCTCATTATCGGCGATCATGGCACGCTCGTCGTCAGAGAGATGCACGCAGTGCGCGAGGATGGTCCGCGGGGTGAGCAATTTGAAGTAGTTATACACGGAGGTGTAATCCCTTGCTTCTGGATAGAGGTCCTGCACGAGTTTCAGCTCATCCAGGTTCTCAGCCAGATGCGTCTGGATATGTAGTGGGGGCGAGTAGCTCGCCGCGAGCTTGGATAACTTCCCCAGCGAGCGCGGGGTACATGATGGAGCGAACCGCGGGGTCACGATGGGTTTGATGAGGGCGCCCTCAGGGTCGATGGTGTGGATGTGGTCGATACTGGCTTGGGTCTTGTCGATGGCGATGTCGGGGGACTCGTCGCGAAGGTACTCGGGGCATTGCTCGGGACGGTCCATGCAGACACGGCCGATGAGGGCGCGTTGGCCGCGGGCGAGGCAGAGGGAAGCGAGGAGGTTGGTGGCGGGGACGTGGATGGTAGCGAAGTAGGAGGCGCAGGTGGTGCCGTTTGCGAGGGTGCGGGCGATGACTTGGTTGTAGACGCGGTAGGCGTTGGGGGGAGGGATGGAGGGGAATTTGGTGCTGCCAAAGGAGGATTCGATGGGGAAGGTGTAGTTTAGGAGCCAGTGGAGAAGGCCGGCGTCGCCGAAGAGGCCGGCGTTGGGGTATTGGGGGGCGTGGATGTGTGTGTCTATTCAACGTTCCTCTGTATTAGTGGTGTATGCTGATGAGTTGGGATGTGTAGGGTAGGGGGACTTGCCGATGAACCCAGGGAAGAAGAACTCATTCTCCTCCTCGCGCGCAACGACTAATGTCACTTTCACTCCGTGCTTGCCCTTATGGCTACTCTTGTCATCCACGACAGTCCACCCCTTGTGACGGAGGAATCTCTTCAAGTCCCTGTCATTGGCAATGGACCAGTCGAATCCCTCGATTGTGCCGTCAGCAGTGGACACCCAGAGCGCGCCGCGGGTGATGGCGAGCTTGTGGCCCTCGTCAGACTTGAAGCGGGGCAGCTGGATGAAGGTTCCCACGAAAAGGGTGTATTTGGGGGACATGTTGCTGTGCGAATGCAGTGGATGCAGGAAAGAGTGTTGTATATAGGTAGGTTCGTTGCTGACAGCTGCTAGCTAGGAGCTCGTGTGGGGAATGTGCCAATCTGCGTCGCGGGTAGTGGAAAGCTGACGCGGGGCGATGCAGGTGCTGCACGCACTTCGGCTCAATTAAGAGTGCTGGATTGAGATCAATCCGCTATGCGACGGTGATTTAGAACTGCAGCCGTCCAAAACTCCGGAAGAGAAAATCGACAAAGTGCAATAGCCCAGCAGATGGCTGTCTTATAGTGAGGCCCGTCGCGTCCGGTTCCGGGGCTGCTCGGCCGGCTCCGATCCTGAAAGCGGCTAGTGTGACGATAAGATACGGATTGCCTATCTGGGGTGGATGTCGAGTGTTTGGCTTGTTTGCAACTGGAATAAATGAATGATTAATTGATGGAACATTCATAATTTTATTACTATTTCTAAAAACGCCATCCTTGTCTATCATGACAATGTTGAATCGCTGGTCATGCAAGTCGTATCAATATGCAATGCCCAATCCAGAATGTTGAAAATATGGTATCAAACGCAATCGTACACATGGGTATCATAGACTATCTACTCGCTATCCTCCACCGGTCCGCAGGTACAGAAGAGGTTCTGGTCACCGTATGCTGCAAATTATTAGCACAAGTCTTCATGAAAACAGTGGGATAGGGACTTACCATCATCTACACGCGTCACCGAAGGCCAGAACTTCTTCTCCACCAGGTACGGCAACGGGTACGCCGCCGTCTCGCGGGTGTATGGCCGGTTCCACTCGCTGGACAACAGGTCACGCTGGGTGTGGGGTGCCATCTTCAGCACATTGCCCTCCTGGGGCTGGGCGCCGCTCTCGACGGCGGCGATCTCCTCTCGGATGGAGATAAGGGCATCGCAGAACCGGTCAAGCTCCGCCTTGTTCTCCGACTCGGTGGGCTCGATCATCAGCGTGTTGGCCACGGGCCACGACATGGTCGGGGCGTGGAAGCCGTAGTCCTGCAGACGCTTGGCGATATCGATAGCCTCGACACCACAGGTGTCCTTGAACTTGCGCACATCGAGGATGAACTCGTGGGCACAGCGGCCGTTCTCGTTGGTGTATAGGATAGGGTAGTGGTCCTTGAGACGGGCCAGGATGTAGTTGGCGTTCAGTAGCGTGATCTTTGTTGCGTGTGTAAGACCCTTGGATCCCATCATGTTGATGTAGTTGAAGGTGATGGGCAGGATGCTAGCGCTACCCCAGGGAGCAGCGCTGATCGGGGGCGAGGACGACTCGGACCGCTTGGACTGAAGGTATTCGCTGCCCGGGTGAGAGGGGAGGTAGGGCCGCAGGTGCTCGGCGACACCAATGGGACCGACACCAGGACCACCACCACCGTGGGGGATACAGAAGGTCTTGTGCAGGTTCAAGTGGCACACATCGGCACCAATCTCGCCAGGAGAGCACAGACCGATCTGGGCGTTCATGTTGGCACCGTCCATGTAGACCTGGCCGCCATACTGGTGGACAATCTCACAGGCCTGCTTGATGCCGGGCTCATACACACCAAAGGTGCTGGGGTAGGTGATCATCACGGCCGCCAGCTCATCCTTGTGCTTCTCACACTTGGCCTTCAAGTCTTCCAGGTCCAGGTTGCCGGTCTTGGTGTCGCACTTGATAGTCACCACGCGCATACCAGCCATGGCAGCACTGGCAGGGTTGGTACCGTGAGCCGAGACGGGGATCAGGCAGATGTTGCGCTTGTCGCCTTCGTGGGCCTCCTGGTACTTCTTGATAACACGCAGACCAGCGAATTCACCCTGCGCACCAGAGTTGGGCTGCACGGTGACTTCGGCCATGCCAGTGATGTCAGCGAGCTGCTGCTCGAGGTCATCGATCATCTGGGTGTATCCCTTGGCTACATCAGCCGGCAGGAACGGGTGCATCTGAGAGAACTCAGGCCACGAGACCGGAATCATCTCCGTGGTTGCGTTGAGCTTCATGGTACAGGATCCAAGAGGGATCATGGAGTGGGCCAGGGACAGATCCTTGGACTCGAGGTGACGGATATAACGCAGCATTTCCGTTTCGGAGTGGTGGGTGTTGAACACGGGGTGGGTCAGGTACGCAGAGGTACGCTCCAGGCTGGCGGGAACAGGAGCAACAGCCAGATCCTCTTCCAAGCCAACCTCGGCCTTAGAGGCGTGGGCGGCAAACACCTTGAGGATAGACTTCACCTCCTCGCGGCCGACAGTCTCGTCCAGAGAGATTCCGACCTTGGTGTCGCTCAGCCGGCGGAGGAACATGGACTGCTCCCGAGCAGCCGCAATGATGGTATCGGTTTCTTGGGCACCGGACAGCTCGACAACAACCGTGTCGAAGAGAGCGCCACCATCAGCGCTGTTCGACTTGATCGGGACGTTGTAACCCAAGCCGGCGAGCTTCGCCTGCAGAGTAGTGGTCATCGACATGATGCGCTGGGCGATAGCCTTCAAGCCAGCAGGTCCGTGGTAGACAGCATACATGGCGGTCATGTTGGCAAGGAGGGCTTGAGCTGTGCAAATGTTGCTAGTGGCCTTCTCACGGCGGATGTGCTGTTCACGGGTCTGCAGGGCCAATCTCAGGGCACGGTTGCCCAGACGGTCCTTAGAGACACCCACCACACGACCGGGGACCTTACGCTTGTACTTGTCCGCGCAGGCAAAGAAGGCGGCGTGGGGACCACCGTATCCCATGGGGACACCGAGTCTCTGGGCGCTTCCAAACGCAATGTCGGCACCGAACTCGCCAGGTGCCTTGAGCAGAGTCAAAGCCAGAAGGTCGGTAGCAACACTGAAGGTACCACCGTTGCCGTGGATCGTGTCACTCAGAGACTGGAAGTCGTAAATACCACCCTCGGTGTCGGGGTACTGAGCCAAAACACCAATCAGCTTGTCACCCTGCTCCTTGACCAGCTTAAAGTCATCCGCCAGAATATCGCCAACCACCAGATTGATGCCGAAGCCCTCTGCCCGGGAGCGCATCACCGCAATGGTCTGAGGGTGGCAGAGGTGAGACACCACGTAAGCCTTGCCGGCCTTCTTCTGCTTTGACATGGGCAGGGTGGCCAAGGACATGGTCATGGCCTCAGCGGCCGCAGTACCTTCATCCAAAACCGAGGCATTGGCGAAGGGCAGACCAGTGAGATCGGCAGTCAGCGTCTGGAAGTTCAGAAGGGACTCGAGACGACCCTGACTGATCTCCGGCTGGTAGGGAGTGTAGCTGGTGTACCATGCCGGATTCTCCAGGACGTTACGGAGGACGACCGGGGGCACAATGGTCGGGTAGTAGCCCGTTCCGAGGTATGTCTTGCCCGAAACATCGATTTGCTTGCGGTAGGTATCCAAGAGCTTCAGCATATCCGTCTCTCCCAGACCACCGTGCACGCTGCTGTGGGGAAGATTGGCGGTGGAGTGCGGAGCAGACACCTTTAGGTCCTTCTTGGACAGGATGTCCGCCGGCAGCACTTGCTTGACGAACTCATCCAGCGACGCCACCGGAGGATCCAGGGTGGCAAGCATCTCCTTGGCGGCATCGGGATTGGGGCCAATATGACGTCTGGGGAAAGTATCGAGGGGTTGGAAAAGATCCGGGGGATGAGGCACGCCATGATCCGCGACGGAGCTGGTGTAGACGGGCCGTCGTGCAGAGGGCGACTGCTGTGTGGTGGTGTGAAGGGAACGAATCAAGGGAGAAGCTCTCCGCACCGCAATTGGTGAGGGAGCAGCGCGCAAACGAGAGCGCAGCGCCAGCTGGCGAGTGCCGCGCAGAGCGCACAAAGATGCAGCCATACCTACAATTGAGCTGGTCCAACGATTTCAGGAATGGCGGACGGTAGGTAGGTGAGTGGGGAGGAGGGGAGTCTAGGGAAGGGGAGGTATAGACCCGGTTGCGCGAGACTTCAGCACATGAGATTGCGCAACACAGTTGAGTAGAAGGAGGTAAGGGAGATGAGGAGGAGAGAGGAGAGAGGAGAGAAGATGAATTAATTGCGACGATGAGTGATAAAAAGAAAAGAATAGACTGGAGGGGAGCAGATAGCAAGAATAATTAATCCTCCTCGACCGCGGGCGCCACGGATACTCGTGTCGGGAAACTGTCTGTCCGGCCGATAACGCTGGTCCCGGGCCAATCACAAGACGAAATACAGCTCCGGTCCCTCGCGATGGAGCCCCGCCATTTGCGATAAGCCCGCGATAAGATTCACTTTCCCGCGGGAAATGCTTGCCTGCATTTATCTGTTTGATCAGTTCTTGCACAGTTTCTTTCGTTATACCCAGTTCTTAAAGATAATCTATGGCGGACTAAATATATCTCACTGAGCAGATGCCCCACTGCTAATTTTCTCACCAATTGACCTATACAAAATGTTGAATGGAGGAAAAGAACAGCCTCCCTCCGCAATGGAAGCTCCTCCGATAGCGTTCCCCGGTGATGCAATCATGACTTTCCCCGTGGAGCTGGGCCCGTCGGTAAGAGTCCCCCTTGCGAGCTGTGCGCTGCTGCAACTTGAACTTTTTATCTCTCAGACTTTGACTTACATTGCTGTGTGCCACTAGCCTCAGCACTTTACTGGTACTCTGCAGTCTTACTCATCTGATAATAATGGGCATTACACATCCTTGCTTACACAATGCAGTAGTTATGCAAGAATATAGATCGTAGCGGGCACCTCCCGATCTAGAACACGAACACCCCGGCTGCTTTCCCGACGGGCAATTCCATTACGCTCCACATCATTGGCTATCTCCAGCATTTGACGGCACAAACATTAACGGAATACTAGGTAGTAATTTCATATCCCATCCGACAGAGATACCAGCCCAAATCCACACAATACAAAATCAAATATAAAAACCCTACTTTCCCGTCCTAGATAGTATACCGGAAATCGGCGGACCCCTCGATAACACGCTCTCCCCGATCGGCTTGCTTATTCGCATATCGGAACCACACACTCAGAGCAGCCACTGTGATCATCGTAACAAGGTTGCACCTGTATCACACTTAGCTTAGTGCAACCAACACACAGTAAAAATCAAGAATACTCACGCAATAGTTGTCCATATCCCCGGTCTATATTCGGGCGCATCTTTCGACTGAAACACCAGACTACTGAGGATGCCACCAATGGCTCCAACACCAATCAGCGTCGCGCTGCAGAACGCGCGCGTCCACTGGCCCCGGATATTGTTGGCTTGATAGGCCATGACAGCGGGAATATTGGAATTTGCCCCCGCGACTACCAGGAACACTCCCACGTATCGCGCTGCATTGCCTTTGGCAAATCCCATCAACGGAAGGCCGATGATGCCGACTACGGCGTTAAACGCCACAATTGGTCCCCGTATACGATACCGATCGCTTGCCCAGGCTGTTGTATACATCACGATGCCCGCGAAGCCGTAGGGAGGTGCAACTAGACACTGTGCGGCGCCGGTGCTGAAGCCCATTCCGTCTTGGAGGATGATGGGGAGAAAGTACGCGATGGCGTATGCCCCCGTTGTGCTGCATCTGCTTGTTGTCAGATCTTAATATGAATAATGGCGTGAAGAGAACTGACAGGCAAATCAATGCGAAACCCCATATCTTCAGGTCAAGCGCAGGGCTGAAGAATCGCTTGAACGTAAAAGGCTCTCCATTTCCATCGGCACGGTCTCGGTTGATGCGTCGGACGATGAATGCACTCTCCCTCTCATTCAGGAATTTCCAGGACTTGTGTGCCTTTTCGGGAAAGTCAACCATGAAGACAAAGGTCAACAGTCCGATAACGCCCGTAATCTAGGAAAATTAACACAATGTCTCCTCATTAGGATCAAAAACATACCACGCCCTCCATTATAAATATCCATCTCCACCCTGAGATGCCCTGAATGCCTCCCATCTGCATCAGGCCAAAGGCAAGTACACCGGCTAGTGCTGATGCCACACAACCGATAAGGTAAAAGACCGAGTATCGCTTTTGGATGTCATCTGTGTTGTCAGCCAAATTACATGAATGTTGGTCTGCGTAACTTACATCGGACGTACCAACTTGAAAGAAGGTACACACAGCCCGGGAAGTAACCTGCAAGAAGATATTTGAGCCAATTATACAAGGCAAAGAATTGTAACACCAAGTCACACTCACCTGCTTCCAACGCACCAAGGAGCACACGGATTGCGACCATTTGCTTCCAATTCTTCACGAATCCCATCCCCTAGAGCAGCAACTGTCAGGCTTCTAGTTTCGCAAGGGTTTAGAGAACAGAGTCAACGTACAACAAGTATTGCTCCCCACGATATGACCAGCGTTCCCAGAAACAAAGTCGGGCCTACTTTCCGGATGATGACCGTCATCGGAGGTTGAAAGACCACATAGGGTATGAAGAAAACGAGAATCACGACAGACTAGACCTCATCAGAATATGCATCCTCAAATGACAGAGTAGAACTCACATAGCGAGTCCCAACTCCAAGCTGCAAGTCCTTCGTCATACTGGCCTCGTGTCAACGACCGATCCAACACAACATAATCTACTCATCAACCAAATTCAAGAAACTTACCCAGCAACCGCCGCCATACTAAGATTCGTCCTATCCATAAGCGAAATGCAATACGCCAACCCAGCCATAGTCACCAGCCGACGATCAACCCGATGAATGATCTTGCGCTGCTCTGCAGGCGTAAATTCCTCATCGTAGTCCACATCATCAACCCCAGACTTATCGATATCCTCGATCCGCTCGACACTGGGAGGTTTCTCAATATCAGTAGATGGCATGATGGCTCACAATAGCTATAGTAAATCGATTCCGAGATAAATCAGATAGATTGAACCAAAAGAAAACCAAAGCAGGCTGCAACCATATATCAATGAAAACCCTCCTAACAACGCAACACAAAGCGCCGCGCTTGCCCCCGCGATGCGTGGCAAGCCACATTTCTCACACACCAGCTCAGCTGATAGCATGCGGCATTTGCTCAGTTGTTACCGGAAATCAGGAATACGAGTCCAGATTGGACCAACGTCGACGCAATGATGTATAGCACCGCGCGTTCTCCACATTTTCCCCAGGTTTACGGATTGTAAGGCCGATGCGGGGAGGAGCTATGATCGAATGCGGGGGAGTTAATTATCAGCCACTAGTTAAGGCTGCGAGTCAATTGGAGGGACCGTCGCTAGGTATATTTCTGGTGGACCTATCGAGAAGGTCGATCGGGTTGTTGTTCTGGTCGGGCCGATATAGGGCCGCTTGTAGCTTTTAGGGGTTACCATCTGGAATCGCTAATGTCTACATAAGGAGGAGGCAAGCCTTCAAAGGATTTATCGAAAAGAATGGATGGGCGATTGAGTCATCTACCGGTATACAGAGAGCATATTGTGTGCTAGTTCCAATCTCGCTTATCTTCTCAATTTGAAACAGAAATAGTACGACCCTCGCGACAAATTGTCTGCCCCGGTTGGCTAAAATATATCGTATGCGCAAGATCCGAGATAGAGTTCGAGAAAAGCCATCTAACAACGATACGAGCTAGGCGCCCTTTCTTTTCCATTTTAAACGACCAGCCCTACAGTCTATTCCCTCCATTCCTGGCATATGTCTCAGGCCTGCTCGGGACGTCTCCAGATGCATAAGCGCAAACCTAAATATCCCCGCCACCAGGCTGAGTTTCTTTGTTCTCTGTTTCCTAGCACTTCCGAACTTTGCCATATTTGCGTACGGGCTTCCACCTCGCGATGCCATTCGATGATATGCTCGGCCCGGTTGTTGCGTAACCGGGCCGAGCTTAAGTTTGACCTAGTACCTGATTCCCAGCGGCCCGAATATAGAAATGCTAGTACTCCGTGTACTTCTGGCATCTACATCCTACTCGATTTGACCGGCGCATACTGCGGAAAACAGTTGGATACAACTCGGCGCAGAATGACGTGCAGCCATCTAAAGACCGGAGCGTGATTGGCTGGTAAATATACGGCTTCTCGGACTATGCGTCTAATGCAGCTAGTCACATAGCTTTCAGTTACCAGTCAAAAATAAATCGTGCATATGCATGATGTATATTCGCCACATTACCGATTCAGCAGCAAACGCCGGGATAAAAACCATCTGATTGAAGCAGATCGATCACCTAGATTGTTGGGCCTTGTGGTTGACCTTCCTATACTACTAGTGCTATTGTAGGATTGACTTTGGTGGAGCAGCAGCATCGTCAGAGGAGTAGATGGCAACTAATACAGTATTTATCATTAGCACATGCCACTCCAGCATAACACTTCTAGGCTTCAAGTTGGATTCTATATAGGTATTCATATCGCTCGTGCTTGTCCTTTTGTCGACCACATGGATGGAAGACTCGTGGACTTAACCCGAATGAATACTAGGGCACCGTTTGTGCTAGAAGGATCATTTGGAGTTGGAGAACGATGTCTATATTACCTGTTTAAGAGATAGTACTAACACAAATGCAACCCTAAGTGGGGAGAACTGGGGTGTCTGTTCCGCCAGATTTATGGACGTATGAAGTACCGATATTTCTAGGAAAGAGGAAGCGGGAGTGCTCCAGCCATGCGAAACTGCTATGTAATAACTATGTGTCTGAATTCATCGGCTGGTTTCTAGAGGAGAGGACGATTTCTTCGTGGAACAAGATCTTGCTATATTTTCCATCCCTTGTCCCTAAAGATAGCATGTAGCTCCGAAACTCAATTAAGTAATGTTGACAGTAGTACAATGGCATCATCACGATGCGACATCAGTCCCGTTCAAGCCCCTTTCCAGTTCGAGCAAGCCATGTGTGCAGTTCATTCAACCCCAAGATTAGCCATGCTATTAAAGCCGCCAAAAGCTGCGAGGCATGTCGCACCACGGAGAGTGCCACAATGGATGCATGTTTATGGATCGTAGTGGCCTTGATGGTCTGTTTGGTAGAATTGACGATTAATAGATCATCAGCCTCACAGTCGGCAGGTCTTATTCCTGCCTGGTCATCAGGCTGGCTCATCGTCTCATATCCGACAAGAGTAGTTTTACTAGAGCTGTTTACGGACTTTGTGGATGCGGACGAGCTTCTCCTTCGTAACGCCGATATGCCTGATGGTTTATTTCCACACAGTCTTTGCGCGACTCCAAGCAAGGGTCCACTTGGACCATCATTGATGCTATAGTTCTCGTCAGGATGATTGATTTCTGAGTCATCAGACGTGGCAGCAGGCTTCGGGTCTGATACTTCTGTAGTTATCTTAGTGAATGATTTCAGTGAGTTGCCGGTCTCTAGAGGGACTTACCTGCCACTGGATGTAGATTCTTTCTCACCATCGCTTGGTCTATATTCCTAACTAACCTGGCAAATTTTGGATCGTCTGTTTTGGAGCCGACGGGCTCAATCGTAGTTCGGAAAGGCGCATTTCTGCCCCGCGGCGGACAAACAAGGTGTTGTAAGGCTCGGTGATGCCGTCGCTGCATCTTGACCTCGATCTGCAGGACGATATAGAATGGAAAGGTATCGTGGTGAAAGGCAAGCGCGGTGTGCACGATTGAGTGGTGGACAGCCTGACGGTCCAAATCGTTCTCTTCCAGGTGCCAGATGAGCTGTCGATATCGACTACTTGCAACATATGAGTCGTCTAAAGAGTTATCGGTAAATCGCGACCCTGTGAATTTCCACCGTGATGCGTAAGTGACCTGGGACTTTCGTGAGACACCAATGCCTTCAACATTTACATTGGCGGCCCCCACTCTGGGGATGGCTTCGAGGGTCTCAGACACTTGGCGCTCTCGTTTCTCTCCAGTGAGGATTTGTGGCCCAAAGAATTCAGTGATTTCGAGATCTGATTTGGGATTCCTACCGGAAAAGTACTCTACCTCATGGAAGTTGATGGTAATGGTGGCTTGTGAGAGCTTACAATCGGCGGGTTGATGGAATGTGAGATTCAAATATATCAGCCCTGTATCCTGCCCACGGAGCTTACCCCACTGTGTCTTGGATTTCAGCCAGCAACAATCAACACGAAGTTTGCCAAATTTGAGGCTCCCAAGGCTTGCACTTGACTGTTTTCGACACACATCGACATGTCTGAATGGCTCGGGTTGAGTGGTGGATCGCCTGGCATGCATTGCATCTGATGGTTCATCCCAATGTTGAGTCGAAGGCGATGTGGACACTACTTGGCGGGAAGGACGGAGCGCCCGACCTGGGTTTAAATCTCTGTTCCCTTATTCCTGTTCTCCGTTATTTCTTTTTCTTTGACTGTGGCTGTGATGTAGGGCTCGAACTGAGCTCTCACATTTGTGATATATCTCAATTCAGTGGTCTTGGCAAAGCCGCCCCATAAGAACTTCAGCTGAAGCAGAGATGAATCACACACTCTATGCTCCCACATAATCAGAAATCATAACCCCCGATACTGCCATGGGATCAAGACCTTATGCTTCAGGCCAAGAAGAATTGCCCGAGGAATTAGCTGGCGTACAAGACTTGCCGTCGCCTGATCCCAGCAACCATGAATATCCGGACGCGTATGAATATTCGCCGAAACTTGCACGGTCTAGTGGTGTGTCTAACTCTCCCAACGAGGAGGACTGGCTGAATTGGCCCGACAATAATGCCACAGACATTACCGCACACCTAGATCTGGACATTGCTTTAGATCTAGAGCATGAGCTCGGAATCCTAGCGCGACTAAATCGATTGGGGCATTTTACGAAAGGTATCCGTCTCTTCGAAGAACGCCTAGCCCCCCATGTTGATTTCTTCCCCGTGGCGGCCGAATACGCGGACCTTCTGTTGGAGCAAGGGAGCTTCGGTCAGCTGCGTCAATTTATCGCAAGTCGCCTGACAGACACTCTTGCTAAATACACAGAAGAGGAAGTTATCCTGTTGAAGGCTATCAGAGCTCTTGCAGAAATGCATACTAGAGGAGCATTAATACCGGCGTTGAACATGGCAAGAGCAGCGCTGGGCTATTACTTGATTGAGGATCGTGATTTAACAGACACTAGGCCTTCTATAGGGATCGGGATCAAGGTAGGTTTCCTTGTCCCTCCCACTCCTTTCTTTTCCAGAGACTTGTTGTTGGGGTTTGCTGACTGTTCCCCGTTATGTAGATTCAAATGATAGAGATCTGCTTGCGCATCATTGCATACGTAGCTGCACATTCGAACTTTCTTGAAACAAGAGCCTTCCAGGACCTCTTGAACTGGTCTATTACGGATAATGGAACAATACTGATGAGATATGGGGACGATGGACTTGGGACTTATATTCTACAGGCCTGCCACAAAGCAATTGCCCCTACGTGGGTGCCTGGTATCGCCTTTTGCTCCAAAAAGGCTTCTTCTGGGATGCACATCGTATCTT
Source organism: Aspergillus tubingensis (assembly GCF_013340325.1). NCBI lineage: Eukaryota > Fungi > Ascomycota > Eurotiomycetes > Eurotiales > Aspergillaceae > Aspergillus > Aspergillus tubingensis. The sequence continues at coordinate 383,026 of NW_023336276.1, forward strand.
ACGATCTATATTGCCCATGCTTGGCGACCAGGGAGGGCATTACGTCTTCAACGGATATTTTGAAGAATTTGCCCAACTGGAAGACATCTCTCAAGCTGGCGACTCCTTCTTTCAGCTGGACGAAGATCAACTGGATGATGAGCAGTTTCTGTTGACGGAATTTGCGAATGCATACATGCTTGCCAACTTTTTCAACACGGAATGCTCTGTTGAGGCTGTCCAGATAGCCTACAAACAATTCTCGAGGAGATCTAGTTTTCTCGCATCGACAATATCCTCAGAATATCCGCACTTGATTAAGACTCGGCCATATCTGAATTGGATGCTTCTAGAGAGCGTTCAGGTTTTACCAGCATCCTGTCAACTCCAAATGCCGGTTCAAGAGCCAAGGGATGTGCCCGAGATGCGGACCTGGAATAACATCGACAGGTTACAGTTCCTTCAGCAGAGTAAACCGTTTATCACAAGAAGGATGGAGATGTCAAGGCATATTCGCAACCCTTCTTTGCTTGATGATCTTGGTATACTTTTTGAAAGCATCAAAGGTCTAGAAGATTATCAATTGGAGAGGTCCGTACTCGAGCAAATTTTCCGACATTCGCTGGATTGGGACAAGTGCCTTCAAACCGTACGAAGACTATCCAGTCTGAATTCCGAAACGATGAACGACGCTTGCGGGTATCTCCAGTGCCTGTTAGACGAGTTTTTCTTCCTGGAAAATAATAATGCTCCTGACTGTGAGCACCTGCGCAAAGACCTTCATAGTCGCTTGACTGAATTCGGCAGCTCGTTTCCCTTTCTATTTGATCATGATTCAGCCGTACGCCGGAAATCGGATATTGTCTTCTTCGACAACCCCCTATTGAAATATATGGAAAGAACAGCACTGTGCCTTCTTTCAATCGGCATAGGACGAGGTATTGAGGCTCAATTGCTGAATATACAAATGTCGCACATAGACCACCATCTACCAAGTCATGTTCAGTCCACCCTGAGCCCTGTCGGCCTAGGTGCCCGTCGTGCAGATGATCAAGATGAAATGCGAAAGCATGCCTCAAGAGACGCGGAGTATCCAGATATTAGTCCGCCTCCGATACCAATAAGCCGCCCAGCCCTTGATCTGGCTCCAAGAATGTCGGATGTGAGACGAAATCGCCCCAGTCTGATACGCCGAGAAACCTCACAATACACCTATAGTAGCGAGGCTGACATTCATGATATTATATTGTCAATTGAAAGGTCGCTTCAAGAACTTCGGTTTAGGGGGTGAACCCAGAAAAGCTGGAGAATACATACATAGAGAGAAGAGCAAGAACGACTGAGATCAAAGGGAAAGATAGCTAGATCCCGGGAAGACCTCGGAAACATAGGAAGTAATATATTGTATGGAACGAAATAGAAAATGCTAGCAATTCTCAAGGATCTAGTGGGCAGACATTTCTTGTTGCCAAATCAGTGTCGTCATTTAGCGGTGACTTGGTCAACTATACAGAAAGGATCCTGACTGACGTTTTGCACACAGGCCATGAAGAGGTACATGCGGCAACTGTTCTGGACTGATGCTATTCTCGCACCTCAAATTGCCCAGGGGAACTTTACGTTCACCAGCCTCGACGGCAATTAAATTACCTGCGACCGCTGGGATCGGAAGTCCAACCTGGTGGAATGATCATAATCTATATCATGTCTTACTTTGAGCAAACTTAATACTCGAAACGCCTGACATCAAGGGCAAAACTTGACTAGCCATTGGGGGATGAACTGCCAACTGCCTATGTGGAGGCGATTGGCGTCGTAAATCTTGAAGACAAAGATGGTCAGGGTCCTAGAATCGAAGATGTATCAGATGGCTAGAGTTGAAGGATTCTAGGTGGAAGGTAACTGAGTATTATTCCGTGCTATCTAGGGGCTAGTCTGTAGTGGCAGTAGTATTTTAAGCACAAAGAACCTAGCGAATTTTGCATTATTTGGCGTGGATCTAGGGGCATGATTGTCATGATTATGCTACAGCCTATTACAGCGATGGGTATACTGATCGGATTAATACTACTAGTGATGGTATTCAATGACAAGAATACTGAATGTTACATGATACATAAGAAATAGCACGAGCAGAGTAATAAATTAGTGCATATGTCCGCAAGATAGGATGTCTATCTTCCTTCTCACTATATAATTAGGCGTGGAGCGTTCACTGGGACAACTTTAACTATTTTGGGGTCCCTTATTTTCAGTACATAGAGTTTCACCAATGGTATTCTAATCAGATGATCCAATATTGTTCGCATACCAGCCGTGAAGATTGTTTCTGGAGTTGTTAGTGAAGGACGACTTTGATGCATCTCGCCTGGATAATGCCTTTCCGTGTGGGTCAACATCCTGAAATCATGCTTTACATGAAATATACAGTTTTACAAGAGTAGGTGTACAGGAAAGACAAGGACACTATACAATCCCCAAAACATCAGAACCGTTCAAATGACTCTTTGATTTATTAAATTTCATTAAGTGCTCCAGTCTTGCACTATCATGGATTAGGGAAACCTCTTCTTTTATCTTGATAGTTTTTTTATTGATAGTGTAAAAGTAGACTGGATTACTGGTAATTTGTGTGTATCAAATTTACAGCTAAACATCCCCATTCAAAGTTACAGTCCCGATACAAAGTCCTTCCCCCACATGCATCCAGCACCCATCACTATATAGGGCTTCAGCTCTTCAATTAATATTTCAAAACTCAAAACTACTTCTCCCACACACTTCTTGTCCTCGATAAACAACAATATAATTGAAGCATCACCATAATGCCCGCCAACGCAATCACCATCATCTTCTCACCCTACCACGTCGGCATCCGCGACCATCGAGTCGGCAACGGACCCCACCGCATCCGCCAACACGGCATCATCCAAGCCCTCGAAGGCCTAGGTGTTGAAGTCAATTTGATCGAACTCGATCCAGTCGACAAATTCGAAGGCGAAATCGGCCGTAGCTTCGAGCTCCTCCGACGCACGTCTACGGCCGTCACTCATGCCGTTGAAAACAACACCTTCCCCATTATCCTATCAGGCAACTGCATGGCAAGCGCAGCGGTAGCCTGCGGATTGAACACCAACAATCTAAAATTCATCTACTTCGATGCTCACGACGATCTCGATTCACCTGATGTCAACGAGAACGGCTATCTCGACGCGATGGGGCTTTCCATGCTCCGTGGCGAGAGCTGGAAGGCTCTTATGAGGACGGTTCCTGGATTTAAACCTTTCACGTATGATGGCAACTTCCTGTACTGTGGGCTACGGGATCAGAGTGATGTTCAACGCCAGCGGGTGATTGATGCAGGGATGAGTGCTTTATGGGGCGATAGCGAGCGTAAGGTCGACTTTGTGGGTGAGTTGCGCAGGGAGTTGGAGTTCAAGTCGTATGATCCGGCTTTGGTGCATTTAGATTTGGATGTGTTGGATGAGACTTATGGGCAGGTTAATGATTACCCTTCCCCGGGGGGGTTGTTTGAGTGGGACTTGTTGGGTTGTATGGATTTGGTGCCTACGAGGAGCACACCTAGGTCTCTTACTGTCTGTTCTTTTGATCCTGACGTGGGAGATGGCGATAGAATTGCAAAGATTGCTGTTCGCGCGGTGACTGCGTTCGTTCGGTCTTTGTTGGATACAGGGGTGATAGTGAGACAGGATTTATAAGGGTATGGGTAGAGTTATGATTTGGAGGGAAGGAAGATTATAACAAATAGGGATTACTTTAATTAGGGTGGAGCTGCGAGACCGATGAAGGGATTCCAGGAAGAAATTGAAATATAAAGGCAATCAAGATTATTTTGAAGCTTCCGCTGGGGTGGCAAACCTGAACCAATCAAAGTCTGCCTCCTTTCATCCAGTTATGAGCACAGAAATACGGTTTGCGCAGACGGCATTATATATCAGAAAGACAATCACATGTACAATACACGCAGCAAGAATACTGTGGATAAAGTAATGTTATCTTCAAAGCAACACATCATTTTCAAACAAGTTTCGAGACGCATGCCACCCAATGCTCTCTTCTCTTGATTCATAGTTTCCAAAAATAAACCCTAGAGACCTCCTTGCAATGTCATAGATCGAATTCATGCTCCCAGTTGGTATCGGGAAAAGGACCCGACAAGAATGCATCATCACCTGCGGATAGAAGATCGTGGGTATTGAACAACTCCTGATCCAGCTGCAAGCTCCCCCCAAGTAAAGAGCTATTGTCTTCTGCAGCCTGAAATGTTAAGGGTAAGTCTAGTGGGTCCTGCAGCCATGCATCAAAGCCACCTGCAATCTCCGAATCATGATTTTGGCGTTCGTCTTGATACACAAGAGAGGATTCAACAGGCGACTGGTCCCTGTTCTTCAGAATATCATGGACCCTCCATCTCCGTGAAACCAGGCCAAGTGCCCGTACTGAACGCTTTGCCCATCCCCAGGCGATGCTCATTTGCTCCAAGTAATGAAGCGTCTCCAGGAAAAGCTGTCTAGATTTATCCCTAATTTGACGGTCTTTGGAGGTCATGTTGAAAAGATGGATGAATGCAGCGGTACGGGCAGGATCAACTACGGATATCGATACTTTTCTCTTTTAGGTTAGTCAAGAGAATTAGTACAAGATACGGTAAGTGAGTATAAGCGATGAGTGGTGTGGTCTTCACCAAGGTAAAGAACTTAGCGTAAGCCCTAAACAGAACTGTTACTTTTTCTGCGGCTTTTATGCATGTTTCCAAGCTTGTAGAGACGGATTCATTAATGGAGCGAAGGGAAGGGCCGTTATCGCTGGGTATAACGATGAATGGTCGATGGAGAAGAATAACCAATGTGTAAAAGTGCATGCTGAAAGAGAGTCAACAGGTTTTGACAGATTCTAGCATAGGTCATGGCACGTACTGGAAACAATACATATGCGGCGGCAAGGGTCTTGAAGAAGTTGGTGGCAGGCGAAGAACACTTGGCAAGTTGTTATAGAAAGCAGTTAATGCTATATCAGTCTTCGTCATTATGCTTTTCTTTTCGGTCAAGGAAACGAAATATTCAGGGGTATATCTATAGGCGAACATAAGCAGCTTGAAAGAAATAACCAAAAGATGGCCATAACTTACATGTCATCTAGTGGACGAGCTGCTAATCGCAAAAGTTGACATGTATTGATGAAAGTAGTGATAGAGTACGATAGATATGGATGGCTAACTGAGGGTGTCGAGTGTCCATTCCATTGGCCATATTCAACAACAGCCAAATTGGATGGAAAATCGACCTGTATATCGCGCTCAATAATGATACTTGGTCGACCAATGCCGACAGTAAACAATCTTGTCGGTTAGTATGTAGCGAAAAGGTTTTTAATTACATATAAGTGAACTGCACGCTTACTTTTCAATCATGTAACAACCCCACCATGCGATTGACCGCAGCTCAACTTCGTCAGGAGTCATGGATCCCGACAAAACCCACAAATGTGGGTTGATATGTAGCCCTAGGTTATATGCCATTCGAATGGCAATCCCTGTGCGGGTAGTGAGCTATCACCTGAAGGGGCTATCAAGGTTTTATTGGAAAGGTACACATACCGAGGTAAATCCAACCAGATGGTTCATTGTCCTTGGCCATTTCAAACAGAGATAGATGTGCGGCGGCCACTACTGTTGAAACTCGTGGGGCCTTAATTTCTTCGAACAGGAGAGCCTGGGCCTTTTTGGAGAAATCGTCACCTGCAGTACTCGAATCATTAGGGACAGTGCGGACTTTAGGATTATCAGAGTATCTCGCTGCCAAGGCCAGCATGGAGTAAAGAAGCAACGGGGTACAGTATCCATCATCCAATCGAGCTTCCAGACTCCTGAGAAACACTTTTTGATAAACCAGATACTGCCAAGGATTCTGCCAATTCCAGTAAATATCAAGGAGTTCTTCTCGGATTTCGGGATCTACATCAATTGGCTGTAATGGCTGGTTTGGGTTTTCGCGAAAGGTAAAGGGCTTTGCTCCCTGTCGTTCCATAAAGCTGAGATTGCTGCGCGAGCCAAAGTACCGCAGCTGGTCGCCTTCTCCGATGCTTAGCCCCCCAAGGACATCGGTGATATCATCAATAGGGTCTAGGGATTGAGACTGAGCCCCAGAAATATCTTTATTTCCCCCTTTGCCATCCTGACTCTGCAACTGGTGAGTTGTTTTGCTAATTATATCTCTTTCTTGGGGCTGATATTTTGCTAATTGCGACTCCAAAAATTCTATACGAGCATTCAGAGCTTGTATGTGCTGCTTGGTTGGTGGCCTTGTTCTTGTCAACGACCGACTAACAAGCAATGTGACCGATACGCTTACTTGCGTTTCTCCTTATCATATTTATACTCGCAGTTTTCCGCGTAGCTCAAGCATCCAGCACAAGATGGTTTGGCACCATCACACTATCTCGATATCGGAACGTTAAAGCTCATAAATTTGGTACCATTCGACGGTAATGAATTGCCAACGAGTCCGCTTACCTTGATTCGTTTCCTTCGGCAAACTTCACAAGCGACAGAAACCCTTCTACGGTATGTTTGTGGTTGGGGCATGATGATGATCTTCTAAAAGATGTATGTAACGAAAGGTGATGGTTAGTAATGTGCTAGCCAGTATCGGTAGCAAGCGGGCGCGACGGAATCTCTTTTTTCCTGACCAACGCGGTGCTCATCTTTATCTGGCTGTGGGATACCCGCTTTCCATCAGCAACCGTGGGTTTTCCTATTACCATGCAGAGTATGATATCCTACATAAAACTGAATATCTTTATAGTTTGCAAACTGAGCATAGAGCATTGAACAAGATACCGCAATATTTTCTCCGTCAGCCCACAATAACTAAATCGGGGTTAGTAGTATCATGTCAGATTGATTGTAGTGGTCAGAGCGTTGAAATAAGATATTCATTTTCAATGAGTAGACACACACTATCTCCAATTCCTACCCAATTTGAGCCCCCAACTTATTGATTTCTTTTACCATGATCGGCTGCATTAGAAAATCATCATACGCAAGCTCTTCTGCTGTCGGACGTTCTTCCGGAAGCCATCGAAATATCCTGCGCAAGAAGTTTAGAAAAAGAACCTTGTCCTCCCCAGAAAAATGCAGCTCTCTGAGCCCAAAAGTCTGCTCTGGTATACATATAGAGCCTTTCCAATTACCTAAGTCTACTGTTAGCAAGCACATCGATAGTAGTTAATCAATGCTAAGCGGCATACCTTCCGCATCCCAGAATCTTTCGCATCGCTTACTCCTCATTAAGAATTCTGGGGGTGGAGGGCCCATTAGAGATACCATCTCAGCCAGATGCTGCTCATCGCTGAGAGTCCCGTTTTCTTTGGCAAAGAAAAGATGATGGTCCTCTGCAAGATCCCAAACCTTTCCTATACATTAGCTAGGGCTGCTTACTCCGATTGTCTTAAAGTCATATATAGCACATACCATGTTGCCAATTGACCAAATATCAACCTTGTAATCCCATTCCATACCTAGAATGACTTCTGGTGCGCGATAAATTCCCGGCATGATGTCACCATAGTACTTTTCTTTTCCAAATCTAGCTTCACCTAGATCGGAGACCACAGGAAGACCTGAACATAAAGGCATGGGGCGGGAGTAGTAAATACTCCGGTCGCTCAGAATCTTCCTAGCAATTGGGCGTTTGATTTCATCTTCCTCAATCTTGGATAATATAGAGCTATCTTTCACTCCTTGAAGTATATTGTTCGGCGAGATATCTGCATTCATCAGCCCACGTTATCTACAGTTATCTTCCTGCCGCTTGTTGTTGTATCCTTACCGGTATGGACAACACCGCTTTCATGCATAGAAGATAATGCTATTAGTATAAGCTGGGTACTTCTTTGGATGAGGTCCTTCGAGAACCTTTGATCGGGAAGCAATTCTTGAAACTCAGTGAAACTCATTCCAAGAGGCTGGTATACCAGGCAGACAAATGATCTCCCTTCTGGTCCAACAACATCAAAGGAGTCAAGGACCATGCGGAGCATCCTTTTCCTACCTTCAATAACGGATTGCTTCAAATGTTTCGAGATAGCGATTTCTCGATCAGAGCTTTCACCCTTTGCACACATTTTGAGGGTATAGTGATTCCCCTCCCTATGACCAATTAAAAACATGATTATGCACTCATTTCAGGAATACGTTACCGAAGATCCCGGCAAAGCCAAACAGTAGAGGAAGTGCCATATCCTAGCTTTGAAACCACTTGGTATCTGGAACCGAAAACTTCGCCAATGAAAACGGGATAGTAATTCTCCGGTTTATATAATGGTAAGGCCTCTTCCTCAATCTTATCTAGGGGATCTAAGGCTACATAGCCCGAAGTAGGGAACTGTCTTGGAGGAAGCCCTTGTGAAGTCACTGTTCTCATGAGAGAAAAAGGGAAACGAGACATACAAGCTTGTGACGCATAACTCAAGCATGGCAATGAATTCCTGAGATTACAACGCAATTTCAACCTAATTGAGGAGTTGAGGTTCATGATTGCAGAAAGAGATGGGTTGTCTCTCTCTTGACTTCGAAGACAGGGGGCGGCGACTGCTGCAACATTCCGTCTTTGTTTGCCCCCGACCCAGCATCAGCTGCAGCAGGGCGGTAAGCATGTTTACTTATGCAAGGCATCCGGACAAGCTACTATCGATAGTCATTCTGTTTCTATAGTGATTGCTGCTCTCGGGGCATCCTTAATCTTCCCAAGTCTCTATAAGCTTAGATTTCCCTTAGTATCTGAAGTGCAACACGAATAATGAAGATTTCTTGTACACATTATGATACGATGGTTGATGTTCTGTATGCCAAATCAATCTCAGCACAAGTAGTCAGCCTAGGCACGAAGCATATTTATGTTTCAGCCCCCTTGAGTTATAGCTTTGATGAACTGTTAAACTTCAACTTTCTTTCTACTAGCATTGGACAGCCCCGCAATGTTGACCTCTTTCGATATGTTACCACTAACACAACTAGAGTGAGCCAATCCAGGAGATTCGTGACCACATTCAGCACCAAAGCCGAGGCATCCTTTCCGAGGCTCCTCGACAGGTGGGTTCAGAATCGTCTTCATGAATATCATGCGCATAATCATATGTTGGGACACATGTCTCTCCGTGGCGTGGCTGACTAGACGCGATATACCGTTCGATCTAGGGGTAAGCGCTTCGTCACGTTACTAGGTGGTTTTGTTGCAGTCAATATACACAGGAAAATATTTTTATCTATAGTCGACTCCAATAGCACAGACCACAACCATCAGACTACTCAGATGGCGAGGCATTTATCCTTCTCTATGTTCTTCACCTATGGGAAGGAAACCAAGATTTTCAGAATGTAATAACTGGATGCACCAGCTACGGAGACTCTCCGGATGATGCAAAGTGGCCATAATCAAGACTCTCTACGTTTGTTTGATGACTACTACGACGAAAATGGCCAATAAAGCAATCTAAGTAGCCTTCAACATTGTAAATCAGGTATTCAGTTCTGCTACTTGATCATGACGATGCAGCAAAATTAGACAGAAAAGAGCAGAACATATGTGAATTAATTAAGCCCTTATCTACATAGCCGGACGAGTCCTGTTCGCCAAACGCGGGAAGAGTTTCCAGGCATTCTTGAAATTGATCATGTCCCGCAACTCCTGATCCATCTCATAGTTTTCCAGCTCCCCCAAAAACGCTGGGTATGCCGTGATTGGCGCATAAGGGAAATCGCTTCCATACAAGATGTGGTCATGTGGAACCATCCTCAACAGCATATCCAGAACCTGCGGCGACGAACTCAACGCCAGATCAAAGTAGAAGCTGCGGAATGCTTCCATCGCCTTGTCGTGGGTTGTTCCTATGCGGTATGAGACTGCAACGTCTGGTGCCCTCTTCATGGGTGTCGTGACCCGGGAGATGAGATACGGCAAGGCCCCGCCTGCGTGGGACAGGATGACTTTACAGTTCGGATACTTCTGTCTGGTTCCGCTGGTGATCATGTCCATTGCTGTGCGAGTCGTCTCGTGAGGATAGTCGATAGCCGGCTGGGGTAGCTTCGGGTTGACGGGGTGAATATCGACAGGGTGGGTGGGATGGACGAAGACGACACAGCCTCGTCTGTTGAGTTCCGCCCAGATGGGTTCAACGTCCTTGTGGCCGAGATAGGTGTTGGAATGACCATAGCGTGTGAACAGAGTGACACCGTCAGCATGCAGGGTGTCTAGTCCATAAGCAATTTCTGCGAGCGCGTCCTCGGTATCAAGTATATCGGGCAGAGATACGAAAAAAGCGAAGTGGTCGGGGTCTTTATCCCGCAGGTCTGCCGCATATTCATTCATTCTTCGGGCCAGTTGAGCGCGTGATTGACGCACTGGGGCAATGCATGCACCTGGAGCTGTCACCGAAAGCACCGCAGTCTTCACACCAATTCGCTTCATCAGCAGTTTAGATGCTATAGCGTTCCAGCTGGGAGTAGGCCAGCCACTGGGGTCGCCCCCTTGTTCTTCCACGGCTGTGGTCGGGTTAGCCGAGAGGGCTTATGGAATCCAAACGACGGAACATTACCCTGTGCATAGAAAGGTGGAACGAAATGATGGTGAGTATCAATCTTGTTCACTGGCGGCGTATGGCTCCATCCAACGGCTTTTTCCCGGAGCCAATCGAGAACGTGCTCACCCATGATGCCACAAAGGCTAGGCTGGAACAAAAATATGGTCAGAGTGAGTATGACAAGAGTCAAAGTAGAAGACATCGGGGGTAATCGTTCCACGAAACAGTTTATGCTCCCGCTACTTTAATAAAGGACCCATGTGGGAACCGGGACGGACCCGGAGGCGCGTCGCCACATCGGGTTCTTTCCGAATTGCAACATCACAGTGCCGGATCTTCGTAGTAGAAGCCGGATTGTCGACAGGATAAAGATGGACGGAGCAGCAAACTTGGTGCATGAAATTTGGAGTAGATGAGTCTTTCATAAATCCAGGAATCTGATATCCCTACGCTCGGTTGACCCACCTACGCACGGCACCATGAGCAATTCAATCCATGCCCAGATCTCCGGGCTTGCCAAAGAAAATCCACTCTCGGCAACTCTCGTGACTATAGCAGCTTTTCTAGCAACAATATTCCTCGTCATTCGAGAGATTTTTACTCCGGTTGGGAAACGCAGACCTCCCCATGGAAAGAGATGGAAGCTCCCTCCTGGCCCTAAAGGAATACCGATATTCGGAAGCCTGTTAGACGTTCGCAAGATTCGTGATGACCAAGATCACATAATAGTGTGTGGGATTCCCGATGATTATTATTTATGGAGAACTGATTGAACATAGAACAATGAACTTGCGAAATATGGCGAGATGACTACTCTGCACCTCGGATCAAAAACGTGGATTTTGCTCAATAGCAAGCGCGTGGTCTTGGAAATCATCGCAAAACGCGGTACGCTCACAAACGGCCGAAGCCCTATGCCCGTCGCCAGTGGTATTGTTAGCCGCAACGGGCGCTCTCTTCTGCTTCCTCCCTCAGGATGGACCGAGAAGCGACGAGTAATGCACTCGCTGCTCAGTGGCACCGCGTTAAAGCAGTATGCATCATGGCAGGAACTGGAAAGTACCCAACTGCTTGCTGAATATCTGTTCCAACCGGAGAGATGGTACCGTCATCACTATCGGTATGCAAACTCTGTGGTCCACCGCATTGCGCTCGGGGAGCGGCTGGTAAAATCAGGTAAAGAGCTTGAGGACCTGCAAAACGTTGTTACCTATTTCGTGGGCAGCATCGGATCCAGCCTGATTGACTGGTTTCCCGAACTTGATCGTCTCCCTCGCGTTTTGCAGCCATGGAGGAAGCACTGGGAGAAGCTCGGTGATTGGAACGAGGAGGTCTACAAATCATGGTGGATTCCAGTTAGAGAGCAGGTAGAGCAAGGGACAGCGCCCCCATCATGGGTTCGCGACGTTCTTTTGCACCCGGACACCAAGTTTACTGGGGACGACCAGGAGGCCATGTATGTTGCTCTGCAGCTTCTGGAGGCTGGATCCGACACGACCCGAGAAGTATTGAACATTTTCGCTATGGCAGCTCTTTGCTATCCGAAGACTTTCCAAAAGGCCAGGGAAGAGGTCGACCGATTGTGTTGCACTGATGGGAGTCTCCGTCTGCCAGGGATCGACGACCTTGAGCAAATGCCCTACATCTGCGCTATGATCAAGGAACTCCTGCGGTGGAGACCCATTTTCATTCTGACACCTGATCACGTGCTTACCTCTGACATGGAGTTTGAGGGCTATCACTTTCCGGCAGGCGTTGGCTTCGTTATCAACGAGGTTCCAGTATGCAACGAATGCGAGGATCCAGAGGAGTTCAAGCCTGAGCGGTGGCTCGATGGACATGAAACTGACGCTGCACACGGCCTGTGGCAGTTTGGCGGAGGCCGCCGGATCTGCGTTGGTTACAGGCTTGCTTTCAGAGGACTGTTCATCAATGTGGCACGCCTAGTATTCTGTTACGATTATGCAGCAGTAAGTTATCTACAAGGTCTTGACGAGGAAGCAATAATAATTCTGACATTTGGCAGGCGGGACCATATAACCCAAAACGACTTAATCACCACAAAACCGATGAACCGTTTCCGGTAAAGGTAACCCCAAGAAGCGAGGACCATGTTAATTTGATCTTGCGCGAAGGAGAATCACTGCAGGTTTTGGAGGACGCCAAACGACGAGTGTAGATACCCGTAGCTAGCAAAAAGAAATGGAAATACATGACATACATGATATCTTGATTTAGTCCTTTAAACAAGCTATAACAAAGTCTCTGATAGCCTTTGTAGTTGCACTGGGCGGCCTTCTAGCCGCAAAGTCCATAAACGGTCCGTCGTGGGTTTCATTACTCATGTGCAAGGACACGTTCCCCTTGCAATTTGTTTTGAAGACCTTGCCCAACAGTTGAATATGATCACTGAAAACCTCCTCGTAGCCGCCGGTCACGAGAATATGATCTACAGCCGTGAAACTGTCCCACCAGCTATCTGGAACATCTAGGGCCATTCCCCAGCCATATCCAGCAGATATCTCTTCGTGCCATGGAGAATCATCGACAAGATAACGTCCCCACTCGTCTACATTTTTGCGAGTAAGAACATCGGCACTGAACCACCTTTGGTAGGACGGTGTACTGAACTCGAACGATGCTAGTGGTGACACGAGGAAACATCCTTTCACAGGGCTCTGTAGGTGAACGACATTCTTTGCTTCCTCATCGGCTTGATAGTGATAGTGGAGATGCGACATGAGGGAAAGCGACAGGTGGCCTCCAGCAGAGTCTCCTCCGAAGACGATCTAAGCGAACTCAGATTAGCTCTTTGGTCCAAGAAGACCGACCTGCAAGCCAACCTACATCAGAAGGTCTATACCCGGAAATCAGTAGACGCTGTAATGCAGAAATTGCCTGTTTCATCTGTCTGGGATATTTGCTGGTTGGTATCAGGTCTAGATTGTCAGCACGTCCGTAACATCATTTTTGTTATTCAAGACAAACCATATTCCAGAATACACACACTCATATCTACACCAGCGTTGACTGCTTCGGTTCGTAGATATGACATCCAGTCCAAGTGCGCTTCAGAAAGTGGCATCACATATCCGCCACCTAGTCAACACTCAGTAATCCTGTGTAGAGAGGGCGGCGTTGGGGATAGAATAGCATACCGTGGAAGAAAAGAAGTACCTTCTTTGATACACTTGGCCCTATCCAAAGCAGACGAGTGCCATTGTCCGCTGCTAAGACATCCACCGCACGGCTAACCCCATGAGACAGCACCCATGCTTCATATGTCTCTAGTGTAGATGGTAGAACTGCCTGCAACTGATCTGGGGGTGTGTTGGTCATGAGGGCGCCAGCAAACCCGTTCCATATGGACGATCCTAATGGCAATCTTTTCAAGCACGCACGAATAACAGCCGCCGGAATTTTTATAGCGGCCCGTGGCAGGACACAGAGCACGAAGGTAAAAAAGAAGCGTACTTTTGCGAGATTGCGTTTCATTTTTACTTAGATTTTTTGTCTACCACTGTAAATTTTTGAGTTCGAACATGTGCAAGAGTAGAAGAGAAGAGGCATTTTTTACGCTTTCGGGGGTTTCATTTAACCCCATCATAGCCCACCCAACTCTGCTAGAACACACGAGTCTCAGAAGCCTATCCATTTTAGGAAGCGCATGTCTGGAACGGACCCGAAAAACCCGCGGAATGCTGCCGTGCCTAGGAAGTGACGATCTTAGCTACTGTATTTGCTATTGGCCTCTGAAAAGCCCCCACCCATAAATGGTACCGGAACACTCCCGGCTGGATGAACAAGTCACTACTCTTCACATCCCCAAGTTGGAATTTGCAACTCAGTGATTGTGGTCTTCCTAAGGACCTGGACCGCCGGATTGTGATTTTGTTGATAAGGCCTTCCCAGGACCTGCTCCACAGCAAACCGGGTGTCCCCCGTCTTCACAAAATGCCCCCGAAAGCATCGGGTGACCCAAAGCGACGGAGTGGTGCACGCCGCAAGGTTGCCCTGGCCTGCGACTCGTGTAGAGAAAAGAAGGTACGCTGCGACGGGAACAAGCCCATCTGTGGGCCATGCAAGAGGCGATGTTATCGGATAGACCAGTGTCTCTACAACCCGGATAATGCCCGGACGGCCAGCCGAGACGAGTAAGTTTGATGAGGAGTTCATCCAACAGCCGGGAACATGAGCATAGTGCATGAAGGGACTAATGCAACGCAGATACTTCCAGACCCTTCATCTCCGAATTAGAGAACTCGAAAATGCCTGTTTGACGGCCGGGGTATCCATCGACAGTTCACTGGGCCTTCGGGCCCAGCAGGAACCTCATAGCGAGCTCAACAGAGGTGACGAAATACCAGTGGAGACGAGCAGCATTCCCATAGCTGTCCCCACCTCATTTGGGGAACCCGATGAGCGGGTCCCTACCTCTACAGGTTTCGGGGTTGGCATACCTCCGGAGCAACCGGTGCTAGCTGCACGCAGTGAAAGCGAAAACAGCCGGTCCAGACTGGTAGTAGAACAGACTATAGAGTGCTCACCAAATATAGGATCCTATGAGTCGCCATTGTTCGACGACGGGGAAGCCCACGTCACGGGCATGGGGCAGATCACAGCCCCGGATGCTGAAAGCAGGAGGCAGTCCTCCCGATTCCAATTTTATGGTAGTTCATCCACTGCTTCCCTCATGAGGTTTGCCTGGCAGTCAATGCCTTCGCGGCCAGCGAATGCTTCTAGTGCCGAACTTGCATCTAGCACATTGCAGGATACTTTCACCGAGTATCGGTTCGACGATTTTGCCCTCCCACCGCGCACGCTGGCAGACCACCTCGTCCGATGCTTTTTCGATCATGTATATACCCTATATCCGTTCTTTCACCGCCCCGCGTTTGAAGCAGCCTATCGAAATCTCTGGCGTGCTGAAGATGAGGCTAAGGTACCTCTCACAGACTTGAGAATTGGACTGGGTTCCGGCGCGGAGTCCGGCCCTAGATCAATAGTCTTTCATGCTGCCTTGAATTCTATTTTTGCTCTAGGCTGTCAATTTGCAGACATTGAAGATGTCGAGTCCGTTGCGAATTGCTTTTTTCTCAGGTCCAAACGTTTCATTGGACTTGACTTTCTTGATATTAATACCCTTGGGGTAGTTCAGACTCTATTGATAACAGCGTTATTTTTGCAGAGCTCTCCTTATCCCAGCCGATGTTGGCATTCCGTTGGTGTTGCTTGCAGGGTTGCTCTTGGTTTGGGACTCCACGAGTCGGATATTCTCGCTAGCCTGTCACCCTTAGAATCCGATATTCGACGCAGAACATGGCACGGCTGTGTGATGATGGATGTGTAAGTCCGGCCACTATGAGAGGTTATATACTATATCGTGCTCATCCATGCTACAGCACTCTTAGCATGACGCATGGCCGACCTACCATGACCACCCATCTTACTCCTCTCCCCCTACCAGAAGATTCGGAGATGTCTCGACAAGATCCGCCGGGAGAGCCGTCACTGCTGTCATATTATATTGAGGCTATCAAGCTCTACAACATCCTAGACAGAATCCTATCCGATGTATATTACGCTTGGTGCGGTCAGACACGCCAGGATAGATCACAGGCGTCGACGAAGAGCCTGGGGGGCTTGGACACAATCCTTGAAATCGAGAAAGAATTGACTTTGTTCGAGGCTAATTTACCTTCCTGCCTTAAGTGGGACCCGGACACGCCGGAGTTCAATTCAGATGGAAGACTGAATCAGCCAATTTCCCACCAAAAAAACGTTCTCCATGCGAGGTGCGCTTCTCGTAAGTCCTATCACTATATATGTAGCTATTACTCACCTACATGTATAGATACTTGCATCTTCACCTGCTCCTCCACCGCCCGATGTTTACTCAGCTCTACTCGGAAAGAGTACGCAAGCGCGATTCTGTAGGTGGAAATGGCGTTAGAGAAGAATGGACAGCCCACAGTTCCACAACCCGGAGCGCTCTGTACTTGTATACTGCTAATAAATCCGCCACTGCTTGCGTAATGGCAGCCATTGACCTGACGCACCTAGTTCATGAGACATACCACACAAACGCTACCGATGCATGGTGGTACAACGGGTTCTGTATGCCGCCCTCTCTTTCCAATTACCATCTACGTTCTCATCTGTACTGACATCCCGAGTTTAGATGTGTCAACAGCCGCCATAGTTCTCCTCATGTCCTTCTCCTCCCCGTCAATGCTAGACCTGTCTACTATGGATAAAGCCAGGGCTGCATGGAGAGAAGCTACGGGTGTTCTGGAGTCGATGGCCACAGTTAAACGTTCAGCGAACAACACGCTTCAGTTCCTCAAAGCTTTGTATCGGCAAGCGGTACCCGCAGATGTGCAACAAACAGGCAGTCTGACTGCTGGTACTGCTTTGCTACATTCAGATGACATGGCTCAACCCCACACCCCGTTTGATCACCCAGATCACGACTTGACGCAAGCTCCATTCTTCAATTGGGAAGAATATGCCGGAAGTATGGGGCAAAGCCTGGAGGATTTGGGGTTCTTGACGAGGCTTGACTTTCCCGATACTTTACCTTGACACTTAAAGGACTTGTATTAGTTTCTGTTAAGTGATTATGTAGACATTTGAATCGATTTATCCCTGGATATGGCTGGAAAAATGTATTCCGCAGAAGGCAAGGTGCGCTTGCGGGTCATTTGCCTTTGGGTACTTTGAATTCTGTTGTGCCGGGGTGGACTTCCTGAATAGTATGGAGCAGAACATCAGTAGTCCTCGAGTAATGAATCCTTAAGATGAGTAGTTGCCGGACCCATCTGTTGCAGCACCATGACTCTTCAATCAACACAAGCGGAGCATCTCCGGAATGCACTTACATCACTGGCTACTACTGGAAATGATCATCTACCCCAAACCCCCATGATCCGGGTCTGACCCGAACCATGAATAGACTGGTGGAGGCCTCTGACACACGACTAATTGGATTACTAGCAAATCCCACACGCCGCACTCCTCAATTCTTTCCCATTTCCAAGGATGTCTCCGCATTCTATATTGCACATGTCATATTCTACCTCGGATCATTCTATACCTGCGGGCCAGTTCCGGGTAAAACTGGACCCCATCTAGCGCGCTTGTTCTCAAAGGATTCATACTTAAATCTACGCATTATTAAGACGAGAACAACCGAGAAATACATGCATAGACTAAACCATACACCTTTCTCAACATGACAGCGAAGACCCCCGATATTCCGTCCTATAGCCAGATAGCCTGTGTTGGTGCCGGCCTGTCGGCTGTGGCTCTGGGAGCAACGCTGAAGCGATGGTACAACCTTGAAGACATCCATTTCTTCGAACGACATCCTACGAGCGGTGGAACGTGGTACATCAACACATATCCAGGTTCTTTCACCCATTATTGCCGTTTTTTTTTCATTATTTTAACTGCCCGAATGCAGGATGCAGCTGCGATGTCCCTAGCGCATTGTACAGCTTTTCCTTTGCTCTGAACCCAAACTGGACTAGGCTTATGCCTTCGAACACGGAGATCAAAGAGTATGTTGACAACGTGGTTGACACATACAATCTTCGTCGAGCGATGACCTTTGGCACGGAAGTAGTCCGTAGTGTGTGGCGGGAAGACGTGAATCGCTGGACTCTATACCTACGTGAACTGGAAACGGGACTCGAATATACGCACGAGTGCCAGATCCTCTTTGCAGCAACTGGACAGCTTGTCGAGCCGCGACCATGTGATATCCCCGGTGCTGCAGACTTCGGCGGGAGTATATTCCATTCGGCGCGATGGGATCATAGCGTGGATCTCGAAGGGAAGAATGTCGTTGTTATTGGCAATGGCTGTATGCAATTTCTGTTCATTTCTCATCGCCACCGAAGAGGCAGACTGATCGTCCTTTAGGCACTGCTGCCCAGATTGTCCCAGCTTTGGTCAACGAGGGAAAGATCAAATCCCTCACACAGATCGTTCGAACGAAGCACTGGATCTTTCCGGCTCCAAACTTCTCCTATCCTCGGATTCTGCAATGGATCTTCCGCTACGTTCCTTTGGCCATGAAGCTGCACCGATTTCACATCTTCTTGCTCGCTGAAAATGACTTTCGCTTGTTTCCGATGACGAACGGAGCAGCCAGACTTCGAGAGAAACGGCGAATCAAAGTAGAGAAATACATGCGAGAGGCAGGTCCAAAGAAATACCACGATCTCCTGATTCCGGACTTTGATGTAGGATGCAAAGTACAGCCTCCCTTGTTTGATATTCCTTCTATACTTGGGTTCCCGAAGCATCGAAAAATTATGCTAACTTCATGAACTGGAAAGAGACGAATCTTCGACCCTGGCTACCTCGAAAGCCTACATAGTGACAAAGTCCTACTAACCGACGCGAAGATTGATAGAATCACCGCAGAAGGCCTCGAGACTGACAAAGGCTTCATTCAGGCGAACGTGATTGTTCTCGCGACAGGCTTCAGGACTAACAAATTCATTCCATACATGGATGTGGTCGGGCGAAACGGCGAGAGTGTGTCACAGCACTGGACGAAGTACGACGGCCCAGCTGCCTACAACTGCTCGGTTCTTAGTGGCTTTCCCAACTTTTTCATGCTCCTCGGACCTAATGCTGCAACCGGACACACATCAGCTATGATGGCCGCTGAGAAGTAGGTTCAACATCTCAACCCCCACCTCTTCCTGTCCCCTTTGCTTCGCATCTAATCATAAATACTAGCTCGATTAACTACGCTCTTCGCGTTCTAAAGCCCGTTCTGGACGGTGATGCCTCATCAGTAGAGCTAAAGCCCAAGGCCGAGCACGACTACGTCTACTGGGTGCAAGACGCATTGAATAAACGCGTTTGGAACGCGGGTTGCGTATCAGTAAGTGGGATATGCATTGCAGTTAACCTCATAACCATCTAATTGAATTTGCAGTGGTACCTCAATGACAAGAGATGGAACTCCATGTCTTATCCGTGGACCCAAGGTCACTACTGGTGGAGGAGTCTGTTTCCCACATGGTCCGATTGGCATATTAAGGTAGGTTGGGTCGTTGTTTTCTTTCATTCCACTCTTATTCGATTTAATCGGATTAAACAAACACATGTCATATCATTAACTGTCAGCAGAAGACTATAAAGCCATCGGGACGTAAATTCTACAAGGCTTTATTCCTTGCTCTTTGTATTGGGTTCTTAGGGGTCGCTCAGCTTGGTTACATTGGAAACCTGTCTCCCGAATTTGTCAAAACCTACTTGGCCAGTGCACAATCCAGTATATTGGCCAAGTAACCTCACAGGAATAATTTGAGAAGAATGGGGCAGTGATTGGTTTAACATATTTGTTGATGCAGTTTGCCTGGTTTTGGTGTCCACTGAGCTGTTCATTGTATTGTGTCTGTCCACGGCAACAATTTTTGTTTCCCGAATATATCAGCGTAATATCAAAGAATGTTTTTTATGAGTTCATCAACTTGATAGATCATCTATACTTTGTTGTTATAGTCTTTGGCGCCTCGAAGTTTCTACAGAGTGGGAATTCAGTACCCAGAAGACTGCCAGCGTTCTACCACAAAGAGGAAAATTAGACGAGGTACCGTATGGAAGGTCCTCCTTGCTCTCATCGACACTGATAATGTGGAATTCTAACAGAGGGTTCCGCGTCAACCGTGAGGATTTCCCTGATTCACTTGTTTGTGACTAGGAGAGTTTTCGGAAAACCTGCGCAGCATCCTCGTACCGTGAGAGCGCATATTATGAAGTTTATACATTTTACATATGCAGTTTACCATCGGCTGAGGAAATGTAATAACCGTTCCGTCTCATTGAGCAGATGGGGAGGCGGCTATGATATATACTGTCGAGATGCCCCAGGCTTCGTAGAGATAGATCTCCGGCACCGTTCCGAAGCTTCATATGACATAGGGTCGCAACGATGACATATGTCTGTACGCGTCCGCATCACACCTATCGCTCTGTCTCTTAGTTTAATCATTTCATTCGGAAGGCCTCGGTTCATTGTGGGGTACGGGCAATCGCCAGGAAGATGGATCCCATTCGGGTCCATCCCGGAACAGTCATGAACCTGGAGGCTTCCCGGACACGCGGGGTAAGATAGACAGTCTACCTAATTAGTATTTCCGCAACCCCATGCCTAATAAGACTGTATAGGTCTACATGTGAATTATAAGATTGAGCCGTTAGTGTTACTTCTGTTTCTCTTTCAACCTCGAAGAAGCGTATGACAATGGCTAAAACCGGCTTCCTTCCCCGCGAAGGTCTCTACATCGATCCGATAATAGTAGGGTTACGGATAACGATCTTTCATCCATTTACCACATTGCTGTTGCAATTCCTGGCGCCAAAACTCGCTTTCCTTGTCCCATACCAGCAACTGATCCATATTACCGCAACCACCAGTGTCCTCATGTGGTTCAACGATTGGTTAACTTCCAAGAGCTTGAACAATTGGGTTACGGATCATACTTGGGACTGGAACAAGGAGCTGGTTGTGGTTACGGGGGGAAGCGGTGGTATTGGAGCGGGGGTCGCTCAGCGTCTGGCTGCATTGGGCGCACGCGTTGTTGTGTTGGACATCATCCCATTGACCTACAATCCTGGTTTGTACTCTGAATAACATTTCGTTTTCAGCCCTTATTCGCACAAGCACTCTTTCTAATAAAGTCCCAACGCAGAGAACAAACAAATTCTGTATCAGAAATGCGACCTGAGTGATGAGAAAGAGATCGCAAGTGTTTGCGAAAAGATCAGAACGGAAATTGGTGATCCATCTGTGCTAGGTAAGTCAAGTTAAGCAGCGACCCCCTTCAGCAATTGTCTACTTGACTGATAAGTAAATATGGTAACAGTGAACAATGCTGGTCTATCACGCGGGCGTACAGTAGTCGAGGGTACCTACAGCGACAACAGCATAACCCTAAAAACAAATTTACTGGCACCATTTTTCCTGACGAAGGAGTTCCTACCGGCTATGATCCGACGAAACCATGGACATATTTTCAATGTGGCCTCGATGAGCGCTTATATCCCGCCTCCGGGGCTAGCTGATTACGCAGCATCGAAAGCTGGGTTGATTGCATTTCATGAGGTAGATATATTAGGCCACTGTTCTCTGCTTGTTTCTTGGGTCTACAACATGCTTATTTGAGTTAGTGTCTTGCCCAAGAGCTTCGAGTCCAGAATGCACCGAAGGTCCGCACCTCGGTTGCCGTGCTGAGCTTCACAAAAACACCGCTTTTTAAAGGCGAGACGAACCAGTCCAAATTTCTGATGCCGCTTCTTCATGTCGACACGGTTGTGGATGCCATTGTGGATATACTCGACAGTGGATTGAGCCAGACAGTCTACCTCCCAGGAATCTTTCGTTATTTTGCTGGCTTGGTGAGTTAAATCGACATCTGTCACTTACTATGGGATAATGACTGAAGTTATGTAGCGAGGAGCTCCGGATTGGGTTCAGCAGCTGGTTCGAAGCGGTACCAAGTCCTTGAGAGTGGACTTCAAAGGGCGACAGGAGATTGATCCGCGGACTGGAAGGCTTGTGCAGTGATCCAATCCCCAACTGATTATTTCTCCCTTCAGTCAGTAGGAGTCCTGCGATAATAGAATTTTAGTTAGAGGTCGACTACTAAACGCCGCAATAGGGGCGCCTCAAATGGCGATCCCATGTTTGTGTGAATGCCAACAACGGAAGTCGATATATAATCAACTTATGTCTCCCACGTTCAATGTTAGCTCCAAGGGCCACTGGCACACCACCTTCAGACTCAGGGTTTGTGCTTAACAACAACAGGACTAGAAAAGTAGTGTAAAAAATACAACAGAAGGTGTATGTCAGTGGTCACTAAACGTCCTAAATTAATTACCATTATTTTTTTTAGTCTAACCAGTCATTTTCTAAATAAATTAATAATGCTGTCAGCGTCTTAAGTAGATCTCTTTGAAATATATAATATTACTAGAATATACTAACCAGAGTAGCCAGTCTGATTATATATAAAAATTATTCTCATTTTTTAGCTGTCGGAATCTATATTATATATCTATTCTATGTGGCTTGAATATGGCTGAGCAGACAGAACGCCCTATTTTCCATACTATGTTGTGGTCATACGTATCAGTTAGGATTTAGAACCGGGACATCTACGATGAAGGGTGGGTCCTTCTAGGTTTCAGGGCTTTTAGATAGGTAGCTCTCGGCAATGCTACTATGGAAGAAGCAGGGACCGTGATCGGCGGGCTGTGTCCAACTATCAACGGGTAACGCAGACCCTTAATGTTTGACGGGCGGGTCGAACCGATGTGTTCCCGGCCACAGGGTAGGTCTTCCGCGATGCTTGTCTAATGAACACTTCAGCCTAATCGTGACCAGGTTGAAACATTCCCAATGCGCATCTCACTGGCCTTCCGCTCTGATCAGGGTCAGCCTCTCCAAGCTCTTAAGTTCCGCGTGTCCGACGGTCGCCTTTTGACATCTCCAGGACCTCAGCTCATCACATTATTTTCTCTGTTAGCCTGGACCCCACTACTATGCGATCTATGCTTGTGGTCCTAGTTCCATGTTTCATCATTTCAGTTCTTTACTTGGCCGGCACGCGCCTCCGGCCCAACGTGAAGTAAGCGAGATGCGTCGTGCGCCGGCAACAGCACCAGCGCCATCATTCGACATGCCGAGTAACTGGATTGATTGTGTACACACTGAGCCGGAGCCGCGCTTCTGGGCTGAATATGGATCGGGTCCAGGGGTTGCAGTTTACGGTTTCCCCTCAAAGGGGGGCTTCTATGTTCTTCGCGAGTGCGTTGGGGTAGAACTGGATTTCCTCGGGATCGACCGATTCGGGAACACCGAACGACCATCCAAGTCAGACCCTGATTGGCAGGCCAAAGAGGAGGCACATTGTGATCGTAGTTCGTTTCCCCTTCAACGTATTAGTCGAGGTGTCACGCTTACACATTTCATTTTTCCCTAGTGCGTCGCTTAGGCGCGAGATGGTTCGAGACGAATCGGGATGAGTTGAAATTCATGTTCTTTCGCACACGCGAGGATACGGATCCGTATGTTTCCTTCGGCTGGCCAGACGGTGGTGGTGTTTGTGTATTGAATACCACATACGGCCGCGCTAGTGAACTGGGCACAGCTATAATCTTTAATGCGAAGGACATGGAGGAACGCTGTGAATTGATCAAGAGATTAGGCGGCATCTTCTACGCGGATCCGAGCGACTGCCCATATCTTAATCTTGATTAAACACGATGCCAGAAGATATAAGAATTAAATAGCAAAATCAATTGGGGCATCATAGCAATTCCGAGTGTTCATGACTACTGATGGTCTAATTCAGGACGTCGACTAAGAAATTTGATGTTATTTTACACATACAAAACAGATGGCGACCATAATATCTTCTCCAAAAGAGGCAAGGGCCTAGTGCTAAATTCTTTGAACTAAATGTACCTAACCATGACCCGGAACTCCTAGGGGGGGGGGGGGGATAACTGCAATTGAAAAAGGGTATCTTTGCATGTCTGTAGGAGACATCAATATATCTAGATTTATTATGATGTGTGCATACCCGGGGAATTTGAGCTATGGGTAGTTAGAAGGGGGAGATGATGATGGGAAATAAGAATTTGTTTGGACTGTTCTGTCTTTAATTCCAGAGTCTAGATCCTGTTTTGGGTGAAAATGGTGGTATTTATAGATACAGGGATAGTGATGCTATGCTATTTGAGACTATATAGCTAGTGTAATGGGATATACTATTTTGAAGATAAGAATAATATACCCGTCTCTGGCAAATCATCTATCCATGGTAAAGGTAAGGTAAAGCTATTAAGGTCCAGAGAGTTCGCTAACTCTATCAATTGATCTGGGCTCAGCTAGATAGGCTCCAGCCGCAGCAGTTGGGACAGAGTCTACTGACTTGGTACTATCAGGTTCTGCTTCAGGTGCAGGGAGAATTCCTGTGGGCACTGCTATTTGTATATTATTTTTTACTAAGAGTTGGGAAAGCTCGTCATCTAACTGACTCAATCCCTGCTGAATTAGCTTGGCAGAATGGCTTCCACGGGAGGATATGTTGTCTAGAATTGTATAGGTATGCTGTGACCAGGGTGAATGATTGATGAGTAGAGTGATCAGGCCCGCCTCTGACGAAGCCATAATGCTCCTCTCCACTGATTCCAGTCCATGCCGCTAGGCCAAACATGTTAAATGCATGTATGCTCGCAATATAAATCATGCGCGGGAAATTTGTTTTACCAGGGCCCTGCGTCGTCCTGATCAGAAATAGAGTAGACACGAAGCTTGCGGACGAATTTCGATAATCTTTCCGTACTCCGAGAGTTCTGGACACTCCACAAAGCTTGGGCTAGAACATTGGCACCTGCCCAGAGAAGGACCCAAAAACAGCCATCAGCCGGAGTCTCGTCGGCTTCCTGAATGAGGAGACGAGCTCCCTCACTTAATGTCCTCGTATGCCAGCCATCCCGTATGATGCAATTCCGGAGCAAACCACCTCGCGGAGATAAGAGGGGGATGGAAACTGCCGGGAGAGAGGTACATACACATTGAGATTGTCCCATACGGCGTCGTAAGCATCGATGATTCGATATATTATTTCCTTGTGAATAGAATTTCGTTGCCAAGTCGAAGTTGTCGAGACGAGGGCACGAATAGATAGTTCGTTGGCGTATAGTAGGAACCGGGTCAATGCCTGTGCGTCATCCGGCTCATTGCATATATCCGTGAGGACTGCGATCCGAGGCTTAGATTCAAATGCTGGGAGATGAAGATGTGCCTCAGTATCCAATTTCAGGTGGAATTGGCTCGACGAGATCACAAGTACGAAGCAAATCAACAGATATGCGTTCTCCTGCGATAATCAGTGTATACGCCGGTATCTTGTATTTTCTACAAGATGACCTCAATCATTCCATAGTGGTACATGTGCCTAAACAAGAATAATCATCCGGCGAGATCCATATCTGGCAGTTCTAACCGCTGGTAGTGCCATGTTGGAACAGCCGGACCTCCGAACCACCGGAAAACTGTTGGCTTCTACGGTCGGCTACCGAGCCGTCTAGGCATACGGCGATATCGCCATGATATCATGACACCTGCCGCCTTGGCCTTTTAATCAGAGCACGCCCCATCCATTTGTAGTGGGCGTGATGATACCTAATCCATCCTTCAGCCAAAGTTTGAAGAAGAGGCAATATGATGCTCACAGAGATTGAAGAACTCGAGATCCATGTCATCGTCAACGATGAACTTGATCCAATCTCTCCAAGCCCCAATCCTGCCGTAAAGGCAGCGAGTCGGTTTATGGGAATTCCACTGACGCCGTTGAAGTCGGGCACCCAACGAGGTGGAGCGACTATGGAAATGCGCATGGATAACATTTGTTGCGCGGCTCACGGTATCTCGTTACTTCTCGTAGGTTTACACCGCTTTAATAAGGGTTAATAGCTCATACTTCACAGGTTGCCACGAAAGGCTCCCAGAAGCACTACCTTCTTTTCGACGCTGGACCCGAAGGTGAGGTGTGGGAAAGAAATTCTCGCCGACTTAGGACCGAAGTTGGCAAGATCGAGCACATTACTCTCTCTCACTATCACCGAGACCACTCCGGTATGGAAGCAGGGATAGGCTTGAAACTTTACATGAAAGTGGAGCTGAACCAATACGATAGGTGGCCTGACTACGGCAATCGAGCTGATAAAGCTCAACGACCCTGGCTCAAAACGTGTAGTGGTGGACGTGCACCCAGATCGGCCTGCATTCCGAGGGGTACAGGCAGACCAACCGATCTCTCTCGAAGCTGATCCTTCTTTCGAAGAGCTAGAGACAGCCGGAGCTACTTTACTGAAGAGTGACAAACCCCACACTGTGCTGGATGACTTTTTCCTTGTCTCGGGTGAGATACCTCGCAAAACTAGTTACGAGGATGGCATCCACGGAGGATTGCGCTTCAATGACTCAACTGCCCAATGGGAAGAAGACACCTTGATTATGGAAGAACGATATGTGATGTGTAATCTCAAAGGTATGATCCCACATTCCGAGCAACTTGGTGTTCGCAAGGCCAGGTCTAACGTTTATCTTGTCGCATTTCAGATAAAGGTCTTGTTGTTTTCACCGGTTGCGGTCACGCAGGCATCGTGAACACCTGTCGCGACGCAGCCAGGCTGGGAAACGGCAGCCCCCTCTACTGCGTCGTGGGTGGGTATCATCTAGCGGACGCGGACGATGCTAAACTCGACGCGACGATGGATGATTTAAAGAAATTGGACCCCAAGGTGCTCCTAGCCGGACATTGTACGGGCTGGAGATTCAAGTGTCACATTGCCAAAGACATGCCCAACTGCCTCGTGCCATGTTTCTCGGGTAGCAGGTACACTCTCTGAATTAGTTTGTTGAAAGTGAATTTGAATGCAAGGATGCCTGATATCTGCTTACATTACTACAACGCTTCGGTGCCTTCGGTAGTGTGTACGGCTCAATTGCAAGCACCTGAGTCCCTCTTGGGGTGGTTTATCCTCCGAAACAAGGGTACCCACATCAACCGATATTTTGGAGGGTGTAGAAGTACTAGCTCCATTACGCTATCCTGAAATACTCGGATTTCCGAAGGATCGGACAGTGGAGTAATTCCCCGGTGAGCCCACAATAGGAACACGGGATCCAAGCTAGTGAAACCTTATAATTTCAGAGTTCCGGAAGCATTCGAACATGCTGAGAACGATCCAGTTATTATTACAACGAAGCACGAGTCCCAACTTTTTTATGGTTACGTTCACGCCCGCTTTCCTTTTGCTTCGTTTCCTACTTCATGATGGTCAAGATTCAATCGCGTCGCATTGTGCTCGTTGGGGCGACAGGCGCTTTAGGATCCCACATACTTAATGCTCTTCTTGATACTGGGGTCCACCATATCTCCGTCATAACCAGACCGGAGAATGGCAAGATCTTCGACAACAGAGTCTCCGTGAATAGGGTCGATCTGGATGATGAGGCATCGCTTGTTCGCTGTCTTATCGGTCAGGATGCTCTCATCATAGCTCTGAGCCCAGAGAGCTACGCAAAGCAGATCTCACTGATCCGGGCGGCGGCGGGTGCCCGAGTGCCGTACATCGTTCCAACTGAGTTTGGGTCGGATCCGACACACGAGAGATTAAACCGGGAGATAGGTTTGGCAGAGATGCAGAAGCCTTTCCGTGCTTTGATTGAGGAGCTCGGAGTTAGTTCATGGATTGGCGTTGTGAATGGGATCTTCTTCGATTTCAATGTGCGCAACGGTTTCTGGGGTCTTGACATCCGGAACCGCAAAGTTACATTCTACGATGATGGCCAGGTCAAGATCAATACATCAACTCTTTCCTGGATAGCCATCAGCCTTGCACGCTTCTTCAGTATGCCGGACGAGTTCATCCAACAACATCGGAATACCTGGATCTATTTCAGTTCCTTCTTAGTCAGCCAGCGCGACGTTTTTGAGAGTGCTATACGGATGACAAGGACAGTACAAGCAGATTGGGAAGTAGTGAGGGTGAATTCCAAGGTGGCAGCTCAGGAGGCTAAGAAGGGCATGGAAGATGGTGATCATATGGCCGTGTTCAGCCTTCTCTTCGCGTTAACTTTCCAAGAAGGGTTTGGATCGAACTTTTCTGACCGGTTGATAAACTACTCGGCGATGGGACTGAGTCCGCCAACTTTGGATAGCGTTGTTGAGGGGCTAGTGGAGGACTGTACCTAGAATACGATACCAAGAGTTTATGTGCAATTGGCACACGGGTGATGTTCAGATCGCATCAAGACTTTCCTCGAATTTCGTGCTGAGTACTACCATGGACGTAATTCGGCAACGAGCAAAAGGACGTAGCTGGCCTTCGTTTCTCTCCGATAAAGCGTGGGATGCCGGATATAACTCCCCCACATCGACAATGAAGGCCTAGCCGCCAGAACAAGAAGAGGGGGAGCGGAGTTCCCACCAGAGGCGGGAAAAGACGGGTCATCAGCTCTTATTATAGATGTACTTAAGGGCCACAGAGGACCGTTATTTTTAAGACACATTGTGTATCCTTTGTGGACGAGTCGTTATTCTTTCTCATTATACGAACCAAGCATGACCCAAATGGGCACTGATCTTCTCACCTCATCCGGTGACCGCACCCTGGACACCGAGTCGGCATGTTTCCTTCTTCCGCCCCTTACTCGCAGGGGCATTGGCCCCGGCATGGTCATTGTACTTCCTGATGACCATTCAATCCAACCAACTCAAGGCAAAGATGTCCCTGCACCCGCGTTCAGGTGGGCTGAGGAGGGCTACACCGTTATTGAAATACTGGAGTCTGGACTTAAGCGGGAAAACGTGCTGCGTCTAGCCATTAAGGCTTTGGCCCGTCATGATAAATGCGCTCCGAATGACATGATCAGCATTGTAGGTGAAGGTCCAGCCTTCCTCCATTTAGGATAGCGGCTGATGCAGATCGCAGCATATGGCTCCGAACTATGGGAAAAGCTATACCGTCTTCCTGGCTAGCTTGTTTAGCGAGGAGAAATAACGTTTCCCATACAGATCCGTTTTGCCCATATATTTTCGCGTGCAATCATGATAATACTCCTTCAGTGGCCTACTGTGTAGTACAGGGTCAGCAAACTGTTCCCCTACTCTTGAGGTATTGCCAGTTTCAGTGGATTGGAGGCTGTGAATACAACTACAGAGGCCGAACCGCTTGGACGGGGGATAATAATCCTTACTATCATTGAACAAGGACCCTTGGCTGCCTGTGTCGGAACAACACTTCACAGCAATTGGATTACATGCACTACTTCAAGACATATTGCACGCCCGAGGCCAAAAGGGCCTTGGCATACTGCTCATGCATCCACACCAGCGGCTTGGGCATGGGAAATTTTCTCGTGGCCCCGGAACCTTGGAAGAAAAGTGACTTGAACCCAAATTCTGCCACATTTCTTTCTTGATCTATGCAAGCTGTGAGCTCGATGAGGCCGTCTAGAGAACGTAAGCCTCGAGAGGACGTTTTGTCTCCGCCACGGATGAGAATAGATCCGTCTGACCTGTCGAGCACTTCAAAGTTGCCAGCGATATCAGTGCCTACCCTGTAATCGGACTGTAGGAGCTCAGCAGAGAACCAGATCTGGTCCTCACTCGCGCTAGTCCGATCAAACAACGTGTGGAGGGTCCTCTGGAGGGCAAAACCTGACATGGTGAGTATTAGGTGTAAGTTTACATGGGCGATATAATAACGGGCAGCGGCCTCTTACCATTTCCCGCCCATACTCCGCCACAGAACCTTTCAAGAAGCTTTTGGCGATCGTCGAGAAGTTCGGGGTTTATTTGATCCAGCGGAACTCTTTTGACGTGCCAGTCATGGATTGCGGGGTTGCCATTGGGGTTGAATTCTGCGTAGTATTTGGAATGGAATATTCGGTCTGCAGGGGCTAACGGGACGAGTTGAATGTCACGCGTCATGTAAAGGAACGAAATTCCAGCCCCGACTCCACAGGCCGCAACCGTGTTCTGCAGGGTTTTCCATCGGATAGGCATTTTCGCATTCCCCGCGCAGAGTTATCGGTAAAAGGGGCAGCGTGTCTTTAAACATATGGTCTGGTTAGACGCAAGACAGGAATCTCCGGACAGCTGGACAAAAAACATGCGTAGATGCTGTCAAGGCCTTTGCCGAAGGTTAGTGACCGATGGGTGGGGCTGGTCTCCGTTCATCGAACTGTCGGAACCAAGTCTTCTCTGTTCGGAAAGCCGAAAGAAAGCAGAAGCCCAGGATCGTCACAGGCCCCACATGCACAGATCCACCCACCACGAAGCTCGATCCTACCGGGTATGTCATGGAGTATGTTTCACCATACGAATTGCTAACAGTGTAGGTTCGGTTTGTGTTCTAGAAATGAGTGGTTTTTCTCCCTGTGCATGGCCTGATGGTCTAATCAAACTTTAGAAACGCCGGATACAAACCAACCGTCACAACAGAGTAATGCAAAGAATAAACACTTCAAGCAAAGTAATAATATGACTAACCGTATACCGTGAAATTGTAATTAGACGGCGCATATCAGCCATCAAGTCTTCTTAAACGGGTTTGCAAGTCTAAATAAGGACCTGGACTTCCGATTCAACGCAGATCTAAACTCCCTGTGCCATTCTATAAGCAATTCAGCCTGCTTGCAATCACTAAGATAACGATGCCATCGGTAACCAAATATCAGTCAAAACACAAATAGATGTTTCTCTCAAATCCTTTCTCCGGACATAAAGAACACAAGTGGAAGTGGAAGCATGGCGATGGCTATAAAGGCTAAGACCGAGTTACCCCATCCTAAGCCAAGGGCGCTGTACATGGAGGGCCCAGCGAGGGGTAGCACCGCTCCCAGCAGTTGTCGAAGGACCGTCGAAGCAGCCGCTGCGGATGCTGCATGTGTGGTAAAAGCGTCCACCAGATGGCTCTGAATAGCAACCTATTCCGTTGACCCTCGTTAGCCCATCCAGACAGTAGTGTTTATGAAGCAAATCTTACAAACGAAGCCACGACCCCAAACTCAATCCATCCATTTCCAATAATAGGCAAAATCTAATGTGCCTTCTTTTCTGCTGTCCAGCCATACCACAACAACCCGATAGGCAGAGCAAGACTGAGAGGAATCATTAGAGCCAGTCGAAATTCTGGCTTCCAAGGACCTTTCGTTCCACCAGCCAAGTGCTTGGATACGACGTCTGAGAAGCGACCCATTGCAAGAAGACCAATGGTGGAGCCAGCACCTAATTTAATGTAAGTGAGCCTAACAACATGGGCAGTAAAGTTGTACTGATTCCCGTACACTTGCGAGATTGTCGTGAACAGTAGAAAGAGGAAGCCATAAACCACAGCGACATACAAGGACAACGCTGATATTATGGGAGAAAATACCAGCATTTTAAGAGGGCGGGTGATAGATATTGTAAAGGGAGTAAAAGGGGTTAAGTCACTATGAAGGGCTGGACGTTTGTTGGAGTGTCAAGTCTCACGAATCAGGCGCTTTGTCTTGCGCGATAAGAGGATCGGGGCGTAGGTTTCACGGAGGAATAGAACTGAGAATCCGGTGCAGATACCGCTCTGGAATGTAGTCTGTTAAGCCGTTTCCATTTCATCGGGATAGGATGGATGGTACCAGAATCGCAATCACCCAAAACACCCACCGCTATGACGCATTTTCTGTCAGGAACCCGCCACAAACACTGGTACATAATGAACATGTCAGCTACCGCGTCCCAACATACGGAGACTGGCGCAGGATATAAGGCTGGTGCAACGTACGGGCCAACCACGGGGCCAACAACGGGACCGGTAGCCCACACAGATATCGCCAGTCCACGACGCTGGGGTTCCATGACATCTGCTATAGTTCCAGCTCCGAGTGCTAAGGGCGCACTACCAGCTGACCCAGCCAAAAATGGGAAACTTATCAAAGATGACATGCTGGGAGCAAGAGCGTAAGCTATGTTAGATAAGGTGAAAAGTATATTGCATCCATGGTAGAGCGGCAGTCGACCATAGAGCTCAGAAAGAGGCGCCACGATCAGGGGTCCGAAAGCAAACCCTAGAAGATACACAGAAACCACGAAGGATGAGAGAGGTTTGCTCGTCGAATGGAACTGCTCCATCACTTGTGTGACGCCAGGCGCAAACATGGCCGAGCCCAATGGACTAAAGCCTCCTGTCAGTTTTGTATACCAGACGACCATCAATTGATTGTTCCAAGATGTGCGTCAGAAAGTTGAAAATCGACACGAATGCAACGTTCAGAACATTTTTTGGCGAACCCCAGTATAACGGATTTGCATCGTCCTCAGGGCCATCCCAGTCCACAACGTCGTACGGCTCAGACAAACCGCTCATCATGAGACGCTCGTCGGAGTTCGTGCGCAGAAGCCATGATGGGAGAGGCGAATGGGCCCTGGTTTGCCTGAGCTAACGTCAAGGGCGGAGTTTTGACTGCGATTGTGATAGATATAAGTCCCTTGGTCACTTTGTAGGAAGGGAAACTGAAATTATATGAATCTTTAGGAATTGCCTATGGCAGCGGAAAACATGGACATGCAGCCGGCGCAGCTGAACGTTTAAAATTATACGCAGAGCATCTGTTCCCTGGTATTTCCCTGCCCCTGCCCCTTGCGCCGGCCGCGGGCGGTCTTCCAGAGCGGCCGTGCCTCAAACAAGCATCATTGCTTCATCATCTCAAAGAGATGTGGGGAGTGGAGAAACAGACCGGATCATTTCCGGCCGGATGTATACCTAATGCGGTCCATCGGGCCTGCTAAAATCCCTGAGCATTTCGAAGGTTAAGCAATGTCCGATACTCTCGGCTTTCCGAAGCATTCGATCCAGCTTCGGACGCCCAAGAATTCCCTCAATCCCTCTATTTTCACCGGCGATTGGCTAGCGTAATCTACTTTGATTTCAAACCTAATGATTTATCTGTAAAACTTTGTGCTGCTTGGGTTTGAATTACCCTGGGAACCAAGATGGCCTCGAACGGGCGTTGCCTGAGTCTCTTTTCATAAATGTTGTCTCGTTCCCAAGCTTACCCGGCCGGAACCCTCACACAGAGATTTCATATTGTATAAACCCGCAGTCCACAACACCAACCATGAGGGAGCTGCTTAGAGACACGGCGTTTGGGAAGATCGTTCGACTCTTGAGTGGTCGCCGGCTACTGCTCTACACTGAGGAACGGGATCGATCTTTCATCCAGGAGATGGTTGCTACCGCCGCAGAAGTAGGGGTGGCACTTCCTGAACTGATTCCCAATGAAAGCATCGTTGAGCCAAATGGATTAGAGACTATCATGTCTCAAGCGTCCTACCGGTCACGCCAAGAGTCCTGGCCCATTCCTGCCCCTCGGGACGAGAAGGCTATTATTGTAGGCTGGAGATCAGGTGATAGTGAGGTATGTAACTTGCAGCGGATTGTATACTCTTTGCAGACAAGCTGACCACTGATAGAATCCACAGAACTGGAGCTTCGCCAAAAAGCTTCTCGTTAGTTCCCTGGTATGGGTATTGACCTTTGCAATCTACATTGGCTCAGCCATCTACTCCCCAGGTATTCCGGGGGCAGCGAAGCAATTTGGAGTAAGCAATGTTGCTGCAACTTTGGGTCTCACATTGTTCGTCCTAGGTTATGGAGTCGGTTAGTTTGGCTATTCCGCTTACTGGTTGCACCATAACTGATATTTGGCGAACTGTCAGGTCCAATGATTTGGTCCCCTCTTTCTGAACTTCCCATGGTCGGAAGGAGTCCAATTTATGTGCTTACGCTCTTTGTTTTCGTGGGCTTGAATTTCGCTGTCGTATACTCGAAAAGCTTTGCGATGTTCCTAACCTTTCGATTTCTAACTGGGTTCATCGGCTCGCCAGCCCTCGCGACGGGGGGTGCATCAATGGCTGACATCTGGAGCCCCAGGGCACGCGATTATATGATTGTCATATGGGGAACATTCGCTATCGCTGCACCTGTTCTTGGGCCGATGGTGGGTGGGTTTGCATCATCCGCGCAAGACTGGACGTGGACTATCTGGCAGCTTATCTGGGTGTCTGGCTTCGCTGCTGTCTTGTTATTCTTTCTGCTGCCGGAGACATATGGTCCAAACATTCTCTACCGACGAGCACGACGGATACGCCACATGATTGGAAACTCGAACTTTTGCTCTGAGGCGGAGCTCGAGCTACGCCAAATTCCACCCACGGTATGCCATTGCGCGCGACTCCCTTTCCTTGATCAGACCTCACAAATTCTCAGGATATTCTGTTTGAAGCACTGGTTCGTCCTCTCCAACTGTGTTTCCTGGAGCCGATCGTCCTCGTCATGAATGTATATATTTCGCTCGTCTATGGCATACTCTACATATGGTTCGAGGCCTTCCCAATTGTCTTTGAAGAGATACATGGGTTCAACCCAGGACAAAGCGGGATGTCATTTTTAGGAATCATCACCGGTACAATCCTTTTTGCCATTCCAGGATACTTCACATGGAAGTATTACTGTCAGTCGAAAAGGATCGGGGACGATGGGTCCATCGCGCCAGAATACGAGCTCCCTCCAGCATGCGTGGGGAGTATTTGCTTGCCAATCTCCCTCTTTTGGTTCGGGTGGACTGGGAACTTTGGGTCAGTTCACTGGATAGCCCCAATTGCTGCGGCGGGCCTGTTCTCGGTCGGTGGATGTCTAATCTTCAATCCGATATTCTGCTACCTGGCGCATGCATATCCAAGGTATGCCGCGTCGGTGCTCGCCGGGAATGATTTCATGCGTTCATCATTCGGGGCCGGATTTCCATTATTCGCGGCTGCGATGTTCCACAACTTGGGCGTAGGTTGGGCCTGTACATTGCTAGGTTGTTTGACCTGCCTTTTTGTACCTTTTCCTTTTGTCCTATATTGGCGCGGAAGACAGCTTCGGTTTAGTAGCAAGTTTGCGCGGCACGACATTTAAACAATTCTCTTGTTTACAGATCCGTGCAACTACCGATCGCTTGGCTTGCGTGTATATAGGAAATCCACCTACCGGTTATGAGACGCGGTAGGGCAAACAGAATAGATAATCACGTTCCACAGACATCATAAGTCCTCATATGCTTTAAAGATATTAGAAGGATGTTGATATCTGTCTGCCCACCAGGCACACATATGTATTTCTTGAATCAAAGATAGCGCCCAATTTTCGGTCCCCCCTCCTGTGACTCCAAAATACCACTAAATGATCCTCTTATTAGAAGGTAACGTCTCCAAGACGTATACAGCTAGCGTGGTTGAGGAAAGGAGTATGTTCTTCTTTCATATCTATTAGTTCTAGATAAGCAGCTCAGTTCTGCCACATCTTGAATCGGTTTACACATGCAACGCTTCCTCCCTGTCATGCTTTGATTGCTCCTTTAAGCCTGTTGTGTAGGTCATAGCGCCTCTTTAAAATCGGATGGCAATGTCAATTGGGGTGTTTCTCATCATAGCAATTCCAAGTGTACATGACTACTGGTGGTCTATTTCAGGACGTCAACTAAGGAAATTGATGTTATTTTACACATACAAAACAGAAGGAGACCGTATTATCTTCCCCAAAAGAGGCAAGGGCCTAGTGTAGCCCTATGCGCAGTGGGTTGTAAAGGACGCGACGGACAGGTGGCCGCAACCTTTGGGTTTAGCTAAGGGATACTTGAGTTTCTACATGACGGTATGATGCTATCGAGCCCCGGCGTAAACATAAATAGCCGAATTCTCCTAAGCACGCTCATCTTGGCGTCGCAGCAAACTGTTCCGGGAACAGGTTTGGCCATACTTACCGCCCCGGATGCTTTAGTAAGGTCTTTTACGACTCTGTTTTTGCGAAAGCAGGAGGAAGCCAAGTACTGGCGTTCGGCTTTCTGGCAAGCCGTCAATGCGAGCCATTTTTTTCATTATTGCAAGGTGTTCTCTGGGCGGTAGATCTCTAGCCAAATGACCCCCACCCCCAGCCTTGCTGAAAAAGTGTAGAAGGCTCAAGCCCAGCAAACTGCTCAAGTCCGGCCTCCGCGAAAGACAAGCTATACCAGTCATAGTCGCGTGATAGACTGACCTGATCGATGGGTGAGCCACTTCGTCCTAATACATCTGGCGCCCCTAACCCATTCCCGTTCAAGGGAGCTGTAGACGAGCAGAGTTGGGCTTCAAGTTCTCCTGTACGTATCTCGGCTTCAGAGGGTTGCAGCTGCTTGCTTGAGATATCCTCGCTTTGATTATATCCGCTAGGCATTTCGAGACGTTCACAGTCACTGGATGATGCCACACGACGATCTAGATTCGTATTAGTCTAGCCGAATGAAACGTTCTGGATTGCACGAGCATTCTCATCAACATACCACCTCGTACAATCATTGGTGTGGCGTGTCTTTTATACTTGAAAGAGTCTGTCGACAATGCGGAATTCAAGGTTTCCCACTGGTTATCGTTTAAGTCAAAGTACGACATCAAATGTGGCAATCAGAACGAGGTACAACTTACCGGACGTTCCAACGCTCTCCAATAGACTCGCAGATGATCTAATAAATGCACAATCGCTCTCACTGCGGGTATTCTGGGACCGTTTCGACATTCTTTTGTGAATGATCCATTCACTCCACAGTCCTGGCGGGAAATTTCGGTTGCCAGAAGCACAATACCTGCGACAAAAGCACCAAAGCCAACAAGGGGAGGCAGACGTGAAATATCACTTCGACCATAGAGATAAGGCGCCAGTAGCCGTTCAAGCAGCTCTGCATGTTTTAGAACAGTATCTGCACTTTCTCTTTGCTTATCAGATCTAATTGTTGGGTCAGTAGGGATACCCGAAAGAAGGGGGACAATCATCCAATGGGCGGCGATTTGACATTGGTGGTAGAGCGCATCGTGGACGAGTAATAGGCTCTCGCCTTCGGTTTTTGGATCATTCTGATGACCGGAATTTCTCAGGGTGGTTGACTCATCAAATAGCGATGTTGCCAAGTGAGATAATTTTTCGAGTTGGCCAAAATTTTGAGCATTTGGAGCAGAGGTGTGCTCTTTGCACAATTGTTGAATTTTCGCCCTAAAAAGAACATCATTTCAGTTAAACCTATACAAGGCTAGAAGATTTGCAGGTCAACATGTGTACTGACCACACACCAACCATTTTCATTAAGATGGCTGCACTCCCAGGGTAGCTGTCACTGCTTATCCGACGATCCAAGGATCTAGAAATCCAATTCTCATCCATTGTCTGATTTAGAGTTATCGTATAGCCGGACGACGTATTGGAGATCAGTCCCGGAAGCGGCACCAAGCCCACTTCCTGCCAGGCCAATTTGATATATGGTTCTGGTTCCATAACGATGCATGTAGATGTCCAGCAAGCCCAGAAGCATCGACGGGAAAGTTCAGATTCGAGCGACTCGTCATAATAGTCGTTGTTGTCCGTAGACTTCCTGCTATATCCAAGCAGATGACATGAACGATAGGCGAGGGCTGT
This sequence comes from Aspergillus tubingensis, assembly GCF_013340325.1. Taxonomy (NCBI): domain Eukaryota; kingdom Fungi; phylum Ascomycota; class Eurotiomycetes; order Eurotiales; family Aspergillaceae; genus Aspergillus; species Aspergillus tubingensis. The sequence goes on from NW_023336276.1 coordinate 420,676, forward strand.
GAACTTGTCAACACAAGTTCCTCAGGCATCCATAGGCATGCTTTTGACCAATGGTAGACACAAGAGCTTACCAAGACATAAACTGCCAGAATGAAAGTCACCAATGCCAAACCAATACAGCTGCAGACACTCCAACGCTTGGACAATCATCAGAGATGGACACTCTAAGGCTGAGATCAGAAGTTCTCTTAAAGCAGCTTTCGCCCATGGGCGACCGCAAGAATGATATGAGCTCAAAATTTTTAATTCTTCTGCTTGCCCTTCTATTGCAGGTAAAATGTCATTTGAATGATTCCTCGGCTGAAGAAATCTTGGGCATCGTTTTAGCTGAGTTGAACGTGGAGAAGCATTGGAGTCTTAAAGTGACATACAGAGTTGCTAGCGCGAGTAAAGCTTTAAGAAGAGAGCAATGGAGTCTCCGTTCCAGATAATTCTGAAAAAGAGTGGGTTTATGAAATAAAAGAGGTGCGTTATATACGCGCGTAAAGTATACCTCCAGCAGAGAAAGACACAGGGCGGGTGGTGGTAATTGTGTCTGTTCTGAGGAACGTCCTGGCTCAAATGCGACAGGCGTCATCGTACGTAGCTGACTTGGGTATGTCTACGGACCAATTAGCTATTGGATAGCAGCCCTGGTGCAGCTATGATCAGCACGTACATTAGACGGAGTACGTGTTCCTATACCTAGAGCCGCCGATGTGTCATCCAATCCAGCGGAACTAGGAAGAAGTGGATCGTCTTCACGACGAGCATTAGGACCAACGGAATTCGAAGCATCATATCCAGGGATCGGACTGCTTTTCTGGGTCTCAGCGGCAGAAGTTTGTTGCGAAACTGCTTCGTTGCGCCGGCGTTGAGTCCCTAGGCGCCGGCCCCGTGGACCCCGGCGATTTGGAGGCCGCGGATAGTTACATCTTGCACTGAGTCGCTCGCATCGAGTGCACGTGGGACGTTCGCGACCACACTTTAGCTGGGAGTCATTCAACGTTAAGCGAAGTGGTTCTGGCATCGGAGGGACATGTAGTCACCTTCTGTTCCCGGCACCGCAAACATGCAGTGATAGACGAGTGCGACAAGATTCTGGTATTTTCATTATTTTCATCTCCCCTCCCTAGAACTTGGGTACTGTCCATGGTCTCCAAGCTTCGCAAAAGAATGTAGGTTGCATATATGTACGTACGTTCCCACGGGTTATGTCTCATTTGCTCGGCGGAAATTCCCAGGTTCCTCTCACCGCCTGCTGTTTTCTCTGCACCTACCTTGTGCTTCAACATCACGTTGTTTTTCGCGGTGCGATCGAAACAACAACTTACAGAATTGAATCGCGCGGATCTTGCATGCCGTTGTATCTCTCGCTATGAATTGAGTCTCTGGGAATGTCTTCATTGCTACCTCTAGAGGGCGGGGTAGTCAATTTGAGCGCCATCTGGTGTGTCTCATGGCGAATTGGCCAAATTCAATTCGGGCCGAATCCCATGTACAGTGGGTATTTGGAGCACCTTCGGAGGGGAGCGTCCGCACTTTGAACCGTCCACCTTATTTAGTATAATGCCTTTATATGCGCTAAAGATGTAGGGACTTTGGAATAGCAGTGCGGTGCTGAGAGTTCGCTGAGCCTACTTGCCTATGACCGTTACCAAATAGCTGATGTGCCAATATATGAAGCGGTAGAGGGCAAAGCCGAGATTCGGGGTTAGTTTCGCTTTTTGCGGGTGATGCACCTGAGGAAGTTCCATGCTGTGCCAGCGAGGCGATGAGGTTATAGCTCAGTATGGGAGTCATTCTCCATTTTTCTTCAAATCATCGAAGAAAGGAAGGAGTACCTAAGAAGGGTATAAGATCCAAAGTTGGTCCGAATCGGTCCGAATAGGTATCTGTCAGCAAAAGTTAATTCAATAGTTCACGTACTCCGGCAGGGCGAAGAACTAGAACCAGCCCGCGGATGGCGTGACAGCAAGGAATGTCCTCGGTCTGCAATCACGTGGTAGCGACCGACAATAATATTAAAGGCCTTTCCTGTATATCCTGGCTGGGGATTACTCCTTCCACACTTCTATCCCTGGAAGGCTCCAAACATGCCACCTATGCTTATCAATCATTTCTTCAAGTCCAACGAGTCCTTCAGCTATGAAGCGCTTCGAGCTGCCGGCTATAGCAACTATGGTGGGGCAGACCTCGGCGAAGTGATAGCTCTCTGTTCCAAAATCAGGCCCGGGAACGAAGATGACTGGCTTCGCGAATGGCAAGGCGCTGCAGAACGGGCAGTGTCTAATGCAGAGTTCTCGAAGTCCGTGCAGAACAAAGAGAGTGCCTACCATGGATACCTCCGTGCATCGAATTATTTCCGCACCGCCGAGTTCTTCCGTCGAGAAAATGTGGACGAAGACAAAATCTCCCAGTCATTGTACGAAAGATCAGAGACTGCTTTCGTCGAGGCGATGGGGCTGTCTACGTTTTCCTACGAGTCGATCAGCATCCCCTACGAAGGCACATCATTACCAGGGTATTTTGTTAGTCCTGACAGCTCCAAGAAACCACGACGGACAATCATCTTCAACGGCGGTTTTGACTCGACCATGAGTGAAGGGTGGTTTGCGATTGGAGCGGCGGCTATAGCAAGAGGCTATAACTTCCTTGCCTTCGACGGGCCTGGGCAGGGTGCAGCTATCCGGCGACAGCACCTACATTTTCGGCCCGACTGGGAGAACGTACTGACCCCTGTTGTCGACTATGCTGTGAGTCGCATGGACATTGATGCAGATGCAATAGTCATCTTTGGCTGGAGCATGGGTGGGTTCCTAGTGGCGCGAGGAGCTACGCAGGAGCATCGGGCCCGAGCCATCATCCTGGATGATGGCGTGTACGATTTTGGTTCTGCATTTCGGGCCCAACAGCCGTCCGTTATTCAAAAGCTTGTTGAACTCAGATACGATTCGATTGTCAACCCAATATTCCACTGTGTTCAGTCCCTCTCGACAGGGATCCGGTGGGCTCTGCGCAACGGGAAGTGGACTTTTGGCGTGGCATCCCCGGCAGAGCTGAGTCGTGCAGTCAACAAATACACTCTGGAGGGGATCAGTCAACTTATTGCCACACCGTGTCTGATACTCGACGCAGAAAATGATCATTTCCTGAGAGGCCAGCCAGAGGAGCTTCGGAGAAATCTGAACTGTGAGCACAAATTTGTCAGTCTACGAACAGACGAAGGGGGAGACGCACACTGTCACCAAGGATCCTTCTTTCGATTGCATCAAGTTGTTTTCGATTTCCTAGAATCGCAGCTTAGTTCAGCTAAAGGGCTGTGATTGTTTGTGAAGATATGGTGTTTTAGTTTCGCTACTTTTCTATATTATACTCAAATGTACCTTACTCTTGACCTGCCCTTATCAATCGCTCTAGCAAGACCTTATGCGTCTGTAATCACGGAACCCAATGATTGAATTAGCGAACGGTCACGGCCTATTGGCTTCTAACACCCTTTCCGCATTGGTGGAATTAACTGGAGTTTGTTCTTCTGACGTTGAATTAATTATTTCCTAGTCAGCAGGAGGCATTCGGACCATTCGGGCCATTCGGTGTTGGTTGAACCCCAGCATAGGCCGGTTAGCCGAGGTTGCACCTATCTCCAACCACAGCTAATAGATGGTTCAATTATTTATCCATTGTTCCAAATACCCCTTCGATTCATAACCTGAATACTAATGTGGGCTTTTTCTAATAAAGACAAGAATTATATATTGTTGAAGACACGTCTTTCATTCAAGCCATCCACATCTATTCCTGGGAAACAGACGAAGCAACTCAAGATGCCCAACCAATACCGCAACATCTACGGCAGTTTGCACTTCCGTGTAAGCGCGTTTTGCGTGAACTAAGGGTATATCAGCAGAGGATGTTATTAATAATAGGGCTATTAAATGTTGTTCACATCTGTTTTTACTTTAAGCGGTAGTCCTCTGGTCGTCTTTCGTTCCTAGCAAGATATGAGACTAGTAACCTGATAGCAGACAGTCTTCTTAGCAGGGAGTCTCTTGCTCCGTGTTATAATGTAGTTTTCAGCAAAAAGTCTCAAAATTTGAGGCGGTGGATCTGGCTCTTCTTTAAAAGATTTCTTAACGGTTCGTCACGGGTGAGCCTCCAACTATTGGTCGATAAGGTTAGAAGCAGTTCACTGTATAAAAGGTAAATTGAGGTTTGACTTACACTTTCCATTCTTTAGTTGCCTGATTATGTTTGTTGTATATCACAGAAACTAATTCCTTAGAATATATAGTATTCTCTTAACACTCCTGCTCCTTCTGATAATTCATAGTAAATCCACAGGAGGTAGCGAGGCGACGCTGTTCCTCTGTCAGTTCCTAGAGATCTTGGTTAATCATGATTATGTGATGTCACATGTTCTGGATACGAAATAGATCCTGATCCTCAAAGTCTTGCAAAAGAAAAGGATATAGTAAAATCGGCCTGGAGCTCTGATTCTACTTATTATCACTCCAAATTATTTTGCTTCGCCTGCCTGGTCAACCTTAAGCACCGCTAGTGTGATATAGTACTTGAAAAGGGAAGGCTATCACACCAGTGATGTTAATATCGCACCCCTGGTGTGAGCAGGTATAAATATCATATCTTTATTACCTGTATCTAGTGTATGTCTTGGTTTCAGAGAAAGATTAGAGCCTAGGGCTTTTAAGAATTGACCGTGCGGTTCCAATGTGGCTAAAGTACGGCTGAGCGGACGGGAAGCCCTGTTTTCCACACCCTGTGGTCGTATGTACTAGTTTTATCATAGATTTAAGTAATATGCTAAATACTAGCTACTAAAATGGAAGAGAACGTACAAGAACTAACAGGCAGATGATGGTTACTTCTTCCCCACAATAACAGTGCACCAAGTAATTTCCCCAGCATTCTTACTTTACTGAAATTTTCTATTATCATATACTATTAATACTTAGCTTTCAGAGGGCTCTACTCAAGGCGCTGATAACGCTTCCGAATCTAACTGAAGATGACTACATGAAGCAGCGACTGGCCATCTGCGGCGTTCGTGGCGAATGACATACATTTGCCCTTGCAGTGGGTGAAGTGGATCGGTACACTTTGTTGTCACCCATGTTTACACTCTGCTCTAGCTTTCCAGCAAGTACATTGGGAATGGAATGAAGGAATCAATAATAGAATTCCAAAAGATTGAGCAATTATAAAGAAGTAAGAACCGTTTTCTATCTTTTTTTCTGAGATCTACTAGACAAGGTCAGTTCTGTTCCTTGAGATTCTGTTGTAAGGGCTGCTAGGCGGGTAGTAGAGTTCATCGCGGAGTATAGATGCAGGATTTTATTGCCTTAGTTTCTTGCTGCTAACTTTTTTTGATCTAATCCCTTCTAAGTAGGTACAGCCGATAGTAGCCTGCGGGCTATGACATTCTCTCTGACAAGTACTGCGGAAAGTCGGATTTCCCGAGGAAGTCTAGTTTTCGGGGCTCACTAGGCATTTTACGTAGATACACAGTCCAAGTCTGTTGGCGTAGGTCTTTAGAGCGTCATTGTGGAGGCGTGCTACTATCTAAAATGCTACCAGAAACACGAAGAAGAATGATGTGGATAGCACTGCAACCAGGCGATGCGGAGGGGAAGAAGGGCAATCGGCGCAAACATCCACTCGGGAAGCAATCCGAGCCGCATTCTCGGCCCGAGAAATGCGGGAATTGCATGGAACGATATGACCACTCATTCCATAGATAAACATGGCGCTAAGGATAGGATTATTTTGTTAGGGCATTTGGTATTATAAATCACAGGATAACTTTAACTCCCTTTCTCGGATTCTTGTCCGACTGGTGTGACAAACGTTGCCCTAGGCCCATGATGTAGAGATTCTAGTTGACAGTACCCGCTGTGTGTGATGAATACAATTGTAAATATGACCCGAGTGGTGTGATTGGTGACTCGCGTGTCCAAGAAAAAGCCTATGCCCTAGTAGCTTCATTTCTACACTCTACTCACGCTCCAAACAAAAATGAAGACGTATGCCGAGCAAGATTATAAATCAAAGAGAGTAATATCAATCCATAACCATGAGTCCTTCGGCAGGGCACTTTGAAATTCAGTATGCCCGGGCCGGCTTTTGGCTGGTATGTCCGGCACATCCACCAATGATCAGCATCGTCGGCTGTGGCAGGCCGTCTCGCATTGTTGTACAGAAGGGTCTTGCATGGCCAAGATCTATAGCACTGAATTGCGTGATAGGTGTTATTTATCATGAATAACATGGCTCGAGTAGCTTATAATCTGGCACCTCCAGCACCGTGAACCGGAAAATCATCTTAGCAACCCCAAAGGAAATATACTCACATATTCCTCACCATGTCTACTCCTACTTTCAAGCAATTTTATCTTCCCGAGAAGAAAGGTTTCGACAGCTTGGTGCTCCGTGAAGTCTCAAAGCCGTCTCCGAAGCAAGGCCAAATCCTCGTGCGCATCAAAGCCGTGTCACTGAACTGGAGAGATGGCATCATTGCCCTTGGAACCTATCCGTTTCCTGGTCCAGATGCTCTTGTACCTGGAAGTGATGGAGCAGGTATACTATGTTTCTCCTCTTTCATTACAGTATGCTTAGGGTATGCAAATAGGCATTGTTGAAGAAGTCGGGGAAGGTGTGACCGAATGGAAAGTTGGCGATAGAGTGCTTGCCAACTTCACGCAAGATCACATTGCAGGAAAGCTGAACAAGCAAACTCTCCTCTCACAACTGGGTGGCGAGATTCAGGGCCTTCTAGGTGAATACTTCATCTTCCCTAAGCTAGGAGTGGTCAAGATTCCCGATTACTTGAATTTCGAGGAGGCATCTTGCCTTCCCTGCGCTGCCCTCACGGCGTGGAACGCACTCTATGGATTAGTTCCCATTCGCCCTGGACAGACTGTCCTGTTGCAGGGAACTGGAGGCGTGTCCACGTTCGGACTACAGATTGCCCATGCCGCAGGCGCAACCACAATCGTGACCTCGTCCTCAGATGAAAAGTTAGCCAAGGCCAAGGAGCTCGGTGCCACCCACCTTATTAATTATCGGAAGAATCCAGACTGGGCAGGGGAGGCCAAGCGGCTCACCATGGGTAACGGCGTTGACCACATCATCGAGGTTGGTGGTACTCTAACCTTGCAGCAATCCTTTGACTCGATCGCATTGCATGGCCTTATCCACTGCATTGGCCACATCACGAACCCTGATCCACTTGGTGCGGGCAAGGAGCTACGCGGTCCTGATGCTGCTTTCCTAGCGTTGGATCGAGTCTGTATCGTCCGGGGAGTGGTGGTAGGTTCGCGCGAGCAGTTACAGGATATGCTGGAGTGCTTCGAGGCGCACTCTATCCGGCCAGTGATTGATCGGGTATTCGACTTCGGTGAGACCAGGCAGGCGTATGACTACCTCTGGAGTTCTAGTCACACCGGGAAGGTGGTTATTCGGGTCTCGTGATTATTACTTTAACCCTACTGCACCTGCTGTACTGTGATTGTCCATGCGATACAGGGATGTTTTCAGTGTGTTCCGTCAGCTCCATATAGTTTGCCTGACACAGAATGCGCATTGATCAAATTAACCCTTTTCTCTATTTTCGGTTTCGCTTCATGTTCCTCGTCGTCCTCTGTTCCAGTATTAATAAGAATGCGAATTCTCTATCCCTTTCCATCACGGCCCATACATACTGACATAGAAAAGTCCGCAATGAAATCCCTCCGAATAAATGAATTCACGCACCAGTGCCACGCAAGGGCGTCAAGTAGGTTAGCTAGTATTCGTAAGATAAGCATTCTATAATGGCAGTTGTATATAATCTCAAGAATAACTTGAACCCAGCGTTTTCATCGTCATATCCTGTTCTTATATCCAATCTCATGGTTCTAGGTTCACAAGGGGTTGAGATACAATCTCAAGCCAATCCAGTTGTCCGCTCCTCTCTGCATACTTTGCAGCTTCCGCCATGGTCTGATTTAGGAGCACTGACCTTAGTGAAATATCACCAATAGGTGGCACCGTCCCCTTATTGCTACCTGGCAAGAATGGTAATAGATCATCCTTCCTTGAGTCACTTTGAATTGTACAGTCACTTTGACCGCATCTCGTACCGGCCTCGGTATATGCGTGGGCCATCACGTCCGCCAACCATTCAGGCACACAATGGCATTGACAAAGGATTCTGGCTTGAAGTGCTGGAAACAGTCGAAGGCCAAAGGTGTCTATAAGATGGATAAAATGTGGCCTACAATCTTTGGGCAACGTTACGGCCAAGCGTGCCGCTCCAACAGATATCATGAAGAGCTGAGACCGAGAATTTTCGAAGTCACATTTGGAACAAATGCGATGATGACATGCCCAATTCTTGTCACCGAGATCTCCGATATCATCCACTATCATCATGCCGCATATACCAAGCAACTTTGTGACAATGGTGCTCACGTTGTCCCCAGACACTATGGGCGAGTAAACTGGTGCGATTTGCTGGAATAGACGCCGGTGTGATGATGATAGGCTAGTACTGGTCTCGAGCAGATTGTCTACTCGCCGCTCGAAGCCGTGATGTCTCAGACCAAAGTAGAAATATGATTGCAGAGGCCATGCCAAGCGGAGAATGTGTTTCTTTCTTATAGCCTTGGCATTGGCAGGAGAGAAGCATTCGCGTGCTGTGGCCATTGCACAGGATCTGCATAGCCAGTTCATAGCATTATGCTCTCCAATCGATGCTTCCACATCATGATCAACGCTCCAGCCCCGCCACATTGCACCGATGTACGCACAAACAACTTCGGCATAGTCCTCCAAAGCCAGGTCAAGGGGCGCAGGCCACATGCCGTAGGACCCGTATGAAATAGATGCCACCATTAATTTGCGGACCCAAACATGGCTCGTACAGAGTATGCCGGTATGTGTCAGATATGCATTGCTGGCATCCTTTGTGGTGTGGTCGAGCTTCGCCAGCCAACGCGTAAGTTCCGTCCCTATCTTATTCCGCGCTCGCCAAGGACAGTTATAGATCGGATGCTTTGCAAAAACAGTCTCGAAGCTTCTGTTAAGTGTAATTACAGAACTCAAAAGTGCAGGTGCATCCCCGTCTTCGCGATTCGCTGTCGCCCAGTCCTCGAACCAACAGAAATTGTCTCTGTAAGACGTGAATGCCAGCTTTGGCTTCATATCTGCGTGGGTGCACGTCGGAAAGTTGAGGGTCATTATTTGATGATTACCAAGAATGGGTCCACTAGCTGATAGAGCAACATCGTTCTTGACATCATCCTTCCCGTAGCGTGCAGCACACGGTGCAAGGTGATATTCCTCAGCAACAAGCCTACTTTGACTTTCCATTGCGTACACTTCGGACAACGCATGACAAGCCATGAGGCAGCGGTGGATGAGTAGATCATCATTTTCAGCACCAAAGGCGGAGGCTGACATCAGCTTGCTGACAATCAGTGTTGCATAATCAGCAAATAAACCCAACCGCAGCAAATACTCTGTCGATACATGAATTATTGATGTCAAATCAGATAACACGGACTGACTTTGGATCTGGAAACCTGATCCAGTACAGCGGAGGCAAGGCCTATAGGCTCTAGTGTCATGGAAAGCCCCAGTCGCTTGATCCGTTATCAGATCATCAATCGAGTCACAAATCAGCACAACAACTCGCAGTGCCACTGTCAGTGCCTGGTGAACACCACTGATCGTTGCTGGAAATGCTGCAACATGGTGGTCGTTTAGCACAGCACGAATTGATGCAATGTCCGCTGAAGATTCTAACTGTTCTATCCAAACGGGGTTGTAACTGTCTCTGGGATCAAGCAAGGAGGTTGCTGTCACTCCTTCTTTGCCGCCGATTGCCATAGTCGACTGAATTTGCGGGTATGAGAAACGTGTTTCTGATTGCGACAGGTGTTAGCATGTGGATTGCTTTTTGGGCATTTGTCTTGGTCTTGCACAAGGATTTGAAAAGCCACCACCGATCATAACTCGTAGCTGAAAAGGTTGGAAACAGATGAATGATCACGCATGTGGGATTGTACAGCATTTAAGTCCTAGTCAGATCTCCCATGTGACTGTGACTCTCCACTTGTGACAGAAGTAAGGTAAGGATGAAGTCATAGACAGGCAAATTGTTCCTCCTCGAACGAGAAAGATCCCCAGATGTGATAGGCCAAGCTAGCTAAGACAACAAACACTGATACTTTTCTATTATCTATTGCCTCTTGGAACTCTGAGACATACTCCGACGTGTTGCCAATTTAGTTGAGGAACACAGTTTTAGGGGGGGTTCAAGTAACGAAAGGGATGCCAAATGTGCTGTTTACCAAGTATAACGTTAATAAAAAGCAGTGTGATGTAATTTGAGTGTTTCCGTGTGTGAAGCCTCAAACTTCATAACAAGGAACGCTCGCAGCTTTGGATGTAGTACCATCACTGATCATTGGCTGGGCTTATGGGTCACTCCTGTTTCCAGTATATAAACCGATCATCTACATTATTGCCACATGCCATAGGGCTTTCATGCAACAATTTAGTCACGTACAGGGAAGCCAGTAAGGAGAAACTGATTAACATCCAATGCGACTTGTATCACGGCAGGGAGTTTAGCCCACTCATGAAACCTATCCTTTACATCTCTGTCCTGTCTGGTCTATAGGTTAGTGTAGAGGAATGCAGTTGTTGGCTATATTTCTGGATCATTTTGAAATCGTTCATGCCTCATCTACTTAGGAAGATACTGGACGAAATCGCCAGTGTGGGGTGTCATGTCAACGACTGCATGATTGTACGTCATTGGACAGTTCTTTGCCCGACCTATTTTTGAAACTAGTTGTGGTACCATATCTAAAAGAAAACCACGAAGATAAGTCGAGATATCAGGCAGCGGCGATAGGTGTTGCAAGTATTCTCATAGTAAGGACAAGCGATGATGGTACTAGTTGTGTAACCAGTAGCAATTCTAATCCTACGCGAGAGCAATAGGTGGGTGGGGCTATCTGGTCAGATGGATATCATTATCTCATAGGCGAGCAATCCTGGCCGCTGTTCTGTAATCTCGCTGAATCGATTGTCATCGCACGAAAGTTAAATTTAACCCAACCTAGCCTCTATCATGATTAATTTACATTCATACTAATGACTTCACATCACTTTAATGTTGGATCCAATATCCTATGATTGGACGTGTGTGGATGGATGCAAGCTCTACTATTCAACTTGATTGCGTGGCTCTCTGATCTGATATCATATACCTTCCAGTTCTGCGCTTTCAGGACTCTTCTATACTCTCCCTAATTTCGAGATTGATTTGCGCCCGTCTTCTCTTGCGTACTGCCTTGATAGCGTCCCCTTCCGACGTGGCCCGTGTCAACTGGTTTTCCTTCGCGCGTGTCTGCACTACACACTACTGCTATCATTCTGCACATCAGTGTTGATAAGCTTACTTTGCAGTGTAGGGCAAGTATTACATGTACCTACCCATAGTAATTCCGTAGAGCAAAAAGGGCCATAAGTTCCCCAGCCGTTCACATAATGATAGAATGCTAAATATGCTGTGGATCCTGTTCGATAGGAAGCTCTATTGGCAAAATGTGGAATACCGTCCCCCATCAATTCAAGGATGTAGGCAGCACGTATCTTTTGGACCCACCGAATCGGCCAGTATTCCAGATACACTGTGCATGCTGGTTCGCTAGTTCATACTGTTAGGCATAGATCGTGATAAACTAGATCCGGTGCTGAGTAGCCTGGTCAGGTTCTGCTCGGAGCTGGGAGACATAGAACATGAGATCAGTCACTAGAGACACAAGGGTATTGGTGGCTATGACGCCGTCTCTCGAAACTCTAAACTCATTGCCCTGACTAGGAGGTCTAAGTAGTCTGATGGGGCGAGGGTAGCAACAATAGATTATAAATTGAAGAACGGAATAGATGTGTTCAAGTTCGAGAAATCAAAGCCATATGATAGATTTTGGGCCCTATGTGGCCTTCCTTTTATCTAAGAACTTGTTGGAAGCGTAACATGCATTCTGGTATACCGAGTTCGTCCGTTTATAGTTGTGCTTCATCGACCTTTGTGAATCCTGTACTTCGCGCGCATCCCTTTACTAGTCAGCTTGGAGAGGGCGATGGTGTGTGTGGGCTTCATGTTGTACCTACCTCCTTGCTTCGTTTATCCTTTCCCACGCCCTTCGCCTATCCGCCATTGCTTACTATGGAGGGTCCACTCCCATAAGTTGAAGAGAGTATCCCTGCCCTTTGTGTCATCCACACCGCTTCTGGGGGTACTAATCCAGCATTCAGCGACACGCTTCCCACACTTCATGTGATGCACAAAGGGTGGCAACTCATCGGAAGTGCTGTGGCCTCGAAAGATACACAGCAAAGCAAGTTCATGACTGTGCAACTAACGAAACTTGTTTTCTTTTCTCAAGAATTCTCTTCCTTGCCAGTATATTCTCGAGCCAAAAGCTCTCGTTGATATAATCTCGTCTTACCCTTTGACTATCACTCTTAGAACCCTTTATGTTCCTGTCTTGAAAGGTTTATTCATACACATTAGCCCATAGACGTCAGCCGCCTTTGGCCGCCTGGCCCCAGCAGGCTTCAATTATCGGCAACCAACCTACACCATTTGGATGTTAGTTGACCATGCGAAAGAATCCACGCATAGCTTCAGCGATATGACCCTCTATTTGGGTGTCAATTAAGTCGTTATAAACCAACCATTGATCATTACAGTAGTCTTACCAGTTGGATTTGTTTAGACTCTTGAGTCTGCTCACAAGGTGCTCAAGATTTCTTTATGAAATCTTGTTATTAAGCTAGAGACATTGGGTGGGACTATTATACAAAGGATGAACTAGAATCTGATTACACTTCATATGAGATGACTAGATCATCTCCCCTTGCCTTTCCTTTTCCCCTCGGCAGTGCAAGTGTTCTCAATATGAGAAAGAACCCGTTAACTAGCCAGCTTCCTTGCACGTTTTTTGTATCGATTGCAGGAAAGTTCAACTTTCAGATCCGTATGTGGAACGTTCCTCAGCCGCTACCAACAACAGCCTTCTCTCCGCCTCCTCACCTTCACTTCTCCCCTCGGCTGCTATCGCCTTCCGTAGACCCAAGCACCCCAACAAACCCTGTCCGACCGCAAAAATGGCCTCATCGACGGTCATATACCCCATGAATATCCACCATTGAAAGCAGACCAACAGCCAGGGCGGGGGCGGAAGAGGATCATCGGTCGGCGGTGGCGGTTCGTACGCTCGCTCCTGCTTCCCTGGAGGCAAGCGGAAAATCCAGAGGATGGCCGAGAGCGCGAAGATAGCAGCCTGAAAAAGGCGGGAGCGGGCAAGTAGGCGGTTAAGATCTGTGGGGGTGGTCGGTGATGGGGGATGAGACGGAGGTATCATTATGGCCTGTTCGCGGGGCTCCTGATGATGCTGCCTCCTTGATTGTTCTTGATGTCGCTGTCGCCTCTGGCGCTGTGCTTGCTTATAGAAACCCAGAACAGGGAGAATCAGCGTCGTGATGGGCAAGAGAAAGTAGCAGTGGATGCCGCGAAGGAAAGGGACCACGTCCCGCTCAGGCAGCGGGCAATCGTGCGGATTGTTCGGCCGGCAGAAGACGTCGGTGGTGAGGTCTAATATGAGCGGGACCAGAGTGAAAAGTAGGAAGAAGGAATAGAGAGCGAGAGTAAGGAGGATTCGCAGAAGATGACGATGGGGTCCGGTCGGAGGGGAGTAGAAGAGACACAGCAAGAAGCTGGGGTTGTTGCATTTATAGATAGACAGTTAGCCGGGTGATAGGCATCCCAGCGAGATGTGGTGGTGGCGCTGGTGGTTTGGACTTACAAGACGTTGGACAATACCCACACCCCTAATACTTGAGCGAGATTGACCCAGTCCAAAGGGGAGACAGAGACCGGCGCTGAGGGCAATTTGGAGATATCCCAAAGATAGGCGGTGTCAAGGGATTGAAAAAAGACATATTCTGTGATGCAGAGGACGTTAAAAAGCAGGTAGGCAGTGGAGATCCCCCGGCTGTGTTTCGTCTTCCACACATGCTTGATCTGGGGGATGAAGGAGGCCCAGGTTAGGGCAAGGATGATCCTGATGTCATGCTCTGTCAGCACCAGAATACATACCACAACAACGGAAAGGCATTTTGGCTAAGAATAGTCATACAAACTGAAAGGGAAAGCGAGAGTCAGCCCCATTGGATTGAAATATTTGGGGAGTGGGATCCTCAAAACGTATGGAATGCTGTGGGATGTTGTGGGCTGCAGGAGATGAGAGAAAAGGTTAGAAAGACGGACTCCCCATCCCATAGTTATATAAACAGCGCAAGACACATGCCACTATTTTAGCGGCCCCTTAGCGTCTTGGAATCGAAAATGAGGAGAGAAAAATGTCTTAGGGGTAGGGCACCTGCATGTTACAAACAAGTTACAAAGACACAGAGCACGTGATTATCACAGAGTAACCGGTTGATAAGAAATGAGCTTCAACCCCTGGAAGAAATAAAGTTTTATTTTTCTAGCTACCGTAAGAGCTATTATTGGGCTCTTTTTACCATCTCGAACACCCATCTTTAAAACAAAGTCAATCATGGTAAATGGCCATGATGCTTACCGCCTGGGCATGGAATGTAATGTATTGTATATTACAGTATCACACGGCACAAAACAATGCCAGTCTATATCCACAATATAATACATAGGGTTCGGTCATGGCTGCATGCCAGATGAATCCAGCCCTCAATCTTCTTGTGTCAAGTGCAAAATGGCATCGCGATACGGCGCCACACCCGCGCTTCGGGGATGGAATGTCTTGATTCATCGGGTCGGCTTCAATCATCCAATATCCTGAGCCGTGTAATTCCCTGCAGGCTGCTGATGTAGTCGCTTTCGTCGTCCGAGGAGGCCTGCTTGATGGCGACTTCTGTGTAATTGGATGCATTGCTTAAAATTCAGATGACCCACAAGTTGCCTGAGACATATCGCAAGTAGCGTGTTTAGAATCCGTCTCCTCCCATCGGCTCGTTCTATATAATTTCCAAATCCACTGGTGCCGCCGCAGGAATAAGAACGTCAGGCTGTTCGCCCGGCTCCCGTACCTTCCAGCTTCCCGTGGCTAGAATTGTGACTGTCGTCTCCAAATGGTCTTCCCTACTTCTCCAAACCCACCACTCGAGCCGGAGGCCCTTAAAGAGACACCGGATCCCCTCCCCAACCCGGGCTTCCCCGCCATCATTGCTCTCCATGTCCGTGAGCAAGTGAAGCCGCAAGACCTCGGACCACGTTCCGCAAACTGGCAAAGCCATTATCACGGCCTGGCGAGACTTGCATATCTGGGTCATCGACAAATGCCCATCCTCCGCCGCAGACGAACCCTTCCAGGTTGACCCACCGATCCCGCCAAACCCAGAGCTCGACGGTCAATCCTGCCGTGTTGAAAGTAAACGGCCTACCACCGCTACCACTTGTTGGCACGTATGTCACATGAAGGGTCGCAAGCACGAGGTCATCCTGTAAAGCCACCTGGCCTTGAGGGCAACATTCGACTTTTGCAATCAGAGTAGGACAGCATTCTTTCGCTCTAAACATATGGGTGCATAGGGAGCTTAGCATGTGTTCTGGGGTAGTACAAGCAGAAGAGAAGAAAGGAAGGTTCCCACCCGCAGATCAACGTCGGCATAATCGGCATGGTCTCATTGTCCTCGACTATGAAGGATAAAAAGGGCCCGCCTGGCAAGACGAGTTTAGAATTTTCTGCTTTATCGGTCCAATTCCATGAGTCATATTGTTGACCTGGGCAGAGGAGTACATATCGCTCGCCTGTCTGTAGGTATGGGATAAGACGGTCGGGGATAGCATCGTAAAATTGCTTGACATTACCGGGCTTATGAATATTGTAAGGGGAGAAGTGCCCATGTTCTAGTTGAGGGAGTATAGTATACTCGGGGAGATTGACTTGGTGCAGCCCGCCCTGTGCGGTACGTTGAAGGAGAATAAACCCGTCTGAGGTAGCAAAGCCATGGGTCTGCGGGTACCATGCAAAGACACAGTAA
Source organism: Aspergillus tubingensis (assembly GCF_013340325.1). Taxonomy (NCBI): domain Eukaryota; kingdom Fungi; phylum Ascomycota; class Eurotiomycetes; order Eurotiales; family Aspergillaceae; genus Aspergillus; species Aspergillus tubingensis. The sequence goes on from NW_023336276.1 coordinate 436,759, forward strand.
TCGCTAACTTCATCCACCCGCTGTAGGGTCACATGAAACAGGTATGGGGATGTGCGTGACAGTCTTTCTGGACCGTGAAGAGCGAGCGAAAAAGCAGGCGCGTCAGACCTATTGCAAGTGACCACTAGGTTCAGTTGCTTGATCAGAACTTCGTTAAGTAGCGGGACCAGCTCACCGACGGTCCTTTTCTGTATATTGTAGAAAGGGAGTCAGCAGTTCCTCCATTTTAGGAGGGAGGAGGTGATGGGCATTCTGCTGTCGATTTGTTGAAGTCGAAATGAGGAGCTGAAGTGGGTTCAGATACCGTCAGCCTAGAAAGATTTTGACAAAAAGCCACATCATTCGTGTGCAGAGGCGGGAATGGAAAGCAGCATTTATATCAATATCTGTATTGAAGAAAGAGTGGGGGTGAGGCTAATCTCACTTGGGGCCAGTTCCGGTGTCCTGAAGCGGGAAGTTCCGCTCTCGCATTGCTCCTTATGATGTGGCTAATCTACTCGAACCTGGAGCCTGTGCATCGAATATCACCGCCCGGATAAAGCACTACTCAGTATACCTCCGCTGTACATGTATTGATGTGAATGGTATGATACAGTATAGCCGATACCATGCAATTTAGAACTTTACAGCTAATGAAGTATTTGTGGCAACCTAATAAAACATACCGAGGTTCTTATATGACCTGATTTGACGTGATAGATGATAATTACCCGGAATGGATAATGAGTATATCTTCTGACAGATGATCCTTCCATATAGAATTTATGTAACTGCTCATGATTTTGATCGTCGGGTTTATTGTCCACTGGAAGTCCAAAAGTTGGTGACATCTGATGATTCAATCTCCTTGGCCTGAATGCTTGCCTGCTTCAAGAAACAGCCGATACATGGTGTACCATCATACGCATCCTAAAATATATACCATCCAATATCGAGTATATTTTCACTCTCGAAGCTCCAGCAACTCATCACTTTTGAACAAGTATTGCTTCACCTGCACCCACTAGGACCTTGCCATCAGTCACTGTATCATATGTCTTTGGTCCAACAATCCGGGCATTCTCATCAACATATTGGCCAGCAAATGTAATATTATCAGCGATATCCACACCAGGACTTGTCAGCCTAGAAACCTTTGCATCTTCCCACTCATCTGTAAGGGCTAGCTCTGTGTAAGGCCTAGCGACAGGATCAGATGTTGAGTTCCAGATGTTGAGATTGACCGCCACAATAGCATCAAGACTTCCCGCTTTGTAGACCGCATATGCACCGAAGTTCGTTTCGTTGACAAGAACTTCCGTCTGCTTGTTCCCGCCTGCAAACACAGCAGCGTTGAAAAGATTCCCATAGTACATTGGGTTGACGTGAGGAGCACTGTCGTTGTAGAGGATAGGCTGCCAGGGTGAGTAGCGATAGCGTGTTCCCATGTGAAAATGAACACGGGATACCTTGAGTGAAGAAAGATACATGACATAGTCGATGGCCCAAACAGCAGATGCCATAACATCTGAGATATTGAACGCGCCCTGGCAAGAAATAGAGTTGGTCTCACCGATAACATATTTGATACCTGAACTCGCTGTCGCATTGCCCAGATAGTCATGGTACCAAACACGAGAGAGCATGTTGGTGCGATCGAAAAGGGTGTCTTCGATTGTTGGCCCAGCACCCGTATAGTGGCAGTTAGCACCCATATACTGAGGATACCCCGTTAGCAGATAGTCCACAGATGCATTTACTGATTTGATGCTCATTCACCTCGTGGTCAGAAACCGTCTTTGTCTTGTCTGGGCCCATACCATCTAGCTCCGCATTTTCAACATTCCAGTCCGTCCTTTCGTCGAGATGGCGAGGTGCCTCAAATGCACATCCTTGGAACAATCTCGTTGCGTCCTTACCAGTCAAGTTCCGACTGATAGCCGACGCAAATTCGTTCCATTGGTTCACGTAGCGTTGGACCGTCCAATTCCCGTCTCTATGCTTACCATTTCCCCAGCCTGGTTTATACTGTTAAACGCAGGGTAGACAATCACAATTTGATATCGAGCCAACTTACTATCTACCTCATTTCCAATCTCGAACGCATATAATGAGTTGCCCATGGTCTCGTAGGCAGCGTTTGCCTCGAGTACACATTGATCAAGGCCATTCCCAATATTGTAATATGTCTCGTTTACCGTATTGAAGAAATTGAGGCCTTGCACAAAATTGTTAGCATTTTGTTCTCTATGGTGTCGTGAAAACTATACCATATATGTATTGGGTGCCACTGGGAAATTGTCTGAAAGATTGAAACCAAGAAGGGCCAACGAGCGTATGCGATGGCTGGTCAGAAGCGACAGAGCTAAATGGGTCGATTATAGCTTCGGTTTGATTCGGATAATATATGGCAGAGCTTTGGGTGCTGCCGCCCACACGGAAGATCGGATATGCGCCCGATATGTCGTACAAGTTTTGAATCACTTGCCTTGAAAAAAGGTTTGGGTGTCTTGAAAAAGTTAAAGTACGTCACCAATGGTATCTAGGGTTGACCATACGTATCATTTCCGGCATAATCTGCCATGAACGAAAACTCGATGGAAAATGATTGATATGCTGCATCCACAATCTGCTTCCCAGGCCTAGGGCTAGCCGGCGGAGAAAGCTTTATTTCGCGGGTAACATTAAGCTTAACGGATAGATCAGATACTGCAAATGGAATAAAAATTACAAAAGTGATGATGCTTGCAAGAGAAGGCATTATGGACACTTTGCTTGGGGCCACCTTTGCAGTGAACAAGTCCGTTCAAAGCGTTCTTCGTTATGCTCTTATAGTAAAGAAACAGGCAAAACTCCCAGAAAGCCAATTTAGCCGACCAAATATGTAGTCTGAAACGGCTGATGCTCTTTGTTCTTATTTGAGGAGAAATTCTTCCTTGTCCTTGATCTACAGCTTTCAACCAACGACCCCGCAGCTATCAGACGTTTTGCCGCGGAAAACAGTACGGGCTGATTGAGAGCTTTGGCTGTCTTACATATATGCCTCTCCTTGTTATTTTTCCCTTCTTGAGACAGAGAAACTCATTTGTGGGGTGATATTTACACTTGGGAGAGAGCGATATTTCTATACAATGCCTACATCTTGCCCCTACACCAGGACTAACAGATTAACTACTCAAGCATCATAAATATTATTAGTAGGCTAGTGACCTACGTGTAATTATATATATAGTAGACCTTATACACCTGCAGCATGTGTTTCATTGCAATATTGTAGGCGTACATGAACCGGGCACCTTTAACCCGAGATTATATTAATTGATGCGTAAATCCCTGCAGATGAATGTCACCGTCCTCGCCAAGTCGGCAGCAAATTTTTCGCGACCAGCGAAAACCTGTTCAGAAAGTCATCCAACCTGTTTGGCAGCAACTCTAGAGGTAATGAAAAAGATGAAAGGTTTATGGTTTGAGGTAAAAAATGTTTCCTTGTACTTTCAATACACACTCTGACTTGCGTTATTGTGATTCCCTAGAGGCACATACCCCAGCCATGGCAATGGGCAGGAAAGTAGGATGATAACGTAAACCACCTGCAGGTTATCCAATAGATTCCGATCCAGTGTGAAGAGCAAATAAATTCCCACGTATTATAATTCATATCTTTCTCTTGTTAATCACTGACGGAAAATTCTATTCATCACGAATGACATTCTCAATCATCTGTCGGCAGCACCCAAGATACTGACATGGATCACAAAGGGACCTTAGCCTCTCCACTCCGACTTCAGCTACCAGACTGTTATCCTGTTGAAGAACATCGATTAAGGGGAGATTTCCCTCAATTGCCTTTGTACAGGCCTCATAAACCACATCATGTGCCCTCTGGCGACCAAGTTTCGGCGCAGTTCCCATCATCACTGCCTCCGCAACAATCAGGCCCTTGGTCATGTTGAGATTGTCTGACATGGCTTCAGTGTTGACGAGAAGACCCTTCATAATGAAGTTCGCTTGGTGTAGCGCGCCACAGCATAGGACAAATGAATCTGGAACGCAGCTCCACTCCAGGTGCCAGGGGCCAGAGGCTCGTTCGAAATCGGACACCATAGCATCCAGAGCTAATGATGCGTTCGACCGAAGCAACTTCGAAGAGGCAAGTATAGCTTCGCTTGATATAGGGTTTCGCTTCTGAGGCATAGTTGATGACGCTCCCCGAAACGGTACGAAGGGCTCAGCCACCTCGGCAACCTCGTTAGACGACATGATGATGATATCTAGAGCGATTTTCCCTAGAGATCCCCCGATGAGTGCTAGAAAGTTGATGATTTCTGCAATGTGATCCCGTGCCACATGCCATGTAATTGATGGATCATGTAACCCGAGCTCCGTGGCAAGTTGTTTTCGCACCTTTAGACCGGTATCATCCGAGCCGAGTGATGCCAATGTTCCTGCTGCGCCGCCGAACTGGACCAGCAAACATCGACGTTCTATTTCTGTCAATCGTTGGATATGCCGTTGGATACCAGAGAGATATACGGCGCATTTATAGCCAAATGTGATTGGAAGAGCATGTTGGAGATGGGTCCTGCCTGCCATGGGTCTTGGAAGTGTCAGCACCTCTTTAACAGTGTTGCATTTGTAAGACGTACGTGTCGGCATATTTCTCCGAAAGAGACTTTAGAGTTGCGTCCAACTCATGAAGGTTCCGACGGACGATAGCAAGTCCTCTACGCATTTGCACCATGGAAGCGCAGTCCATGATATCTTGTGTTGTGGCACCCCAATGGATGTACTTGGCATGTTCCTCGGGCACCATCTCGGCCAATTGCCACACCAGCGGCAAGACAGGATACCCAACATTTTCGGTGTCTGCGGCCATGCGGTCGAGGCTATTTTCATAGATGTTATTAGTCCATAATTGTAGGGTTCGGAAAGGGGGATACATACTCTAGGTTTTCGTACTTGGCGTTCTCTGCAATAACATTGGCCGATTCGTGTGGGATAACATTCACCTTTGCTTCAGCCCGCGCAAGAGCAATTTCAACTTCAACCAAGCACTTGATGTAAGCTTCATCTGCGAATATGTCGCGGATTTCTTCCGTTCCAAAAAGATTGCGGAAAATGCGGGAATCGACCGCACTGTTCAACATTGTTTGGGATTTGTATAGGTGATGCTGCTATGAAAAGAATTGAAGGTATGCGCAGTCGATGATTGTGGCTGGTGAATTTCCCTTTAAATGAGAGCGATCGGAACAGTCACTGGTATTCCGAAGACTACGCTGGTATAATGCCGGAGCTTGGTACTATTCCGACGGGATAGGCCTTATCCCGAAATTAGTCTCCCGAGCCAGCCCTATTCCATCCCCGCAATTTCGGGCTAACCACGCGTCACTCTTCTTGGCTAACATGGGGTACCTACATACCCCCAGGCTCTTCTACACAATCATCCGGGGAAGAGTGTCTGGTTGTGGGGTAGCCTGTCAACTATAAATGCATTCAAATGGACTGCATATTATTTTTGACAAGGATCCTGTGAACAACAGTGGTCATCAAGCATGGCACTCCATGGTCACGCACTGTCGCTTGCCCAGTTGATTCTGGTAGTATGCCCTGCCTTTTTCCTCTTTGGCTACAATCAAGCCGGCGTCGGCGGTCTCGTATCTGTGGAAGACTGGACCACAACCTTCCCCGAAATCGATACTATCCACACATCAGGCGCATTGAAAAGCCACAATTTAACAGTCCAAGGTGTTGTTATCTCGACATTTACCCTTGGTGCATTGGTTGGGTCTCTTTCATGCTCATTGATCGGTGACATCTTGGGAAGAAGAAAGGTCATATTTGCAGGCTCACTTGCAACGTTGATTGGGGAAGCCCTGTGTTGTTCCTCTTTTGGGCTCGCTCAGTTGATTCTGGGAAGGCTTATAATTGGAATCGGCATTGGAATGCTTAGTGGAACAGTACCTGTCTGGCAGTCCGAATGTTCATCGGCACATAATAGGGGCAAACACGTTGTTCTGGATGGTCTTTTCATCAGCGCTGGGTACGCAATCACGTCGTGGGTTAATCTGGGACTCTATCAGGTCAAAACCGGCTCGGTTGCCTGGAGAGTGCCATTGGCAATTCCGGGACTGGTTTCGCTTATCCCCATGTTTTCAATTTTCTTTCTCCCAGAATCTCCTCGATGGCTTGTTCAAAAGGGCCGCCTTGAGCAGGCTCGTGCAACACTAGTCAGTCTGAACAATACATCAGCCCAGTCGGAAGACGTGAACGGCGATATTGCGGCAATCCAGTCAACACTAGAGAATCACTCTCGTGGTGTCTCAATAATGGATATTTGGCGCCCAAACGATGAAAGGTTATTCTACCGCTTCGCTCTGTGCATCATGCTCCAATTCTACCAGCAAATGTCGGGAGGTAAGTGCCCATAGAGGACATGCCCTACATGTATGCATACCATAGCTGACGCAACTACTTTTAGGAAACCTTATCTCAGTCTACGCTCCGGTTATCTTCGAAGATAACCTCCAAATGACCAGCATGATGTCTCGAATACTAGCTGCCGCGACGCTTTCGTGGAAGTTCCTCTCGTGTTTCGTGGCTTTTTACTGCATTGATCGGTTCGGTCGCCGCGTGGTGTTTATTGTGAGCGGGTCGGGAATGTCGCTTTGTATGCTGGCCTTAGCAATCACCACGAGCTTTCCACATACAAACAAGCCCGCTTCCATTATTTCGGCGCTTTTTATTTTCTTGTTTAACTTTTTCATCCCCATCGGATTTCTGGGTGCAAACTTTCTATACTGTACCGAGGTGGCGCCGCTCCGTCTGAGAGTTGCCATGGCTTCGATCTCAACCGCAAATCATTGGCTTTGGTAAGCTTCCATTCTTGCTGCAGACATTTTCTTGGAAAGTGCCAGTGCTGATTTGTTAGGAATTTTGTTGTCACGATGATAACTCCTGTCGCAATCAACAATATTGGCTATCAGTATTATATAGTATATGCCGTGATTGGTGCATGTATCCCTATCTCGGTGTACTTCCTATATCCGGAAACTATGGGGTGGAAGCTGGAAGACTTGGATATACTGTTCAAACAAGGGCTGAGCATTCGAGGGATTGTTAGGTCGTCTTATCTGCCTCCAAACTGTGATGCAGAAGGCCGGGTTTCATTTGAAAAAAGTGAGGTTGAAGAAGTTGAGCATAGGGACCTTTAGGTATGTGTCATCGGATACAAGTAGGATTCGGAGTCAATTTAGTATAGCAATACGCTGTTCCAGAACGTACATGCCTCACAATACTCAGTAAGCACGAGCATTGTATTTCAGCTTGTAAAAGAATAGACAAAAGTAGTATCATGTCTACTAATGTCAGTGTCAGATGCCGATGCCTTAGGTGTGAAACACCATAGAGCTGTCCAAGTTTTAATATATATTTTGCACTGCTGTCAGTATACTACTAAGTCGGGATAGTAGCTGAAAGTTGACTGGCCTGTTGGTAAAGTTGGACATTTGTAGCCTTAATCCCAGCTCCGTTTCTGGTTGTTCTACAATATTGGAGCATCGTTCTGCGAATTGTTGTGGCTGAATCACACAGTCGATCTATTCTATTGTGGCAGGTGGAGCGAGGACAGTTCCGACTGCCATTCTGTCTCGGTTCCAGCCGGGATCACGTGACTAGGTGCTTGCTATGGCTCAGGTGACCCACTTGGGACTTTCCCCGCGCCTCTACATTCCTGGGCTTCAATCTTATTGGGATAGCCCTGTACTTCTGGGATACCAGGTATAATGGAAGCCATTGGACAAGGGGGTGCTATACCCAGGCTGCAACTCTCGTCTCAAGTGTGGTGTGTTTCCGTCTCCCGAATTTTACTGGATATGTTATTGACAAACAAATTTTCAGCGATCGTTGCCGCATGTATGTAGATTCTCTGAAACTTACGGATCGTTGGTCGGAAAGAAGCTGATTCGGTATCTTCAGAAAGAAGATCCGTTGTGACGGATTACTCCCATCGGTATTGCTCCCCCAACCACTCTATAGATGAATGGATTGGACTGATACGGTGGGACCCGTATAGTGTAGCAACTGTAGAACCGCTGGAGCTTCCTGTGTCACATCTAAGCAACTCAAAAGACGAACGCGGCCCAGAAGGTTAGTGCTGTATCTCGTCACATTATTTAGTTTTCCAGGGATGATGTTAATGAATTTGTTAGGCACCTTGAGCAACAAGAAAGGTTGCTCGATGAGCTCAGGATCCAAAATCAGAATCTGCAGCGCGAAATTCGGCAACTACGTGCTAGCCATTCCACAACTGTTGACAAATCAGTATGGAACGACACTGCACCTGGATTCCAAGCCCACGGTTATACAGAACTGCAAGTTGCAGGTTCGTCTGATGCGGCAACTACTCCAAATCAACAAAGTCATCCTATCATAAAGCATCTAGGACGCTTAGTGCCCTTAACACCGAGTGTCAATCGATTCGCAGGATCAACAACAGGAATTTATTTCATACGCTGTGCCGAATCAGTATATAAATCTCTTTTCGACCAAGAAGAAGGTTTTCCAGATGTCGTTAATCGGCTCCATTTACTCGGGGCTTGCCCAGAATATTCCCAACATCTGCATTTTTTAAACTCAATGGATCTTTCTCGACCACCACATTTCATGCTCGATAAGCCACGAGCATTCTACCTGGGTGCTATAACAGAGTTTTTCCAATCTTGGTCGTCTATCTGGCCAGTACTCATGAAGAAGCAGTTTCTTTCCGCCTTCCACCGGATCTTCGATCGTGTTGAGGCCCACGACCCTAATCTCTCACCGTCTGACTATATTATTCTGAGGCAAATATTTCTTGTCCTCTCAATTACCGCATGGAAAAGTCGATCGCCCACAGAGTGCAACACTTACTACCTTAATACCCTGGAATGTGCTCGGTTAACGACTGCACCTGAAAACGAGGACCTTCCAGGGCTGCAGTCCCATCTTTTAACTTGTCTATATCTTCAACTTACCCGGAAGCACGATGAGTGGACACAAACATGCGGACAGGTTGTTCGACTTGCGCAATCTCTAGGACTCCATCGACATTCCCGACGCTTCCAATTTTGTTCTGGGGAGATGGAGTTAAGAAAACGCATATGGTGGTGCGTTTACGCTGTAGACGTGTAAGGCTCCCAACAACAAAGACTGCCTGTAAGTCACTAATCTTCATAAACAGTGCCTGCAGCATAGTACACGGTCTGCCGAAAATGATCCAAGACGATGATGTGGATACCGACCTACCTGTTGACACGGATCTGGACGATGTGGCTGCGACTGACATACCGCTCCCCCTTCCGGGAGAGACAACAAGCATGGCTACATTCATCCTCTACGTGAAATTGCTCAGAATATTCTCCAGCTGCCTCAAGTCGCTATATACTACTACCAAACGACGAAACGGTGTCGCCAAAATCACAGCACTGGATCACGAGCTATCAGTGTGGCGCCACAGCGTAGTCCAGTTCCAAGGCAATGAGATGAAAGACCATGACGATGGTCTACCGGACACTCTTCATATGAACTCAGCAGATCAGTCGTTCGAGACACTGTTTCTACACTTCTTAGGAAACGTGGCTGTTGTCTTGATTCACCAGCCAGCATTGACATTCGACCCGAAGCACCCTCAATTCACGAAGAGCCTGTCGAGGTGCGTTCGTGCAGCACTCAATATACTCAGTATGTTGGGAAGCAGTCATGATAACCAAAGACTTCACTGTCTGTTCCCGAACAAGTCATCCATAGTCTTCCAGTCGGCGCTGCTGTGCTTCTATCATCAATGGATGTGCATGGCGTCTTCATTAACGCCAAGCCACAATCTTGATCCCTTGATGGGCAAAATAGTAGATACTGCCCTCAAGCTTCTCGATATGCACAAGACGGAACTAGTTACTCCGAATACCGGTTCAAACACGACTATTGACGTTCAGACGGTCTCAGCTGCTCAAGACCTTGTTCGGTTGTTTTCGAGTCGCATAGAGCATGCAGGAGATGCGCCCGTGTCGGCTGTACCGGCTTCTTCGATGGCTCAAACCTCTCCCTCATCATTCATCTTCACACCTCCAGCTGGCCTGGGTAGTCATGAACCACTGAACTTTGAACGAGAGTCACAAATGGCAACAATTCCTCTTGACTTTGGAATACTGGAAGACGGCATTCTCGACAACGAATGGCTTTAAGTGATAAGGATACTCTAGTGGATGCAAACAAAGTAATGTAATCAATTCAGATATATAGATAAAGAAAATGTCCCCTGTTTTTCTAATGCTTCGAATACTAATCCCGCGACTACAAATTATGAGCATGAGGATACCATAGATAAACTCAGTACTAACAATCGCTGTGACCATTCATGTATCCAGGCTGATTTGAATGGCATGATCTAACAAGCTTAGGCTTCATGGAAACATCTTTGGAAATAAATTGGAACAGATTAGGAACATCTGGGTCTCTAGTTGGCAGGGCTATGAGAAACCAGACAGCTCAATGAGATTAGCAGTGCTCGTAGCTATCTATATCCACCAGAGGGCACCACAGACATTTCCGGTTTTCTGTGGGGTTGTGTGAGAATGCGAAATCATTTCTATCTGTACTAGCGATGGTTTATATTGGAAGATAGGCCCTCACACAACGATAATCGGGTCATGACGCACTCAGTCGCCATAGCCCTTTGTCACTCGCGTCCTTCCCCCACCACTTGTAGGCGCTCTTTCTGTCCCTATATTGCACTCAATTGCACTTATAAAACGAAGCGGAACATGGGATGCTCATCACCCTTCTCCGCAATATCAGGAGGGGTGTAATTAGGGTCACAAGAACCGTGCTGGCGGTCCCGGCGGGTGTTCTCGCGAGAAAGCAGCAGGCGCAGGATGAGAGCGAGTGTACAGGCGCCGAAGAGCACGCCGGCGCAGATCCACATGCCTTTGGAGAACATAGGCGAGTCCTGCGAGGGAAATAGACGAGCGCCCAGCAGGGGACCGCACTGGCCGATCATGCCAAAGATGGCCAGGCCGACGCCGCGCTTGGAGGAAGAGCCCTGGTTGTCGGTTACCCAAGTGAAGGTGAGCGAGACGGCGGGAAAGACGCCCGCGCAGATCAGGAAGGTGGCAAAGAAGCGCACCGCGTTTGTCGCGACCAGTGCCAGTATGATGTAGCCGGCACCGCCTAGGGCAGCGAAAAAGGAGATAAAGATGGCGCGTTGGCGGACATGGTCGGAGAGAAAACTGGCGCCGATGCAGCAGACTAGGGATGCGAAGTAAGGGATGGCGGAGAATCCCTCGGCTTGCGTCTTGGTGTATCCCATGTGGGATAGAATTGTGGGGAGGTAGGCTGGGAGAGAGCCAAATGCGGTGTTGAGGCAGAAGATAATCCCCGCCTGGAAGTAGTTCTTGTAGTCCTTGAAAGCCGCGAAGGCTTGCTTGAAGTTGACTTTCTTCTCTTGGTCTCGACCCCGGCCGAGGATTGCCCGCTGGCCAATAATTAGGTTTTGTTGCTCGGTGAGGAACGGACTCTCGAAAGGTCCGTTTGGAAGGTAGAAGTAGGCGACAACGGCAAGGATCAAGGTAGGTATTCCCTCTGCGAAAGGTAATTGTCAGAACCTTTACTGTCACGGGAAATGAAGAAAGAGAGAGATAGAAAGCCAACTTACCGATGATGAAAAGCAACTGCCAGTGTTCTATATCTTCGTGGCTGGTAACCACCCCGTAAGCGATGGCCGACGCTAGGGCATTGGCCAGAGGCGAGCAAGCCATGAACAAACCGTATCGCAACCCCATCTCGTGCCGATGGTAAAAAAAGCTCATATATAGAGCGATAGCGGGAACAAACCCGGCCTCGAAAATACCCACCAGAATGCGGCACACGAGCAGGCCGGCATAGCTAGTGGTGGCAGCTTGAATCATGTCCAGAGTACCCCAGCCAAACGCCATGCAAGCTGCCCATAACTGTGCTTGGAGTTAGCGGTATTGTTCGTGTCTGTTCTAAGGATTGATTGAATTCAAGGAAGGCATACCGGCAGTGGAACTACCTTCCAGGCCAGAATTAGCTGTTATAGGATACCATGATATTAGCCAATATCTCGGTTTTTTCCACACCACCGCTCCTGGAAAGGAAGGATTGCCCTACCCAATGAAAGCAAATATAAGCGATATAGTAAACAGTTACCACCATCGAGTACTGAGAGGAGGTGATCCCCCAGGCTTTACCCATACCAGCTGTGTACGCATTGCCAATATTGCCTCTGTCCATATAGGAGCAGAGATATAAGGATCCAAGTCTGTTTTAGTCAGTAAATGCTTCTTCATGTCATTGAATCATTGATCATGAAAGAAGGATATGGACTAACAGAGGAATGAGCACCCAGTCCAGTTTCCTTAGGGCTTGCCGCTCTTCTTCCTTGGTCCAAGCCTGCTCTGGAAGCAGATTTGGGTCACCAGTTTTGTCGACGTCGACGTTCTCCACGCAGTCCACCAGCCCATCTTGCTGAATGTTCTTGTCCATAACGAGAAACGGTGAATTACTGATGAATTTGAACATATACGGTTGTAAGAACCTTTTTGAGAAGATCTGTGGGAGGTTTTTGATGGCATTTGGAATCTAGGGATGTAGGGACTGCCTTGTGGTCTGATCGGTCTGATCGGTGTCGGCATCTTACCGAGCAAGGGCAAGCTGGCCGCCATCTTTCCCCGCGAATGATTTCCCTTTCCTCCGCATTCCCTCGGCTTGTGTGGGGAAGGTCCACCCACAGTATACGAAGAGTGCCGGTCAATTGACCGTTTTCCCGTACCGTTTAGGAGTCGAACCACATTTCCATCGGTGGATAGAGTCTTCGAAATGTAAGTAACCTATTTGCATGAGACTTGGTTCTACGGTGCGTAGTTCTTTACATCTTTGTCACACTATACTGAATCTCTACAGGCATAGAGAAGCAACAGCAGAAACGATGAAACTTCTGGGGGAACAAAAATTACTAGATAACTTCGCTGATACGTTGCCTACTGTTCGTGTGGGCTGAATATTGAATGTTCATATATTCCTATACGCTCCTAGAGCGTCATGAGAATGGCTGGCTGAATGGGGTATCATACGCCAGTTCAGGCACAAACCCACCACCAGCATCATCCATTTGCCAATCAACCCACAAAGATTCCAGGTCCAAATCAGGATCGAGAATGGGCCCCTGCTGCTGCTGTACATAGGAGATGTTGAGAGAGGATAATGACTCGGGTACCATTCTGTCGGCAGCTGAGCCATGCAGGCTGGTCCCCGACGAAACAAACGACGACCCGGGGGAAAATGCGTGATCATGAGTAGATTTATCGAACTGGGACTTCGAAAAAGGCTGGCCTCTCCCTCCGCCTTCTCCTCCCTCCCCTACTCCTACGGGTCCTCCCTTCTCCAGCAAACCGATGGGTAGCTGCTCCTGTCCGTTGGTGGAGGGAGAGGCCTGAGGCTGCTGCATTTGTCCCTTCAACGACCAGCGCTGCCCAATATGCGAATGAATAATCTCGATGCTGCGCCGCATGCCCGGTGTTTGCTTGACTTCCGTCTCCAACATGTGCAATGTAACCGCCAGGCGATCTATCGCCATGTTTGCCAGACCTTTGTTGTTGTGTTGCGCTAGTCGCACATCGATTGTAGCCGCCGTGTACACGCAATAGGAAATTAAATAGCTTTGGAATTCGAAGTTGAATAGTCGGCCATACGCGCGGAAGAGCTCGTTTACGCACATGGCTTGCTCGGTGCACACCACTTGCGCTCGTAGTGCCAGGGAATTGTTCTGCAAATTCGGGTGCCACAACCAGACGAAAAACGGTCGGTAAAGCAAGATTAGTACGGTGTGGCATAATATACTAGCAAGCAATCAGCACATTCAATATTAACGGGTAGTGCAGAGGGGATATCAGAGGCTGTACGTACTTGAGACAGAGAATGTGAGGAGGAACGCAGGACTGTAAGCTTGCCGGGTCTTCAATCTGAAGGGCAGCTGGGAGTTCCTGCCTAAATGCCATCAATTTGTTTTCCAAATCCGATATGACGTTCATTTCGACGTTCCCAACCGGCCCGTTGTAGATAACATTGTAGGTCTCATTGATGATCTGGGAAACAAAAGGTGAGGCGATGATATGTCAATAGGGCTGCGCACGAGAAAAGGAGAGGATATCCCGTGTAATGTCTCTAACCTTAGCTAGTTTGCAGAAATTTATAAAGGTCAATGTACTATGACATTTCGTTGCAGGGTAGATTTTACCAGTCCCCAATAGGTGCGGAGGCTGCCAAAGGTCATCATCGTCGGACAAGTCAACTGGAATATGAGATTGTTGTTAACATGTGAACTGCTGTCCTGGGATCATAACACCTACAAAGCGTGGAAGGGGAAAAGAGCATGTCAGGCAAAGACGGTGATCGTCCTAGGCAAAGACTGATTGATCTGCTGCCGGTCAACAAGCGTCCGCAGTCTTTTTCTTTACTCTTCATCTTTAGCGAGGAATTTCACTCACTTGTCCCACGCATAACAAGATAAAAACAATCGCTTCCGTACTTCCAAATCATCTGGCTCCATTATTTTCGTGAGTTCCGCATCGCTACGCTTTATGTGTAGGCCGAGGTCTGTGAGCATTCGTATTGCCTGGAGACCACGAGTCAACAAAGACTCGAGACAAAAACGGCTGCGGGTTGACATAGGTCCTTACCATGCCCGTATATAGCCATCCTTCGCTACTATTCCCAACTGCGCACTGCCGGCCACCTAAGATCAAGAGTCCTTGAATGGTTGGAATCCGAGGTTTGCTCTGTCTCATCTCTCGAACCAAGAGGTGCAGCGCCTCCCGTAGAAAGAGCTCTCCTCGCTCAAAGGACGCAAACCGTAGATCATCCTCCGGCAGGTGTCGACAGGCATGCGCGAGGATTACATTCAAGAGAAAGGTGGAAAAGTATGGCCCCCCAAGAGCCATGTCGCGGAAGAAACCTTGCAAGAGAGAGGCACGGAACATGTCAGAAGTTTCGTCAGACCAAGCAGAGAGAGGCAGTTGAGTTTGTTCTTCGGAGACCTACAGCGTCGATAGACACAGTTATGCAAAGGAGCTTGCCATGCCCAATACACTTCCAGGAGATTAATACAGATGGTGGGATCCACGTCTGTATAGCGAGGGATATTCTCGTACGCTGTACGCTCCCAAGAGGGCTGAAATCGGGCATTGGAAGACAGCCATCTCTGGTGGTACAGCTCTGTCGCTCGAACCTCCGTCTCCTTTTTCTCCGTCTGTCCATCGAGCACCTCCTTATGCTCCGAGAGACCACGAAACCGCGAGGTGGCGCCAAAATATTGCTGCTCGCATAACCACTTAGCACAAACATGGTCTCTTCGGGAGCAGTGGTGATGGAAATATCTGGAGCTTACTTTTCCATCTGTATTAGTGATGATAACATTATCACCCTCGTAGCGCTCCTGATCCGCCGGTTCAGTATGCGCCTCTGGAGGAACTGGCATCGACAATGCCGACAATGCTACCGGGCCCGTCGTTGTTGCCTGTGTTGGGGTGTTGAGTGATGGCATGTCCGGTTGCGGCTGCGGCTGTGAGGATGAACTGGCAGGGCGACTATCGTGGGCGCCGGTCTCCATGGCAGTGAGCTCCCGGACTCGATCTTCTAGCTCGCGTATTCGGGCCTCTTTGGTGTGCAGCTCCCCGGCCATGTGTAAGGCGGCTGTCGAGTCATTCTTGTAATAACAGCTCGAGTTCGACCGCGCACAGTTTTTGCAGGTTGGCTTGCGGCCATCACATTTCACTTTACGCTGGCGGCAGGCAAGACATGCAAAATTATACTTTCTTCCGGACAGACGGCCACGTGAGTCCATTGTCAAAAAGGGCGTTAGCAGGAAACCATTTGTGACAGACGATACTATGTTTGATGGACAGAATTTGCGGGGAATTTTATGGTATTCTGATTGACTACGAAGTGGTGAGTCCGAATGACTCGGATGACTAATCTCTATGTGGGTAGTTCAATTTTCTCACCCAAGCACATCGATTGTCTTTAACAAGTTCTTTTTCCCTCTCTTTTCTTTTCTGTTTTTATGGTCAGAACTTACTTCTCATGACTAGCTGTTTGAATGCGAGTCTCTCCATGTCAAAGGATTTTCCTATATCCTCCCAGCGATCACAATAAGAGCTACAACTGCAATTGTACCATGTCAAAGGTTCCAGTAATTACCTCCCTTTCCCAGATACAGAGTCTTGTATTGTGGCTTGTGGCATGGGGATAACATCCTCCACAATAACCGGTTGGTAGATACTATGTGTGGGGAAGGGTTAGTCTGGGGCAGACTTGGATCAGGGATTTGGGGTTAGCGCACGGAATCATGCCGAAGGTCTCCATTTATCTAGTAGCCGGAGGAAATGGGGAGTCTCGTAAGCCATCGTGAAGACAAACTTTAACATTAGAAGTACCGTAGTATACGTTCGGCTTCTGAGCAAATGTTCTATTATCGCAGTAACATTCCTCTTGTTCTTTTATCAAATTCAAGAGGTGAAGAGGGAAAGAAAAATGCTCAGAAGATTGCACAGGCATTGGGGGGACTAGCCACTCCGCCAGGCAGATTCAGAGGTTGACTAGTCAGAAGAAAAGTCCAGCGACCCAGCTCCCTGCATGTTTGGCTCAACTCTTCGAGATCCCAACATTCCCCAATTGGCATTCCCCACCCGCTTAGGAAGACCTAAAGTACAGAGAGAGAGAAGTATAAGTCATCGAAATAGTCCAGTCGCTGGTGTCAGAACTTGCTATTGATCAAGCCTTACCTCATGCATACACACGCCCCATGGTTTTGGTGAGGGCCAGGCTTCATAGGCAACAGTGTCACTGGCAACGGCGGCGAATCCATTGTCCCAATGCCATCGGATGGCGGCCTCCGTTGCTTCAACACCACACGAGGCGCGATCATCTCGGCCTCCCAAGTGCCTCTTCTCCACGTCAGTCAGCTTAGAGTACGCATCAGTCCAACCAGTGCGGATCATGAGGACGTCCCCTGGTCTGAAAATGACCTGCTGCTCACGGGCAATGTCCAACAGCTCGTTTAGGCGAATGGGCTGGTTGGTGAAGGGTCGGAGCTCAAACCCCTTTTTAAGCGCATATTCATACCAGTCGAGAAGAACGCCACGGGTGACAATCGGTTTCTGAGCCATATCTAGAAAGCCGATGTTCATTAGATCCGTGTCTCAGCCGCGACGCCTTGGTATATTTCTAATAATTGACTTACTTTGTATACCAAGTTTCTTTGTTGTGGCTATCTCACCCTGAAGCACCCCATTGTAGAATTGCTTCGTCTCAGTGTAGGGATAGTGGCGCAGTCCATCCCAGTGGCTGGAACTTTGAGTGTTGAAATCTAACTGCCCTTCTTGTCAGTAATCCTGCGAATTTCTCATGTTTATAGCCATAGGTAGGGGCAGAAGGAGAGAAGAAAAGCTCACTCACTTCATCGTCGTTTGCGAGGCCTTTAGCGATCAAATTATGCGCACACGGCTTTCGGCGAGGGTTCATTGGCTTGAGGGGTACGTTTAAAGGAAGACTGCACAAAAATGCGTTAACGTTCCACTACACACAAACACGCGAAGTCGCTATACTTGAGATTGACGACGCGGCCTAGCTTGGCTTCGAGCAAAGCTAACTGGGTGACCTCGTTCGTAATCAGATTCAGCGTTCCCAGCTCATCGTCCGGTCCCCAAAGCCCCCAAGCGGATCCTTTGGGGTCTCCCAAGCGCAGGGGCAGCTCGTCAAAGCCTGGAAGACGCATCTCAGAAGCCAGGCCGCGCGTCATGATAGGTAGCTCTTTGGGAGAAATCAGTACCAAGCAGGATTGATGTGGGATGCTCCGAGGCGGAAGAAGAGATACTTTGATAAAAATCCAAAATCCAATGACGAGAGGGTGCATAAATGTTGAAGCCAAGTCAACTACTTGGGAGTAATTGATTGTCTCCGATTTGCCAGCGGCACTTGTGCTCGGTAGGGTTCGGCATGTTGCCATCTGAGCACTGCGGAGTCTCGGTAAGATGCCGAAGCTGCACTCGTCCCAATACATAATAAAGGCACGGGCCCAGAAGATTTTCGATTATGGCAAGGACAGAATAGACCCCGGGACTCCGACATCATGGCAGAGTTCAGTATTCTGACTCCTAATGCCATGCTTGGCTATGGCTACAAACTCGAGCATTTCTGGTTTGGCGTTGAGCAATACTCCCCAAAAGCCATTATCGTCGACAGTGGCTCTACCGATGGCGGCCCCTACAAATTGGGCTTGAATAAGATGACCTGCGGTCGCGACTCATATGTCCGCGATCTAACTCCTATTCTGCAAGCCTGTTTTCACAAGAAAATTCAAGTTCTCATTGGATCTGTGGGCGGAGATGGTAGTGATAAGCACGTCCAAGAAATGTTCGAGATTGTTCGGGAAATCGCCGCCCACGAGGGATTATCTTTCAAAGTGGCGACCATCAATGCAGGCTTCCGACGGGATCTACTTACACATCGCATCGTCAACAACAAGGTGTCGCCCTGCGGTCCCGTGGAAGAATTGACGGTTGAAAGTGTTGATCGTGCCATTGACCTCGTCGCCCAGATGGGTTCAGAACCGTACGTCCATCCCTTTCCTCATGTATCCCCTGCTCACCAGGTACCTCGTTTCACAGCTTCACGGAGGCCCTGAAGAGCAACCCCGATATCATTCTGGGCGGTCGTTGCTACGATCCGGCTCCCTTTGCCGCCTTTGCCATGCATCATGGAGTGCAGCCAGGCGTTGCATGGCATATGGGGAAGATCATGGAGTGTGGAGGCATCTGTGCCATACCAAAGGGACGGTCAATGATTGCAACTATGCGCCCCGACTCTTTCGATCTCACGCCTTTGGCACCTCGCGAACGTTGCACTCCTCTGTCAGTCGCTGCTCATACCCTATACGAGAAAACGTGTCCCGACCGTCTGCCGGGACCCGGAGGTGTCCTTTGTCTGGACCATGCATCTTACGAGCAGCTGACCGAGAAGACAGTCCGAGTTCGTGGCGCTGAATTTTTCCCGACTCCGGTTTATCAGGTCAAGCTGGAAGGCGTCGAAAAACTCGGATACCGGACAATCTTCATTGGAGGGATTCGAGACCCGATTTTGATCGATCAAATCGATTCTTTTCTGGCCGACGTGCGCGCGTATACTCGGAACCTGTTCCCCCAGCTCGATCAGTCGCCGCAGTGCCAGCTGATCTTTCACTTCTATGGCCGCGATGGCGTGATGGGACCGATCGAGCCCGCGGCGGTGGCGGGCCATGAACTGGGTATCTTGGGCGAAGTGGTGGCCCCGTCCCAGGAGCTTTCCTACACCATCGCCAACAATGCCCGAGCCTCTATCCTTCACATGCCCTACAAGAACCAGGTCGCGACCACAGGAAACTTTGCTTCCCCTCTCTCGCCACATGAAACCAATGCTGGCCCCGTGTTTCGCTTCAATGTCTATCACTTGGTCGACTTGAAGCCGGGCGAAGAGACGAACCTGTTCCCCGTGGAGCTGAGGACTATTGACAGTGTCCCGACTGCCCCAAATCGCGTGTGCCCCGGTCTGACCGACGGTGACCGGGAACGGCTTGCAGCCGAGCCCCTAGAGCCCTTATCCTCCAAATCAATCCCCAACCGTACCTGCCAGATGCTGGACATCGCCAAAATTATCCGTTCCAAGAACTCTGGTCCGTTCGAGTTGACATTCGACATTATGTTTGACACCAAAGAGGCGTATGAGCGGGTCAAGAACGCATATGTCTTGACGAACAGCCGAATCATGAGATTGTACCGCCTCCAAGAAGAAGACATCATTACCAACATGTTCTTCGAGCCTGCTCTCGCCTGGAAATGTACTATTCGCCGCCCCTGGGAGCAGGGAACCGTAGGGGAGAGAGACACCCTGGGAACGCAGCAACATGGGCCCTTGCTGACCATCACCGTTCCTGGGGACGACGAGACGCCCTTTGCAGACCGCTCTCACTTTTCGGCCAAGGATAGTGTCAACTACCTATGGAACACTCTCGGCCTCCCAGCGGGTGTCCCAAACGACCGGCTTCAGCTGCCCGGACAAGGTCTAGGCCTTCCCTCATCCTTCAAAGTTGCCCACCTCGCTCAGGCTTCGATTGGGCTCTCCGCCCTACTTGCCGCCCAGATATACGCCCTTCGCAGCGGCTCCGCCGTCCCCGCCGTCTCAGTTCCCCTGCAACATGCGGCCATCGAGTTCAAATCTGAGCGCCTGTACACCCTAGACGGCAAGCCGGCACCGTCGCCCTGGGGCCCCATCGGAGGACTCCACAAAACAGCTGATGGCTACGTTCGCGTGCACGACTCGTTCCCCAACCACCGGGACGGCGCAAAAGCCCTGGTTGGATGCCCCCCAGATGCCGACCGGGCGCAACTCGCATCGCGGCTTGTAAGCTGGCGTTCGGTGGATGTGGAGGCGGCCGCCTTCGATGCGAAGTTGGTTATCTCCGCTCTGCGCAGCTACTCGCAATGGGACGTGCTCCCGCAAGCCCGTGCCGTCAGCGACTTTCCAATTACCCTACGGAAGCTGTGCGATGGACCAGTCGGGCTGCCCGCGACCATGACCTCTACGAGGCCGGACAAGTGTCTAAGGGGCCTCCGCGTACTGGAGCTCTCGCGTGTCATCGCTGCCCCGCTATCTGGCAAGACGTTGGCGGCGCACGGTGCCGACGTTCTCTGGGTCACCAGCCCCAACCTCCCCGATCTCCCGACAATGGACCGGGACTTTGGCCGTGGGAAGCGCACCATCCAGCTAGATCTGACCACTGAGGCGGATCAGGCGGAGCTCGACCGACTGCTGGTCGACGCCCATGTGTTCACTCAAGGCTTTCGGCCCGGCGGCCTCGCGCAGCGAGGCTACTCCCCCGCGGCCCTTGCCCAACGCTTCCAAAACCGCAATATCATCTGCGCCAATATGTCCGCCTACGGACCTGAGGGCCCTTGGGCCAACAGGCGTGGCTTTGATTCCCTCGTCCAGACCTGTTCCGGCATGAACGTCTCCGAAGCGGAGCACTTCGGCGCCGGCGAGGCCGCCCGACCCACCCCCTGTCAGGCTCTTGATCACGCTGGCGGCTACTTCCTCGCCGCCGGTATCCAGGCGGCCTTGTACAAACAAGCTACCGTGGGCGGCTCTTGGCAAGTCGATGTCTCCCTGGCCGGAGTCATGAAGTACCTGCGCTCGCTCGGCCAGTTCGATGGCCGCTCTGGCTTTGAGACCGCAGACTACCAATGCACCAACGATGTTCCCCCACAGTTTCTCGAGACACGCGATACCGCATTCGGGCCCATGGTGGCTGTGCGCCATTCCGCGGCTATTGATGGTGTCGCCGTAGGCTGGGACTTTATGCCGAAGCCGTTGGGCTCGGATGAGAAAATGTGGATCTGACGTGGGTATATGCTAAAGTTTGGGACTGGTTTCGAGGGAGGCATCTGAACAGCCACATTCTCTGTTTATTTGTGCTCAGTCAGTACTTTGGCCTGCTAATCTCTTCTCGTCCTTTTGGCAATATACGCTCTGCGTGTGGCGGTTCGGCAACTGTCTCGACCATTTTACTAGTACTATATGTATGACCTCTCAAGGTGTGAGGATAGGACTTTGTCTTAGACAATTATTGTATCTTGAAGACTGTTATAATTCGATCCTATCTCCATCTCACCAATCCAGTTCTTAGATATCCACCATTATAAGCAGATTTCGTTTCCCCAGCTTTCCCCCCCATTCCGTCTTTATAGTGAATGGTCTAAATAGTCGATGAAACTTGTACAATCGAAATGCCTCTTTGAACGACTCACAATATCAAAAGACCCTGAAAATCACCCAGGCCCATTAGCCCCTTGGTATCCTACCTTCGTTTGCAACCCTATCACAGGTCTTCTCATACTCCCCAAATCACCTCATCCATACGCAGACAGTAACACGCTCCACCCCCCCTCACTACCATCAGCAGCTTTAAAGCAGATCCCTGTATGACGTATACCGACGGCATTCATCAACCCTTCTTCACACCCTTCCTGTTCACAATATCATCTAAGTCATATACCACCAACCAATCACCATCCGGCTCATACTCCGGCAATTTGATATCCGGATTATGTCGATTAATGCCCCTAGCGAACAGCAGCCGAGCATATACAGGACCAAACACGAAGGTTGTTTCCCCGGTCACACTGTTCTTGATTTCGGCCGTGGCCTCAATCTCGTCAATAGCAATGTACTCGTCTGGTTGCGGCACGGAGGCCTTCTCAAGTTGTAGTTTAATATGCTGCGCCGTCTCAGGGTCGAACCGGGTGTCGATGAAGTATAGAGTGTTACGACCGGCTGCAGCCACGTAGGGAGTATCTGGCGCCACAATTCGACGGCCCAGAGAGGTTTCAATCACTTCTGGGACGTAGCTACTACTCCGGTATTCCTCTTGGAAGGTCGGAGAGCCTTCACATGGTCGAAATGGGTTCAGAAGCATGGTGATCAGTAGCAGTGGGAAGAGCATTGTTGGGATTTGGGGATGGAAAAATGGAATTGAAAAGGGGGAGCGTATTTACTTTAAATGCTATATACCTGTGCCCTACGAATTTAATGTCAGTTCTAGGATTCTCTCGGTGGCTTGAAAGTTCAGGTTCATGGCATTGGGGGAGTATGAGACCCTGCATGATCACGCGCTAAATACTTGGTGTTAGGTCCGATTGTCAAAGCCACATCAGGAAGGTTTGGCCACTTCAATGGTACGATGATGCTAGCATTACAGACCCGGGGATGCCGGAATGAGGTGTTGTTTGGTAAATGTTGCTGCCTACGTTGGGTTGCGCTTGTCGTGGTGATTACTGACAGGGACTGGAGAGTTTGATGTACCCTATAGGCCGAAGATATAAAAAATAACAAGGGTTCATTCTAATACGCAAGCCGGGTGGGGTATAAACTGGGATTCTATTGGACATTTCTGTACAAATCAAAAGTCATGGAACAATATTGGATCAGGCGCAGGAATTCATGATTAAAAAGAATTTTCGATAAAGATGCTTCCCGATAAATATTTACCCTTTTTCAATACATGGAGCTGAAAGATACTTCCGAGGAGCTAAACTGTGAGATTAGCCTTTTAAGACAAATCCTAGTGGGATAGTGTGTGATAAACAAGTGCTGGTTTGGTGATTGTATTAGTCCCTAAGGTTATATTATCTCATATTCCCGCCGGGGCTCCGAAGGACTGACAAGCATGGTTATCTGTTGTCTCACTCCTGTTCCCTGTACTACAGGCCTTTAAGACTGTCTGGGCCTGTTTCACTAAGCTAAGCTTTGATAATCAATATCTGGTATTTACCTTGTAGACCCTGAACCCCTTCCCCTCCCCGGGCCTTGAGATCCCTATCCGTAAATCCCGCACCTATTGCCCCCAACAATTTCACGGCCC
Organism: Aspergillus tubingensis; assembly: GCF_013340325.1. Classification (NCBI taxonomy): domain Eukaryota; kingdom Fungi; phylum Ascomycota; class Eurotiomycetes; order Eurotiales; family Aspergillaceae; genus Aspergillus; species Aspergillus tubingensis. Next base: position 460,235 of record NW_023336276.1, read on the forward strand.
TGGACCGCCACAAGTAAGGGTATGAATACTATTCGCGCAGGGATATTGCCTGCGTGTGGAAGAGAGCATGTGCGTGAATGCAGGGGAGGGTCTGTGTGTCATTTGTCTTGTTGATCTCGCGCTCTGACTCGCTTGAGAAATTTTTTTGGGTTCAGGGCTGTGGAATAAGGCGGGTTCCGCCGCACCTGGGAACCTGATTAGGTGGAGGTAGGTTTGTTTTTTTTTTTTTTTTTTTTTTTTTTTTTGGCGAGGATTTCGAGGGTATGCGAAGAGATCCTGATCTTTGAAAACGATTTCTAGGTAGCATTCTCGAGATCTCAGGTAAGGATCGAAATTGGACTACTGGAATTTCTGTCCATATTAGCAAATGGACATAGGTAAACAGCTACTGTTCTGGCAATTGATTGAGTATAGGATACAGAGCCAAATTGGTATTCCGACAAATGTGCTTATCGTCTAACCTGCAACTCCATCATTAAGCCTTCCTTGATCTCAACGACTATGAACTGACGCTGTTGGATACGGTCCCTAGTAGTATGTAAATGCTTCTGGGCAGGGCAAGCACTTCTTAGTAGACCTTGGTAGGTCAGGGCCGTCAAGTTGGAGGAACACCAATAGTGCAATATAAAGACCAAAAGTTTCTTCGACGCTACTGCAGCCATAGTCACACCCAGTAGACCAACCAGGGAGAGGAAACAGGGCGGGCATCATTATCCATCCATTTTGTTGGCTAAGCTTCGTAGAGACCTTTACGCAGTGTGCGCTGGCGAGGCTGACATACAGCCCAATGCCTTGGCGCTGGCAGGATTGAGCAAGGGAGTACAACCTGGGACATTACAGATAGTCAATATATACCATGCTGCGGCTTCATGTTATTGATTATACACCGGAGTATTATTAGTGGGTGTCTTTCGTAGTTCAACTACATATATACTCAGTGGGTTTACTTAGCTATGTTGTGATAGTGCAACTGTTCTTGTCAACTTAGCGCCTTCTAAGCACTTAGTGCGGCTTCGAAAGCTATCAATGTATTGCAATGACCCGGTGGAGCCTAAAGATAGTGGTGGCAATAATGCATAGCCTTTTCTACGAAAGCTCGTATAACTTGGGCTGCGAGGTCTGGGATCTAGATCTCCAGTATGAAGTTTCTTAAGCTCGTAAACATATTCTTTGACAGAATTCAATCCACACTAAGCTTTTACGAGAGAATACCAAGTTTATTTAGTTAGATCATCATTCGATCTGACTAGTCCAATATCTAAGCTAGAGCATAGGATGCCTCCCAGATCCGGGTGGTAATCGGGTGATCCTTGGGGAAACTAAGCAAATATAGGAAGTCTTATCCGCAAGGTTTATTTTGACTCTATCTTGGTAAAGTATTAGAGTCAGTAATCATATATTACTGTTTGACCATTCTGAAATCTTACATAGATCATGTCAACCTTCGTCGTGTCAGAACAAACAAAAAATGGTATCGATGATAAAATAGATCCAGAAGAGGTTCATAACATAGAGTTTGTTGTTTATATATTTCCTTCCACTTCCAACGAGTTATATTTGGTATTTTGGGTCGTCAAGCGCTTGGTACTCCATATTCAAGCAGCCTCAACCAAATAACAAGATGCCAGTCCTGATCGTTAGCCATAGGATCAGCTACATTAGCTGACTCGCCGTTAACTGCCGAAGGATAGACAAATGCGCACGTTGCCGATCCTCCCGGAAAAAAATTGACCATATTAGATCGGAGGATCTGTAGAGCAATATCATCTGTTTGCTTGGTTCTCAGCTCCCCAGGAAGGCGGATAAGTGCTTGGCTAGTCAACGCACTCCAGTAATGAGGAAATACGTCGCCCCACTGACGACGGAGGCCAAACCAATAATCATCCCAGTGGCGGTTAGCGATTTGGTAGAGCCGAGCATGTGGCTGGGGCCCGGAGAAGGCCATGAGCCAGTTAAGACGCTCCTGCGTCTCGCCCAGCAGCGTGGCGTTTCTAGTCAAATTATATGTGTCTGCGACCATCTCGACCAGAGGTTCCACGATAGACTGCTCATAGCTTACTTCGGATGCCGGGAGATCGCGTCCATCGTTCACGAAGCTCATAGTTGTATCGACAAGTTTTCTTTTGTACGTGATACTTTCGTTGTACCGTCCGAGTTTGTCAAGGCTGTCGCAGAGTTCTAGGATGGCTTGGGAAAAGAAGATGATTGGTGCTTCCTGCACCTGTCCGACTTCGAATGCTCTATTGAGTAGCGTCACTGCGGTGTCGATGTTTGTGCTATTGCCGAGCCATTTGTACCGGTCGTTGAAAAACATTACAAGCCATATGGCGTCGTACGGCCGCTGAGTTTGGGTGCATCCAGTGCAACGGCGAGTATTCCCTTCAGCGTCGAATAGAGAGGTGCTGGCAAACTCGACCCAGTTTCTCAAGGGAATATCCACTGTTTCAGATGAAATATATCCGTGCATCGCTGCTAATTGGAGAAGTGTAGGCATGGCAATTCGCTCCGATCCATCCCCCCAGTCGTCCCACGTGCTTGACACAATCGTAGTGAGGTTCTCAGTGTCAATGGCAACAAAAGCAGCATTGAGGGGGGCCGGACGCTGCACCGGCCGCTGGTGTTCTAGGATGTAGTGGGCCCTCTCTCGCACAACAGTTTCGAGCGGCAGGTGAAATGAAATCTCCGTCCGGGAATCGCCAATATCGACGTTGTAGGTGCCTGGTGAACTTGCACTGAGTGTGTAGCTACTTCCTCGTCGCCTAACATTCAGACTCGAAGATGACGAAGTCGGTTTGATCTCTGAATCAACGGTGATTTCTTGGTCTAAAGGGGCTGAGTATGCTGAGAAGGTTGCTGGAGGTTTCGTAGCTTCAATGAAGTCGCTGGCATTGTCGTAGAAACCAATTTCCCACTCCAGAACGTATGAATCTCCGGGGTCGATCTGGACCACTGGTTGACCACCAAAACCATTGGGGTCCCTCTTGGCGTCCGTGACTTGAAGAACTATGTGTCCTCGGACGTCAGAGCTGGTAGATGACTCAATAGAATAGCTCCATAAATGGCCCTTTCGAACAATAAGGCCTAGTGATCGGCCCTCGCCCGACATAGGTTCAGCTAACGCCCACGCCCACGCACCACCGGTAAAAACATGGGCATTCACGGCAGATGTCAGAGACCAGAGGGCTGTGTCATAAAGGTCGTTAAAGGGGGTCTGTATGTGTAAACCTGTTACGGTGATCCTCTCAGGCGAGGTATTCTCGAATATGTACGTTTCCGTGAGGACCCGCCCAGGGGACCGTGTGATTCTCAGTCGTAGGCCATCATCAAGGGGGATGTTGTAAGGTCCAGTGAAGTTGTTGTACGGAATATGATCCAGATTCCAGGACCCGTCTCCAGAATCAGTGGAAATAGTACCTGCTCCCCATGCATGACTGCGCGTGTGGAATGTTGCTGTCGTTTCATTTAGAAGAAATTCTCGTTGAGGGCTTGCTCCATCAACAAATTGGACGATGGCGCTGGAATTCGAATACAAGAGAGTATGCCCGGACGAAAATATATAAGAATGATTGGACGCTTCAGCAATTACACCGATAGGTATCACGACAAGGAAATATAGTAATAACCACATTTTGTACCCCTGCAAAATCCAATAGAACAAAGTATGGGGAGCTCCGAGATACCTTGTAATACTGGGTTTTCCTTTCTTATGAGAATCTCTTCACCCAACAGAGCTCGGACTCAATTAACCCGACGGCGTTCTATCTTTCAGAAGAGGGGGTTGTCAGGGTTCGATAACCTCGGCCGGGAATGTAATAGAGAGGATCAACACTCCCCGGCCAATGAGATATTTTGCCACCTCAGACTAAATAGTATTCTTCGGTTTGCCAATGGAATCAATGTAAATAGCGCAATAGGCTTAGTTTCCGCTTGCAATGCTCAGAATCCGGGCTGCCGTGCCTGTCATTACCCGATTTAGCAATAGTGTAGTATGTTCTGACATCCTAAGATGCCACCAGTCAGATAGATGCATCCTAGGAACAAGATATTGAAGGATTCGCTTGTGATTAGTACTATAGGCTACTATACAAAGACTAACAGACATTCGGAAGCGCAGCTGAACTCGACTCGGGTGAATCTTGTTCCAAGCGAGGATCGTAGGTGCATGCCGTCGCATAACATCTTCAAGGGAGTAGACCACCTAAGCCCTAGCGACACAAGTGCTGAGTCTTGACAACTTGATAGATTCTTCACGAACTTTAGGCAGCTTAGGAAGTGTCTAGTTAGCATGGGGAGGCGACTGGTTGTCGTCATGAACCTTGGACTTTTAGGATCATCAGAGCTATGCACATCAGCCAGTCGCCGAAGTTCAATAGAAAGAACTACGGATTTGCTGAGATAACACCATCTTCTCGAAGAGGATATTAGAGCCACGAAGTATGATTGGCTGAAGCTACTGTATTGAAACCGTTTCCGCGAATTCATGGTTCCATGTCTGGTCTCTACAGCATTAAACTTGAGACTCCAGATTCAAAAGCTTCATATGACATTGAGTGCGGGGTTCTCATTCCGCATAAGTACAAGGAAAGTCTATTTACAGGATTTGATAGTTTAAAGTGTCTAATACGAGATATCCCCAGAATAAGATTTGGCTTGGTTGGCTCGGGAGCTTAATCGGTCCCGGTCTTTTGAGTGACCCCGCGATCTGCCCGCAGACGCACCTTTGCATCTAGTGATAGGCTAGATCATCAGGCTGAACGAATAAGTTGCGAGAATATCAATCATGTTCTATCATTTGGTCATGGTGAAAATGTAATTACCCAGGTGGCTTCTGACACCTCCACAGCTCTGTGCCTCGCTGCAATCAAAAGATCATGATGACACTGGAATACGAAGAGGGCGTTGTTGGGTATAAAGTATCGCGATGCCTTCAAGTCTTGGCCTCGTACTGGTACTGCATGCGGCTTGAAAATGTAATCGAAGGCGTGAGGCGACTTGTAAATTAGCTCAACCTACATGATACTATCGGGATTTTCGTGTTCGGGGTTACTTTTCGGGCTACTGTCAGCTGTGCTTGGCTGTTGAGTTTCTCTATGACCTTAACTTCCCTAAGTATTAAGGTTGGTATTCCGTCTATAGCCTGCAGAGATATACATATTACTGTTGAACGACTGGTAGCTTACAGTTCTTCAAAGTTTAGAGCACCGGGGGTATGTGATGATGGCCAAGAGTTCTAAGCTAGTCTAGACTATGCCGCCTTCATTTGAGCAGCAGGATCACGAAGCATTCCATCGTCCCTCTAAAGATAGTAGGTAGGAACTCAAGTATAAATTCATCCTAAAACCCCCACGATATACGCCCACTTAAATTAAGTACATTGATTTCTATTCAACCTGGATCCCACAGGAATATTTTGGTGCGGAACTTCAACAACTCCTCGATCGACCAACATGCCTGACATTCGCGGCACCACCCTCACTCCCTCAACTTCCAAAATCGACTACCTCGAAGCCTTACGGGAGGCTGTTGGCTCAAGAGGCCTGAAGACTCTCGCCCCTGACAGTGTCGACAGTCCCGAGCTCCAGAACTTGCGGCAGTCCCTCGCCAATTCCACTGCGACCGCACCCGGACGGTATACCTGTTCGTCCGAGAAGCCTATTCCCGTTACCATCAGAGGCATCAACAATCGCGCAACTCTCCAAGGTGGATTCAAAGGTGTGATTCCGCGCTGGAAACCCGACAATCCACCACAGCCCATTAATTTTGCTGCGTTTGCAAACGGTTACCCACGCCCCGGTCTCGCTCTACTCGCTGCGAATGCGCTCAGGGATGCCGCAAATGACTGGAACAAACTTGACCTAGGGGTGAAGTTCGAGTGGGTGGAGGATATCAATAAAGCGTCATTTGTCCTCTCCTATGCGGGAAACCAGGGGGGTGTGCTCGCGCAGGCATTCTTCCCGAACGAGGACGATCTCAGTTATCTGAATGTGTACTCGGCTGCATTCCAGCCGGGTACAATCCAGTACTTGAAAAATATCTTCTTGCATGAGCTCGGGCATGTGTTGGGTCTTAGACACGAGTTTGCACCGGAACTTGAGGATACTAAGGATGATTATAGCGTTCAATTCGGTCCTCGGAATCCTTTGTCGGTGATGGGCTATGAATTTCCACCGCAGCTGCAGACTACTGATAGGGATAGTGCTCAGGCCTTTTATAGATTTCCGGGAAGTGGGCTTGGTTGGAAGGAAGCACATGTTCCGCCGTCGAAGAGAAAATTGTTGCCAATCAAGGATTGTACAGCCAGATGAGTAGGTCTGTGAAGGGGCGAAAAGTTGTTTGTTTTGTATCTAATTTCGGTATTCATGGATAGTTTGAAATACAAGATCTAATGTTGCACTTAATCGGTACACTCCTTGGTTCCACTTCGTTAAATTTCTGTGTATGAAGTCCCGTAGATGTTGAGAGTTGAAGACTCTGTGTCTGAGCTAATGAAGCCATGACTTCGTGCAAGTACCTTTCCATGGTACCTATGTGAGATCAGAATATTATCATTGCAATAATTTCCGCCTGCTCATCTGTATAGAATAGATAATTTATCGGGCCTGTCATCAATGGGAGTGAGGTTATTTACCAGTAACTTGCCAGTTAACGCACGTAGAATCACCTTTCATGTGACAACGAGACACAGAGAGGCCTGAACTTCCTTCAACTAGTCCATTTCGCTATCTCCATCCCATTCTGTATATTTGCATTGACGTGGCCTGTCGCAATAAGACTCCGGAGGACGTGAATGCATCTACCCTTGATTATTGGTCATTCTTAGTTAGTAGACTACAACAATATATGGACAGCATTCTATGAATGTTTGGCCCCGTGGGTTCGTCGATGGAACCTGTTTGTGGGAAATAACATGTAACCCATACAGGGTTGCTAATGTTCTTGCTGGCGTAGAGAACATATCTCTCTGGCGATCGATAAGGGGCACGATCACGCGAGCAATATATCTAAAAGTCTGGTTACACTGTTATAGGTCGGTTTATAAGCGTTCGTCAAGCCACTATGTCGCCATTCCGCGAGTCTAAATTGAGATAAGCCAATGAGTAGGATGACAGGCTAGGGCCATTGCCTTTAGCTCTTGAATGATTGGTTTGAAGTTTAGGTTGACAGTTGACTAGGTGCTCTGCTAAGTGCAGATGGAATATCCCTAGCTTCCGACCGATGCAGATGTAGGGTTGAGATCCTTCTCATGACTCAGCGATATTATGAATCAGCTATTGAAAAGGCAGCATTGTGTTTCACAAAGACATCTGGAGATCCTGGTGCACGGAATCTTGCAGAGTTGTGCAAAAGTGGAGTAAGATAAGCTGGTGGAGAAGGCGGCCGACCAGCACGGTCAAGGCAGGTGTCACCCCCAGTCCTTCCCATCCATCAACATCCCATTGAGTTTACTGTCAGGCATCTCTTTCACCGCATGAAAGCAGACGATAAGGAAGAAGACCCACTATTCTGCATTCTCGTGCCCAAAACCCGGTTTTTGCTATCCCCGCATGGGTAAGGGATGTGGCGAAGGGGGTTGCAACATCCAGAAGTTTCGACTGGCGCCCGGGCTACCACTTACTTAACCTCATCCACAACCACCCACGGAATCTTCCTCCCGTGTTTGCCGCGACAACACTGAATCACAGACGTTATCAATGTCTTTGGTGCAGCACGTTTCTGTCATCGAAGGTGTAGATCGGGAGCCTGAACATCAGGATGATAGCACCATTGCGACCGCGGTGACTGGTGAGCCTTTCGCTCCGATCCATCGCAAGATCAGCTACGACGTCCTCCAGCCTCCACCTGCCCCGGTCGAAATAGTTGGGACTCCTGCCTACAAGGTTTCGACCGCAAAGCGACTGGGTAAGTCAATTGAGATAATGTAATTAAACAGTAGCTTTCTGACCCGTTCTAGCCCAGGTTATCGTTACTATACTTGCCTGTTGGTTCGCGGCAGGCGTGGTCTTCGGATTTGCTGCCTTGAAGCCGGTTCTGGTCGCAGAGGGTGTTTATCGAGATTTGTGTACAGAAGACGAATTACGCGACGGAGTGGAAGTCTGCTCCGAACAGGATCTAAGGTGAGTCCTCAAGTCTGACCTAGCTGAGCTAGTATTGACTTTTGCAGGTTGAACTTATTTTTTACCATCGGCTCCATCACAGCCAATGTGTCTGCCCTTCCGGTCGGCACTATCCTCGATCGCTATGGATCACGTATCTGTGGCTTTGCCGGCTGCCTGCTACTTGCGCTTGGTAGCTCGCTGATGGCATACTCCTTCTCCCAGCCACAGTTCGATGGCTACATGGCGGGGAATTTCTTCCTCGCACTGGGAGGTACATTCATCTTTGTGCCTTCTTTTCAGATCGCAAACGCCTTTCCCAAGTATGCAGGTACGATCGTCGCTCTTGTTACTGGCGCCTTCGATGCGTCTGCAGCGGTGTACCTTTTCTATCGTCTGGTCTACGAGATGACCAATGGATCCTTTGATCCTGGGAAGTTCTTCCTAAGCTATACCGTAGTGCCTGGTTTTATTCTTGTTGCGTTGATTACGCTCATGCCGTCACAAGACTACCAGGGTACGCATCAACTCGAAGTAAAAATCGAAAAAGCAGAAGACGCTACGCGCGATATACATGACTCGGACGACGATATCGAGAGCGACACGGAGCTACGACGTGTCCGGAGTGAGCGCGCTGAGCGACGCCGAAATAAGATGCGCAAGATTGCCAAAGTGCTGGGAGACAAGGGGGAGCGGAAAGAACGGGAGCAACGAGAAGAGGATCGCCATATTGCAAGCGCCGTCTGGGGGGCGCTCCACGGCCAGCCTGCCCATAAGCAGATGGCCACACCGTGGTTCATCCTGATTACCTTGATGACGGTCTTGCAGATGCTGCGAATGAACTACTTTATTGCCACCATCCGCGCTCAGTACGCGTATATGCTCGACTCGGATGAACTCGCTGTTCAGATCAACAGCTTCTTCGATGTTGCCTTGCCGGTTGGCGGGATCATTTCCACGCCCTTCGTGGGGCTCCTCCTTGACCACATCAGTGTACCTGCTGTACTGGCTATCATTGTGGTTCTGACGACGGTGATCGGTATCCTGAACTCCGTACCTGTTCTGTGGACAGGATACGTGACCGTTACATTGTTTGTTTTGCTGCGACCACTCTACTATTCGGCCATGTCGTAAGTATACCCATCCACTATTCTCTATGGAGCTACTGCTTATTGTTCCAAATAGTGACTACGCGACAAAGGTGTTCGGATTTGCCACCTTTGGCAGAGTCTATGGGACCATCATCTGCGTGTCGGGAATGGTCAACTTTGCCCAATATGGACTCGATGCGTTGACTCATGGTCCCTTTGATGGGAATCCCATTCCAATCAATATCTTCTTTGCCATCGCTGGCTTTGTGGTAGGAACCGCGCTGGTATCGTTTGTGTACGTGGCCGGGCGGCGACTACGGGCACGGGAGCAGGAACTGGAGGAGGATGAGGAACGACAGCGGTTGATTCGGGAGGAGAGCGACGAAGAGGATTACGAGGATTGATTGGGGGTTGTCAATATGTTTATTTCGTATATGTTACGAGATGGATACAGTGGGAGTATGGTGCATGGTGTACATGGCGCATGCTTGTCCTTTGATGAAGCTTACCGTGGCTTTACAGGGTAATTGTGTTCATAACGGGTACGATATTAATAGTCTATTGTAATGAGAAGCACAAAGTACGGCTCCACAGACATATTAGAGGATCATACGATGAGGGAGCATGGTTCGATTAAGGTTTGAATCCGTCCGTATACTTCTTGATGGCATGTAGGATGACATCTATGCTTCATAGGGAAAAGAGTAACTATAGCATCGAAGTATCTTGCAGTACTACCTTTCCTCTTCCTGGTTACTTTCCTCTTACTTCATTTCTGTCTGCTTATCTTCCGAAACCAAATATACGCAGTCCTCCTCGCAAATATCTACACCATCTCTCCACTCTTGGCAAGCGGCAGAGACATCCGCCTGACCAGACGAATCCACGTCAGATGTCCCCATCATCCTATTGATCAGATGGGATACAAAGTAACAATGTAGTCACAATACCAATAATAACCCAATCCTAATCATCAGAATAGTATACACAAGTATAATCATCAGTAACTGTCAAAATACCTGCTCCGTTCCTGCCCTGCCGGCGTCGTCATCATGACGTAGCCATCCGGCGGCCCGCGCTCCACACCAACAACCATACCATACATTCTACTTACTACTTACTTACACTTGCGCTTGCTTCATCCTCATTCTTTCTTTCTATGTGTACATTCTTAATCCTTAATATATACATACATAGTAGTTGCTGAAGCAGCAGAGTCTTCTATTATGGCCTCCATATCCATCAACGCCCCCGGCGCAACCGGCTTCATCTACAACAACGCCAACCTCGGCACCGCCCGCGTCTGCGTCTCCGCCGAAACTCCCGACTTTGACACCGAGACGCTGCGCGCCTGGGCCGACGAGGGGTTTGATGTTGTCTATGCGCCGTATAATAATGGGGGGAAGGAGTATGAGGCGCGGTTGAAGTCAGTTAAGGATGGGTTGGGCGTGGGGGATAATTATGCTGTTATTGGTGAGGACCCTACTCTATACTACTCTCCTATATGTCATTTAAGTGAGATAGGAGTAGAGTTAACTGTTGGGGTTTGTGGTGTATAGCATTCGGCGACGCCGCATCCTACTGTCTCGACTACTACCTCAAATCGACAAACTGCAGCCGTCTCGCCGCCCTCATTGCATACTATCCCACTACGATCCCTGATACGCGTTCGCGGTTCCCGTTCTCGGTGCGCGTATTGACGCATCTTGCTGGGAATACGGTGGACGTGGTGACTATCCCGACGGTTATTGGGCTGCAGGGGAAGAGACATCGCTCGACGAAACAGATCAACCCTGGTATTGGGACGGGGGAGAGGTTGCAGATCGGCTGGCCGGCGTTCACGTATGAGTCGGCGCAGCCGGGGTTCGCGGAGCATGATCTGGAGGAGTTTGATCGGTTGGCGTCGGATTTGGCGTTTAGTCGGACATTGCAGGTGCTGAGGAAGGCGTTTGGGAAGGATTTGGATTTGGAGAATAGGTGGGAGGAGCAGCTTGAGGGTGAGTTCATACCTTTATACTTGGTAGGTAGCTATTGGGACTTAAGGGCTAATTAGTACAGCGCGCTTCTTCTCCATGAACCTTACTGGAACTATGGAGCCGTACGTCGGTCATCTCAACCCGACGCTTACATGCACACCAACCATGAGCGGTGGTATCGGGACACATGCGCTGCGTCGCTTCTATGAACAGCACTTTCTGCGCAAGTTGCCTCCGTCGATGCGTCTGCGGTTGATTTCTCGCACTGTGGGGGCGGATCGTATTGTTGATGAGCTGTATGCCTCGTTTGAACATACTCAGGAAATACCCTGGATGCTGCCGGGTGTTCCGCCGACGAATCGCCGGGTCGAGATTGTGCTAGTTAGCATCGTCAGTCTGCGCGCGGGTAGACTGTACTCGGAACACATGTACTGGGACCAAGCCAGCGTGTTGGTGCAGGTCGGACTCCTGGATCCGAAGTTCATACCGGACGGGACACCACAGGGCGTGGACAGATTACCAGTTGTTGGACGCGAGGCTGCCAGACGCATCGTGGAGGAAGATCCCGAGGCCGAAGGCCGGGATTACCATAACCGGTTGATCCGCCGGGCGAAGGCTAAGCGCGGGAAGGACAAGCCGGTCGAGGAGTCAGGGACGGAGATGGCGAAGAGTGATACAGAGAAGGTAAAGAGTAAGCCGGCTGGAGAGAGTAAGGGGAAGACGGTGCAGAGGGAGCAGAATGGTAATGGAGAGGATGCCTTGGAGAATCATGGAGCGGAGGCGGATGAGAAGGAGAAAGACGCAGAGAAGAATGGCGAGGAAGAGAAGCCGGTTAATCCGGCTGCTGCTACAGTGGAGGACACGAAAAGCGATGAATGAGCGTGTATACCCTGCATAGTATGTTTGAGTGTTTTGTGTGTTTAGCTTGCATTTGGATTTCACCTCTTTGCCAATTTCAATCAATCTCATATCACATCTATAATACCACCTCACTGCTAGTATATAATGAGGGTATACTACCACCCCTTCCAAGGAACCCACGTCTCCCTAACCACATCCTCCTCATCAACAACATAATACACGAAATGCTGCGCGGCCGTAATACACGCATGCTGACAATGCAACATGACCTTCTGTCCGACGTGAAACACATCCTCCACTTTCTTCCCTTCCCCATCCCCCGCTCCTCCAGACAATAACCCCAAAATACCATGCTCCTGCGACATCCTCACCACCCCCCACTCAGGCCTCTCAACTAGCCTCCCAAACCCCGGCACCGCGCTCGTCTCCTTCGACAGCGCCACCGTCCCGGCATTGATCAGCGCCTCGTTGCGACGCGGATACACGCTGCATACTTCGGCCAGCACGCGGACAGCCAGATCTGCGGGGGTGATTAGATCGGTGCTGAGTTGTTGGAGGTCATTTGTTGGGTAGTTTCCTATACCGGTATTATTAGCTTCGCATTGTAATAGAGGATAGAATAACATACCAGCATGAACCTCCACATCGACATCCACATCACCATTCACATTCCCCTCTTCGGCTAACAAATGCTTAACCTGCCGAACAACATGCGCTGTAGGCGTTGATCCAATCGAAACGACCACCTTCCTCTTCTTCCCACCACGGTTCTTAATCAGCTTAACACCCCGCAACACACCCGAAACTTCACTCCCCAACGCCCTCCCCGCCTCTTCCTCCCCCTTGGCAGAATACGAATGTCCCGCGTGGCAGTAGAACCCATACAATTCCACCGCGCTACTTTCCTCCACAGCGCGCACTAACTCCTCCAATTCGGGCCCAGAGTCAGGGGAGTACACGTCTACGCCTGCGCGGCGCGATCCGACATCTAGCTTGATGAAGACCGGCCAGGGAGAAATACCATCTGAGATGGAGTTGTTGAATGATTCGATGATGGGGATGTGTTGAGGTGAGTCGATCAGTAGGAGGATGTTGAGATTCGGGTGGGATTTGCGCATGGAGTGGAGATGGGGTAGGGCGGAGGGGTAGATTGGGAGGCCGTAGAGGGCCTTTGTTTTATTTTGGTTGTTGGGTTAGATTGTGGGTTGGAGATGGGGATTGGGGACGGGGTAGGGTATACCTCGTCGAGGATTCCCTCCTCTGCTAAGGGGAGCACGCCGCGGAGTTCGCTGAGGGTGGAGACGATGAGGCCGCGGTGGAGGCCGTTGGAGAGCATGAGGCGGGTTATTTCGAGGGTCTGTTTGGGTCATATGAGTTTGTGATGCTTAGGTATAAGAGGGAATGGTGGGACACCTTTAATGTCTTTACATGGGGACGGAATGATAATCCCAGCTCTTGTACATCTTGTTGTAGTCGGTTAATGTTTCTCTCCAGCACGGGTTTGCTGAGGACTAGAGATGGGGTTGGGAGGTCGCGGACTGGACGACCAATGAAGGATGTGTGGGATTGGAGGGAGAAGTCCATTTCGACAGTACACTCTGTGGTGGTATATTCGGGAATTGGGCGCAATTGAGGGTTCAAGTAGCTAGATGTGGGCTGTCCCTGAATCTTATATAGTTTTGGCTGGAGATGTGGAGGGATGTGGGGCCATCTTATCAACTGCCGATAGAATCGCATTGACTATTAGCTCCGCTTACTAAGGACTACTCTGCTGGCAAAACAAATCAACAGGTAAATAATGGAATTGATCTATACAAAGGTATCTATACAGTCTCGATATAACGCTTAAACTCCCTATAATCAGTCAGCATATTAGTCAATGAAAGTAAGAAGCGAAGGACCTACCAATCCGTAACCGCCTCTCTCCACACCCTCAACTCATGCTCTCTTGTCGCCGTGAAAAAGTCCACAAACTCCGGGTCGAGAATCTCCCTCGCAACACTCTCCTTGTCATTGAATCTCCTCAGCGCCTCCTCCAACGTATTCGGCAGCAACTCCGCCTTGATCTTCTCCGCTTTCTGCACATTGACCGGCGGCACCTTAATATCCAACTTCTTCTCCACGCCCCTCCATCCCGCCGCCAGAATCACACTCAGCGCATAATGCGGGTGAAGGTCCGCGCCAGGGATCCGCACCTCGAACCGCGTCGCTCCCGGCTTACACACGGGCGGCGTGATAATTCTTACCGACGCCATGCGGTCCTCCAATCCCCAGCTGATATTCACCGGCGCCCAGAAGTTCTCCACCAGCCGCTTGTACGAGTTAATAGTAGGTGCGAATAGCGGCATGATGTCCGGAAGCGCTTCCAGCACGCCTGCGAGGAATTGTCGGCCCAGGTCGGACAGTCCGGCTGCGTCGGCCCAGGGGGCATTGGGGTCGGGAGTGTCGCGCGCGAAGAGGTTCTTGCCCTCGAGATCCGTGAGGGAGACGTGGATGTGGCCCGAGCTGCCGGGTTGGCCTTGCATGGGCTTGGCCATGAAGCAGGGCGTGATTCCATGTTCGACACCAATCGATTTGGCGAGGAGTCTGTTCGTTAGCTTGAAATCCAACGCATTTACATCTGTTGTGGGCTTACTTGAATAGAGACACCTTGTCGGCCATGTCGCTAACATCGCATACTTTCAAAGCCTGATTGGGTTAGCTCAGCGCGGTCCGCGCAACTCAATTGAAGCCAACTCACCGCTTCATACACGCCCGGTCCACCCTCAGTGTGCCATCCCTCAATGCCGCAGTTGAACCGCGCGCTGGTATCAAAAATATCATAGAAGTATTTCTTGTATGCCACTGGTCGCGTCGCGCTGTAGGAGAAGCTGCCTGCAGTCAAGGGGCGCAGCGCACCGGGGGCATTCTTATCGAGAAAGGCGGCGATGTCGCGGGTTTGGGAGCCACTGGCGCCGTATCCGTCTTCCGAGGGGGTCTGGAAGTTCATGAACTCCAATTCGACTGCATACGTCAGCTACAATTTCAGCGTCATTTCTTCGTTGAGAATTGACTAACCTCCCGCCATTCCCTTGCAATTATTCGCCGCCAACTTATCGCAAATCGACCGCAACATGCTCCTCCCATCCGCCGAAACCGGCTTATCGTTCTGCACGAACCTCACCAGGAAGAAAGGAATATCATCCTCCCAAGGTATCCGACGGAAGGAGTTCAAATCCGGCACGGCCAGAAAATCCACGTATCCCGAGTCAGCCGGCGCAATGTTCGCCTCGGTGGTGTAGAGCACGTCCTGCATGTCCCACCCGAAGACGGCGGAGCTGAAGCCGAATCCCTTCTGCGCAATGCCTAGGAACTTCTCCTTGGACATGACCTTGCCGCGGAGAATGCCGTCGCAGTCGACGCCGGCGACTTTGACTTTGATGTCATTGGCGAGGAGGTTGGGGAGGTCCTCTGCTGTGATTGTCGTAGCCATTGTGTATATCGTCAAAAATCTAGAATTAAGGGAATGATTGTAATGGAGCGTAGAATGGGGGCATTTCTTGGAATGGTTGCTACTTAAAGGTGCGCTCGGAGGCTGGGTTGGGGGAACTAGTCTAGTGAGTGTCTACGTAGGAGCTGGCTGATCGCCTTGATTGCGACGGCATAGCGGCGCCGTCGGGTCCGGTGGTCGGAAACGTATTTCTATAGTGTAATGTGAAGCTCATGGAATCAATTGGTCTCGAATTCGGGGAATTGACTTGGTATAGACGGCCTGTGTTTGGTTGGGATGACGCGGTTCCGATCGGAGCGCGCTGCGGGGATTGCTGGGACCGCGCTTATCTTATCGCGAGGGTGAGGGGTCACAAGTGAGGTGCGGAATACTTGCCTCGGATGTAACCCGTGCATACAGACTACTTTCTTTGCTTTGGAGAATGAGTTTAGAATAGAGTTTCCATTGGGTTCTGCGGTCAGTAGCTGCAATTAGTAGCCAGGTATACAGGTACCGCGGGCAATTGCATTCATTGCAATTGAACGCGGTTATGCCAGGCGGAACATATAGTAGTAGCAGAAGGCCATAGTATTCCCAACAGTAGCTCTTACATCAACATCTCCAGCATCACTAATTCACTGCATACAACATGTCGCAATCCCTTCGTATAGCCATTCTCGAGTGCGATACCCCCATCGACCCCATCAAAACCAAATATGGTCCCTACGGCGACATCTTCGAATCCCACCTCAAGGAAGGTCTCAGGCGCATCAACGCAAATGTCTCTCTCCAATTGACCAAGATCAATGTCGTCCAACCATTTGTGGATTATCCCAAGCCAGAGGACTTTGATGCCGTTCTCCTAACTGGCAGCAGTATGTGCTTTTAACCACTTCCCAAAAATCGCATAAGACATGCCGCTAAATAGTGTCTTGCAGAACACGACTCCTACAAAGATGAACCCTGGATCCTCACCCTCACTCGATTCGTGCAAGACTGCTACCTCATCCACCATAAACCCGTGATTGGGATCTGCTTCGGCCACCAGATTATTGCGCGTGCGCTGGGAGCCCGCGTCGGTCCGAATGTATCGGGGTGGGAGGTTGCTGTTGAGTCGGTGGATTTGACGAGTGCTGGGAAGCGGCTTTTGGGGAAAGATTCTTTGGTATGTTTTTCCTTCCGGTTATTCACTTGGTAATTATGGCTAGTATGTATGCTAATGATTACATTCATTGTTGCAGGCGATACATATGATGCACCGCGATATCGTATATGAGGTGCCGCCTGGATGTGTCAATCTGGGAGCTACATTGATCTGTGGTATTCAGGGGTTATATGTTCCCAAGCGCATTCTTTGTGTTCAGGGGCATCCGGAGTATAATGAGTTTATGGTGTCGGAGTTGTTGAAGCTGAGGCGGGGAATGCTGGGAGAGGCGTTGTATGAGAATGCGATGGCGAGGGTGGGGAGAGAGCATGATGGGTTGGTATTTGCGGAGACGATGTGTCGGTTTGCTTTGGGAATATTAGAATAACAGAATAACTTGAGAAGAAACATTATTATGTTCAGTGATTGTTGGTGCTGCGAATTGGAGAGAGGCCCACCGCGGGACCGCGGTCCACTAGACCGCGCCACTTGGTCGCCGAGATACGCACAGCTCTCTCTCTTTCTCTTATCGTCCATTATAAGAAGTACCCCTCACTAACTATCTACAATCCTCATTCCTACCCCATACACACCACCTCCATCACTTTTCTCTGCATTATGTCAAACGCAATTCGCACTCTCTCCCCCTCCACCAACAAGGTCATCTTCGAGCACCCTGGTCTCTCGCTCGACGAGGCCCGCCAGGTCGCTCAAGCCTCGCAAGATGCCTTCCGCACATACAAGCAGACCACGCTGGCTCAGCGCAGGGAAATTGTCCTCAAAGCTTTGGACCTGATCGCTGCCAACAAAGATACCCTCGCAGAAGAGTTGACCACCCAGATGGGCCGTCCCATCGCCTTTAGCGCCAAAGAAATCGAGACATTCCGCAAGCGCGGAGACCACATCCTCAGCATCGCAGACGAAAGCCTCAAGTCTCTCCCTGGCACGCCGGAGAACGGCTTCAGGCGATTCCTGAAGAAGGAGCCGGTCGGACCGACTCTGATCATCACCGCATGGAATGTAAGAAGCTACTCAGCACTCTTTTGAGGTCTGAACCACCACTAACGACTCAGTTCCCCTACCTCGTCACCATCAACGCCCTCGTCCCCGCCCTCCTCGCCGGAAACACTGTCCTCCTCCGCCCATCCCCTCAGACCCCCATCTTCGGCGAACGCCTCCTCACTTACTTCACCGAAGCCGGTCTTCCTCCCAACGTTCTCCAACTTGTCCACGTCGGCTCTCCCGACGTGCTCGACCAGATTGTCCAACTCCCCCAGATCCAGCTCATCTCCTTCACTGGCTCCACATCTGGCGGTTTCCGCATCCGCGAAGCAGTCGCTCGCAGAATCGTCCCCGTAAACCTCGAACTCGGCGGAAATGACCCCGCTTATGTCCGCCCCGATGCGGACATCCCGTACGTGGCTGCTCAGCTTGTGGACGGCGCCGTCTTCAACTCGGGTCAGAGCTGCTGTGCTGTGGAGCGGGTGTACGTGCATGCAGACGTGCATGATAAGTTTGTGGAGGAGGTACAAAAGGAGTTGGCTACGTGAGTACCTCACATATCTCAAAAAGATAATCTGGTCTAACGCGACGAATGAAGATACAAGCTCGGTTCTCCCCACGACAAGTCCACCACCACCGGTCCGGTGGTCTCCAAGGCAGCACTCAAGAACATTCAATCGCACATCGACGATGCCCTGTCCAAGGGTGCCGTCAACGCCACGCCCCAGAACCCCACGTTCGAGAACCCCCCTGCGGAGGGTAACTACCAGGTTCCTACTGTTCTGACTAACGTTACTCACGATATGGTTGTCATGAGGGAGGAGACGTTCGGTCCTGTCATGCCGATCATGAAGGTGTCTTCAGATGATGAGGCGGTCGCTTTGATGAATGACAGTGACTTTGGTCTTACGGCTAGTGTCTGGACCAAGGATATCGCCGAGGGAGAGGAGTTGATTGAGCGGTTGGATGCGGGAACGGTGTATATCAACCGTTGCGATTACCCGAGTCCGGTATGTCCCCCCTACCCATTGAAGTCGTAATTTTGAAGGGGCACTAATGTTTCTAGGACCTCGCATGGATCGGATGGAAGAACTCAGGTCTGGGATGTACATTGGGACCTGAGGGATTCAATGCGTTCTACAAGTTGAAGAGTTTCCACATCAAGGAGCAGCAGGCATAGAAGATATTTTCAATAGTTGTATAGCTTAATTGATGTTGCATGATGATCATGATTCTTTCAAAGAGTATAGCACACCAGCTGTAGAATAATAGACCTCAATCATTCTTAACACATCACAGAATACCAACAAAAAAGTACTTGAATAAATTGATCACCTATAATAACTCCAAAACCAAGAAAGAAAACACCTTATCTTCATTCCCAACAGACTCTTCCCTCAATCTCATAAATCACATGGTTTCTTCCATAACAATGATACATTGTATCCAATATGCAAATTATGCCAAAAGCGCAACTACACTCCCACCTGACCCAAACAATAATGCCTTTGGAATCCGTTCGCTAATCTGTGAAGGAACTAAGGGGAGAGCTGGGAGAGCTGAGCTACCGCGGTCCCGGACCGCGGGGTACTTAGCGCCCCGCCCCACCCCACCATCCCACCATTCCATCCCATCCCACCGCTTATCTTCCAGCCAGCTAGCTAGCTGCTTATCGGGCGCGCTCGCGCTTCCGACGCCGGCGGATAGATACAGCGCCAGACAGTGGAGCGGACCCAGCTATTATCTGCAGTCTGCACAGTACTGTGAGGAACGGCGGTGAGACGCTGAATTGCCGAGGATGGAGGGGTAGCTATTTAGCTTATTTATTATGTAACTGGTTATCGAGCAAGGGGTACTGTGGTCGTACTTATAACCGTGGCCGGTTCGCTTTCACCATTCCCTGACTTGATCTGACTTTGATTCTACTTCTCACTTTATTGCAAGAACATATATACATACATACACAGACAATTATCTTATTATCTAGCACAATGGTTGGACGACTTGCTGGAAAGAATGCGCTCGTTACTGGTGCTGCGGGGTATTTCTCTCCCTCTCTCTCTTTCCCCTGGGAAGCAATGAGCTAATAATACTTTTTCACGCAGTGGCATCGGTCTCGAAACCACCATCCTCATGCTCCGCGAGGGCGCCTCCGTGCTGATGACTGATATCAGCGGCCCCGGGCTCGAAAAGGCCCTGAACAAAGTGAACGAGGTTGTGCCCGAGCGTTCCGGCAAGGTGGAGACTCGCGTTGTCGATGTCTCCAAGGAGGCTGATGTGGAAGCTGCTGTGGGACATTTGGATGCCTGGGGTGGATTGGACGTTATTTTCAACAACGCGGGTATTATGCATGCTAAGGATGGTGACTCGGAGGAGACTCCTGAGGCCATTTGGGACCTGACCATGAACATTAACGTCAAGGGTGTGTGGTATGGATGCAAGCATGCTGTCAAGAGTCTGAGGAAGCATGGCAAGAAGAAGGGAAGTATTATCAACACGGCCAGTATGGTTGCTTTGGTTGGTGCTGCGACGCCTCAGCTGGCGTATACGGCTAGTAAGGGGGCCGTGTTGGCTATGACTCGCGAGTTGGCCATTGTGCATGCTAGGGAGGGTGAGTTGCTGCTCCGCTGCTACTGCTGCTGCTGTGTGTGTGGGATGGTGCTGATGATGGTGATGCAGGTTTCCGGTTCAACTCGTTGTGTCCCGCTCCGCTTAAGTGAGTAGATTCTCTCCGTGCATGCTGGGATGAAGCTAATGAATGCAGCACCCCCCTTCTGCAGGACTGGCTCGGTGACGACAAGGAGAAGCGCTTCCGTCGCGAGGTCCACTTCCCCACTGGTCGTTTCGGAGAAGCCATTGAACAGGCCCACGCCGTCATCTTCCTGGCTAGCGATGAGAGCAGCTTCGTCAACGCGGCTGACTTTGTCGTCGATGGTGGTCTGACCAAGGCGTATGTGACCCCTGAGGGTCCTGCCACTGAGGCCCCCAAGAACCTGGGTCAATAAGCAGCGACCTGTCTGGTCGGGATGCTATGAGTGATGATTGTATGATAGACTGGTTGATTAGGCAAACGATATCCATATTTGATTCCGTTGCATGGCGCGGCAGATGTTCCATGGACCGGTTTCGTCCAGCGGCATCTGCCACATGTGTTCCAGTATGAGTAGAGTCCTCTGCATGTTGCCAAGCCCAAACGTGTTTACCATGACGGTGAGCCGGCGGCGTAGACTATCCTGATGTTCAGCATTTGTTAAGCACGACCCCACCACGGCAATCGGCCAGCAGAGACCGGAGTTGATCCGCGCGGTCCCAGACAGCTGCCCTAGATAAGTCATCGCCTCTGTAATCGCGGTCTCGATCAATCCCTGATACATGCCGTTCTCCGCCCGGGAGAACCCGCCTAGCGCGGTGTACAGGTAAAGGAGCATCGCCTGCTGGAAGATCCGCCCTGCTAAGAATACCTCCGGGCTGACCGAGGCATATGGTGTCCAACGCATGATCTGTACTTGCAGCGAGCTGAACATGGCAATATCATCCGCAGTGGGCATGGCTGGTCGGCCATCGTGCATCATCCACTGCCGACCCAGGTCGAAAATGCACGGTATCAGTAGTAACAACTCCAGCCAGCAACCACATAAATTCCCCACATATTCTGATTGCAGCAGCTGACGCGCCCTCTGTTCGAGATCGAAGTTCAAGAACAGTTGGGTACTGACGCGAGCATCAACCGAGATCATGCTCACAGCAGCAGTGTAGGTGTAGTATTCGATAACAAAGTCTTTTAGGTCTTTCGGTACCGCTGTATCGCTTTGTGAGAGCAGTCGAATCAGAAGAGAATTAGCAGCAGTCAGATGGTCGAATATCGTGCCGTTCATATCGCCTTTGGCCGTCTGCAGCAGTTAGCCTCGTTCAGTTATCTTGTAATGTAGACATACCTCTGTAAAGCACATCACCAACGCCCCTACCGTCAGCATGAGCGGATTTGACTCTTTCCCGTCAATAAAATCGGTAACGCCTTTTCGGAATAGCTGAAGCGCTGAGGTGTAGTGTTTCTGCGCCACCTCGTCAGACTCCTTGTGGCAGCGAAACGCCCGATGGGCGGCACTCTGCGTCAGAACCAGCTGGAGCAGAAGATCGCTGCTGAAAGCGAGTGGCACGATCTGGACCAAAAATGGATTGATCGGGGTAGACCCGTTGGCCATGCAGTCGGCAGTTGTCGCCAAATAGTGGCTCAACAGCTGATAAGAATCAGGTCCATGGCCAGGAAACATGGACAGGCTCCGGGGGAGTAGATTGCTAACGGAGGCAGACGTTCCCAGGGCTTGGCTGCTGCTGATGGCAGGAGTCGGAGCAAGGTCCATTGAAATCAAGGGACCTGATGCAGGAGACTCGCGAGACGTGTCTTCCGGGGAGTTGGACTCCCGTAGTATCTCCTCCGGGGAAGATGGGGAGGTAGAACGGGACTCGATCGAGCTGGACGTTTCCCGGTTCACGCTCGTGTGTCGAGGGGGTCCATCTTCATTTGACTGTCGATCGTGATGGCCATCCTCTTCAGGCATGAAGGAGATATTGTTGGCTTTGGGTTGGCCAGGAATGATGGTCGGCCACTGGCAGGTGAGCTTATTCCGCACGCATCCCCCACAGATGGGTTTGGCTTCGTCACATTTCTTCTTGCGGCGTCTGCAGGCCCAGCAACCGGTGCGGACGCGGACGATGGGGTCGGTACGCGGCCGTCTACTAGGCGGCATTGGTGTGAAATAAGGGGCTTAGCGCTAGAGGAGTGGGAGATTGGAGGGAATCAGTGCTAAGTTCAGAGGCATGGAGAGCGGATGGGAGAACAAGCGGAGACGGCGCGGAAAGCCGAAGATAATCCGGTGATTGGTTGGCGGGGCCGAAGTGGAGATTCCATTGATTCGGCTTCAAGTTGAACAGCCAGCATTGTGAGGGCGACCATTGTTGGTGTGCTGGAGAGGGATATGCAGTGGGAAGAAAGACTGGTGTTCTCATGAGGGAGAATTACCCTCATTCCAAAATGGCCCGGAGACCTGGCCATGTCAGATGCCAACTGGTCAATGGCACCACCGATAAGGGAAACATATTATCCACTACAGACAGTAAACAAGAACCTGAATCTTTTCTATCTAACATTTTAATGAATGTACCAATATTATGGATCACCATCCCGTCGGTCTCGGCCAAACATCTACAATCGTCGATCCATCCCCATCCCGACTCGAATCCACCACCAGATACCACCCATACATAGCCCCCGTCACGCACGCATGATTCGGATATATCCTGACAGTCTGTCCGACCTTGAGCGGAATTGTAGACCCATCTCCTCCTTCCCAGGCAACAATCGCATGTTCCTGGCTGATCCGATCCACAATCAACCGCGATGACCCCTTCTCTCGTCTCCAATCCCCAACCACTCCCCATCCCGGATACGACTTGCACGGCTCTCTCCCCAAAGCCAGCGACCCAGCAGCCACCAAAGCCTCAGGTTTCGACCGCTCAGCATCGTTATACACACTGCAGACCTCTGCCACCACCGAGATGCCGACCTCTTTGTCCGCATCCGCAGTGGGATGAATATTGGTGCCCAATTGCTGCATATCCAGAACCGGGTAGACGCCCGCATGGAGCTCAACTTTGACTGACAACTCACCATCCACATCCTTTTCATGCAACAAGCTCTTCAACCGCTTCGCCTCCTCATTCAGTTGCCCCTCCTCTTCAAGTAGCTTCTTCACCACAACCACCTGCGGCGTAGCCCCAACACTGACCACCAATTCCCTCCCCTTACCACCAGGCAATGTGAACAGATCCTTATTCTTCCTCAATGCCTCCCGACACCCGGTGATCTCTTGCACCAAGAACCCCATTACCTCCTCTGGTGTATCACCCCCATAACTCAAACTGTTATGCGAGTAAACGCCAAGCAGAATCAACTCCCCCTTCCTCTCCCTCTCAGTCACCTTCTCGATCAAACCCCCCTTATTCAGCATGGAAGGCGGGAGTCCTGCCCGATGATACCCTGAATCCACCTTGAGAAACACCGACACCGCATGGCCCGCCAGTTCTCGAAACTCGGTCAGATACTGTACCTGATCGGGATGATCAATCATAACAGAAATACTCCCCTCGCCTAGTTCGCGCGCTAGTGCAGCCAACCTAGGAACCTGAGAGGGTACAAGAGGTATGCCGTAAAGTACATTGACTTTTCGTCCGGTGGCTCGGAGTTCCTTGAAAAATGGGAGTAGAGTCTCCCCTTCCAGAAGGGTGGAGATGACAAAGTTTGCGGGTATGGATTTGTCCTCCCCAACTTGGAGACGGGCGATTTGAGGAGTCTGTCATTATATCAGCCAGCGCGTCCATCGCAATTGATATGGGTTCCCACGTACTTTGTGAGTCTTGACATGCGCACGAAATCCCACATCCAAAGACTTTACTGCATCCAGCATGGAGGCGCAATGGCGCTTGATGATAGCTACATCTAGGACAACGGCGGGTTTGGGGACCGAGCCAATGTCTTTGCCAATGTAGTAGCGCTGAAGGGATTCCTGGGAGGATGGTGGTCTGGTTGGGAAGTCCATAGTTACACCCTTGCTCCCTTCTTTGTATGCGCTGTAGTAAGTAGAGATAAGTTGTAGATGTTGATGACTGGGTAATATTGAATTGGTTAATGTTCAGTTGAAGTTGTCGATGGCCATTGAATCATAATGTGGGGCAGTTTCGGTGAGGTGCGGGGGGAAGGTTTAGCCTGAAGTTTAGCCGGGGGTGGGTCGAATTGATAACTTTCTCCAAAGACATAACCATTGGTAGAGCAAACACCTGTTGATAGCTTCTAGAAGAATTCAAATGAACGTACTATGAGCTCTATTCTGTATTAGTAATATCATCGAAATGGTACACTGTTGAATTCCAACACCTCCCTTCTCCCTAATCGCGTTACGAAGCACCCTTATCCTGTCCAACCTTCCACATCTCAAGCGGAATTGACTCACTCTTCGGATTCCGTCTATACTTAAACTCCTCCATCAAAGACCTTGGCCCCTCTTGATTGATAGACCAATGCCACGGACGAAGTTGACTCGGAATCTCCACATTCTCGAGATCAACAGCCATCACCTTACTATACCCATGTTCCCGATCACCACATAGTATGAAGTTATCCAGTTTCTGATCTAGATAAAAAGCTTGATACTTCGAAAGCTTATCAAAGACATCTTCCAGATAAGACTTTATCAGGTTCTCAGGGACTTCTTCGTTGCTGCGAGTCAGATCCTCCAAAGTAATCCCCGGGATATCTGATAATACAAGTGCAGGTAGCCCGTCGTAGTACCCCTGGCCGTAGAATTCTGGGATAACTCCCCCCTGGAGGTCTTTTAGTTTGGTGTAGGCTGTTTGTTCATCTTCGAATTTTTCTTCCCGGTCGTCTTTTAGTTGCTTGATGATGACAGATGTGGCTGATTCTGGGATTATATGTCGATACGAGTTTGGTTCGAGGCGAAAGCGGTACACTGTTCGACGTGGATCTAGGTGCTCGACCTTTGTTGCTTTGATTTCATGGCCGTCTAGCTGGACGATCTATGGGGGTTAGTAGAATCCAATTCTCTGGTAATATGTAGAAAGATAATATCTTACTTTGGGTGGTCCCATCGCCGTGGAGGAATAAGTCATGACTGCCCAAACTTTCTGCAAAAATCAAGAGTGCGCAGGAGGCTAGAGAAAAAGAATGAATTTTAATAAAAGCGACAAGAAGATAACCTACATCATGTGGTCTATCACTGCAAAGGGGAAAGCTATATAGTCTAGGTTGCAATTGTCAGCCTAATTTAGGCTGCATATGAAGTGCTAGGGACCCGGAAAACTTTCGGTTTTAGCTTCCAGATCAGACTGGGTATGCTGAATATGCAGGTAAACACTCTTCATCCTCCAGTTCTACCAGGTTTTGAGGCACGTCCTCCGGTCTCACAGTCAGATCTGTGGGTATATGCTGAAGCAACTTGAGTCCCTTAATATCACGCCGACCAATAACTACGCCGTACGTGTCCATGTCCAGGACTAAGAAATTAGTGGTATAAATCGTGTTAAGTCCATGAACACACCAGTTCACCTCAGTTTGAAATTCTGCGGTAAGGCTCGTTTGATTCGCTGCATCATCGAGGATGGGGCGCAAGACCTTCGGCGTAATGGGTTGCAATGGAACCTCTAATTCCTGCGCGATTCTGAGAGACAGATAACTGGTTTTAACCCGTAGGTCCAAGTACACACGCACGGCTTTTTTCGAATTCGAGGAGTGGCCCCAAACATAGGCGGGTATTGAGAAATCGTCTTCCGGGTCCTCCACGATGTCGCTCAAAGCAATTGAAGGTGTTTGCTGAAGGTCATGATGCTCTTCACCAAGCTTGGTCTCGCGAGGTTCCATGGGGATCTCAAGCTCCTCAGCTTGCTCTACATCATCTCCCTGTGTATCAAACGTCGAGGAGTGAAGTTCTGAATTTGCATTTGCTTCACTGTTCTGTCCTTGAGACTCGATCTCATTCACCCCTTTAAGTTCATCCAGTTCGTTTTGCCTCGATTCGTCAGAATCAAGCTCATTTGAAGACGACGCTTCTGAGCTGCAAGCAAAATAAGCATTTCCCTGAAAATAGACATCATACCATAACCTCTCCTCGCGGGGAGGTCGTTCTATACTAGGATATGTCTGGATGTTATTCTTGATCAGCCAGTCGTAGACCTTTTCAGAGCTGTTGTGAATATTTTCAACACTCTCTTGTCCGTTATCATCCGCCCATGGTAATGCCCGGAGCGAGAAAGAGTGGACCTCCTTAGCGATATGATTGAACAGTGCTTCTTTTTCCACTTCTACTTCATCGTCTTCTGGCCAATTGCACAGTGGACAGTGTCGGATTTCTGATGGTATTGTCTTTTTTGACAACTCCACCAGGACTGGTATATGGGCTAGTGGAACGGTCGTAGCATGAAAGGTCTCCGTATGCTGTACAAAGGCTTCCCTGTTGGGAAATTGAGACCCATCACCACATGCAAAACAGGTCCAATATGTCATGCTGCTGTGATCCTTCAACATGTGCTGTCGCCAACTATCCTTTGTATTGAAGAGGACATAAGGCTGATTACAACTAGCCAAAACACAGGTGTAGGGGCTCAAATCATCTTCAATATGCTTCCTACTCTTGTTGTTAGCTTGGCCGTGATTGGATCTGCGTCAAGAACATCACCTCCATCTGATTTCATCTGCCATGTTTGCAGGAAGTGCTTCACAGCAACAGGGACACCGAAAGAGCCGCGCATCATCTTTGAGCTGAGGCGGGCGCGGGTAATCTACTTCGAGTGCAGTGATTGATACTGCGGAAAGCGTGACGGACTTAGCGTGGTCTATTTGGTGTAGTGTGTGGCCTGGTTGTGGTAACTGAAAGCCATCGGACAATCTGGAGGCACTGGTTCCAGTGATTACGGTGTTGTTGGCGTGCATTGGGCTATTATCTGAGGATTCCCAACACTGGTTTTCTTGGGGTGCCTCCTTCTGTGCTGATCCAGTTGACTTCTGCACAGGTGTGCGTAGTACGTAGCCAGCATTCAGACCTATGGCGTGTCTTTGAGAATACAAAAAGCGATTTCGACGCTTTAGGTTGCAGTGTACCAACCGCAACTGTACTTCATCCAACTGCGATGGGTCTCTTTCTTGGATACGACCATTTAATTGAGAGAGTAACATTCCGACAAGGTGGCCTTCCAGCTCCTGATGCTCTGATGCGTTAAACAGTTGGTCCGCCTTTTGCAACCGTGAGCGCCGTCCAGAGCGACGAATGGCAACTGCGACCCGGGACAGTTGATCCATCATCGACTCAATGTCATACATTGACTCATACAACAGGTTCCCGGACGGATTCCGTAATTCATGACGGTCTGTCGACTGTCCATCAGAGCTGGAATCATCGGACCATGGGGAAAATGCTCGCCCTTGTCCTTCGTTCTCAGAAGAGACAGGGTCTTCCTCATTGTGATAAGCACGCGAAAAGACTTGTTTTTGGCTTCTTTTTAGGCATTCGTCAATCATCGTACTTAGCAGGCGCAATAGATTGACAATCACATCATGAGCTTCGGGCCTCGAGGCTAGTCTGGAGTCCAAAGAAGCTCGTCCTCTGGCGCAGGCTCCGGTGCCTGATATCCATAAATTCATATCAGCAAGGCGATTCTCAGCCCATTCGTTTTCCATGAGTGGTGGATTTTGCAAGCACCGTGTGAAAAGGTCAACGCACTGCTGTGCAGCCTCTTTTATGCCCTGCTCCATGGCTGTCAGGTAGCTCGTTGCGTACGTAGTCGCTAAATGCGACGATATGTGCTCAAGTAGATAGGATCAGCTGAGGGGTTGCAGCCTCACTAGTCTCGCTAGTCTAATATTGATCCGACCCCGCTCCTGCTGCACGGCGCTTACTTCAGTACGATGAGGACGAACCTGTTACTTCCCTTTCCCCTGTCTTCTATCGAGGTTTTTTGGCTTTTTCCTATAGCTGATTCTTAGAAATGGCACAGCAACCCACGTATATCCTCTCACCCAACTTCCATTTCAAGCCAGGAACGGGCCCTATCGGATTAGGGAACATAATATCACACCCCCTACGACCACACCGAGCCCTGACAACTGTCGATGCGACGACACTGGAGAAAGTGTACCCGCGGATAGAAAGATTTACGGATCACGAGCGAAGTATTGAACGAGGCGATAGCCGCGATGTCTCGATGAGCTTATGGGCAGAGTTCCTGCAGACGGTATCCGGAAAGTTGTCGGGCGGACGGGGTAGCGATGTGCGATCAAACTATAGGATGGACCAACTGGAGACAGAATACTTTGTCACTGACCCTCCGCTTGAAGAGATCCAAGCACGTCTAAAGTCCCCTCGGGTTCAGGCTGTGACCAAGGCAGGCAGAATCCCTGGGCTCAGGAACCCTGTTTACATGGTTACGGGTCTCATGATAGCGAAAGGATTTACCGCCATTATGGAGAACAATAAGCGCCACAACGGGGAGATTGAGGTTGGCGGAAATATTCCATCGCCGGGATTTCAGGTTGGCGCTGGAGCGAATCTCGCCAAATCGACCAGCACAGAAGAATCAGATACTTGGCGGGCGGGCGAGGATATATTGTTTGCATATCAGCTTCTCAAGATAGAAGTCAAGGGTTGGAAAGGCAATAGAGTTAAATACGATGAGCTGAGGCACAAGGCCGCCTACTTGAGCAAAGATGATGAAGATGAGACAGATGAGGACGACGATGCCGTGGAAGAGATCATCATAGGTTCAGCTGATCCGGGCACTTTATCCAGTGATCATGACCAAGGGAGTATGACTGTGACAGAAATTGGAGAGGGGGATAGTCGAGTCAACTGTATTTCTTCGATAGTCGGGAGTGACCCCTGACTCAGAGTAATCAGTTCTCATATTCAAAGCCCAGATAACTTGCCGCCAATTTTCGCCCACCGGGCATCCTCCGGAATACCTATCAAGCCCCGTACCGTCAGGTACAAATAGCCTGACTGGAGCGTGTTAGAGGATATGGCCCTGAATATTGCATTCATTCCCCGACGTGTCCAGGCTCGGTTTTTGGCATTGTAGAATGGCTTCTCGGGAGGGCGAGAACTGATATATCCCAGAAGAGACCCTGCTATTCCAGCCGCTATGGCCGTAGCAACTGATGTTCCAGACCTATACTCGTCGCCATCAGAGTTGGGCCACGCAGAAGGAACGTCTATGCCAAGAGTCCCGAAAACCACCGGTTCATCTTCATGCTTAGGGGGATTAAAGTCTGCAAATAGGCCGTTTGAATTTGTCCCCCGAATGGAGATGACGGATTCGTGTCTGGCAGGAAACATCTCTCGATCATTGGCTCCGTAATTTGAAGCTGCTGCAAAGAAAAGAATAGAATCTTTTCGTTTGTACAGGGCTTCGCGTATCGCGTCACTGATACACGGCTGTTCGTCTGCAAAGCCGAACGACATGGAGATGATGTCGGCTTTCCATGCTCCACTTGCCCAAGAAATCGCCTAAGCAAGTCAGCGGAATGACATTCAAACAATTTCCTCGGATCACTAACTTCTGCAACTTTCTCGCTGGAATTTAAGAGTTGATGGGGGCTTTTGGCAATGCGTGCTACATAAATATCAGCATCGGGAGCACACTTCAGAACGAGAGACACCAAATGAGTGCCATGTCCATGACAATCTTCGGGCTGGCTCGAACCATCAATCCAGTCTTTCCAGCCTTTAAGACGTTCCATGACATCAGGTGAAAAGAAAAACGGGGCATTATCGTCGTATCCAGTGTCCAAAATCGCTATCCGTACGCGCCGGGTTACCCCGGGTGATCCCGCTGCTGGTGCAACTTGAGCTAGCTCCCTATTAAACTCCTTCAAGTCTAATAGCCAGTTGCTAGCGCTTTTCTCACTTTCGGTGCGCTTCCTCCTGCGCTCCGGCGCTTTGCCCTTGTCAGGATTTCCCGGTACAATGGCTTCTTTCGTTTTCGTATCCTGGGAAAGTACATTAAGCGGGGCTATCTTTTCATAATTGTCGATCCATTTCGTGCCCTGTAGGAGGTTTTCGAGCGGGAACACAACTTTCTCGTATAATATGTTTCTTCGTTGCTTGAGGTTTTGTCTCTGTTCAGAGGCAGATAAACATTCAACACAAGCTGCCTTTTCGAATGCACCGGGCTCCAAATAGTGGCATATTGAACTCATATAGTCGGGGTAGTCGAAATTCTTCCAGCGCTCTTCATCCCTTGTGTAGTTGATGGCCGTGAGCAGTTCAGCATTCACTTCGGCGGCCAAGGACTGCCCCTTGTTCTCACTCTTGGGAAGCGGAAACCCAAGACCTATCTCAACCAGCATGATACCAAGCGCTCTGATCCTTGGGTAGACATGCACCATCCCAGGAATCTTATATTGTTCGTAGCACAACGGACCTTCATCTCTGAAATCCACGGATACATACGGTTTCCAGGTAAAAAGCTTACCCTGGCCCCTACCCCCAGAGGTATCACTTTCCCTCATAAATTGAATATTCTCGCTTGTCCATTTTGTTCGCATCCAGTCTGTGCCGTAGTACTGCCAGACAGAATAGGCTATTATGTAAGCTAGTACAAGCTTCATTCGTGCCGTTAGATGGTAGGTGCTGAGGATTTTGGCCAAAGATATTCCCGGAATATGGTCGACTTTCTGCTTATGGGGCTCAAAGAAATGATAAAGCTCCTGGTCTTCAATAGAGAGGCAAAGGCGCCAGCCTTTCGCTAGATCGAGTAAACGGCAGAATTGGCCTTTGTCTGTTCGTTGCCCTGTTTTTGCAGAAAGATTGTTGGCCTTCTCATCTCCATATCCATCATCTCCACCAAAAAATCGGACGCACTTTTTGCCGTGTGTCTGGTCATTTGGCACAAGCAGCTCAATATCTTGCCAGTGAGTGAGCTGTGACTGGTTCCAGAAGGGCTTTGATGAGAACAGCATATCAAATTGCACCAGATTATTACTGGCCACTGATTGGGAAGGTGGCTCTAGCAGGAGACACACTAGGTGTCCTCTCTCCATTTGCCTACGCACTCCATTGGTCTGACAAGTACAGCACATTTGCTCTCGTAGGACTCGATGAGCGATCGCGTTAGCAAGATCTGAGCGCTCTGGGCGAGCAGCTCTTCTTCTAGAGCCGATATCTCCACTCTCGTCGCGCCTAGATGACTTGCGATTGCGCTCAATGAATTTTTGGATATGAGAAATGGCCACCTCGGCATCGCGAGGACACGCGGTAAGCTGATCAAGTCCCCGTCGAATCTTTTTCTGAGCCTTCTCATAAGATGTCACGTCAGGGAATGGCTTTGCTATCGCTTCAAGAAGAGGATAGTCATTTCTTGGTATATTCTTCGGCCACTATTCCAAGCTCATCAGGCTTCATCCACATACATAGAGATTTCTGCCACACTTACATTGCACATAGTTTCCACATCTCGCAATAGCTTGGATATTCGCAGCCGCAGTCGCCTCTCCTGATCTAAGCCAGCCGTGTCGATGTAGTTGGCGACGAGGAAGAGCTCAGCCCCGAGACGCCCACATAAAGGTCGCTTGGACTCAACGCCCAGTAAAGACGCGATGTTAGCGACCTGGGCTATGGCAGTATGTGCAAAGTCTATTGGATCCTCACTCTCCATTCCGTTGATGTCACGGTTCATCATAGGTAACCATGGAAATGTGTGTGCCAAAGTGAGGGCGGCTGAGCGATGCGGGGCAGACTCAGCTGATGATAGCGCGCGCCTATTCACCGCGTGTTCAACCCAGCCCTTGACAGCCTTTAAGTTCTTCGCTTCCTCGGTCGGGCAGTCCTTCTCTTATGTTTCTTCATACAGGAGTAAGCAGCTACCAAATCAAAAGGCGGTGTCATTCAATGTTTTCGGTTATTACTCGAAATATGAGCCTGTGAGGTTTGGTAGTACTTCATTACTAGTATATATTCTCAAACTTATACAACCGCGTGATATCTGTAAAGTAGTAATGTAATTAGTACTCCCTGTCTGGTACTAAGGCTTCACTCAACTCTACTACAAATCTTAAATACTAATGTTGGAACACTTACCAAGTAGACCAAAAGAGAGATCCCTCTTCTGGTTACTGGTACTGCTCAGGTTTTCTGTGTTTTGACGAATAATCGAACAAAGTCTCATACGAATTTCAGAGGTATCAATTGTGAGGCAGGTTTGTGCAGCCTGATTTATACATCCATCTTAACCTGGACACTTGTAAAATGCAAACTTTTGTTATGTATCTCATTACCGGGCTGTTACTCTCTATAGGTATGATAAGAGAGAAACTGAGCCCATAGCTGCTCCATACCTAAGAAAAAGAAAATGATACTTCTATAACCAACCACTACAACAACATCAAGTACCCATCATCACCATCAACATCACCTACACTCTCCCTCTCAAAAACAACTTCTCCGGCCTCATCCACCTCAAAAACCCCTGCACCCCAACCATCCCACTCCCATTCCTCGCCTCCCCATCCTCACTCACCCCCTTCACCTCCAACTCATAAAGCTTCCACGACCTCAGAATCCACAAACACACCGCCCCCAACACAAACATACAAGCAACATACACCTGCGCACTCAAATACCCAGCCCCGCTGCCCGCCATACTCAACGCAATGGCCTCAGCGACCAGATTTGGCGCCACCAGCATCAAGCACACCATCCCAAACGTCGACGGGAGACGATTCAACCCGACCACATCAGTAAGCACAGGGGCAATAGTACCCCAGAAGGTCCCGCAGACCATACCGCACAGCACCGCGAAGAGAAGCAGAAGTGCATATGAATGAGCAGGGATCCAGATAGCGAGACACAGAATCGCACACGACGCCGTCATAGCCATGGAGATGGTGATGCGGCCGTAGGCATCACTGATGTAGCCGACGACTGGACGACCAAGGACAAGGCCGAGGTTGAGGATAGCGCCGGCGACAGACCCCTGCTGTGGGGAGAGGCCGATGGAGGAGGCGTAGTTGGGGAGGGAGTAGAGGAGGGTGATGTATCCGAGGTCAGTGGAGATGCCCCAAACGATGATGAGGAGGACTTCGAGGTGGCCGAGGTCGCGGTGGTTGAAGGTTCGTTGACGGGGTTGGGCGCGTGAGCGAGGCCGGTCTTTGAGGAGGAGGGAAGAGACGAGGTGAGAGCCTAGGGCGCAGAAGGCGAGGATGCGGTAGGTGGATTGCACGCCCACGGATTGGATGGCGCGGCCGGCGGCGAGGTTGTATGCGAGGCCGCCGAGGCCGGCGCCGGAGGCGGCAATGCCGCTGGAGAAGCTGCGTTTGGTGGAGAACCATTTGGGGAGGATGGAGGTGGCGGTTAGATAGAGGAAGCCCATGCCGAAGCCGAAGGCGATGCCTTGGGTGAGGACGAGGTGCCAGACTTGGGTGGAGTAGGAGGCGGCGAAGAGACCGACGAAGATGAGGGCTGTGCCGGTGAGGAGGGTGATGGCTGTACCTAGTATTTCGTTGGATTTGGTGACGATGGGTCCGATTAAAAGGGATAGGGAGACCTGGAGCCCGCCGATGATCGCATAGTCGAGGTGGCTGGCGCCGGGGAAGGTCGAGTTCGAGAGGTAGTAGTCTAGAATTACACCCCAGGCGCTGTTGATGCCCCAGGTGTGTACGTTGATCATGAATACGCAGAATGTGCACACCCAGCCGTATCCGCCGTTGGGTGGGATGTCTTCCAATGTACTGATGTTGGTGGCATTCTCGGGGCTTTGGTTGATATCAATTTGGTCGGGCGGCTGTAGTTCGAAATTGTCTCTTACGTTGAGATGCTCCGTGCTAGGGTACATTTTGAACTTCTCTCTGATGAGTTGAAGAGTGCTTTTCTCTTGTTTTTCGGTCGGTTTGATTTTGGCAGCCATGGTGATGGTAGTCAGGGTTTATATGCATGAGTCACGCTCACCCCGCCGTGACACGTCCACCTGCAGACAAAGGCAGAAACTTGAATGTGTAGAGACCCGATCCAGGGCTATTTGAGCTTTGTGTTGGACTTCAGAGCATGATGGAGGAGGGTAGTAGATCAATTGATATATTGCATTAGTATATTACAGATCAGATTCATGGGTCCACATTCCATTTAATATCCTCCCGGCCAAATATGTCGACGCGTCAGCTTACTCGGAAGTACCGGACTCGACCTTGCCATTCTTCTACCACAGGGTTAGAGTTTTCGATAGATAAGAGGCAAGGGGAGTGGAGTGTCTTACCAGGGTACGGTTGTACTTCACACCGACATTGTTTCCGCTGCGAGAGTCGTAGGGAAAGGGGGTGGTGTAGTTGAAGGTAGCAGTCAAGCCCTCGTAGGTCTTCTTGACTGTAGAAAGAATTCCGTTGCCAGCAGAGCAGCTGGCATCAGTTGTGGGAACAGGCCAGCCAGCGTAGTACTCGCTGTAGTCATCATCGGACAGAGGACCCCAGTGAGTCTCGTTCATATAAAGGTTGCTCGTATCAACCTCGTAGTTAACGTAGCCGGTCTTCTTGGCCAGCCAGCTGAACAGGTTCGCACCGCAGTCCCAGCGGCCCAGGGAGGGGAGGCCCCAGTTAGCAGACAGGGAAGCGATGACGGAATAGTGAGTGTAGAAGGTGTCATCCTTAGTACCCAGAAGATCATCCGGGACGGCACCGCCGAGAAGGAAGGTGTAGATGTTGTTCCCGATTTCATAGGTGCCGGTCTCATCAAAGGTGAGCATAATAAGGGTGTCCTTGGTGAAGTAATCGTTCTCCAGAAGCTCAGATAGGAAGCCCCAAGTCCAGTCACCGGAAAAGGTGATGTTGGTGTCGTGGCCATCGTTGGTCATGTTGGGAGTGATGAACATGTACTGCGGAAGACGGTGATTCTCCAGATCATCGTAGAAGCTACTGAAGTTCTTGATTTGGCGCAGACGGAGAGCATCTTCGGTGACCGAGTCAAACAGAATCAGAGGATTGTGCTTGCGAACATAGTCGTTGGCACCGCTCTCGGGGTAGCGGTAACCCTGGTACCCAGGGTAGGGGAGGCCTTCCTGGTATTCACCCCAGGCGATGTTCTTGGTATCAAACAAATCGGCAATGGTAGAAACGTTGGAAGGAATCTGATGGAAGTCATCATTGTCCATGCCGAAAGTGTCACCAGCGGCAGATGCGCAGTAGTTCGGCTCCGAGGGGTGAGTGACAGCCCAGAAGTTGTTCAAAAGGAGACCCTTCTTGGCCAGCACTGGCAAATGCTCGGTGGCAGCAGCAGCATCAAAATCCTATCAGAAATGACATGTCAGCTGTGGCTCAATCACTGCATATACCAAATGTAACAGCTGAGGACATACGGTGTTCTCCAACCAGATGTTCACAAAGCGGTTGAACGCCAGTCCCTTGACATTCGAAACGGGAGAGTAAGGCTGCACAGTAGCTTGTGCGGCACGAATCTCAGCCAAGGAGGGGTATTCCTCCGTGGTGGTCTGGGCCACAGCCAGAGAAAGACCTCCGAGGAGGGTCACGAGGGACTGCTTGGTGAACATGATGCCCCAGATATCAGCAGACGAAAGCTGAAAGTATAATAAGAGAGGGATCCGGCGTAATATCCACAGAGAAGCACACCAGACAAAAAGAAAATCAGAATAATATTGGGCTACTGAGGACATCTTTATATCTTTCTTCACGGCTGCTGTGAACTTCATACCGGTCCATCGCGCACATGGTTATTCGTGCCGCAACTATTCTAGCCCGGAGCAATTTAATCAATGAACTGCAATTGGACAAGCCTGTCTAACCGACGAAGCCAGTTTGCCAGATCCCCACAGCATCTGCGTCGGCATTGTGGAACGTTGTCGGCTGCTGTTGTGCATGGCAGGATTGCAGCTGATGCCATCTGGTGAGATGTTCTGCACGTTGCAAGTCAAGTGTCGCTGACTGGCCGACAGGGAAATGCCCGCTAATGCCCAGTTTGGAAAGGCGGATAACTTAGATAGCGGAGTGTGACATTCTATTGGACAATTGCTCGACCACTCAGCCAGTGGGGAGCACGGGGCTCTCCGTCCCTGGCACGTGCCCGCAATGCCTTCTGCCAGCGGATGATTTGGCATATACTAGTCTTTCAGACTGAAAGCTCGCTTCCGATGGGACTGCAGTAGTCCATCTCCTGTGGAGACTCGGGTCACAAAGAGTTCGCAGTGCGTGGCTATATTGCGCGAGTGACGGGTACGCTAGGAACATCCCGGACTACTGTACACTACGGAAAGTAGAATAGGGTCTTGGAATAACTGGTTGAACTCCATAAGGTCGTTGCTCTCATTATTTTGTAGTCAACTCTATCGATCTATATACCTTGTTGACCAGTCCGGTCACACCTGCGTAGCATGTAAATCCATCGACACCATACATCCTATACTCCAGTTCGCTTAAGCAAAGAACTTGGCCTCGCCCTCCTTCAGCTTGCCAGCACCAACCAGGCGCTTGACCTCCTCGGCGTACACGTTCTTGACGGCAGCAGCATCCTTGCCAGCAGCGGAAAGGCGTCCAGCCAGGCCAGCAAGCTCCTCAGCGTCGATCTTGCTGATGACGAGGTCAACGTCACCGAGAACGGAGTCAACCTGAGCAGCGGACGGCTCACCACCCTCGCCAAAGTAGTTGACATCCTTGATGGAGCCCTTGAGAACACGCTTGTTCTTCTTGGCGGCGTTCTTAGCGGCTTCCTTGGCCTTCTTGTTCTGCTCACGCTCGGCCTTAGCAGCCTCCTCGGCGTCCTTCTTGCGCTGCTCCTCCTCCAGGCGAGCCTTCTCCTTCTCCTCGGCCAGACGCTTGATCTCAGCCTCCTTCTCGAGACGCTTGCGGTCCTTGTCGGCACGAGCAGCCTTACGGAACTTCTTGATACGCTCGTCACCAGCGGCGCATTCGTCCACAAGGTGGCGGAGACGGGTAGTGTCCTCGGTCTTGCGCTTGCGGCGGGCGTTGGCGTTCTTCTTCTCCATGTGACGCTTCTGGTCACGGTTCTCGTTGTCATCCGGCACATCCTCGTCCAGGTACTCGAAGGTACGCCAGCTGTCGAAGTCGTACCAGAAGTTGTAGAAGGTCTCGACCTCCTCCTGGGTGCTGTTCTCGTCCCCGAGCTGGGGCACGGGCTGCTTCTTGGAGAAACGGCCCTCGGACTCGAAGACAGGGCGCCAGAGCTTGAAGAAGTTGCCCTTGGCAGCCTCCTTCTTGGTGGGGGGCTCGACATCAGCGGCCTCGTCTACGGAGTCGAACTGACGACGCTTAGTGGGGTCCAGGAGAACCTCAGTAGCCTTCTGGATGCACTTGAAGAAGCTGTCGTTCTCGTCGCGGTCACCCATGGCGGCCTTCTTGTCGGGGTGGTGGCGGAGGACCTTCTTGCGGTGGGCGCGCTTGATCTGCTCGGGGGTGGCACGCCAGCGGTACTTGGACAGGCCGAGAACCTGGTAGTGATCTTGGCTCTGTAGTGTGTAAGAATCATACTTATATCGACGATTTCGGTAATGCATACCTTCCAGTCCTTGGCATCTCTGGAGAGCATCATAGGGTCCTCATCCTCGGAGATGTCATCATCCTCCTCGTCCTCGGTGCTCTTCACGTTCTGCTGGGCCTGGATACGCTCATCCTCGGAGAAGGTGCGGTGGTGACGCTTCTGGGGGGGTGTTAGCAGAGGCCATTATCGCACTGGATCGGTCGCTAGATACGTACTCTGCGGGCGTGGGCCAGGAAGTGAGGGCCAACGGGCTCGAGGTTCCTCTGGGTGGCAGCGGAGACGGTGCCAACAGCCTTGAAGTCCTTATCGGCACTCCAGCCAGAAGGCAGGGAGGGGAGAGTAACGTTGATGGTCTGAACGGTAGCCATGGTCAAGAACAGAGCCACGCGGGGTGATTTGAGGGGAGAATGGGAAAGAGTGAGAAGCGCCCAACGGACTGTTTGAGCAAAAAGACAAAGTGCTTTTCCAATTTTTTCTGCCCCGACTTGCCGCCACCCAGTGGGCCAATCAAACCTTGGCTGTTTCGGAGGTCATCGAAAGTCATGCTGCCGCAGGGAACGACGGTTAGAATTCAACCTTTTCGCATGTTGATTAGATCTTCTTCTTATATGTTTTGTTGTTTTTGACTGTAGTTTCTATATCAAGGATTCTTTATTTACAGAGCGACGAGCTGCATTCGCCTGACGACAGTTTTTCTTTATCATCAAATCACCCGCTACTATCGCAGTACGCCACCCCAAAAGACTCAATTCACAAGGAGACAACTTCTAAAAAAGATAACAGATTCAATTCTTTGATAAATCTTACTATTCAACCTCATAATGTCCTCCCAAACCGCCTTGTCCGCACGCAGTGCTTACCGCCAACTCCTCCGCGCTACCCGCATTGCCTTCCGGGGTCAGTCGCCGCCTCAACAGCCATAAGTCTATTCAACGCTAACCATATTCAACTTGCAGATGATGTCCGTGTTATGATTGCTGCCCGTCAAGAGGCTCGCCGGAATTTCGACAGCCACCGCCGCGAAGGCATTGATACTCCGATGCAGATCAACCATGCGCTCGAAGTGGCCAACATTCTCAGACACAACATTGTCCAGGGTGTACGGGAACAGAATGATGAAAATGCCAAGTGGGGTGAGTAGCTAGCAGAGCAATTATGCTACGGCTGAGTATATGTCGCTGACCCGAGATCCTATCAGAACTCCGCATTCATGACGACATCGAGCGCGGCGATAACGACACCATCAGAGTTAAGGGAAAGACTGTCAAGGTGGATAAGGCATGCTCGTCATAGAGGGAGGGTTTCCCGTGTGGAATCTGACTGTCTGGAAGCCTATGCGTGGGTGAAAGGATGACTGCAGACTATGGCATTTGCAGACTGTATTATAGTATACCCAAACTTTTCTCTCTCCTTCCGGCGTCTTTGGGGGTATTTTATGGTTTAATCAGAATGTAGAAAATATACACAACGCCCGCTCGCGAACATACATAAGACCTCCTTGTTCCCGGACCCTGTAGAAAACAAGCCAAAATGCGAGTAGAAATGCAGATCAGTCACCAGACAGACTGGAGTACTGGACCTCCCCAGCACCCGGGGGTGGGGCGACAGCATAACTCCGTTGTTTTTGCTCTTTGCCAATCTCCTCTCCGGCAGCTGTGATGGCTCTCTTTCCAGAATCGGCTGCCCGCGGGCCTGCCGCCTGCCGACCTTCCCGGGCATGCTTCAGGCGCTCCTCCCTATCCATGTTATCCAACGGCTTGGGCTTGCCCCATCGAACACGCAGAGGGCAGCCTTGGATGACAGCCCGACCCTGGCACTGCTTGGCAGCTGCCTCAGCACCCTCCCGAGTTGCGAAGTTGACGAACGCAGAGTGAGCACGGTGGGAGCAAATGAGCGACCGCAGCTGTCCAAACTGCGTGAAGAAAGTCCGCAGCGTATGTTCCGGGAGGTCATCCTCCACGCCAGTAACAAAGAGCGAAGTGATGTTCGGATCCGCGGGCGGTAGGATATCTTCAGCCGATGGGGGCACCTGGGCGGCGCTGGGAAATGGGCGGCCACCACGACCACCACGCATACCTCCTCGTCCCCTACCCGGAAGTGGCGTTCCCCTCCTGCTTTCGCTTGTGCGAATGGGTCCCGGGCCATTTCCGTAGCGGCTGTGTACGACCGGTGCGTCGCTGGGTCCTGCACTCGCGCCCTCCTCGTCTTGGGGTGCGGCCTCTATCTGGCGAGGCTTCCTGTAGTAGGGTTCACTGTTGGCGAGCCTCCGAAGCAACTCCCGAGCTTTCTCGTCCGTCTTCTCGTATTCCTCCACCGCGCCACGCCCCTCTTCGATCTCCTTCTCGTGACCTTGTGCGTAGTATTCGCGGTTGATGGTGCTTTCGGGGCCTGGGGCGACCATCTTCAAAGCAGCATCACGAACGACGATCGGCAGCCCGAAGGACAGATCCAGCATACAGCATTGGCAGCAGTTCTTCAAACGCGCGCAGGTCAAGCAGATGGCAGTACGCTTCTGGCGCGCGGTGCGGTCAGCTTTCCAGCGAAAGATGGTGAAAGGACGCGTGCACTGGGAATATGTTAGTATGGTCTGGTTGTCCGAAAGTGGAAAGGTCAGCCTACAATCTTGCATTCTGCGCCATGGTCTTCCTTGAGCATCTGAACGTAAGGATTGTCGGGCAGGCAGTTCTCGCACACGGAGGGGAAGTCGGTGGTCTCCCATCCGGACCGGTTCAGGTCCTGCTTAATCTGTGGAGGGGGCATGTTGTCGTTGTGGTAATCAGCTGCGCTTCCACACAGAAACGCGAAGCCCTGCGGAGATGATGCGGCGAAGTTGAGCGTTGTCGGTAGCAAGAACTTGGATTATCGATAGTCGTAGTGGCGCATCCTGTGGCTAAGTGTGGCTGTTGTGACATAAGCAAGATGTGAGTCACGTGATTTGACTGCAAGTTCCTGCATCACATGCATGGAAAGGATGAGCCCGAGTGGTTGTTTAGGCATCTGCGTAAGGAGTATAGTAATTCCATTAGAAAGTGCATGACGCTCAATCATACAGAGTCTGAAACGAAACCTTGCAGTCCAGGCCTTGATCCTGCGGCATTCAACATAATAGCATAGCCTCTTCTGTGCGGCCAGCGGATCCAGTGATGCCTGGCGGAATACGCACCGGATACGCGATACGCGATACGCAGCTCCTCGATATGACCAGGAACGCCCTGGTCAACTGCCTAGTACGGCTTAGCGCTGTTCCACCGTCTCTTTCGGATACAACTTTTTCCTGGCCAGAACCCCAGGATGCCTGTTTGGGCCTAGCCCCCCGCCATCTGGTTGGCTGGCCAGCGGCACAGCGGTGATTGGCTGGGGAAATGTCAAAGTCAGTCGTAATTCCGCCTCCCCTTTCTTTCGGGCGATCGCATTAACTGCTGCGTTGGCCTCGCTTGCTTCTTCGTATCCTTTCGTTTTCCTCTTCCTTCACTTCTGTCTGCCTGTTTGGCCTTTCTTCTTTTCTCAGGATCGTGTTTGTGGTTATAAAACTGCCTCAATTGCCTCCTCAAGTCCCTGTATCCGAACCACTTACTCCGGACACCTGTGCTTCTTGACCGATCCACCCCTTTTTATCCCACTTTAATTTCCAATTGCTGTCAACAATGGCTCCCGCAGCTCTCGAACAGGAGAACCATGCGCGTGACGCGGAGTTCAACCGCGTTCTCCATGGAAAGTCCGCTGAAGCTCAGGGTGGTTTCGCTGCCATGCGCAACAAGGACGCCGCCGCTCAGAAGGCTGCTGTCGACGAGTACTTTAAGCACTGGGACAACAAGAGCGCTGAGGAAGAGACTGAAGAGATCCGTGCGGTATGTTTGCGACTTACTCCTTTCCGATATTAATGCTAAGCCTTGTACTAATATTTTGATGTTCTAGGCCCGTCGTGCCGAGTATGCGACCTTGACCAGACAGTATGTAGCGCCATTAAGACCCAGAAACATGACTTCGATTCTCAGTACTGACTCGAATTCGCTATAGCTACTACAACCTTGCGACGGACTTCTACGAGTACGGATGGGGTACCTCCTTCCACTTCTGCCGTTTCTCCCCTGGCGAGGGCTTCCACCAGGCCATCGCTCGCCACGAACACTACCTCGCCCATCAGATCGGCATCAAATCTGGAATGAAGGTTCTCGATGTTGGCTGCGGTGTCGGAGGCCCTGCCCGTGAGATCGTCAAGTTCACTGACGCCAACGTGGTCGGCCTGAACAACAACGACTACCAGATCCAGCGTGCTACGCGCTACGCTGAGCGTGAGGGTTTGGCCCACAAGCTGACCTTCGAGAAGGGTGACTTCATGCAGATGAAGTTCGAGGACAACACCTTCGACGCTGTCTACGCCATTGAGGCTACCTGCCACGCTCCCGAACTCGAGGGTGTCTACAAGGAAATCTTCCGTGTCCTGAAGCCCGGTGGTGTCTTCGGTGTCTACGAGTGGTTGATGACCGAGGAGTACGACAACAGCAACGCCGAGCACCGCAAGATCCGTCTCGGTATCGAGCAGGGTGACGGTATCTCCAACATGGTCAAGGTCTCCGAGGGTCTTGACGCCATGAAGGGAGCCGGTTTCGAGCTCCTCCACAACGAGGATTTGGCCGACCGCCCCGACACCATCCCCTGGTACTACCCCTTGGCCGGTTCCTTCAAGCACTTGACCTCTCCCTGGGACTTCTTCACGATCGCTCGTATGACCTGGTGGGGCCGTGGCATTGCCCACCGTTTCGTCGGTGCCATGGAGAAGGTCGGTCTCTTCCCCAAGGGCTCTCAGAAGACTGCCGACAGTCTGGCCTTGGCCGGTGACTGCCTTGTTGCCGGTGGTGAGAAGAAGCTGTTCACTCCCATGTACCTCATGGTTGGCCGCAAGCCCGAGTAAACGGTTTCAGCAAAAAACTTGCATTATGCGATAACGCCTGTACAAATTTTTCTGGGACAGCATCCTATTGCATAGACAGCACGGCGGTCTATGTTCTTTAATATCCGGGTTTCTTCTATTTTCCTTTATATTTTCCTATGTTTCATTCCCTTTCTTGTGTGTCATTATATTGCATACCGCCGCGGGATGCTTTGTTTTCGTTAGTGCATTTGTTTTTCCCATCTCATGTCCTGCCCATACGGGAATGGGCAGGCGTACGAAATCACTGCTGAGTATTATGTGCCGATGGTGATGATTCCTTTCTGCTGCTTGTCATTTGTTGTTCAGAATAGATTTAATAGCGAGTACCAGGAATAACGAGTCTCAAAATTACCTATTTCACTTTACTTCCATACCAACAACGTAAATCATAACTAGTCCGTCTCATACCTTCTCAAGCACCTCATCCATTAAATCACTCCATATCCTACCGAGCCACTTCAATCTCCTTCGCCTCGGCCTTCTCCTTTTCATCCAAAAACTCCTCCGCCACCGGATTAGCATGACTAACCACCGCA
The DNA here is from genome assembly GCF_013340325.1 of Aspergillus tubingensis. NCBI lineage: Eukaryota > Fungi > Ascomycota > Eurotiomycetes > Eurotiales > Aspergillaceae > Aspergillus > Aspergillus tubingensis. The sequence goes on from NW_023336276.1 coordinate 503,394, forward strand.
TCCTTCCCATCAAACAGCAGCGCGATCTGTTCCAGACTCGGTCCTTTGGTCTGTAAATATACCAGTATTAGCCGCTCCACGATGTCGAACAAGAGCATGTGCATATATATATATATAAAGGGAGGGACGTGAAAGGAACAAAATGAACACCAACCTCAATAAAGAAGAAATACACCACCACAAACTCAACGATAATCCACCCCACATAGAAGAAATAATACTTCCATGCGAAGGCATCGATCCCCAGTGGATTCACATACGTGTTGAAGGCCCCTGTGGCGCCGGTGACGAGCCAGAAAAGAGCGATGCCTTTGGCGCGGATGGAGTAGGGGAGGATTTCGACGACTGCATTTGTTAGTTCATTATTGCATTAACCATTAATGTTTGTCTAAGTGAGATACTGTGGCTTGGGATAGGTACTAACCGTAGAGCATCATCGCGCCTGTCCAACCTAGATTATGCACTCCGTTGTATATATAGATGAAAGCGACAGTGGCGTACGATGCAGACTGACTACCTGTTTCGACGAACACGCCCGTGCAAATCGTGATGAGTGCAAAGACGAGCCAGATGAGTCCCATGGACCAGAGCAGGAGAGGTCTTCGTCCAACTCGGCCGGGAAGGAAGGCAAAGGCTAGTGCACAGGCGAAACTGAACATTTGGCTTGTTGCGGTGATCAGGGTCGTGTCGACTTCGGCAGTTATTCCGGCGGATTTGAGCATGCTGCTGAGGTAGTAGCTTATCAGGCCGTTACCGGACCATTGTTTGCAGATTCCTGGTGGTTTCTCGCATTAGGTGGTGGTGGTGGTGGGATTGGGGTAGAGGGACTCACCACACCATATGAGGATGAATGAGCGCCATCTGTTTCCACGGGTGTTGATGAGCTCTTTCCAGGATGTCTTCTTGGCGGCGATCTCGAGTTCGATGGTCTCTTTCATTTCTTGGTATTCCTGTTGCACTACGATGTCCTGGGCGTCGCCGTTGCCGTGGTATTTGGCTAGGATGGCAAGGGCGGCTTGTTCGCGGCCGCGGCTGATGAGCCAGCGGGGGGATCTATCGTTGTTAGCCATGAGTGGGATGAGGACTTGTTATGGCTTACTCTGGGAGAATGAATGCTCCAATTAGTTGGATTATTGATGGAAGCGCTTGAAAGACGGTGGGAATGCGCCATGCCCTATCTTTGATGAGGATGAGGAAGTATGGTCTCGGACAGTTGGGCATACCATGCACTTGCAAGTCGGAATGATCCAAATGTAATCCACGCCGCGATGATAGATCCAGCACTGTACGTAGTGTTCGACATGGAAGTTGCTGTCGCTCGATGATCTGGGTAGGCTAGTTCACCCATCCATACTGGCCCGATCGCAGCAACTACCACACCCCCCATGCCTAGAAGCAAGCGAGCTGCGATGAAGAGACCTGCACTGGATGCACCAGTAGCCATTCCTGTCCCAGCAAGGCATAGGATGGCACCAAAAAACAGGCAGTATCTGCGGCCGAGCCTGTCGGATATGAAGGAGATGAAGACAACGCCGACGATATTCCCTGTACTTGTAGTTAGACCAAGAACGAGATGGTCAAGATCAGTGTAGTGTATCACCTATCCAGTACATAGCGCTCATAGCTCCCAGAAGGCTACCATGAGGGTGATTGAAATCTGTACCACATGGTCAATCAACGGACTAATGCAGATACAATACTTGGCATACCCTCCTGCCAAACACTCAGCTCTTGCACATTATTGATCAAGGAAGCATCGTAGCCTTGAGTAAACTCGCTAAACATGAGAAAGAACAGCATTAAGTTCAGCTTTCTTAGGCCGGTGTCCTTCCACCATGGCCCTTGCTTGTTGCTCACCACCGTCGTGTCCTCCAGCGCTCTGCGGTCGATGGGCTTCCGCGCACTTACTGCCATGATGAAGTCGGGTTGGTCAATGATGGTCCCTAATACTGCCACCAACTCCCATCAAGAAGATATATACGAAGTTTGTAGCAGACCCTATGGGATGCGATGTCTAATCAAGACAAGCTTGCCCAGGCTATTATCTGGGGCCAAAACCTGGGGGAACTGCGGGGCTGATCGTGCAGATCTCTCCCCCAGGTTGCATGAGAGGTTCGGCCTAAAGCAATCCGAGGCGGCTGGAAAACACCATGCGAGCAGCTCAGACAGCTGGTGGCGATCTCCTGATTCTCCTGTTGGTGGAAAATGTATTCCTAGTGCGAGTGACTGCGTCGCCACGAGCAAGGGCTGACATGAAATTGACTTTCGGGTTAAGGCTTCCACTAGGATTGCTGCTACTAATTATTACTGCTTCTCTTGCTTTTCGAGACTTATCACATGCTCTTCATTGTGCCAAGTAATTGACGTCGAATTGTAGCACGGCCACCTTCCTTTTACCTTCCTCATTGTCTCTCAATATGAGAATGGACAGAAGCCCAAATTTAGTAAAGGCTTCTTCGTCGATCAGCGGCTCTCCACTGTATCCATGTTCTCTCCATACTATACTTATTTCACCATGTATACCAGTCATACTCCTCCGCGCAATCAACAGTTCACTCTCCGTATTCGACGGAAGTATGAAGAAGACAGCATTGAGCTTCTCGCTATGGACAAGTTTGCCCCGAGGTCCGGTAGGCGTAGGGTATATGTCAGGTAATGCGAAGAAATTCCACTGATTGTCCGATGGGGAGCGGTAGTAGTGCATCCATGTTTCCTTTCCGGTGGTGTTCTCTCGGTTCAATACATGAACCCCTCCCTCGGAGTCAACGTACTGTGCCTCCTGATTCATGATACCGTTGTTTCTAGGGATATCCCTGACGAGTAGCCGGCTATCTTGGGACTCGAGTCCGGTCCCTAGACGTGCTGACAAGATAGCCACTGACTTTTGGTTTGACCCGCTCCATGTAGTGCCATTATCCCGACTATATGCATAATATAGCCCTTCGTTATTCTCGGGGCCATTAGGCCCAGCTTGCGCTTTGTGGGCTGTGGAAGCACGGTCGTCCGCTCCTTCATACTCGATAAAGTGTCGGTTAGTCCAAGTAACGTGAAGACTATCCGTTGATAGATGATAAGATATCCCATTTGGATACGGGTTACACTGTCTTCCAATTAGATAGGTTCCCAGTTGGACGAATTGCGCAGTGTCGGGACTGTAGCGATATAGGACATCGGAGCCGGCACCTGCTCTACGGGCTGATCGTCAGATTCTGCTTCTCCTAGGTTTTGCGCATTACATACTTTCCAATGCGACACTCGAAGTACAGGTCTCTTCTAGCAGGTATAAATCGTGGATATGTAACGTCCAACAGACCGTCGCAGCCGGGTAGATGATCTAGAATCGGGCTGAAGTTGCTTGCCGTCCAACTCGACTCGCTTGGGTCGGCTGCCAGACCTGGTCGCGAGATGCGATATTTCAGTGCATCGCAGTGGTGATCAAACGACACATGAATCGTTCCATCACCAGCACAGATCCCGATGGATATGGTATTATGTCCGTCATCGGTCGTCTGGTTGTAATCTTCGAAAGTCAAGTATTGCCAGTCGGATGAAGGGTCCCGAACATCATGGCGTGCAATCGTAACCCTTCTAGAGTCCGATCCTTCCCACGAGGTATAAAAGGCCACATACTGGATGCTGTCCGAAGTTGTGATTGCTGACTGCTGATAGGCACAGGCGTTTAGGCGGTGCGTGGTATTGGGGTCGACCCCAAGAGTAGTAATTGACGGAATAGTCATGATCTATTCAGTAGTAGCAAACACCTCTCGAGAATTCTGGCTCGGGTGATATGCGGACTCTTCGATGGGGTAGACTCTCAGCTAGAGAACTAGGCGATTTCTCGAGGCACGTGGACTAGCCTGATCGGGATCGAGAAAAGACTGCGGCAGAGCATTTTCCCTCCCAGCATATCTTCCCCTTCTCATATCGCTCTTGCACAACACAATTAAGAACATGTCCTTTAGCTGGTCGCCAGTCCAGCTGATGTTTGGTGGAAGAACTCCTGATCCATTCGTCACTGCCCCGCCCCCGCAATGACAGCGATCTCCGCCGGTGTCCATCGATGGCCGGCCATTCACCGGTCGTCTTGAATAAACTCTGACGATGTTTGATCGCCCCCTCACCTTAATTTATCCGAGCTGACTCCATAATAACCGATGGCACCTCCGGCGGATGTATGGGTTCGAGGAATCGATTCGGTTGACTGCGGAAATTGAAATACGGAGTTTCTGGAGACCGTTGAGCAAGTACTCCCTTGCTAAGAGCATAGATAAGATCGCGTTATGTACAGTTCAATTGGGATCTCAGTCATTTCTGGCATCAGAATGAATGCTCTCATTGCTCCAGCTCTTCTGCTGGTTGCTGGGAGCGGAGTCAATGGCCTCGGTTTTGAAATCCCATCGTCAGCTCCAGCGAACTCCAGTGGTCAGCTAGACGCTGCTCCTGTGGGCGTTTCGTACGTCAACATGATTTACTGCAAGATATCTAATTCCTGACTATAATAAGGTTCGAGTTTTTTGCCTTCCCAGAATACTTCCAGCAACTATCCTTGACAAATTCTTGTTTGGGGCAACTGCACGATGCAGCGGGATCTTACTCGCCCATTCGAATCGGAGGCACAACGCAGTGAGATAACCGCGGCGTCTTCGTACTGCAAGCTATCTTACTAAGTCTTCTACAAGGGATCGCGCGACCTACAATGCCTCTTTATCGTCAGCAGTCTCATACAGCGTTGATTCGCCGGATGATGCACCAGAGTCACTCACATTCGGTGACTCATTCATGGAAATAGCTGGTTCTTATGAAGGATCAGTGACCATTGGTATGCCATCGATAGAAAACATCATTTATTCGCGAGTTCCCTTACCAGGCTCATAGCAAGAATGCTAAGACACGCTCAGGGCTCAATAGACGGCTGGACAATATCGACAATACAATCGCCGCAGCAAAGATTGCCAAATCAAATATTGCTACTCTTTATGCTATTGAGCTTGGAAACGAACCAAACTGTACGTTCACAGTATGTGCTTACTTTCGGAACAGGCGCGCTAATTCTTGCCAGTCTTCACTTCAAGTGATCCAATCGCGGATGGCCAGTCATGGACGGCTGCAGCTGATGCAGCTTCGCAGGTCTCGTGGCAAGCATCTGTAGGCAGTGCTTTGGACGAAACGTCATTCGCCCAAGCTGGTGTCTTCTTCGGAGTGGGGACATTCAATGTGAGCAATTTAGCCCAGAAAGAGGAAGAAGCCGATACCACCCAATACGTGCGCTCTTTCTGCCACCATTACTATCCGCAATCAGCGTCTACCGCGGACCTAGATGAATTGATGAGCCATACCGAGATAGTGGAGGGAGTGTCAGAGTTTCAGAGCCAAATAGTGGCTGCACAGGAGCTCGACAAAGACTTTGTCATGGGAGAAACAAACTCGGGTATGTTTCGCCCAGCACGTGCCTAACCAGATGCTAAATAACGCCAGCGACCGGTGGAGGTGGTGGTATTAGCCCTACCTTCGGTGCCGGGCTTTGGATCCTGGACTATGTCATGCAAGCCACCATTCTAGGTGTTAAAGTAGGCCTACCCGCCATCAGCTCCAGATCTAGAACGAATCTTTTTGATCTGACTTTGACAGCAATTATTCTTCCACCAAGGAACAATTGGTAACTGTACGTATCTCATGTTTTTGCTTATGTCTGGTTAAGTTAATCCATGGTACAAGGCCCGTATTGTTGGTGGGACGAATCGGTGAATGCGCCATTCTACGGCGCCTATACGGCCGCCCTTGCCCTCTCTGGTGCCTCCAAAGTCGCCCAGCTAGACACCGGGAACAGCCGGTTCGCAGCATACGCCTTCTACGATAGCAGTAACCAGCCCATCCGTGTATTGCTGTACAACTCGGAGTATTACACCTCAGGGACACGGAGCAGCGTGAGCGTGACACTGAGTGGCATTCCTTCGACATCCACTTCCGTATCCGCGTTGCGATTAACTGGAGATGCCGCAACAACGACCGTCGGGGAGGGGGCGATCACCGTCGGAGGACAGACTTTTGCGAACGCGACATGCGAGTTACAAGGCACAAAGGATATGGAGACGACACAAGCAACAGCAGGACGGGTGACATTCACTGTCCAGGCATCCGAGGCGTTGCTTATATATGTGTAATCTGAAAGAAGCACAAGCAGCGTTAGGCCCGGTCGTATCAGATAAGATTGGAATGCACGGGACAAACCAAGCTGGGCCTGCTAGGGGTAATCCCGGGTCTAGCCAGTTCCCTTAAAAATATAGCCGGAATTCCGCTTGGCTCGGCTCAGCCGAGATATGATCGGGTCTACCGTTCTGCCAGTCACCTCACCGCCCACTTCAGACCACGCCGAGTCTCATAATGATCAAGCGTCTTGATTTATGAAAGTCCATGTTTTAAGCATGAGAATATGCACTTTTTATAAGGTAGAAGACCGTGGTCAAATTAGAAAAGGGTTGTTCCCATTGTTCGCGTTAGACCATGCATGCCGAGCTGTAAGCCCGAGAACGAACTTTTTACACTTTCGCGCTCCGAAAAGGCGAACTCTGGTCTCGGAGTTCGATCATTACCCTATTTGGATAATTTCCCGGGTTCGCCGTTGCCGACTTTTGATAGCGATCAGTGAGCCACCGGTGGAAAATGGTTGCGATGGGTACCAGGCTGATCATGGACTCTTTTAAATCTGCCCATCGCGCCTCTAGGCCTCCTTGGCGTCGGATGGCATCATATTCTTATCTGTTGTGGTTTTCCCTCTTTCCTTCGCTACCCTTACCATTCCTCCTCACACGTCGGCCTTACGTCCTTGTACTCGGGCCACAGTATGAGCTCAGACAAAGTCCAGATGGCCGAGGCTGGCGACAAGGCTGAGGCCCCTCCTGCGGCCGTCTCTTTCTTTGATCCTGCACTTAAAGCTGCTCGTCGCAGCGTGTTCTTCCAGTGGGGCCGGACAGGTTGGTGCTAAACCCTTAAATTATGAGTATCCCTCCTCTAATTGTTAATCTACAGTTTTACTACTCTGTGTCTTCATCCTTTGCATTTTATCCCTGTTCTGGGCCGTACAATTTCAGGCGGAGTCCCGGTTTCCTGCTCTAACTGTTTGGGTTGTCGACTTTGATGGCCAGCTGGAGCCCTACCGAAATGAGACTCCAATCGTGGGCCCTGCCGTGACTGATGTCGTGAGCCAAATACTTGACTCGAGCAGCGAGCATCTGGGTTACACGATTAAGTCTCCTGCAGAGTTCAACAATGACCCCTGGGCTGTGCGCCAGTCGGTGTACGACGAGCACGCTTATGCGGCTGTTATTGTCAACTCTAATGCCACTGCTCTTCTTCGCAACGCTGTCACTAATGGGAACTCGTCTTATGACCCCTACGGTGCGGCGGAATTCATCACGATCAGTGCACGCGATCCGACCACATATTACAACTACATCATCCCCTTTTTATCCGATCTAGACTTGGCCGTCCGGTCGTACTTCGGACCGCGCTGGATACAGACCGTCGCGCAGGAAGGGTACAATATCAGCAAAGTGCCACAGGCCATCAACCCGGCAATTGGATTCACCTCCATTGACCTTCGACCCTTCGCGCCCGCCGTCATCACTCCGGCCGTGAGCATCGGTCTCATCTATCTGATCATTCTTGCCTTCTTCAACACCCCGTTCATGATGCCCATACACATTCAGTTCATCAAAGGCAACCATCCTCCGCTGAAAATCCCACAGTGGCTCCTATGGCGCATTCTGTCCAACATCGGCACATACTTCTTCCTATCGCTCTTCTACTCTTTCGTGTCACTGGCCTTCCAGATCCCGTTTAACAACCCCTCCGCACCTGACACTCAGTCCGCCAACAATCCCAATGCCTATGGCCATGGGTCTTTCGTTGTCTACTGGATGTTGAATTGGGTTGGAATGTGTGCCCTCGGTTTCCCATGTGAGAACATGGCGATGATTATCGGTCTCCCTTGGAGTGCGCTCTTCCTCATCTTCTGGGTCATCACCAATGTGGCCACTGGCTTCTATGCTTTGGATTTGGCTCCAGGTTTCTTCAGATGGGGTTACGCCTGGCCTCTTCACAGAAGTAAGTTGATCCCTCATCTATCCCAGTTAACCAAGCTAATATATGGTAGTCGTCGAGGCACTCCGCACTATTCTCTTCGATACCCATTCTCGCATCGGGCTTGACTTCGGTGTCCTTTTCGCCTGGATCGCATTCTCGATCTGTTTGTTCCCATTCGCTGCAGCGTTTATGAACTGGAAGGTCAAGCGGGGTTGGGCGTGAAAGGCTCATACGCTGGCCCCCGCCATCAAAAGCAATAGACTCTTTCGGTGTTGTTTGGCGAGCATACATAGTGGTTCTAGATTTCGGCATGGTATCTAGCTTCTAATACGGTCCGCGGGAATAATGTGGGTGAGGGTCATTATTGGGGGCATTTCGCTTCTTGGATATACTTTTTACTATGCATTATAGACACTTATAGATCCATCATAGATATATCTTTCAGTTCAATGCATGTCATAATAATAAGTTGCTATGCTTGGCTGGATTATCTGTTGCTACACACCTACACATCAAGGGGTTGGGTTGCATTGACGAAACGATACTCCGCTCCGCAAATATTCAATTGTTCTTTCATCCTCTGCCACGACCCCCCAGTGACAATGAAGAAAAGGAAAACGTAATTGAAGGGGGGGAAAAATTACTTATTAGCTGTAGTACCTCAATAGGAATAATCGTTGAAGTCACGTGTTTTAAGTGTACGGAAATCCAAAAAGAAATGTCCCGAGGGAGGTTCGAACTCCCGGCCTTGGGATCGCATGGAAGTTATGCTTCCACGTCATACTGTAGTATGAGACCCACGTGATAACCAACTACACCATCGAGACAAGTTGTTGAAAGCTGCACCAACTATTTGGTTTATATCCCGCGCATGCTGGCCCAGAAGAGAGATTTTGTATGACTGGCTTGGGGTGTGGGTTTTTGTTGTTTTTGGTGGTTTGTGTTTAGTAAATGGCTTCAGTATGTTCAATTGCTTATGTATATGTGGGAATATGTTGTATTTTGGTATTTCGTATGAATTCTGGTTGGTCGTGGAAATCATGCCTCGTATCGGTTACTACTATATATATAGTTGTGCTACCACCGTACTATGATACTTCCATATCACAAAATTAATGGCAAGAATGTGAGGAACTTGAAACTTCAATCGACTACTACCCCGAGACATGATTAGTCCAAATGGTCAGGGTAATGAATTTCATGCTATTACCAATACTCTGCCACAATGCCCATATGATCCGGGCTCGTTCTCTCCCGGGTGCATATTGTCCTTTTTTCTGAGAAGGTCGTGAAGGAGCCTTTATCCCTTTATTGTGCACCATTAACCCTGCATATGGAAGAAAACACCCTGGCAGAAATTCGTTTCAGACGTCAAGGGAGCCATATCGCCCAGTGCGGGGTTAAAGGATGACACCAACTTTCTTCGATAGAGACAACAAATATGTGATAACGATCTTTCCCGTGCGCCACTGTTTCGCTAGTGCTTATCATTGTCGGGCGACCAACAGTTACACCATCAAGGCTACCATATTATCGAATCCTGCGGCTTACCCCCATTATCCTGTCCTCACGTGGCTTCTCTAAAGGGGTCGTCGTATTCGACTGTACGACAATAAGCATTGTTTCCGGAGCTACCAACTAGGGCCAAGCTATCAGCAGCCCCCCAACCTCGATAAAGCACCATAACAGCCAAGCGAGGGGGGCTGGTCAATTGATTACCACCGGAAATTTCTCACTATTTTCCACATCCCTAGGATTGAGTGGCGGAAGCCGAGGACGGCCGTCATAATGTGAACGGACTAGTAAGCATGGTTTCTCAGGCGTCCAATGTGAGCGTGTACCTAAACCCGCACAGCGGCATGACGTCTCCGCGCTAGCAAACAACAACTTCTCCAACGGCCCATATCCAGAGACTGGTGGACATGTCACAGAAGTATCTCGGTTATCGCACCATAGACCCTCGGCGATGGCGGTGCGATCGCACTACTACATATACTGACTGTTGCCCTCTCATTGACATCCCAAAGACTCTCCCAGCTATCTCATCCTAGCCTTTTACTGCCTACCACACATATTTCTCCCTAGAATTAACATAGAAATGGCGCACAGTGCGAATTCCCCAGACACCCGCCCTGCTAGATATGACATCCTCATAATAGGAGCTGGGTTTTCTGGAATATTCATGTTATATCACCTTCGCAAGCTAGGCTATTCATGCCGGATTTACGAAACAGGGACAGAGTTAGGAGGGACGTGGGCAAATCATATCTATCCAGGTGTGAGGGTCGACTCGGAAAGCTGGATTTATCAGCTGTCTATGCCGGAGGTCTGGGAGGATTGGTCTTGGAGCGAAGTTTACCCCTCCGGCCAGGAGCTGCGTCGGTATTTTGTCCATGTCGATAAGAAGCTTCATATTAAAAAAGATGTGGACTTCCAGACCAAGGTTGTGAAGGCACAGTTCGTCCGAGGTAAAAGCTGTTGGCGCACTGAAACGGAGGATGGTCGAGTCACTGAATCTCAATTCCTCCTACCATGTACAGGACTTGCATCGAAGAGCTACACGCCTGATTTTCCTGGGATAGAGAGTTTCAAGGGCGAGATCTATCACTCCGAATACTGGCCAGAGGAGAGCATCAATATTCAAGGGAAGAAAGTGGCAGTGATAGGAACAGGCTCAGCAGGAATTCAGATCATCCAAGAGTGGGCAAAAGAAGCAGGCACTTTGACGGTTTTTCAGAGAACACCCAACCTGGCTTTGCCCATGCGACAGCTTCAACTTCCCCAGGAGCAGGAGGTTATCAGGTCCATGTATCCGCACGTCTTTCGGGACCGTGGTCAAACCTTTGCGGGCTACGTAGCAACGCAAGTACCCAAACGGACATTTGACGTTTCACCCGAGGAGCGTGAAGCGTCTTATGAATATGCATGGAAAAAGGGCGGGTTTAATTACATTCTTGGAACATATATTGATAACTTGACCGATCTACAAGCAAACCGTGCCTTGTACGACTTCTGGGCTCAAAAGACGCGTTCGAGAATCCACGACCCCAGAAAGCGGGACCTCCTGGCACCGTTGGATCCACCACATCCCATTGGAGCGAAACGAACGGCACTGGAATTGAATTACTACGAAGTATTCAACCAGCCGAACGTCCACCTAGTCAATGTGCGCGAGGAGAAAATTGTTGAATTCCGGCCCCACGGTATTGTCACAAGCAGTGGAGCCTACCATGAGCTTAACGCGGTCGCATTGGCAACTGGGTTTGATGGTTTGACAGGAAGCTTGACCAACTTAGGTCTTCGAAACACGGAGGGCATATCTCTGAAGGAAGAATGGAAGGATGGAGCAAAAACATACTTGGGTTTGACGCTTAGCGGATACCCCAATCTGTTCTACATGTGCGGAGTGCATGGACCGAGCGCACTTAGCAATGTACCCTCGACTATTGAAGTACAGGGCCAGATTATCATCGATACAATCCAGAGAATGCGGGCCAATCGACTGGCATCTATCGAGGCTACACCGGAGGCAGCAGACTCATGGACGAAATGGGCGGATGAAATCGCTAACGCGACACTGTTTACTCGGGCGGACTCTTGGTATATGGGCGCCAATATACCGGGGAAGAAGCGGCAGATGCTTAATTTTTGTGGTGGGATACCGGCATACAAACAGGCTTGTACAGAGGCTCTGGAGAATTGGAAGGGGTTCAAGACTGTACAGATGGCGAATCTCTGAAATTTGGGACGACTCCATGCGGAAATCATGACGAGTGAAAGAGAGATCGACTGTCTTCCGCGAGTCAGCGCAGGCTGTCAACCTTTTCCCAAACGCTTTGAAAATACGAGTGGCAGAACTTGGTCTCCCCAGAAAATACAGAAAATCTTGCCTTGCCCTAGTTGGGAGATGGGGAACTCTCCCGAGAAACTTTCTATTGGGAGATTGGCAATAAGATAGTACCAACCAAAGACATATTCGAAGGACCAAGAATTTGGCACTGTTAATCATCGATTGAATGGTTCCGCAGGAAAAACATGGGTCCCTCAAGTGTATCTTGCGGGCTGATCATCCGAGACATCGTGTGATGTTTCTAGGACCTACCGTGCAAGGAGTCTATAGTGGTGAGAAAAAGAGATTACAGGCCACGAAGCTATTTCCTCGGAGGAAGGACTGTTGAGGCATTTCCCGAATCAAAAGGGCTAGGAACATTAGAACATATCGTGCGGCTGACTCGCTCCATTGACCCATTTGTGTGATAGACTGCTAGTCAATTAATCAGCTAATTAGGTAGCTAGTTACCTAGTTAAAAGTTCCACTAGACCGAGAGCTGGATTTGTTTGCTTTTTCTATTTTTATTTTCTTTTTTTTTTTCTTCTTCCCCCATCCCAGCCCATTTCTCCAATTGAAACAATGGCCTTGTCGGGGCGTGGCCTGAGGTTTCTGCAGGCCTCCCATGTCCGACCACGTGTACTTCCAGAAGCATCTCCTCTTTCCTTCCTCTTCCTCTGTACCTCAATAGGTTAACAATCAGAAACCTCTCTCCACACCGAACACACATATTGTATTCTAGTTCGCGACCTGCACTGTACAACAAACAGAATTTTCGGTGTGCAGCCTCGAATTAAAGCAATAACTGGCCCACTGGTTTGGAATGACCTGCAACTACTTGTACGCTATGTCCATATCGCGATCAAGCATCTTCGAAAGAGCTTATTAAGTTAACTGGGGCCGCTGTCACTGAAATTTTGCCTTGATTGGTAGCTTTCAGGTAAATCGGTGGATCGTGTCGTTCAGCCTTATGAAGCGATATTAATCTATTAGAAATAACCCTCATAACAGCAACCTTCGGATTTACATGCCCGAAATCCAAATTGGGGATATAGGTGGAAATAGACATGGTCTTTTTGACCCCGGTCGATGTGGCTGACTGACGATAAGCTGCAAAAGAAATATGGAACTAGCAGGGGTTTAAATCAACTCATACCGACATTAGAAATCATCAGAACCCAGCGGAAGCCAAAGATATCCAGCCAAATGCGACGATCTCTTTCCCAGATGCACGAGGTCCACCTGAGCTACTACACCCCTTTTTGGCAGTATCTCCGAAATTCTCCAGCACGCTCTCACAAGTATCCCCCGGAATACGCCAGTCTTTCTAGCCTGCACGTTTAAAAGCTAACCGCTGCACGCAGGATGGAGTGTGCAGCTCCAGCAATGCAGAATACGAATTGTCCGGTTTGCCAGAAGAACAGGCTAATTCTAAATCCAAGCCAAGATGAGGAAATAAACGTATACCGAATAAAAAGATATCTATTACACCATAGGCAAGATATATCCAATAGGCATCCATTTTATAAGCGCCATCCCTTCAGATACTACGTCACATTATTCCATTTAATACGGAAACCATTTTGTTCGTCCTTCGACAAATACGACATGCACCCTGAGATGTATTAGCCCAAGGCTGCTAGCGCCTTTCATCAACAAAAAGTAAGATGGGAATCGTCCCGTCATTTAGGATTGTGGGAATAACTATTGACACACTTATGCAGCCACCCTGGGTCTCAGTTGCGGTGTGCAATGACATTGCAGTACCATGACAAGCCTCCTACACCCGTCACCCCAGCTGAAACGGAAGCCGAGTCAAGTGTTCAGGCCGCGTTCTCCGAAACTCATCACGCAGTAGCCGCTGCATTACCGATCCTGTGAATTTTTACCATGACCATAGAAAAGCTTAGTCTAATTGACTGAAGATACCAGCATAAGAGATCATTGGATAGATGTAGCCTGCCCAATAATTGATTTGCGGCAGGTATATTGCCTGCGAGTGGTATTCTTTCAAAAAGAACCCTCACCGGTGCATAATTCACCTTCAGACCTTCATACAATCTATTCCAAATCATCATGATCGAACTTTCGTGACGAGGTCATTAGGATTCTGGCATGCAGACGAGCCCAGGAGCGCTGATCTCTATGGATCTGACTTCCGTGACACTGTGCTTGTGCTGGCCTCGCTCGGGTTTCCGCAACAGGCAAAGCCTGTCAAGGATTATCCTTCCATGCTCATCTGCAAGATGCATATGGCGCTAATGATGTATTGGAAGCACACTTACCTGAACACCAACTCAACTACTGGCCCCTCTGCCCCCGCCCCCGCCTCTTTCAATTTGCAGGATACCCTATGGCTCGGAACATAGAGCGCACTAACCAGCTCGGCATGGCTTGCCGTCTTTCAGTGGGAGCCAAGATCTACTTAGGGTTCCTGTGTCGCAGTAGCTAGACATATATCCGTCCATTACCACCTCATGCAAACGGCACACGTGCATTCCCCTATTTGATCACAATCCGCCTGCGCACCAGATATGTCCAGCCCTTCGCCTTCCAGTGATCAACCTCAATCTCGCAATCGCCCTGGTTCTGCATGCGCAGAATGCCGTCGCCGAAAGATGCGCTGTGATGGGAAGCATCCCCAATGCATTAATTGTTCTAACGCGGGCATAACATGTGTCTTTAACCCGCAGCCTTCCCGCCGGGGTCCCAAGAAAGGCCATTTGAAAACCTTGCAGGTGCGTATCGGTGAGTAGTATGCTCTACTATAGAAAACACCAACAAGGACTTACGTGAATAGCGAATCTCGAGAATGTACTGTTTGGACGGACACAAGATCCCGTGTCCGCAGAGACATCCACAAACGGTGATGTTGCTGCGCAACCCACAGTGCATAGCTGGAATGAGGAGCCCCAGTTAAATGTACTTCTCAACGAGTTCAACGCCCCAGCGGGAGCACCAAGCGTAGGGGCAGTGCCGGTTTCGGACTTATTGCATGCCGAACTGTAGGTATCATGATTCCTTTTTCCGCGCTGTTATGCTGAGCAAGCAAGTGACCAGTTGTACTTTGATCGTGCGCACGTTTTCGTTCCCATTCTCAACGCACGGCGCTACCTTTCCTGGACCAGGGATTCCAACAAGTCTGTATCGAGAAGATGCTTGCAGTACGCCATGTGGACGATAACTACATCCATGTCCGCCCAGCTGGAGCATCTATGCGAGCCCCTATACCAGTCTGTTCGGCAGCTCCTAGGCTATCTACAACTAGTAGATAGAGATTCCGAGGTTGACCAGATAGAGCATGTTCAGGCTTTACTGATACTTGCTGTTTACGAGTTCACTCACCATAACTTCCGTCGCGGGTGGGTGAGCGCCGGTCAGGGCATCCGACTTGTGCAGCTGATGGACCTGCACAAGCTTGATCTTGGCCAGGCGGAGAATACAGGATCTCACCAAGCGAGTACATTGGAGGATCTCGTCTGTGCGGAGGAGAAGCGTCGCGTCTTCTGGGTAGCGTACATTCTGGACCGACTTATCTCCTTGAGACACGAGAGCCCGTTAACCTTTGACGAGCGAATTGTATGTCATGTCGATGCTTTGATCGCCGGCGTACCTAGCTGATGGTTGACAGATTGCGACACGATTGCCCGCCAGAGAGGAGATGTTCCAGACAGGTCAACTAAGCCAGATGACCGGTTTCCTCTCGAAAACCATTATTGAAGATAGACCGCTACTCAAAGCAGAGCTTTCGGAAATGGTCATCCTAGCATCACTTTGTGGGAAAACGGTATTGCACCGACAGCAGGCAGTCGCGGAGCAAGCCGACTGCGGCATATCCAACAGCTTCTGGGAGCGACATCGTTGGTTAGATGCTGTACTAATCAAGAAGGGTCGGACCATCTCGGCAGTCCAGCCAGTAACGCCCACTCTGCCAGCCGAACCGGTGTCTCTCACCCCCAATCTTATGATACAATCGGCTATTCTATACCACTGTATGACGCTGGAGCTACTGGCTCGCGCGACTGAGAATAGTGAGACGCTGCGGCAATGCCGACAGCGAGCACTCCTGACTGTCCAGGAGATTATTCGCCTGACAGAGGCGGTGTTGCAGCTGAGTTACTTTGAGGTGACTTGCAACCTTCCCTTTCTTTAGCTAGCTGTACTGATGTCCGATAGATCTCCCCGTTCACACCGCTTCCCATACTTCTCTGCGCCCAAGTGCTCATGATGTATCAAGAAACAGATGCCTCGTGCGTGCTGCAACTGCAGGAAGTTTTAGGTATGGTGCAAAATTTGGCGAATACTAATTATCTTTGCCGGGAATGGGTTAATCAACACTCTGATCTGTTTGATCTCGAACCCGACTTTGTCCTTGCTGAGGAGGAGAGCCATGGTTAGGTTCGTCGATATTGTACATACATCTTCTATGGAAAGCTGCTCAGCCTTATACGCTACGAGATCCGGAAGCTCGCTTGGGTTGGCCTTGTGACGTGCACTACCATGACGAAAATGGCTCACGGTGAATGAGCAGCCAATGAAGGTAGTTGAGGCGTGGGACTGCCGGATCGCGAAAGAGATCGGCTCAAAAATTGGCTTCGATGGGGGTGGTCAGGCGGCTTCATCCGCCTATAATATACCTGGTATACCCCGGATCCGCAGCGCCGGTAGATGAAGCTGTGAGATTGCCGTGTGCGGCGGGCTGATGCTTTAGCCGCGGAAACGAGACTCGGCAAGCAACCGTCTTATCAGATCAACTTTAATAAGGCTTGGTTGGATCGATCGATCCACCTTGTGCTTCTCATGGGTAGTCATGGCGAGCCAGAAGATAGAAGTAGAATTGTCTGATCGCTCCCGGTCGGCGGCTGAGCAGAGGGAGTCATCCCTGCCGCAAAATGCGGACCGGGCTTTGAATAGCAGGAGTGAGCCTGTTCCTGAACCGGTCTATCCCCAATGGTAAGCTCACCAACCTACAAGAGGGTCAACTTTTCTGACAACCAAGGCACTATGTCGCCGTCGTGGCAGCCGGGTTCATCGTGATGCTCACAACCTGCGCTTTCGTGTTCTCCTTTGGAGTCTACCAATCCCTCTATGAAGAGATGGCCCGCGAACCAGACACTCCTTTTACCGGAAGCACGACTGCGCTCATCGACCTGATCGGCACACTGGCCATTGCGCTCATGTCGATGGCTGGCCCTTTCGCCATGTCCTGGGCGAAGCTCTTCTCCCCACAAGCCGTGATCATCGCCGGCGGCTGGGTATTCGGCATCGCCTACATCCTCGCCAGTTTCAGCAAGGCTCTATGGCATTTTGCCCTAACACAGGGCTTACTCCTGGGAATTGGCACCTGCATGGCCTACGTTCCCACCATGGCAGTTGCCCCAACCTGGTTCAGCAAACGTCGCGGCCTCGCCATGGGAATCATCATCTCGGGGACCGGAGTGGGGGGCATGATCTGGCCGCCTGCACTGCGGGCCATGATCTCCCATGTGGGCTTCCGCAACGCCCTGCGCATCTCAGGCTGCATCTCACTGACGACCGTCACCGCCGCGGGCAGCATCCTGCGCTGGGAGCCCAAATTCCACGAACAAGTCAAACTGCAAGCAGCCGGATCCTCCAGCAGCAGATCCCACCCTCGTCCCAAATGGATCCGACTCTTCTCCGTCCCGCTCGTCAACTGGCGTGTAGCCCGCTCCAAACGCTTCACGGCCCAAGCCCTCGGCTGCTTCCTCCAATCCGCCGGCTACTCCACGCCGCTCTTCTTCTACGCCGCATACGCCCAAGCCCTGGGCTACAGCGCCACAACAGCAGCCAACTTCATCACGCTAAGCAACGCATCGAACTTTGTCTCCCGCATCATCATCGGCTACGCAGCCGACAAGCTCGGCAGGATCAATGCCCTCGCGGCCACGACGCTGCTCAGCGCCGTGGCCGTCTTCGCCTTCTGGCTGCCCTCGTCGCTGGTCTCGAGTGCTGCCGCACACGGACTCTTCATCGTCTTCACGATCCTATACGGCGCCTTTGCTAGCGCGTATATCTCCCTCTTCCCCGCATCCCTAGTGGAGCTCTTCGGCGTGCAGCATTTCACTAGCGTCAATGGGGCGCTGTATCTGGTGCGGGGGGTCGGGGCGTTGCTTGGCACGCCGCTGACGGGGCTGTTGATTCCACGAGGCTCCGCCCTGACGGAGTCGGGGACATACGAACGGGCTGCTATTACAGTGGGAGTGTTGTTGTTCGCTGCGACGGTGGCATGTTTCTGGGTGCGAGCTGAAGTACATGGGAAGTGGCGGGTGTAGCTACCTCAACTCACTGCAGATTCATAGTAATTAAATCAATGATAAATATGTAACATTACAATCATAGAATCGAACCGAATCGCATCGAAAATAGAATACATTCAACCCGAAACCATCCCCCAACTACCATCATATCCATACCCATTAACCCATCAATAAATCACTCAATGATCTAGAAACCCCCCAAAACAGCCCCACACAGCACCATCCCCAACATGCCCAACCCAACCTTACTAACCCCAACCTGCTTCATCGGCACAGCCGCCGACGACCCCGTCTCACTCGCCGCACTGCCCGTACTCGTCCCCGTCTTCGTAGAAGATCCCGTAGCCTTGGTGCCCGTCACGCTCGCCGTCGCCGTCGCAGTCAAGTTACCGGAGCAGAAGGGGTCCTCGACCGCCCCGTTGGACTGAATGCAGGAGAGAAGCTCCTTGACGTCTTGTCCTTGGGCCAGACAGTAGATTCCGCAGTCGTTGTCGTATTTGGTTGGGCTGGCGGGCGAACAGCATTTGTCCATGATGGCGCTCGCGTTGTTGGTGTTGGGGAGCGCGCATGCTGCATCTTGCACGGGGAGGACGTAGAGGTTGCCTGTGGAGGTGCATGTGCTGGCGGTGGTGGTGGCTGTGGCGGTTGTGGTGGACATTTTGTTTTTTTGGCTCCTCGGAGAGGGTGTGCTTTGGTAGTAGAGAGAGAGAGTGTGTGTGTTTGTGGAACGAGTGTTCTTTGTAGATGTGGATGTGGATAACAACGAAACGAGTGTTGTTTGCGTAGGTAGGTGAGGAAGAGGAAGAAAAGGTGAAAGAAAAAGCGAGAACAAAGGTACTAATAAATAAGTAAATAAATATCTCACCTCCGGATTTTCCCAACAGCTACAATCCCAAACAGGAGACCCCAAGCAGCCCAAGGCAGCCGATCCACCAAGACCCTTGGCAGACCCACCAGACCCTATATTTATCAGCGGCAATACACGGCAATACCAGCCGTAGGCCCCCGTAACTGACTAGAATACGGGGCCATCAGGCAATGCAGGTTTCAGGTGTAGCCAATCAGAATAGACGAAACCCGGGATCGCACCCCGGGATTACCAGATCGGGGGGAAAGTTCAATCCTGACCCGACGTAGTCTAGGGGATCCGAGCTGGCCATGGATCGATGGGTGACGTGGTTCAGGTTTGGTTTTTTTTTTGTGGGATGGGGTTATTGGATGCTTGCATTAATTGATATGAATATTATTGCATTGATTTGTTGTTTTTTTGGGGGGTTGTGCTTTGTTTTGATTGGGGATGTTTCAGTTGTTACTTACTGTAATGTACTTTTCTTCAGTGAGGGTATTGCAGTGGCATGAATGTACTTTTTAGTGTAGCTGATGATGGATTAATTTTAGTACTATGCTATCGATGGAGCTAATCATCATCCATTCTATTCCATTCCATTCATTCATTCATTCCTTCCATCTATCCATCTCTCTGACATTCACGTCATATTCATGGTCAAATGCAAAGTACCCCGTACTGTATAATGCATCTGCACTGCACTGCACTATACACCTCACATCCCCCATCGCGTACCTGCACCTCCCCATCACCCCTTAAACACTACACCACACTACACTGCACCATCAACCTCCCTCTTCACCCTCTCCAACACCTCCCTCGCCCACCTCTCCCTCCTCACCAACTCCCCATTACACACAACCGGCAACCCGAGCACCTCATTCGCATGACAATCCGAAAACACAGGCCCTTTCACCCCCCGTTCCCGACAAATCCGAACCGCATTCTGCAATAAATTCCTCCCCACCCCGATCCCCCGAAGATGTTGCTGCACAGTCCATGCTCGAATGACGCCGACGACTGGCTGACAGGACCCTGTTCCTGAAGTTGAAGGAGCACATTGCTGCCGGTTCTGGTAGAGCTGTTCCCGTACCACCGCATCCCGCACATGGCCCCAGAGTTCTTCCTCAGTGTGTATGATCCGCAGGACGAGCGTGCCGATCACCCGGTCTTGGTATTTCATTACGAGCATAATATCTCCTTCTTCCTTCTCGTCTTCGTGTTTTTCTGCGTTGTGGTGATCTTTCTGCACGCGGGCATCATCTCCCACTTTAGATCTAGAAGGCGATGATCGAGATGGTGAAGGTGATTGCTCTCTCCGCCGATGCTTATACCTCGTCCCTCCCCTCCATAACCACACCCAGGTCCCCGTACGGCCTGCTTTCTCTAGGTATGGGTGTGTCGTGTGCGCCGCGGCGAGGAGATACACCATGATGCAGGCGGGCCAGGTGATTAGTAGCAGGAAGGGCCAGGTATTGTCTCCTCCGGTGGTGGTGGTGCTGAGTGCGCGAGTGAAGAAGTAGGTTATGATGAGGGAGAAGGTCAGGCATGTGAGCATGGCTGGGTGGGTGAGCATGGAGCGGGCGGCGAGTTGGCGTTGTTGGGCGATGCTGTCTGCTATGAGGTGCAGGGAGGCGATTTGTTCGGCTTCGGTGGTGGTGATGGAGGTTGTTAGGGGTTTTTTTGTGGAGGACATTTTGGGATTGGGTTTGGTGGTGTGGGTGTTGGTATGAGGGAGGTTGTTTTGGGAGATGGTTGGTGAGGTAAGAGAAGTATACAAGTGGGATGTGGTGAGTGAAAACATACTGACGCAGGTTCCAAAATGCTATCTGTGCTGTTTTTACTGTGTTACTGATTTAGTGTATATTGCAAACGTTGATCGCATTTGATTTTAAAAGAACTAAGTTAATGCTTCGCAGGTTACTTTTGCGGAAAGATTCATATTGCACACTTTTTATCGCATACTCTTGTCCAAATGCTACCGTGCTGGGCATTTCCTGTGGGACCTCTTGTTCCCCATCCAGCTAGCTATTACTCCCCGTAACTACCTGCACGAATCCCAATCACCGTTCCTCTACGTTCTATCCCGCTTCGGCCCCTGCTCCTGTCCTGAGGCTGTGACCATGGGTGTGGGTGTAGGTTCCTCGCCGGACAGATACTCCAGAGTCAGACGCTTCGTCTCTGGAATAAGCAATGAGGTCAAGCACCCGCACAGCATGAACAGAGCAAATATCTGCATTACGTGATTGAGCCACGGCGTATCAGATGAGTTAACGCCCCCCTTCGCTCCCCGATGCGCCAGCGGCCCGAATACACACTGCGCAATGATGGCACCGATCTTTCCAGAAGCAGCACTGATCCCATGCGAGGTTGACCGATACCGCGTAGGGAAGCACTCCCCTGGCACAATGAACGTGGTGGCATTTGGCCCGAAGTTAAAGAAGAACTGTGCCACCACGTACAATGCCAATAATCCGTTGTCGGACCTCTTCAGCGGCTCATACGCGAACCCGATGATGATAAATATGATAGTTAATATCACAAATCCGGTAATCTGGATTGGTTTGCGGCCTAGCCGGTCGACTGTTGCAACCGTCACCCAGTATCCTGGAATGGCTCCAGCACAGATCAAGATCAGGTTCCCCACAGCGTTGCGGTAGAAGTACTCATATACAGTACTTTCACCGTTCCAGCCGATGGCCGTCAGGATGATGGAATTATTGAGCCCAAGCCCGTAGAAAGCTATAAAGTCAGCTCGTTACAGTCAAAGTGGAGTATACTTACCAACGTCAAGGAAGAACCACGAGCCTGCAGTGCCAAGCAATACCTTGCCATGCTTCCAAGTGGTGAAATGCGAACGAAAGTCCGACCAACTTGCTTTTGGAGTCACTAGTCTGATATCGGCACTTTGAAGCACAGCTACCCGTTTGACCTCGTCAGGATGGCCTTCGTGTTTCCCCAGAATGTAAGCTTCAACATCTTCATCCGCTTTGAGTAAATCTCTGGCGACATCAAAGGTGTAGCGCGGGGTTTCAGGGATGGTTAAACGATAATAAAGCGCAAGACAAGCCGGAACCGCTCCGAAGCCAATGAAGACCCGCCACATTTTATCCACGGCCAGCTGACAGACTCCACTGCATTTACTCACGGAGGCTGCAGACTCCAGGGAGCCTTTAAGCCCTACCGTCACGATTAGCGCGACAATTGCAGCAGCAAACTGTCCGAAGCCTTGCATGGCAAAGACAGCTCCCATCATGGCTCCTCGATGCTTTGTATTCGCGAACCTACTCGATTAGCTGGGTTCTAATATAAGGGGTAAGCACATACTCTGAAGTTATGATTGAAGATAATGGATAGTCACCACCAATGCCGATACCCATGACTGTACGCCAGAATACCAAAAGGCCCGTGATGGACACTGCAGGAGAATTCGAGGACAAGCACTGTGCCAATGTAGCCAATATGATGATGATGATGATGAGCTCAATCCCGTACATGCGCTTGCGACCGACGATATCTGCCAACCATCCAAAGAACAACTGGCCGATGACGGTACCAGCTGATGTGGAGACCTTGATGGCAGTGTCCGAGCTGTATGGGATCTTGCCAGGGCGGTTGGTCGCGTGTTCCCAAAAGGCAACACCCAGCATGCTTGAGCAGAGGTTTATGGCGAAAATATCGTAGGAATCGGTGAAGAAACCCACCCCAGCTACGACGACCGCGCGAGCGTGACGCCATCCGAACGGAGCGTCGTCGATGCGTGCAAGGGCTAAACGACGACGCTCGTTGGGGTCCTCCACATGAGAAAGGTCAACATTGTAGTTTGGGAACGCGGCCGTATCAGAGGCAGCCATATCATCCCGACAAGGTGTCACAAGGGGTAGGTCATGCAAGAATATATGAGCGTGTTAGCGGACTGCATAGATCAAGAAGATGGGAAGGTGGTTGGAGAGTGAAAATCGTGCTTATAATGCTTACATATATCTTTCCTTGAGTTCCAGACACTCCCTCAATCTTCCATCCTCGTTCACCCGTCTGGATATGGCATCTCTAGGAATGAAGTCAATGGTGTCTGAAGTGACAGCAACACTCGGGCAGACCGATATGGGAGGAGATGGATACCAGTCAGCCGGGCACGTGGGGTTTATCAACCTGCCTGGGCTGGAAGCATCCATGGATTAATTCTATCGGAGGGTCTGGAGTTTCTGTAGCTCACCTGAGGTTAACTTTAATTCAGCCCGAAGTCATCTGGAAGTCTCCAAGCCTCTGTGGACTGACATCATAAGACATCATCTTACAGTGTTTCTCATTTTGTCTAAGATTGAAGGCATGTGAAGATGGCTTCCGCTTCTGACAGCACCTGAAATTGGAGAATGTGATGCGGACTTTCCATGTAGATGGTAGAAGCTCAGGTTGAAATGCAACTCTACTATCCGGACATGCGTGTCTGGTTTAGCTTTAGTCATGATATGGACCGGCAGTAGTAGGATAGTTAAGTGGGTTTGTTGAGAAGTATAGATGGCGAAGAAATATGGATTGACACGTGACAAACGCAAAGAAACCTCCTAATCAAACACACTACGCCGCATAGACTACACTAGTTCAATCACATCACTTCAAGCTCTTTTGCATTTTGACTTTTTTTCTCTAGCGTTAGATGCCCCAAACCCCCAAAGGATCCGCGCCTAAAGATCCCCGAGCCTGTTGCAGCTTCTTCACTCGTTTAACTATGGTCCCCACAGCAATAGGTCCCACCAGTGTGCAGATCGAAATTGCCCAGATAACTACCAGATAGATGTCCGAGATTTCGCCATTAGACCCACTGGCAAACATTCCCTGGCTCTCCGCGAGAGAAGCAATAAGATACCCAACTTCACCTCTGGCAACCATTGCCAGTCCGAGGATAAACGGTGGATAGAGCGATTTCGGCTTGGGAGGGAGGGACATGGTACTGCTGGGATTGGATGAGGTGGTTTGAGGTTCTGCTGCAGATACAGGCTCATCATTGCGGTTGGGATTTTGGGGATTTCTCCTGTGTTCGGCCGAGTTTCTAGAATCTGCATTTTGATCAGACTGTTCTGTACGAACTGCAGATTGGCGTCTAGGGCGAGTATCCTTCTCCTTTGACTTCTTCTTTTTCTTGTTCTCGCTTTTACGAGAAGTACAGGAGATGAGAGCCCAAGAGAACGGTTTCCTAAAAGTGAACAGCAGAGTTTTTGTCGAAGGTAGCGAGAAACGAACGAGCCATAGACCGGTGACCATCTTTCCAAACATCATGAGAATGGAGTAGATGATGCCGCGCCATACAATGTCTCCGCGGAACATCTTGGTGATAGGTATAGCAAATCCGATGGAGGCCTGTACATGTTAGAGGTAGATAATAGCCACCAAGGATAAGACTTACGAAGAACAATGGAATCAAAATCCGATTCACAGGCTCTTTATAGTACTTCTCATACACTTCTATACCGGTCGGAACTTTTTCATGTGGATTGAAAGAAGGTTCCAGCGGCATGCTTGGAGCAGCGTTGTCTGAACGATGAGGCGTCGACTGCTCAGAGGTAGCCTGCCCACCTAGCACGCCAGGCTCGGACTGTGAAATGTCGCGATCCGTGTTAGTATTCGGGATATAACTATCAGCAGCCAATCCATCAAACCAAGAAATAATCACGCCCGCAAGATACGCAGCAAATAGGCTGGATGTCCCTGCATAGGTAGCGCCCGCAACAAGCCCAACCAGCATAGATGTCTGCGCAAGGAAAGCAAATTGCATAGATCCCATAAATTGCGGCAGATTACCTCTCATAGTGAGAACCTTTTGCAGGATCGGCTTCAGGCAGAATACGCACAGGATGAAAACACCCAATGCAAAGCCAAGGGATACAAACAAAGGTCGAACCACAGTAACAGCATTAAACGACGAACCACTACCACCAAGATTTGAGATGATTTGAACCATGACAAGACCAACAACATCGTCTAGCATAGCAGCACTTGTAGTGACAGTACCAAGACGTGTATGGATCAGATTAGTGGTTGACAATATGGTGAAAGTGGTGCCAAGACTGGTTGCGCTGAGAGATGCGCCTGCAGCGAAGGCCTGAAGGGGGCTGGCGGAAACCAGCTTCACCAAGATGAACGATAAGCCCATGGGAACCCCGATCCCAGTGAGGGCAACACATAGCGAAATAAAAAGGTTGGCTCTCATCGATTTGATTGAGGTTGATAGACCACCTACTTAAGTGAGTCATGGATCTTTCCCCTGGACCAATAAGACTCACCTTCATATACCAGCATGATAAGCCCAATATAGCCCAGTTGTTGGATTACTCTTTCAGTCTCCGTATCCAGCCATTTTGCCCCCGGGGTCCCCCAGAGGATACCGACGAACAGTTGACCGATCAGTCCACAGTACAGTAGCTTATCGAGACAGACATTGATGAGGTTCAAGACCACCAAGAGTCCAGCCTGATTGAGAAGAGTCGAGATACTTGGCTCATGGTACGCAAAAGCTGCGTCCGACCCACTGCTAGCCATACTGACCCCACGGAATGCAAGAAGTTCATGGATGTTGTTTCATTTTCGGATGCCGCTGATTGCAGATCGTGCTGGCCTGTGATTACTAATCTACTATTCCCGATTGATTTTCTCGCAGTCAAACAAATGTTCTACACTGTACTCCGTAGTTGGATATAGCCATATCTTATGCAGAGAGAGCAGTCGGAGATAGTTACCAAATTCTGGTTTACTCATAGCCCGCGCTGTGAGTATTACGACCCAATTATAATGCACTCACTCACCCACCCGTCAGAGGCTGGAGGTCTCAGCTCCTGTATTGACCCACCGATCCATAGCGTGGGAAATATTCAGTTTCTCCCTACCGGCTAAATGGATATAGGTAGTACTGGATGCTCTCATGTGTTTGTATCTGAAACCTTTGAACACGGCTCGATAGGCAGTTTGCCCGAAGTGCATATTGTTAGCACATGCAAAACAACCCCGAAGCCGTTTATAGCAGTATGCAAAGAAAGCATCAAAAATAAGCAATTCTATGCATTAGCCAAACCTTCTGTAATTAAGTGACAGCAGCAATTGTCGATCACTCTCATCAGCCAGGAAAGCTACAATTCCAGCCAGCGATGGACCAAGCACCTGTCTGGAAACAACCTCGGCACACGACGATGTGCATAACGTTAATGCATAAACCCAATTCAACCTAACCGTTCAAGAATTAGTCAAATAGAGCAATGCTAATGAAGAAGGCAAGTAAAAATAGAATTGCGGAAGCGTTTCATCCCAGCCGCAAGATCGACACCGGCGTCGCATCCAAGTCTGGCTGGAACCCTCGGAAGAGAACCGACCATTCCATCATGCTCCAACGGAGGTTACAGATAGAAAGGGAGATAAGAACACCCGTTCATGAGTTTTGCTTCATCTTTTTCAGTCTATCTCGCAAGTATTACTCTAGATGCCTAGTCAGTCAGTTTAGATATGGATGAATCTCCGAAGTGCAAAGACAAATCAAGCCAAGCCCGGTTTAATTATGATTTAGGGTACGGTACCTCGGAACCTCAAACTTGAGTCGAACGGTTCGACTCAAGCAGATCACCCGACCACCCACACCCCTTCTGTCTACCACAGTATAGACTAGGACTGTCCTCCGATCACGTTTCCCGACATTTAGATCGAGGGATAAGTCGATCCTTTCCGGATGTTGAACCATAAGCTCCAGTCCGCGGTATCAGATCTCAGACGCATGCACACCCCTGACCCCTACCTACTGTTCTACGTACTAACTTTATACTGTGAATTGAATCCTCACGCCTTCAAGCGAGGACGGAGAAAAAGGTATAAAATTGTCTTCAATTCCTGCTCGGATCTTCTGTTTTTTTCATCCAGCATTCTCAAGCAAGCAATCCTTCCTTCATCCATCCATCCATCTTTCGCTCGTTCTATTCACATTCCCTCGTTAGGGTACGTACTACTTCTATTTTACTTCCTCAATCTTTGTTGAAGAAATTGCACAGACATCTAACATTAAGCTCACAGAATCTTAATCTACTCAGTCAAAATGCAGTTCACTCTCATCACCGCTTTCGCCACTGCCTTCCTGGCCTCCTTCGTTGCCGCCAACCCTGCTCCTGCCCCGGCTCCCTTCGAGATCGGTATCGGTGCCAACGCTGCCGCTAACGCCGCTGCTGAGGTCGCTGCCAATGCTGGTCTCGGTGCTGGTGCTGGTATCCACTTCAAGGCTTAAGTGGGTTCATTAGGGTGAGTGACTTTTACATACTTGGGGTTCTTGTATTAAGCTAATTTTTGGTGTTGTATATGAACAGGGTTCTCTGTTGACCACGATATTATTATCCAAGTACCTGCTGTGCTGGTATATCTGGATGGATGGGATAAGGTTGGATTTATTGGTATTTTTGTATTTAGTCGGTGTCGGGATAATATGATAATGTTTTGTTGATTTTCTTCTGTATCTGCTGTAGTCTAACTAAGAAACATTCTTCATCTTAACGATACTTCTGGCAGGTCGCACCAAAGGCATTATAAATGAACGGTAAATTACAGAGATCCAACAACAGTCTAACCCAACCCTTCCTGGTATGCCCCGAAACTACCCGCTCTTTATGCCCACATGGCCTTGAACTTCTCATTGAACTCAGCTTGAAGCATTCTGAACGCCCTCAAGACTTGCAAAAATCCCTTCTCGGTATCACTCGGTAAAGCGGAGGAAGTGGGATTGTCAGTCGCCTTTGCCTTTTCTTTTCTCTCGGGTACCTTATTCTCACTTTCTTCATCGGCACTCAACTCATCTTCCCAGCTGTCCGCTACCTTCGCTTTCTTTGAATTGGCGGATGCCGAAGTGAGCGGGGGCTTGGTTGTGGCTTGCATTCGGACTCGGGGTAAATTGGCTGATTTCGTGGCTGTCCCTGGCAGGGGATCGCTTGCATCATAAGCATTATCATCCAAGTCGATCTCGTGCACATCACCACTACCAGCCACATCCAACAAGTCCAGGTCAATGTTCGGGGACAGCTTGAGATAGTTCTCGAAATCAGTGACAATGGTGGCAAGGACCAAGGAAAAGTCGTTCAGGAGAAACCAGATATCACCCCTGCGGATCATATTTCCCTTCTCCAATGCCTTCACATTTCCGTGCTTGAAGAAATCATATAGATACGCATTGAGTGGAAGTTTGCCCTCTTCCGGGTAAACTCCCACATACGGCACCACTGCTTGTTCTAGCCAGACACCGCTGCGGACCTTTTTACAGAGGTCAGATATGCTCCGCCATTTATCGCCATGACCTGACAGTGCGGCAAACGACGACGTGACTCGGGTCGAAGGAGTAACGGCCAGTGCGTGGCTGATTCTCTCCGGAGATTTGTCGCCACCGCACTTCATTCCTGTCAGCGGGAGGAAACAGCCTGGATCTATGATGTGCTGCTCAACAAAGGTGGTCACATAAGATGTGTAAATATCTTGAGTCTTCTCGTTATGACTGCGCAAGATACTAGCCGCTTTCTTCGGAAGACTTGGAAGAATCACAACAGATGGGGATTTCTTCTCAGAGGTTCGGAGGTTCTCAAGGGCAACTAGAGGTAGATACTTGCGACCGAATAAGTGCGACATAACAAGCATCAATGTGAGAACAGTTTCTTTGGGTCTCTTGCCGATATTCTTGCACAGTCGATGAAAATATCCACCGTTGAGGAGCGCATGGAATGCAAAGCTCGAATTCTCGGTGTAGTACAGATGCGATATGGTACCCGAAAAATTGAGGGGAAGACCGCTAGCGTCGAGGAGCTGATTGCGACGGAGGTATTCAATCGAGAACCGCAGGTGATGGAGAACAGTATGTTTGGCCTCCGGGCCCCCAAGGTAAATCCGTGGGCATGAAAGGATCGAGTTGATGGCTTTGACGGCAAACTGAGACCGATTGGACTTCTGGAGCAGAATGAAAAGTCGTAGTACTAGAGTGGTAGACAAAGGAAAATGGCCATTCAAGCTTGGAAGCTTCGAGCTGAGTAGACGGTGAATCTTGGAATCCGGAATACACTGAAAGACCACGTTGCCTAGGAAGTCGAAGCCTCGGCGTCCAGCTCGACCAGCTGCTTGCCGAAATCCAAGCCCCGTTAAATAGATAGAATCACCGGCGAAGACGACGGTTTTGCATGGCATATTGATACCAAGAGCCAATGTACCTGTGGCGATGACAACCCGGAGGTAGCCCCTGCGGAAGAGCATCTCACAAACCTGTCGGTACTTGCGATTCATACCAGCGTGATGGACACCGATCCCACGCTTCATAGCATCAATCAACCGAGGAGAGACCTGCCGTTTCCGCAGTTCTTGAGCATGTTCCTCAAACTCAGAACCCGCCAGCTTCTTTTCATCAGCTAGGGAAAACCTCGATATTGGCTCTTCTGGGTCAAACAATGCGTGCCAACTCGACTCTGCAGACGCAGTCTCACGCATCTGTTCTGCTCTGGACATTTTTTCATCTCTGTCTCCAGATCGAATTTTCCCTTTGAGAGGTTGTTTGTGTTTGGAGCGCTTTTCTTCTGACTTCTTCCACCTTTCCCACTCACTAATCTTGTTCGCCCAGCTTGTACTTGAAGACTTCCACCGGGCCTCGGATTGTTCCAGTTCATCAAGAATATGCTGACACATCCTCTCACACTCACTTCGATCATAGTTAAAGAAAATAGCTGGTAGGGCGTCTTGGTTATGGAGAGAACAGATCAGGGGCAGTGTTGTACTGAGAAGTCTGTTATCCACTGCGCGGGGCTCATCTGACTGGCCGAGTTCGCCAGACGATACCTGCATGTTATCGTTCGTGTTTACATAGCTTCCTCGTGAGAGTTCCTTCACGACATCATCGAATGGAGAGCCTGAGATGTTCATCCAATGTTTCAGTACCAGCTTCAGCTTGGCCTCCCACTCCAATATGTTGGCTTTGGATATGACACCTGGCAGTGCGTTTGACGGATCCAACGCTTTCTCAAGGGGATAATCTGCTGTTTTGTACTTGTCCATGGCCTTCCAAAGTGTCCAACAATCACGCGGCTCCAGAGTGAGATCGTCCGGGAATCCACGAGATCGGTTGGTCAGGCTTGTCACAGGATGTATAAAGGACATGTTTGGACAAGCATCGAGGCCGAGTGCAGCTATATGAGTGACATTTGATAGCCCGTTAAAGACGAAAGTGGATGGAGGTCTGTATTCAAACTTTCTTAGGTCCGACCATCTCGTTTTGTGCTCAATCATTTTCAGTTCATGGCCATTTGCATTCTGAGTCAACCTTAGCCAGTTGCTGAATTCTTCGGGATTACCGACCGTCGCGGAAAGTGCAATGATAGGGCAAGGTGCAAGAAGAAGCAATTGCTCCCATACCACTCCATCATCTGATTGACCAATGCAGTGGATTTCATCGAAAATGATACGCTGAATGCGAGACGCCCACGATCTCGCGTTTGACGGAGCAAGAAGCATAATCTGAAGGATGTGTGGTACTGTGATTAAGATCTGACAGCTGGTTGGGTTGTTGATGCGGTAATCACGTGTATGAATAGCCCAGACAGACTTTCCAGCGTATTTGTAGCTCTTACTGAATTTTGCTTGGACCTCGGCGGCGATCTGATTGACAAGTGCTTTAGTCGGGGCAACGTACACCAAGACCCCATCGTCACTGCTCTCGAGGACCTGTTTCATAGCATAGAATCTATTCTACAGTCAGGAATTTGAAGCACACTTTGTTATAGGCTGCCATATGACACTTACGATATGAAAGTCTTCCCTGCACTTGTTGGAGCGACAACAAAAAGACTCGCTTTAGCGTCGATTTGGTCCAAGATCTCTCTCTGCCACCGATCAGGCTCAAAATCATGAACACGGGGGTCTGGTGCCGATTCCATATTTCGATCGAAGTATGGACCCGCATGAACAAGCTGAAACTCAACTGGTGTCAAGCCCGTTTGGAAGTTGGCGTGCTGTGAAAATGTTGGTGTGAATGAGGATGTAGCTTTCCCTGAAGTTTGACAGGAGATGTCAATACGTGGAAGATTGAGCGCTTTGATGGTTTCTTCAACAAAACATCGAATGCCAACCGTAACGCCTTGCTTCGCCTTTGAGATCTTAAGAATGAGGAACCATATGAGTGCCACTATCCCCATAGGCTTGTTCTTCTCTGTTTCGCACTTGGTTTTCCACAGCTGCACTAGGGTCATTATGAGATAAGCGAGTATTTCTAGCTCTATCAGACAGTCTCCCTTTTTCTTTAAGCTGTGGAGATACTCGGAAGCATCTTGATATCTCTGGACCAGATTGTCGGCATGCTCGATACCATGGCGTTTATGTTTCCATGCTTCTAATTGTCTTTCAAGGTTTTTGTCCCGTTGTTCCTGGAAATGAAGTTCTGCCTCTGCTTTAACCGACGCAGACGCGCTGGTCTTTGGTTGTCTAGTCTGTTTTGGGCCATTCTTCGTGGATCGAGATGTCCTGTCTCTCTCCATAGCTTCAGAAGCCGGATTTTTTCTTGGCAAGACCTTGAGGTCTGCCTTAGCCTTTACAAAAATGGACTCTGGTTCCGCATCTGTGAGACTGGCAGCATATTTCTCAGTTTCAGCCATGAACTTCTGATTACGGCGAAGAAGCCACTTCGTAAGAGGAATTGCATTCCGCTGATCTAGCGGTCTGCGATGATTATGCCAGTGGCTGATTTCCTCAAAGATTCGCGACACTGCAAGCTCCTTCCCAGCAGCAGATTTGTCAATAGCAAGTGATATTGGCTTGAGATGGCGGTCAAAGTCGGGGTTGTTGAAGGGGAGCACGGCAGTTGCCTTTGTCCGGCTATTAACTTGGCCACTGCCCGAATTCCTAGTTTTCTTCTTGCTGCTTGCTTTCCTACTGCTAGTCTTGTCGCTCACTTGGAAGCTAGCAATTTCGACACCACATAGGCCTTTCACTAGTGAAGCAAGCACCGAAAACCTATCCACGATTGATTGGCTGAAGGAGCATTCAAGATCAGACGGACAGATTATTTGCAATTGCATCAGCTCAAGGAACAACCGCCCATCAATCAGGTCCGCCACATCACAGCTTATAGGTCTAAGCCTCATAGCATCATGCCACAACTGTGATGTGATGACACTCCGAGATACTTCAACATATCTTACCAGCAACAACTCACCAGGGAGACAGTACTTGGGACCATACACGCGGTTTTCAAGTTTGCACTCACTCAGAATGATTGTGTGTAGTAACAGAGCACGTAGCCCCAACATCTCATTCTCTTGGCGGCAGTCAGAAGTTAGCAGGACACTTGCTGTTAGAACTGTGGCCCACTCTCGCTGAGTGAGAGTGTGATCAGTGGCGCCCAAGATACGCGGGAAATTGCGTAGAGTAGGCTCGACTGAGGAAGGGCTAGTGGGAGAAGGTCTTTCAGTACTGGGGCTAGCTTCGATGTGACAATGCGCCAGATTGATTTCAGATTCCACCTCTTCTGTATCAGAACCAGATGATTCCGTATCCTCCGCAATGTCCAGGCTGACAGAATCCACGCAGAAAAGATTCCGTGCCCGTTCTGCGGAGCCCTCTAGAACCATAGTAAACACCTATTCAAGGTTAGGTTTAGTCCAATACAGATGAAGACGCTGAGCTCACCTTGGTATCACGACACTCCAAGCTGTTCAACAATGAGATATTAAAGCCATGTGCGACAAACCAATGTATCATCGACCTGAGCGTAATTCTATTCGTCCAAAACGAGGGAAGAGTGTTATCGGACATTTCATCACAACCACTGTCTGAGCTATCGTCTGACAGCACTTTCTCGGGGTCTTCTAGAGCTCTACCAAATGCTCTGTCATGCCCGCTAGAACTTGAAAAGGCCCCATCATGACACATGATAAAATAGACCCCCTCCGAAGTAAGATACTCCTCAAAATCAGAGCAGTTGTATGTATCAAAGCATCTCACTTGCATGGATGGAAAAGCCTTAGGAGCATTCTGTTGAAGATGCTGTAAAATGGCTTCACGAGCTAGACGGTACTTCGGCAACGACGACTCATCGGCATGTGGTGGAATAGATGCCATCGAGTTTTCCGCGAAGAAGACGATGTGAAAATTGCAGTTTCGTTGTCGAAGCTGTGCTAGCAACCTCTCCACGATGTAAGTGGCATGAAGCAGCTGAAAGCCGTTGGAAAAATCAAGCTGATCGTCGGCGAAGCAGTGCAAGAGAAGTGAGTCTCCATCGATGATGAAGAGCTCACTGCCTGCATAGTCGCCAACGAGGTCGACGGTACGGGAGTACAGGCTAGTGTACCTGAGGAGATAACGTTATCAGACGTGTCCTTGACAGCGTGCAACTAAACCTGGTCAGGAATGTCTGGATTGGTCACTTACCAAGACAGGAGCTTCTGTGGATCTGCCATCGCGATGGTGTAACCAGGACTTGTGTGGGGGAGTAGAACAGAAGAGCTGTGAGGACGAGGAAAAAAGAAGTCGAAAGGGCAGATACTTAGGCGCGTATCAGTGATGGCGGGGTACAGGATGGCAACCAATATATAGTATTCACTGCCAGGCCATTCACTGCAAGGACATGCAAGGCTGTAGGCACCTGCCGAGCGAGCCTCGCAGTGGGCTATCTCTGATCCCTGCTAGTTGTTGTTGGGTCTAGCACTGCCCTGCGGGGTGTGGTATCCATGCGCGAACATTGGTCTCAGCAGCGCGCCAAACTGATACGATGGAAGAATGATGCGTAGCAACTCGCTGGCTATTAGACCAGATGTGGTCTCGTTCGGGTGGGCCATAGACCCGCAAGTCGAGCAAGAGGAGAACACAGACCGAATAACGTAGAGCATTTCCAACCGGATTATCCCGTAACTGGAGTTGATGTAGACAGAACAAGCATCGTAGGACAGAGTCCGGCGCCAACTGGTCACATGTTAAGCAGTTGCTGGACAGTTTGAGATGAGATTACCCGATACATAGCACTCGGATGGATTAGGATACTATTTCAATGAGCTGATGGGATACCGTTGGATGAGATAGTCAGTACTACATAAAAAATATTCCAGTCGGAGGTCGATCTTGAAGGCGTCAAACAACAGCAGGAACGAGCGGGACTAGAACTCCGACTACTTGAAAGAAAGGGATAATATACCTGACCATGATAATTGCAAGATGAATCAGATTCCCCGTTGTTTACAGGAAATATAGCAAAGAGCTGACTACTAATTCTAAATGCAATAGAACAAGCTGAAATTACTTGTGCTCAATATAAAATAAGATAATATCCAAACCTTCAACAACAAGCGTTAATGGTGTAGCGGTAACATTCAACCCTTCCACTCCTCTTGTGAGGTTGAGCTCTGGGTTCGACTCCCAGTTAACGCACAAACATGATTTCTTTTTTTACTGCTCCACATACGTATCTGATCCTAACCAATCGATTATACATAGGTTACATCTCGATAGTCGCCATTGTTGAAAGGATCAAATTCGCAACCTTCATACTCAACTCAATTCCGGCCCTCTGAATCATGTAAAGCGCCCTGTTATTCATTCAGGCACATGTCCGTCCGACCGACCGCCTCCCACATTACGGATAGTGCCCCACCCTTATCCAGAACCCACACGTGACCTCAGAAAAGGCCGCCCCTCCAATTCCAAGAATATATTATTGCATCCTACGAACGCCCCCCCACGATAACCAATTTCTTTCATTGCCTGTACAGATCAATATCTCCCATAATGGCGCGCGTCCGCCTCGCCCCGCTCTCCTCCCTCACTCAAACCCGCTATGTCCTACACCTCTCCGACGGCAAACGCCTCGTCCTCTTCCGCCTCCCCACGATCGAGACCCCGAAAACCAAAGACAAACCTCGAGCGCGCAATGACGCCAACGGCTGGTCCTACTACGCCATGGAAGCGGAGTGTCCGCATGCCGGCGGCCCGATGAAAGATTCCTCCATCGACATTGAAGATTCGGCGTATATCGTGTCTTGTCCGTGGCATGCATATGATTTCAATGTTGAGACGGGAGAGTCGAGTGTGGGGATTAAGGCGTGCACGTTCCCTGTTGATGTGAGCGCTGAGGATATGGTGGTTGTTGAATATACCTCTGAGAAACTAGGGGAGGGAGTGGAGTTGGCGAAGTTGGAGGCTGTGAGTGAGCAGATGAAGTTGAAGAAGAGTGTCAAGGGTGTGAATGGTGCGACGGCGACGAATGGAGTAGGTGGTGAGGATGAGACTGAAGCTGCGCCTATCCGGTATCTGGATGATAATGCGACGGTGTGTGAATGGTGTGCGCATATTCTGAACACGTCGAACCCGGAACATAAGATCGAGTTGACGGCGCATTTATTCAAGTTGTTTACGGAACGAGAGGGAACGAATAAGCCTATGGTTATCGGGACTAGAGACGGTGTTGACCTCCCTGATTTACCGCCTAGGGATGGCGTCAAGGATGTGAACAGACAGGCAGTTCCGAAGCCGGGTAGAGGTGGTACGCAGAAGAGCAGAATCAACATGCTGCATGCGCTGGCGAACATTGAACAATGGGCAATCGATCTGGCGGTTGATATCTGTGTGCGGTTCGCGAAGTTCCAGACGGAGTCTCCAGATGCGCTGGGTCTTCCTCGGGCGTTTTTCCACGACTGGTTAAAGGTCGCCAATGACGAGGCGAAGCATTTCTCTCTCCTCCGGACAAGACTCGAGGAACTTGGCTCGTACTTCGGTGCCCTTCCTGTTCACCATGGACTATGGGACTCTGCGACCGTGACTGCCCATGATTTGCGCGCCCGTATCAGCATCATTGCGTTGGTGCACGAGGCGCGCGGATTGGATGTGAATCCGGTGACGATTGACAAGTTCCGCAAGGCCGGAGATGGAGACAGCGTTGACACGTTGGAGATTATCCACAATGATGAGATCACCCATGTTACGACGGGCCATCGCTGGTTGACCTGGATCTGTGCCCAGGAGGAGACGGATCCCGTCAAGGTATTCCGGGGAAATGTACAAAAGTACTTCCGCGGGCCGTTGAGAGAACCGTTCAATACAGAGGCCAGGTTGCAAGCTGGTCTGGATAAGAGGTACTATGAGAATCTCTCGGGGTACGAGGGAGTTCAGCCTGCTTGATCGCTCGTTGAGTGGTAGCTCCATATTGAAGAGCGTTTCGAGTTGCTTGCTGCTCTGGCGGCTGAGCACCATCCCAGATAACATGGCGGGTGGTGCAAAGGCTTTAGCAACTCACACCCTTGCCAAAGAACTTTGATTACCAGCAGCATCAGGATCGGGTCTATCCCTACTCTGCCGCAGGATCCGATGTTGCAGTCATTGTCATCGATGATAGGCATACTCAGTTCACCCTCTGAACACTTCGTCACTCTCTGATCAGTCATGCCAAGAAGTGCCCTACGTGAGGGGCAAAGCACCGTGAACTGCTTAGTGATGCGACACTGAGGGAGTTGTGCCACCCCATTCTTAATGAAGGTGCATGACCCCAGGTACGTACTTGTGGGACTCGTGTGGTCAGGAGTATCATAAGTGCCCGCATATTTTATGTCTCGAGATGACGACCTCTCCAAAAGCATGTCCATACAACTAGAATCATTACGAAAGATACCCCATATAGATTAGACCAATAGTTTAACAAATCATTCAAAGTGAATTTCTATACATCTAATCGTAACAGTCAAAGCTCGTAAGCTCATTAGATCGTCAACGTCCCCGTCAACTGGGTATCAAGCACACTCTTTCCCACATAAACCGAATAATCACCCTTCTGCAAAACCCAAGCTTGGTTCACTACATCCCATGAACTGAGATCGCGCCTCGTCAGATCAAATTGGACCTTCGTGTGATGGCCCGGCTGGATAAGTTTCTTCTCGAAACCACGGAGGACCTTTGCTGGGCCACCGGGGATACCCAGATAGAGCTGAGCGACTTCAGCCGCAGCGACAGATCCAGTGTTGGCGACCGAGCAGGTAACCGTAGCCACCACATCCCAGAGGGCGGGAATACCGCCTTCCTCGATGGTAGAGTTGGGAGGTAGGTAGTCAGTGTTCACACCGGTGTGAATGGAGATCTTGAGACCCGAGTAATCGAAGGTGGAGTAGGTGAGACCGTAGCCGAACTCATAGCGAGGGGTGATGTTCTTCTGCTCGAAGGCCTTGTAGTCGATATAGACACCTTCGGTGAAGTTGTCCTGCGGGTAGTACAAGTCCTTAGTTCCTTCCGGAACTACAGGGCTCAGGAGAGCACCGTAGTCAGAGGCGTTCTTGGCGACGGTGTAGGGAAGACGGCCAGAGGGGGATTGTTTGCCGTACATGATCTCGACAAGGGCGCGACCGCTGTCTTGACCGGGGAGATGGCCGTAGATGACGGCAGTGACGTTGGGGTTGTCGACCCAGCGGTCGACGAGACGGATGCCGGCGTTGTGGATGATCACCATCGTGTTGTTGCATTGGGAGGCGACGTTCTCGACCAGAGTGTCGGAGTAGGGGTCGGCCACGTACGGACGGTCCCAACCTTCAGCTGCGGCTTCGTTAATGAAGACAAGGCACGCTTCACTAGCCGGGTTTACAACTGGAGACTGGGAGGCAAAGTCCCAGGCGAGGAAAGTGTTGTCTTCATAAGCTTGACGTTGGAAGGCATCGAAGGGAGCGTCGATGTAGGATGGAGTGCTGGCGCCGGAGCCGCCGCCGGAGATCATGGTACCATTCAAGGAAACACCAGGGCCATTTTCAGAGGGGTTGGTGCTGGAGAGGAACATGTATTTGAGATGAGAGGGGTCCACGGCGGTGCCGTTGGGATAACTTAGAGTGTTGTCGAGGCCCATGGTCCAGAGACTCCAGGAAAGGTCGTCCATGGTATTGCGTTGCGCGGCGATGGCATCATATCCGAAAAGTGAGAGGAACTTCGGTTCCTTCAGAGGCAAGGCGTTGTCAGTATTTTTGACAAGGACGTGGCCTTCGATAGCCTCCTGGAGAATGGTGGCCTTGGAGGCAGGATCGCGAGCATCAACTGGATCATGGGGCTCTAGGAGGCTGATGGGCATGCCAAAGCCGGGGTCTTCCAGCTCTGCATACTTGTACCATGCAGCGACGATGCGAGTTGCCATGTCATCGAGACGCGTAGACGAGAGCGATCCATTACGGACAGCCAACGATAGATTACCATTTTCCCAATAGACGGAGTCAGGCATGACCATATCGAGACCTGCCGCTGCACTGGCAATACCCGACTGCTGGGCATTCCAGTCAGAGACGACAAATCCTTGGAATCCCAATTCACCCTTCAGCAGACCATTCAAGTTCTTGCTGTTTTGACATCCATAGCTGTTGTTGATGCGATTGTAGCTGCACATGACGGCACCTGCACCAGCTTTGACTGCATCCTGGAAGGGCCACAAGTAAAGCTCGTGGATAGTTTTGTCATCGATATTGGAGGAGACCGACTGGTTATAGCTGTCTTCCAGTAGTTGGGGCGTGTTGCGGTTCGTCTCCTGCTCATTTCCGATGAAATGCTTGACGCAGGCAATGACGGATTCCTGAAGACCACGGATGGTGTTCTGAACGAGGGAGCCAGAGAGGTAGGGGTCATTACTGTATCCTTCCCAATTGCGACCACCTCGCGCCATGCGGCCCAACGGGCCTACAACGGGTCCAAGAGCAACATTCGCTCCCTTGCGCTTGAACTCTGCACCCATATAATGTGCGTGCTCATAGGCGAGGTCACGGTTCCACGAAGCCCCGATATGGAGACCCGAGGCGTAAGCGTTGACCATGTCAGTTCCCCGCACACCGCTCGCTGCATCTTGAAGACACATCCCTGGGTACCCCAGTCGGGGGACACCACCAGACATTCCAGAGCAACCGTTTGTCGTAGACGTATAACCATAGGTGATGTTATTCTTCTCATCGTTGGTCATCTGTGCCACGAGAGACTTGGCTTTAGTGAACGCCTCTTCCCAATCACCCGATCCACTGGTTTCGGCTAATGGCTGGATTAGATTTGATCATGACTAGCAGGTCAGGATGACTTACGGGTGGGATAGACAGGTTCTGAGCGTCCATAGGACCAGTAGTGCTCTAGCTCAGCAACGTCGACTGTTCGCTTCTGGACTACAGCGGCATCTGCCAGCTGCAGCGCAGCCGCATAGAGGGTGAGTGACACCTTCATCTTCTCAAAGTTGCTGCGGAGGATTTCCTTGATGGTGAGTTAAGAGACATCCTAGGCGAATATCTGGGTCCTTATATACCCACGGCGCAGGATCCAAACATTTGATTGTCCGCTCCAAAGTCAACTATGAGCCAACCCCATTCCGACCCCCTTCCAACCCCATTCCATCCACAAATCCGGCCAAGGCTTTGTCAATTCTCGGCAATGACAGAGGCAGAATGACTGCGGTATGGCCCGCACAAGAACCCGGAAGAATAAATGGCATAGGGTTCCGGGTCAATCTCGGAATAATAGCCAATTAGACGCTTCACAGAGAGCGACATCCGTGGGGATAGCTCGTATGGTGAGCAAGTCGCGTGGCCGACTTCGGTCCCTGCTCGGCTCCACGAAGTCGGTGCCATGAGTATGAAGCGTTGAATTGCGGGGACTCCACACTCGGAATAAGCGAGACCTCCGCGTTCTGCACCCCAGAACGGGAAAACGTGACGACGATGCCGGCAGAATTTCGGCAGATACTACCATCATGTTGCGCTCGCAAGGACGCCAAGTGAAGCTAGCGGTGGTTAGGCCGTTTGTGCCATGGTCTTCTTAATAACTGCGGAACCTTATTCGCTTCTTCACACTTCCCCAGAACGATGTCATTCTCCCCGGGCACGAGAAGTAGGGTGGGGACTGGGGAGACAAACATGCCACATGACATGACAAATGAATGACTAACTGAATTAGAGGTAGTTGAATACTATTCGGAGTATGTATCTTCCCTCGTGGGGGCCGACAATTGGATTCAGCTCCGACTGGAAATTCCCCGGGGAGAAGCTTAGTGGTAGATAGATGGAAGAGAGAGAGAGGAAAAAGGATGGGAAGAAAAGCTGGTTGTGTCCCGCTCTTCCCCGAACTCGCGCATCCCGTGCCCACGATCAGGTGATTAATGAAATGGCACGACAGCCAAAAGCTTCTTCTTCTTTCCTTTTCATCTGCAAGGGCCTGTGATGGATGAAGGATGCTCTACGGTTCCTACTGTACCCCCCATCCCTTCTAATCCAACACTCGGATTCCCACAAAATCGGCCCCGTAAGATTGAAATCCTTCGTCACCCCCCACATTCCCAACTATCACCTCGTTTAACCCTTCCTTCCAGCCACTAGTCAGTAGTCCTAAAGTTGCAGTATCCCACCATCCCAACCCCGGACCGAACAGCTCGCTATGTCTTCCGCTCAGCGGCACTTCGATCCGCACCGGTTCCTCGCTATTTACCGTCACGGTCAAGTTCCGAGAGTTGGATCCCCAGCCCCAGGACGAGTCGAAGGCAATCTCGTTGTTAATCCAGTCAATTTCCAGATACTTGCTCCCACTCGTAGTCGCGGAAATCGTTGCTTTGGCTGTGCCACTGGGACTGATGTAGCCGATTTTTGAGCCAACCGGCTGACAATAACCGCTCCCACAGGTAGTCAGTGTAGTAGACCCGGCGAGGGTGAAGTTCGTGCAAGGGTAGTACGTTCCATTCGGAGCAGTGATGTGAATGGCGTCAATGGGTATGGAGGTGTTGATGG
Source organism: Aspergillus tubingensis (assembly GCF_013340325.1). Taxonomy (NCBI): domain Eukaryota; kingdom Fungi; phylum Ascomycota; class Eurotiomycetes; order Eurotiales; family Aspergillaceae; genus Aspergillus; species Aspergillus tubingensis. The sequence continues at coordinate 544,176 of NW_023336276.1, forward strand.
TGACTGTGTTGGAGGAGCCGGCAGTAAGTGGGATGTTTGCGGAGACTAGCGTCGATGATGCGGGGACCTGTACGGATATTATACTCTGGTTGGCATTTGATCCGATGCTGATGGTTTCTGCTGAAGAAGCTGGCTGCGAGAAGTAGACGCTAACTGTGTACTTGGCACTGGTTGTCACGGCATAAATGTTTTCGAATGTTGTCGTTTGCCTAACAAGTCAGAAACATACATGTTGAGACGAGGATGGACATACCCAGAAGACTCCCCGAAAACATCCCTCGGATATACCCCGACCGCAGTCGTATTCTGAAGTTCGAGCAGCATCGTGCCATGGCCGGCGACTGTCGCCGTGTAGGAAGTGACCACATTCTGCGCAGTAGTGCCGTCCCATATGTTCTTCACCGTCCCTGCATGTTGGAGTCCAATATCCGGCAAATCTAAAGTCAGGTCCCTGCTTTCATTGCGCCAATTGATGACTGCAGCGACTGTCCGTCCATTCGATAGCGGCCCACTCCATACCTCATAACCCTCTTCGGTCCAGCGCCGGCGTAGACTGGCACTCTTCCCTAGTGCATCCTGATTGAATGCGACCACGTCCTTCTGTTTGAGGACTGCTAGTGACGCGTCATTGATGGCAGTGAGCTCGTCCTTCAGTGCAGCGCCAATAATCAGCGGGCTCTTGAGAATGGCCCAGAGAGAGAAATGGGTCTGTTCCTCCGGGAGAGAAAATATATTATTCCCCACTTCGAGCATGTCAAGGTCGGGCCATTGGCCTGGGCCAGCAAAATCCGTTTGTGGAGCTGCCTGGTTGATAATGCGGAAAATTGTTCGCCAGGCAGGGATGATGTCGTTGCCAATCCGCCAAGAATGGCCGAGAGCAGGGGCCCAACCTGCGGGGAAGCTAATCCCCCATTCGCAGATCTGGAATAGAATGGTTCGATTTTGCTGCAATAATGCATGAGACATGTTGGCAAATCTGGGTTCCGGAGAGGTGCTGGGGGCGTAATTAACGTTGGGGTAGTTAGTTGCGGCGTCAGAGTAGCAGTTGTCGTCTAGATAGCCCCATTAGAAATGTGGACTCAAGCAGAATACTATGGACATACATTTGAGAGAGTCAACATTCCATGAGGCAAATGTCCTGGCATCTTGTGCTTCGTGATCTACGGTGCTCGATTAGCAATTCGCTCTCGCATTTGGCCATGACCGTTGGCATACACAGGCTTCCTGTCTCATTCGGCGGACTTCCACATAACAGAATTCCAGAATCTTGGTACACGCCGAATAAGAGGCCCAAGTCATGGAGGAAGTCACCCATAGCAGGGAATCCTTGAGGAAATAGGGTTTCATTCCAGGTCAAGGATCCGTCAGGCAGTCGGTCTGCGACCGTCCAACCGCAGTCTGTCGTGACATACCGATATCCAAGTGATGATAAGCCTAGGTCAACCAATGCTTGTGCATTGGACCGAACGATGGTCTCGTTTGGGGAGCACGAGTAGTGATTGTATGTGTTCCATCTGGCCAATGGTATTAGTCCTGTATATGGTCAAGGCGTGCTCAGCCTACCCCATTTGTGGTGTCAATGCTAAGCCATCTTGCAGCCGTGGCTGTAGGGATGCAGCGGTTACTACACTGCTCAGTGCAGCATATGCCAAGAGGTGAAGCAACATCACGATTTTCAACTCCGGCTATTAGTACTGAAGGCGCTGGACCATGAGTTGCGTCAAGTGCGGGGTGCGTCTGCAGACTATTTGTATTCATGCATTTAACCGATGCTCTCGGCCTGAAGACTCGGACATAATGCATCACCACTTAATTAGCCGGGAACACAAGTTTGCAACATCAGCTCACAGCTTCGAACAGCCATGCGCAATTCTGACTATTGCCAAACCTTCATCTGCTTGGAGACTCACGTATTGGACGACGAATATGTTTTCAGCCACAGCGTGGCGAGAATAAGGTTATATGAGCGAAGCTATACTCCCGCCACCATTCGAATTGTCTTGGACTGTTTTATCCGGATAACCTTCGCTGCTGCGGCTTGTGCTTTCATCATCGGTGGTCGGCCATGAGGGCCGTTTGGATGGCTTCAGCTGTTAGGGTGGGGACAAATTGGGTGGCAGTAGACGAAACCTTTTATATAACCGAGAGCGCTGTGGGATGTGTCATCGTTGAATTGATCTCGAAACAGAAGCCAATTACCGTCAAATCCAGCTGTATCGAGTCGGTGACTGCTCTTTAAGCATTGTGATCGTCAATCGGAAGATCATTGAGCACTCCAAATGCTCCACCTCATTGTCTAATTCCATTAAACTTGCCTTGATATTGTGCATAATTCCTTTAGATTCGTCAGTTGTTCATTGCCAAGTACCCAGCCGAGAGCATCTGACCTGATCACCTCCCTCATTTCGTACAATTCCTGCATTTTATCTTGCACCGAATCATGAGCTTCTCTGATGTTGCGCGTTTGAATATGACCTGAAGCATGCTATTGAACCCCCTTCGGTGATTTTGAAGATTGAATGAAGTTCACAAGATTGCAGATGACATTCGAAAGTGCATCAGTATGACATGGTAGCGAGACGAAATTCTGCATTGTGTCGAAGCGACAATAATGCAAAATCGCTGGTCAAGAATTAATGTCATCTAGCTCAATCTATTATCTTGCATTTATCACATTGTCACTTTTTGTCAAGAGATAAAATCAGCAAACACCTACAAGGACCGACCTCTAGTGTAGTCGGACAAGGTGCAACAGTTCCATGAATTGATACAGATGATAGTATAGTGTATTTCAATATTAATTCACCATGTATATGGCTAATATACTCGGAGTCAAACTTCCAAGGACTAAGAAAAGGAGGTTTCGCCACTCCTAACGCCATTCGTCCGGGGTTTGGCTATCTCACTAGCGGCATAACAATGCGCATCCGTCGAACTAAAACAATCCCCGTAAGACAAGCCATAATTCTTCAGACCCCGAGGCTATTTGCATATGAGGGAAAAACTGCATCAGCTTCGTGATTGGATAGCCCCACGCATGAATGCAGACGCACGATAGAATCAGAAGTCACACCGCAATTTCACCGATGAGAATTGTATGCCAAATTACACGGTTTATGTGTATGCAGTACGGCTAAGGTTTCGGACGTGACTTGTCGGAATTGCTCAAGTAGGATATAAAACGCCGACGGATTCTCACACTACTGTCAATCCAAATACGCGCCGTTATGACTCACGGATCCCTCAAGATCGCTCTCATTTATGAGTTTCGCGAGGCCTACAAAGCCCTCGGTTATTCAGATGTGGACTGCAACAGGTTTGAGGTCGGAGAAGCTGCCGATCACATAGCTGCAGTTCTCAAAAAGTTGGGACATGTGGTTGTCCTTATCCCAGATATCCATTCTCTGGTTGAAAGGCTCGCAAATGGCGAGTGTAGTAAGTGGGACTTGGCATTCAATACCACCGAGGGCCTGCATGGATTAGCCCGAGAAGGTCAAGTTCCTGCATTGTTGGAGGCATACCAGATTCCGTTCACATTTTCGGATGCGGCCACGATGGCATTGTGTTTGGACAAGGGCAGAACAAAGGTGGGTGGGCATGGGGACTATTTCAGACCATTGCAGCTAACGGACGCTTGATAGATGGTTCTTGAGCATTTCGATGTCCCAACTGCGCCCTTCGCAGTGATACACTTTAATCATACCCATGGAAAGGCGCAAACTTCATTAGATGAAATCCTCTCGATGATTCGCATGTCTCGACATTCCGAAGCGCTGCTGAGTCAATATCCATTGTTTGCAAAGCCTCTTGCCGAAGGCTCATCCAAAGGCATTGGAGTCAGCAACAAGATAAAGAGCATCGAATCGATATGTGAGGTGGTCCATTCTCTTCGAGATTCTAGCCCTTCATCCCTTGGGGTTCTCATCGAGAAGTATCTTCCCGGCCGAGAGTTCACTGTAGGCATCCTAGGAACGGGCGATGATGCATGGGTGGTCGGTGTCGACGAGATAGTATGGTGTAGCAAAGAGTCAACAAAGTCTAATCCTGAGACAGTAGAGTACACCACTGAAAAGTCCAAGTCAGCCGATGATTGGGCAGGAGAGGCCGACGAGATCAAGGTCGATCGGGATGACCAAGAGGCTGACCTTGCTTGTCAGACAGCTCTTCGAGCATGGACTGTTCTGCGCTGTCGCGATGGAGGAAGAGTTGATATACGAATGGACAACTCAACTGGGCGGCCAATTGCTCATGTCATGGAGGTAGGTAGATCAACTGACAAACATACTTGTCCTTGGCTCACAATGGTTCAGATCAATCCTCTGGCCGGTCTTCTCCCACATTGGTCACAATTGCCCATGATCGCCGAACACAATAATGTCTCTTATGATGAGCTTATTGAACACATACTGAAGAGTGCTATGAAGAGGCGGAGGGCTCAAGTTCCGAACTGAGGGTATTTGCTGTTACAGAATAAGCTGAGTTGACGATTACGTAGACATAACCAGCAACAAACCACTATGGGAAGGGAAGTACTTTCTTCAGAACGTAATGAATCATGTAAGACGTTACTATGCCGTGGCAGAACCAAACGTTAGATTACCGTACAGAAGGGAGGCTCTCGTTGCGTGATCTGCCCATATCTTTCCTTCAACTTCAAGAATTCAAGAAGTCTAGAACTATCTGTGTCTCAGTCGATTATTAGCCTAGGCTTCTAAACTAGATGCCTTCTAACTGTGAACACAAGTCTGTTCCATACATTCCCTGCCTATTGACACTAGAGAAATAGTAGGAATTACTCCAATGTCTCAGGTAGATTTTACTGACTGAGAGAATGCCACTTAGAGCAACATTCGGCTACTGCACCATCCTAAACAGCCTTCGCCATGCCAAGAGACTTCTTCGGACTATTAGCTTCTATTGAAGTCACGGTGCATGCTACACCTGCACGCTTGAACCGGTAGTGACTATGATGTAAACTGCGTGATCCACCAGCTGACCACCGACAATCAACCAGAATGCAGAGACTCTTCACACTGTGAGAGACAGTCCACCCACGATGTGCGACTCCAAAACTTTCTCGGATAGCTGAGGGCACAGAAACCAGGATGGAGTGGGTGATTCCAACCACAGTCAGTGTCATCTGTGGCCTCGATATCCCGAAGGTCCGAATGGTAGTATCAACAAGGTACTTCCAATTGCTAGTAGATCTTATTCGCCCAAAACAAGGAACAAGTCTATCGAACTATACCTTTGTCGATCCCATCTCATCAGTGGGGAATTGTCCCACAATTTCTTCAACGGGTCGGAAGGCCATCGGAAAGGGGGAGAGCCACTCATCACAACCTCAATCACAGCCTCGCCGGTTGAATTAACGGGTAAATAGTGAACTAAGACAACGGTTTCGCTTGTCATTGTTCCCGAGGTTTGCCAGTCCCCAAAATGAGGCTTTGTGGAAATCGAACCGCACCAATCCGCAAGGGTCTATCCTATCGACCCCCTCGTCCCCTCTTACCAGTCCCATAATCTCCCACGCAATGGACTATCTATATCGCCCATCACGGCTGCAACATATATGTATGTCTCACTATCAACCCCTCATACAGTCATCCCACATCCCCGTAAGACACTTCTCTCAATCAATGACAAACTCATGGTGTCACTTCGGCCCGTCCGCCTCCCCCAGAATGAGACATGTCTGTACTAATGTGGGTCTCATATGCGCCGATCGATTTCCCTCACCCATAAGAAGCGAATCCACTTACTGGAATTCATGCAATCACCGTTGCCATTTCTCCGATGTCTCGCCAGGGGCACCCACATGGCCTCCAGCCACAGCCAATAAACAGGCCTTTCAAACCCCGCCGTGTTAAATTTAGGTCACTTTATTGCCATCGAGGGGGGACCCTGAATTTTAGACTAAGGCAATCATATTCCAGTAGTAGCTTCCATCGGACCAATCGCCCTTTCTGGGGGCGATGACAGCATACCTGCTGTGCTGGGTAAGTAGGGACTGCCTGTGGGTTGAGACATTGTATATTGGCAGCTGTAAAGCGGCCGTTACTAATTATGGTGCTGGCCGAGCGAGATGAAAGGTATAAAAGGTAGCTTGATGTCCTCGATAATCATGCCTTCATCATCACAAGTCTCTCATATCCTTCACACCCACCCAATCAACAAACCAACTCTTCCCAAATCTATACCAAACCATCCTTCAAGATGCAGCTCAAGAACCTGATCTTCGCCGCCGCTACTGCCGCCGCTCTTCCGGCCACCGACGCTGCCACCAACCAGCCCTTCGGCGTCATCTCCATCCACTCCGGCAGCAGTGTTCAGTATGCTCCCTTCAACGCCGCCCTTGGCAGCATCTTCGCCGGCCTGAAGAGTCAGAACGCCAGCTGCTCCAACCCCCAGGACCAGACCGCCACCTTCGTCCTCAACGACGGTGCTCTCTACCTGTATGACCAGTCTGCCACTCCCCAGGAGCTCTACGTTGATCGCTCCGGCATGGGTATGTTTATCTCTTTCCTATCGTGTAATCAAAAGTACTTTTTGCTAATATGGATTGATTTGCTACAGGCCAAGGCAAGATCGGATACACCACCGGCGCTCAGCCCGCCCCCAAGAACGGTGAACGCCAGGGCTGGTCCATCGACCAGAACAACCACCTGCAGTTCGGTGGAAAGGACCTGATTGCCTGCCCCAACAGCATCCAGGGTGCCTGGAGCATCTGGGCCGATGCTGGTGTCGAGAAGCCCGGCTGGAACGAGGGCTGTGAGGGTATTGCTGCCCGCGTTGAGTACAGCAAGAACCCCAACGTTTGCTCTTACACTTCCAACTAAGGCAGTACGGATGATTCCGCTGGATGCTGCTTGACAAGATGCTTAGTTGGGTTTTTGAGTTCTGCTGTCGAATTTGAGTTGTTATTCATTTAATATAGTGCTATATAGCGAATCCATTTATTTCGTCGCTGAAAGCTGTGGTCAAGTAATTTCTGATGATATTAAATACTCTGTGATGAGCATATCTCGGCAGTGCCTGGCAAATCTTAAGGCACCTTTTACGCCGATGGTACCTACTTCCGAACAGGAAAATTAGCCTTCATACTTCCTCCTCCCTCATATATCGCGATGACGCTAAGATAACGTTGGCATAACCTGCGACGGTGGAAGAGGAATTCGATAGCTTATCCGTCCTGTGGCGATCTTATCTTAGCGCCGAGCTTGTCAACATCTGGTCGAGAAGAATGGCTACGTAACCCAGTAATGACCGATGTAATGATCCAACACCCATATGGAACTGGCGCTCGTGGCGGTTATTCGTCGCCAAATAATTAGTAGCTAAAGAAACTCACGATGCATCTTTCGAGGCCATAAATCAAGTGAAAGGCAGGAACTATCCTCCAATGATACGTGTCTCCATACTAATGTTCAACTGTGGTTGCGCTAGCAGTAAATATATATATATATATTGATGACCAGATCTGAGTAATCCTAGTGCATACTGCGGTAAAGCGGAGGCACACTTGGTAGGTTAAGAAGGGCCCGAACAATGTGCGTATGCTTTCGAAAAAAATAAGTATATTTAACATCGGTTGATCGATCAAGAACAATTTTCCGCATTGTATCTCAATCTCGACTGCAAGCTTGTTAACGGTCTGAATGGGTATGGCTACATGCTAAGTAGCGGTCTAAACAGGCTGCAATCAAAAACTACAAACTTTTCGAAAGTACTAATTCGCATCATTCGAGATAGTGACCTTCGCCATAAATAGTCATCTTAAGAAATATCAACATCGTGCGATCAACATTAAAGTTGTGCTGAACTTCGATAAGATTACAGGGTCAGGGGCCACGGGACCGCCAGCCACCCGAGGCACCAACATTCCCTGACTGAGGCATTAAGGGTCTCACCCATCAGATGACAGAACTGAATCTAGATCACCAGCGGGACCCCAAGTGGCTTCAAGGCAACGTATTCTCTGCAAGCTGAAACCTCAACAGCCAGCAAGCAAACAAACAGTCAGTCACACTACGGGTGTCTTTTCAATCCAACTATACAATTTAGGATGCTAGGTAACTTGCATAGCACAATTGCTCCATAAGCGAACAATCCCACCACATCCCCGGATCCCCCGGAATCCATACAGCTCACCTTTTCCCTCTATAGTCTAGTCCATCGCCCTGCGCTTTCTCGAAGGGTCGATGACCGAATCCGCGTTCACAAAACCCCTAATACCAAGAGACAATTACGCACATGAAACGCTCTTCGTCAGAACTACCGAAGCCAAGGCACAACTCCGACGATCCTTCTCCCGTCCAATCCGGGCCGATATATCCGACCAGTGTAGTACAACATTTCGAGACAGTCACAAGCACGAGCTCAAGACATTTGGATTAGAATTCAATGGTATAGTGCTGCCTGTGAGCCAAACCAAAAGAATAACCCAGTGAGATACACTCCATCGTGAGCAGAGCAGAGCAGAGCAGGCAGAACCCAAATTCCAGTCAAGTCATGTGGTGGCAAGCCGGTCAAAGCCACAACCCGCAAAAAAGAGAGCGAATCGGGATGAGAGCCAGTTTCCCAACCCAACGGACGAACCAGGATGTTTCCAAGATTCGGAGTTCACGGATAAGTTCTATTTCGGTGGTGGCAGTACCATTCCCTACCACTCCTACTACAGTGTACTTATTGCAGTACACTGTTGAGTGTGGTGAACAGTCGCAGTGAAAACAGCCAAGCCGCGCGCCACGCCACAGCCACAAGTTTACTAACAAGAATAAGAACAAGATACATGCAAGAAAAAACCTCAACCACATCATAAGCAAATAAGCCAAGCCCACGAATAATATGCAGAAGCAAACAAAAAACAAGCGAAAAGCAAACGTCATCACAGGCAACACCATTCCCACTGCCCCATTCTGGCCTGGTCTCATTAATGGAGTATAGTGTTCTAGTCTAACTCTCCAGGTTCAAACCTGACCAAGGCCCTGATGGAATCGCATTGCGTGGACCCATCCCCCCAAGAAATATGTCCTCATAGTGGAGCCACGATGCCGTGTTCCGTCGAATTACCGATGATGGATGGCTCGACACTATCCACTTTTGCAATCTGCGATGAGATTTTATTCGTCGGTGCCTTGGTGGATTTTCATTGCCACGGTGGCTAGGCTAGGCACTGTCCCATACGGAGTACTGGTAGGGTGCTATTCTTATCCGTTGAGAACAGTGGAATCGTGTGTATTACTCTATTGCCCTGGTGATCCTTATTTGAGCCTCTGGGAGGGTAGGGTAGGGGGGGTATAAATACTTTGCTTTTCCTGCTCTATCTTCCTTACATATTTCTCTACTTATCAATCATATCTACTACTTTCTCCATACATCGGGGTTTTATCTATCTATCTATCTACCACTACTACCAAACCTAATCTACTACACCACAACCAAATCAAACCAAACCAAACCAAACCAAACCATCACAATTAAAAAAACAACCACCAAAATGAAATACGCCCTCACCTCCCTCCTCCTCACCACCGCCCTCCTTTCAACCCCCACCCTCTCTACCCCCGCACCCGACGTGGTCAGCGACGCCATCGGAATCGCCCAAACCGCCGTATCCGGAGGCGAATCCCTAGCAACCAACATCGCCAACGACGCGACCTCCATTGCCTCTGACGTCGCGACCGGCGGCGCAGCGGCATACTCCTCCCTGACGTCCGCGGGCGGAGAAGTAGCCTCTAACGCCGAATCCTGGGGCACGTCGGTGGCGTCGGATGCGCGGTCCGATGCGTCGGCGGCGGCATCGGATATCAGATCTAAGGCGTCGGATGTAGCGTCGGAGATTACTTCTCGGTGGGAGAGCGCGACGACGTTGACGGGGTCGAATGGGCAGCCGACGAGTACGGAGACGATGAGTGGGAAGACGACGTTGACTGCTAGTACGGCGAGTGCGACGGGGAGTGCGGCTAGTACTACTAGTACTGCTAGTGGATCGAGTGCTAGTGCGACGAGTTCGACGAGTGAGGGGGCGGGTGTGGCTATGGCGACGCCGGGAGTTGGGTTGGGGATGGGGGTTGTGGGAGTTGCGGGTGTTTTGGGGGTTATGGCTGCTTTGTAAGGGTGGAGTTGAGATGAAGGGGATTTGATGATGGATGGTTGATGATTGATACCAATGTATATGATGTTTTGATTTGAATTATAACATATCAAGTTGTTTCATTCTTGTCTATTAGTATTGGTATATATATGTAAACTGTATAATTAGTAGGAAGCACTAGTTTGCGCCTCATCTCTCTTCTCTGCTGTCTCTGACTCCGGTTTCTCCTCTTCTACCCCGTCCACTGTCATCTTCGGCCCCGTGTACCACTTGCGCGCGAACAGGAAGTAGTACGCCATGCAAGCGACCCACACGAACCCGTTAATGACGATAGTGTAGTTCATATCGGATGCTATAACACATTAAGTTAGCACAGTTCCCCACAAAATGACCATATTCTTATGAATCTGGAAAAAAGGGATTAACATACGACTCGGATTCGGCCCCGTCGTCGGAAACATCGACAACATCAACCCAAAAGCCAACCACAGCACCGCAATAATCGCAATCGGACGGCTCATAAATCCCGTATAGAACTCCCCCGGCGTGAAGCGCTCGTTGCCCCAGATTAAGCGGCAGAGGATAGGCGTCGCCCACGCAACGTAGTTACTGGCCACGAAGAGCGAGAAGAGTGCGTTCGCTGCGACGGAGTTGATGAGACAGAGCAGGCCGAAAACGATGCTGACGGCAACGAGGCCGCAGATTGCGCGCACGGGCTGGTAGCGGATGCGACGACTGACGTGGCGGAAGTAGTTCGAAAAGGGGAGAGCGCCATCGCGGGAGAAGGCCCAGGCTTGGCGAGAGGCAGCGGTGATCTGTTATTTGTTGGGTTAGTATTGTAAGTTGGTTTAGATTGTAGATGTGAATGTGGAAAAAGGGATGGGCGGGCATACCAGGCTCAGGCCGATTAGGAACTGGATTACGATTAGCACGGCCATGAATCCGAGCGCTCCCTTTTTGCCGAGTGCATCATAGTAGATTTGGGCCATGGGCTGGCCGAAGACGGAGTTGATTGTTGCGTTGACGTCCGGGTTCATTACCGAGGCTATAATGCTGATGACTAGGAAACCAAATACGCATGCGCATCCGGAGGACCAGATGATTCCGAGGGGAACTGCTTTGGCGGCGTGGAGGGCTTCCTCGCTCATGTGCACGCAAGAGTCGAAGAATCCGATCGACCAGATTGGCGCGAGGAAGGCGAGAATGAAGTTCCACCCTGTTGGCCATGTACTCTCGTTGTCCACGTGCCCAAAGACCCAAGTGCCTGCGTTGAGAGACTCCCCGCGAGTCACTTTGCCGACGGGCAGAGCGATGACTGTAGCGATGATGATGGCAATGTTGATGAAGATGCAGAATGTCTGGATGCGCGGCATGATCGGCCCGGAGTAGACGCTGACGACGGCGTGGACTAGGATGAGACCGACATAGACGCCGTAGATAGTGCCATTGGAGGCGGAATAACTGCCATCGCGGGTGATGGAGACGCAGGCGAGGATCATGAGCGCGAGAGTGTCTGGCAATTAGCAGCTATTCCATCTTAGGGGTCAGTGAGAGCTTACAATCCACAGAGCAGATTCCGCCGATCAGGCCCAGTGTGTTGCTGTAGCCAACCAGAAAGCTCAACACATTTTTATATTTCTTTCCAGCAAAGTAGTGCGTCCACCAGTATAGACCACCAGCTGTGGGCATACCCGATGCCATATCGGCCTATATCGTTATCTTAGCATGGCTTGGCATGGACTAGGGGCGAAGAACCACATACCAGAGCCAATCCAACGAAGAAGATCAAGATACTTGCGGTAAACCAGCCCTGCATGATATTAGCTCGTGTCACGCGAGCTGTAACCCCAAATGCAGATACCCACCCAGATCATCCCTGCAGGCCCGGCGGGTAAGGAAAACGAAAGTGTAGATGCGATGGATGGTACTAGTCCCATAATACTGAACGCGACGGCGAATATTTGCACGGTGGAATACTGGCGACGAAGTTCCTGTTTATAGCCCATTTTGGCTGGTATCAGTTAGCATGGGCGTCCCTTACCCTCGTCCATGAGCAACCGGTCGCAAACTCACCTAGTAGTTGCGAATCTCCGGGATCCGACAGTCCAACTTCCTCCACGCCAGAGTTGGCCGACACGGCCGTAGGAGATGCCTTTGCGGCCATTATCTCGGAGATAGGGGCGCGCAGACGAGGAAAAGTGAGGTCAAGCTGGATACGAGACGCAACGAGGTTGTCAAAGGAGGCCAAAGGATCAAAAGAGACTGAAGTCGAGGCCAGTCACGGGGGAAGAAAGCAGCAGTTATAGGGATCGGATTGAGTTTGCCAAGCAACGGAGCAAACCTTCTCGATCCTCGACTTCTTCAGTTCGGATCAGTTTGGCTGTCAAGGTCCGTGACACCGACAATCCTGTTGCAAGGAGTGTCAGAAAGAAGAGAGGGAGACGTCCTCCGGGTTGCCGTCAGGACATCCCTGGAACTGCTGGCCATTTTCCTGTGTTCGAGTGCTGGGGTTGCAGGGTGGTCTTCCACGGACCTCTTGTTGCATCTCCTCACTCCAGCTACACCCCCCCACATGGGGGGAGGTCGTGGGTCGCCGATCATCGGGATGGCAAGATTGGATTGTGTGCCACTGGGCCTCTGCAAGGCATGGAAATGAGAATGGGCAACGCAAAGGAGTAAGATCGGCTAGCGGGAACCTGATTGACAGTCTGGTAAGCTTGCTGTCATCCCAAAATATTCTCAGATTATCCTTTTCCATCCATCATTCAAAAAGTATGAGTTTAACCTTCTTCTTTGTCTCTGCTTACCTGCAGGAAATAATGATGATCGATGAGCTGAGCAGTGCTATAGACTGCGCTGGAGTCCGCGCAAAGGAAATCCCGCAGAAGGAAAGGAAAGGGGATCCACCGCCCGGCCAGGAGGTGAGACCAATGGCCATCCCGTATTCCCTGTTCCCTGGAAATGGCTGCTGCACTAAACAGCCACGGCCACTCTAGAACTTCGCTTGTCACTGGCTCGATCGCAGTGCCCGCAGATTGAGTGTCTGCAACTTGCGTCGGATGTATTCTCCTCCATGTGCTAGTCTGATGCTAGTGAAGCGTGCTAACGGCAGAACACGGAAGCCTTAATCTGCCACGCACGATATCGGCTCTAGTTTAGTATAGTGTAAGGATAGTGTAGGATTAGTTGTGACCTGCACGTAATAATATCTATTGTTAGCGAAGGCAAAAGCCGGTCGGAGATGACCCGCGCCCACTTGCTTGGGTCAAAGACTCAATCTTCAGTCATCAGTGCGCGCTTCTACATCTCCACTCGGAGGACGCCGCTGAACCATAAACTAAAACTTAGTTCGTCTGTCTACCAAACTAACTGTTGCGGAACTCTCTCTCCAACTCCTGATAAGTCCACCGAATTTCTGCCTGGTTGTTTGACTTGTTTCAAGCACCATCCATGACGTTCCGTCCAGTGCCGATCGAAGGCTACTAACTATACATATGTACAAAACACTTTATGATGACTAGGCATAGAAATAACTTCCAACATAAGACAAAGTAAGAATGAATATCATAATATTGGGATAGATCAACTGCTGCGCTAAGATAAAGTCACCGGAAAAGCAAGTTCCAGATGATGCAAAGCTCCCTGATCGAGATGCAAACTCCATGTCGCCAAACGAGACCCTATTGCAGTCGCTGCTGTTCACATCATTATTACAGGGTATCTATGTGCCACTTTTATCGTACAGTCTATAATACATGAGAAGGGAAGTCGCGGGGTCTTGCCGCCGCCCGTCACATCCTTTTAACGTCCCTCAAGGACCTTGAGAACCAGCTCGTAGGTCCCGATGGTGATCGCGGCCGACGGCACCGTGCGGAGAAGGTGTGCCGTCAATCCTCCATACAGCGCGATCACTCCCTCTTCCTTCAAGATCAACCGCGCGCACTGGAGGATGCTCGTATATTTCTGGCGACCGTCCGCCATCGGAGCCTGTCGAAGTCGAGTACGAATAACCTGCAAATGTCAGAATATGCTATTCTCGGAAGACTTTCGACGCGTCAACTCACCTCATGAGGATACGCGATCAAACAAGCAAACAGCTTCGACAATCCCGACGCTCCACTCAGAGCAAGGCCCTGCACAAACTTGTTCGAATCCGAGTTCTTATCCAGATTGACCTCCTTAGAGATGAGTCCCTTAATCCGCTCGTACATGGCCAGATGCAGTGTGGTTTCGATTGTGCCCAGGTAGCTGGCCGTCAGACCTCGGTAGAGACCCTTAGGTCCTTCTTGTTGCAGAATCTGCTTGGTGCAATCCAGACTGTTCTTGTACCGGCGAGCACCGGCCTTATCCAACTGAAGACGAGTTTTTACCACCCAGATGGGGTTGGTGGCTGAGCCAGTGGCGATACCAGCGCATGCTGCGGACATGGCATGTACCAAAGTTGTATCCTTGTCGCAGCCCAAGATCTCCGGCAGCAGGCGTTTGCAGTTGCCATATGTGTAGAACTTCACCGCACTGGCCGGAACAACACCCGTCAAGCTGGGTCCGAGACCCTTGAACATACCCCGCCAGCCTTCAACACGATGGATTGAAAAAAGAATGCCGAATGTCTCCCGGAAATGGCGGATAGAAGTCTTAACGAACGACTGACGAACGTGCGCGTGTGTGGGAATCGAGCGGTTCGCGCCTGACGTCTGGTAATAGTCGGTTTGTAAACTAAAGGCACAAGATATGTTAGTATGCAAAGCTCCGTTGTTTCTTGCGTTGGGGATGAAGGCTTATCCTACCGCGTGCGGAGAACGTCAAGAGGACTCGTAACAATAGCGGTGACCATTCCACCGGTACTATTTCGAATCATCAGTATTGAGCTTCTCAACCATAGCATCGAATCAACTCACGCGCCAGCAATCAAATGGTTCCATGATCCCAAGCTAGACACGCTGGCCTTCTCTTCGATTGCCTCCGTCGGCAGTGACGGCGGGAGCGGATCTCCAGACGCGCCTCCCGACTGGTGAGCAACAGGCTGCATCTTGCCGGAGGTTAATGAAACAAGATGATAATTTTCCAATCTGCTCAGCGGCACTTGAGTAACAGAAAACTCCAGGGGCCAGAGGAGAGATCGGAGAGTGCAGGAGAGATTAGCCTGGCCTGGGCAAAATCAGGAAAGTTTTTTTTGCAGGAATAAAATACCGAGCGGCGAATCCCAGGCGGTCTGGCCTTCCCCGTCCAATCATGTGACCTGCCATCGAGGTCCATGGATATCCACTCTGTGACCCATTTGTGACATAGGTGGTTACCTTCGTAGGTGGAAAGCTTTCCAATATGGTTGTATTCATAGTAGAACCTCTGATATACTGTCCATATTCGGGGTTTACGAGAGTAACCCCCAAATCGATGGATTGGCAACTCGCGCGTCAGGAAATGCTGCTTACTCCGGAGCTGTCGGGGGAGGATCTGTCCCCGAATGCCTTAGTCAGGCGGCCCCACCCCGCGACGGCCCCACTGGCTTCCCCATTCAGGTCAGCTTCCAGGGCCTCAGGAACCAAGGGGAGAATGTAACGCTGTACGGCTTACAGAGCTGCGGATTTCTGACATTCACGAACTCATGGAGAGTATTTTTTTAAGTAGTTGGGACACATGAGGTATTCCTACTCTGAATAACCTACTTTGTTGGTGACTATTAACTTATACTAAAATGAAGTAGGCATGAAACATAGTTTGGTAGTAGCAGTATAGTAAGACGTCAATAGACGGTATTATTACTGTTCCAATGTCTAGAAGAGGAAGTAACTCTTTGTTATTGGAGGTAGTACTTAGCCACTTATATATAGATACATATAGTAGTAGAAGGTGTGTACGAGAAGAAAGAGGCAACCGGCACACACTTAACTTGAATGGTTTCAATGCCATTGATAATGAGTGGAAATAATAGTAGTAAGACATGATGCAATTGTGAGCATTCCCCAAATAGCATATCCCTTGAGCTTCCTACTAACATGCATATTGAGCGAAAACAAAGAAGGAGGTCAAGCAGGAACTGATAGAGAGCTTCTCATGATTCAATAATCCCCCCACTCACGGGTCGGGTACATAAGCTGCAGGGCAGTTAGGACATGTTTATAGCTCAGCTTAGTATCCCGATAGCGGGCGAGAACTCTGGCAGAGTTTAGAACGTTCCTGATTTCTCTTCCATTTAGATCGCAGTCCTCCAGGTTGAAAATCTCACTCTCGGAGAATGCTTTTCTATCCGACTTTCCGAGTAAACGGGTCCAGATATGGCTGCGGGACTTCGCGTCAAGTTCGGGATAGTGGATGGCAACATCGATACGGGATTCCAAGGTAGGGTACATGGTCTTGACGCGATTACTAGCCAGGATTAAAATTCCCTGGTAGACGTTGTGTTAGGACTATTTTTAGAGACTGTCTTAGGCACTTACCTCAAAGTATTCCAGTAGTGGTAGGAATGCATGGTAGAGCGCCATTTCCTGGGGATCGCTGGGGTTGTGTTCCTGTGTGAAAATATCGGCCTCCTCCAGAAGAAGTACAGCGCCCCATTTCGTAACTATACGAAGGACATCGCTCAGGCTCTTCTCTATTCTCGCGGCAGTCGTTCCTAGCGCTCCCGCTTTCTGGACGTAAAGCGGCACTTGCATGACTTCGGCAACACATTCGGCCGTCAGAGTCTTGCCAACTCCAGAGGGACCATGGAGGAGTAGAAAGATATTGCGACCTCTGCCTTTGAGCAGATCATCAGAAATATCGGATTTCTCTGACTGGGAGCTCGCGAATGCAAGAACTAGGTCTCTGAGATCTTTCGCCTCGCCGTCAGGCAGTATCAGAGATTTAAACGGTCGCAGTTTCCAGACAATGTCTGATACACCATCTATGGAAAATTCGAGCCATTTTCTGTCTTTGAGAGAGTATCCACGTAAAATTGGAGTTGCGATCAGAAAGTCTTCATCGGCTGGTGGGTCGGATATGTATTGCAAGCTTATTTGAGGTCCATTGGAGTGGAACTCGAGATATGCCTCCGTGTCGATGATGACTCGGCTGTTTATTTTGTACCTGATTTCTTGACCACCATACGATGTCAAGGCCAAGCCCTCGTATTGCTTGTGGTGATGGCCTTTGTGCTGATACCACAGTTTTCCACGAAGGGTCAGGCTTTTGCGCAGCGTGTCCTTGTCATTATGAAACACAAAAGGAATCACTGGCAAGGACATGATAGGCTTGGTGCCTTCAAAGGTTGGAATGGAGAGGCTGTAGTTCCTGTACCCAAATCCATGGCCATTATAGTCAATGTAAACAGTATCAATCTCAAAGCCCGAACCGGGCCAACTCTTCTCGAGCCGAAAGGCACGATTGCAATCGTCCATGGTACTGAGAGTTATCTGACCTGGCTCGAAGATCGTCCAGAGCATATCAAAAGTGATCACACCATCGAGGACAAGGTTTTGCTTGTTCGTGATGACATCGTTGAGCTCGGCTGCCAGGATCCCATAAAGTAGATCCACATGGGCCTTAGCTTGTGCATTGGACTCGTTGTCTTTAGCTTCGGAAAGCATTTCCCAGCGATGGACAAACGGTTCGAAGGGCTTGCTGAACTGTACACGCTTGCGTGACATAGTAATGCCAGGGTAGCCATCCATGACCCTGGCCAAAAATCGTTTGATGTGATCACTCTGCACAACTATCGAGTCGAGTTCGTACTCTCTTTGTCCCTTAGAGCCTTTGATATTCCGAGCAAGAAGCGCGTACTGGCCGGAGTCAGGTGCCTTATCTTGTCTCCACATACCGGCAGCAGGATCTCTAGACCATGAAATAATGCCGTTATGATTAGAACTCGTCTGATAAAGATTAAGAGTCTCGCAGATAGTGCCGGCTGGAGCATACTGCACGTCGTTCGCTAGTACGGTTATTAGCTCAAGCCTAGCTCTTCCTACCTAGATAAAGACTCCTCATTTATAATTGAGGAGACTTGGTCTGCGAAGTATATGAAATTGCGTGTTGCACTTACAGAGGGAGTCCTCACTTATATCTAGCATGGTGTGATCTGGGTCGAAGATAGATGAGGAGCGGGGAGGGAGATGCTGAGACAGCGACTCTCTGCCTTTGTTGATTATATCCATTCTTCTCTTAGACATTTTTTCTTATGATAGAGGTGATGGAAGTTCGTTGACTGGCCTGCAAGAGAGAGTATTGAGCTAGATAGATGATAGACGGAGGTAGTAGCAGAATCCGTAGCCACTTAAACACGGAAGAGGATTTGCAATAGCCGGTCTGATCTCTAACTCTATAGCTTGAAACTAGAGCTAGCGCCTTCTCATCTCAAGTGAGAGGATCAAGAAGTCATTATATTCCTTCAAGAAAATAACTCTGAGCCCCAAGTCAAACACTGGCATGCCGTCATTCACTACCCTGCCTTGCTGTGTTTCCAAAGTGTGCGAGAAGTGAATGAAAGAGACTGGAGCCCCTCAGGTAAGAAGGACTGGCTAGAGTGATAAGGATGAGACTGCCTTGACATTGCTTTCTACTAGACAGTTGCCTGAGTATGGCTCTTTCAGAAAGCTAGATAGTGATCCCCCTGCAAACTTGGTCGCTTTCGTGACGTGAAATGTTCTCCTTGTCCACCTTCGTCTGACAGCATGGAGCAAGATCTTATATCATATTAAAATTTAGTAGTCGGATCTTTCAACGAGTAGCTGCGGCATATATGGTGCGCTTCCTGACCATTGGATGGTTCCAGATAAATTAAAAGGCTAACTGGTTTAGTTAAAGGAGATGCCAATAGCATTATACAATCTTTACCTGAGGGAATCTGAGGCATGTATCGTCTATGACACACCGAACATTTACATGTCACACAGCTAGTTTCTATCCTAGCCACATGTTCTCCTGCTCACTTTCGTCTCCCCTGATACTGCGCCACCATTCACTTTGTCGTACGAGCTCACCATCTTCACCACCCAAAAGTGCCCAATACTTCTTCAAAAACCACAACTTTCCCTCCCAACTACGGACATCCCACGGCGTACCTGTCGATGCATACCCAGTGGAGACTTGCCGATCCCTCTTCCCCATGCCAGCACCTCCCCAGCATACCAAGCCAGAAAGCATATCTTCGAAGAACTCATCCTCATCTATATCGTGCTGGCGAGTGATGAGGTTTCTCCGTAGCGTTCGGAAAGGTAGAATGTCTATGATCGGATGGTGCTCGATAGTGATTTGTTCTTGAGATGGCCTCAGATCTGGCTTTAGAGTCTTGAATGTTTCTTGTACAGTGCGAATCAAATTGCTCCTGGCTGTATCGTCTGCCATCACTGCGCTGGGCCGAAAGAATGGTGAGGGAGATTGGTCAGCACATAACCCTTCCTCCGTAATGCCTAAATGCCTAACAAGATCAAGAATTGCGGCGATGGTGCAAACTCTATCGATTCGAAGACTATTGGTATATGGATCGGCTGTAGTTGTATTGGCGCCGAACCTGAATACCCTGACTTCATTACGGCCGAGAAGGTCTGGGCCGTCTGTCTGTATTCGGAAATGCGGACTGGTACAGCCGCAGTCAATGGTGGTTGTCCAGTACAGCTCCAGGCTATCACTGGGCTTCTCGCGAACGAGAAGAGACGGATCCACACATGATGGAGGATCCCATACACTTAGTGTTGAGGGAGATTCATCAGAATACAGATAGGGTGTTGTAGTGGAGTCTGATGTGTATAATGTCGGCGGACTCCCATCTGAGATTGGGATAAGTTGCTGGCAATTACTAAGGGTCGCCACAGATGTACACGGAACGGATACATCCGAAGCATCATAGAATGGAAGGGTCTTTGGAACGATAGTACTTGAAGCGATGGGTAGGCCAGGCGCTGTGATCGCCCCACTTGGTTGTATGCCCGAAGCCGGGGTGCTTTCAATGGCTGAGGTCTGTCCCGCAGACTCTGCCAGCGCTTCGAGACGACCTAAGCGCTCACGGAGCTTTTCTCCTAAACGGGGACGTAATTAGTAATTTTGCGAGCTAATCTCCGATGTGGTGACTCCTGATGAGACCCGCACTTACGGTATCTGCGTTGGGCTTGAATGTTCTGTAGCCGCCTCTTCTCCGGGTCACGGCGCACAGGTTTTCGCTTTTTCTCCCCCACACTTTCGCTATGTTGGATTGCTCGGGTTTGAGGTGGCATTATTAACAGCCCCCACAGTGAGATTAACTATCGAGGGAAACACTAGGATTGAGAAAGTAAGCCAAGCAGAGCGTTAGGAACTTCCCAGATGGAGGCAAGAGATGTACGAGTGCATGGCTGATGTCAGCCACTGGCAACTGTGCGCTAGGCTATTTCGGGATTGGTCCGTCGGCCAAGCCTATATTGACACCTCAGGCCTCTAAGCGGTTTCATCGCATGCCATTTCTTACATTCATTCTGATGACTTTTACTGTTCCACAACGTACCACAAAAGCACCATAGAAGATGAGATGTCATGATCCAGCAATTGGAATTCTTGACAGCTAGAACGTACTACATTCGAGGATTCAAGTTTTGATTGCAAACAAATTACAAATCATTGCAAATTGCCTCTTGCCTTCAGTGATCGCTATTAACCGATTTTCCTCAACTCTGCGAGACGATGAAGAATTTCCCACCATCGTGCCGACTTGCCGCAATAAGTTAGGTCTTGGACTTTGACTTGGCCTTAGCGAGCATCTCTCCATAGTTATGATGCTCGTACAAGGGCTCTTCGCTTTTGCGTGACAATGGCTGTGGGAGAGTATGAGGATTTATCTTTCCGCCCTGAAACATCACAACAATATCCGAGCCACCAAACTCAAAATGTGAGATTTCATCACCTTTGTTGATGGTGGCACCTGGCTTGAGGTCGTCCCGGACTACCACAGACGAGACTTGTGCCATACCGATCGGTAAAACAGCAACCGTGCCTATCTGGTCGTTCTCTATGATGATGATCCCTCGTGCTTGCAGGAACTGGTATCCTTCTTTATCCGTCGCCTCCGCTCCCCGATAAACAGGCCCTGAGGAGTATATAGGGCGCATAGGGCGTTTTGGCATCAAAGACCGACTATCAGGCTGATATTCAACATCTAGGTAGGCCGCGCCATCAATGGTGTCGATGACTTTGATAGTACCTCCCACCGGCGCGTGCTGGCGATGATAGTCAAATGAATTCAGAAAAGAATGCAACCAGATCCCACCCTTGAAAGACTCGCCGTAGTCGGACTTGTATGGCCCTAGGAGATCGCCTATATGCCATGGCAGACCTTTCAGCTCCACCATGGAGTCGTCAGTGATGTCCCAATAACCGGAGAAGGTTGAATCTGCAGGGAAGATGACAATATTGTCGTCACCCTCGCCATCAATGGGCCGTGCGCCGTCCTTGAGATGACGACAGAAGAATTGATTGAAATTAGTCCATTTACCCCCTTCGGTTTTGGATTCATCCGCCTCGAATACATGGAAGCTTGGAGCATTCCAAAATGAAGTGAGTGATGCTTCGTTCAGCGACTCTGGTCGGTCCATGTGGCTTCCAACTTCCTTGGCAAACTTCACCATCCATTGGGAGAGCTTGGACAGATCCTGCCCCACAGATTCGGGCCTAATCGCAGTTGGACAATCCTTGAGTGGGACTTGGTCAAATACGAAATAGAAGATGCACAAGATATAGTAGATGTCTCTACCCTTTGCTGACTCGGTGGGTATCCAACCATCAACCATCCAGGTTGCAAAGTTTAGAAAACCTTTGGCAGAGGTGAGTCCGTAGCTTTCCATCTCAACGATCCTGTACTGAAGCGCAGACTGGATAGCTTGCTCAAGGGCCTCCATTCCAGAAGCATAAGGAAACGATTTGTCGAGTAATTGGAGAAGCTCGTTAACGATGGGCGCGTAACGCTTCTTGGAACTCGAAGCACTGGATACAGTGCCGGTTGATCGACTAGGCAAGTTGATGATTCCGAACATGATGACTGAAACGTTGATAATGAATGATACGAGGGAGCGAGACGAGAATATCTGTGTTGTCAGGTCGCACTTGTGCTAAAATATAAACCTATCCCTTATGGATTAGATAAAGGAAAGGACAAGCCACAGTGACGTGACGGTGAGATGTGCATAGTCATTATTGAAACTGGCACGACCTCTGATTATCATTCAGTGGCTTGTGATGCAGCATATTGATGTGTGCACAAGGCCTGGACCTTTGTGTGGTATTCTTAGAGAGTCCAGCCTCTCGCATACTTGATGTCGGACATTTGATCCGGTCAAAGTATAGCGCAGTCAAGATGAAACCCTGAGTGTTAAAAGGGCTGTGACTGCAGTCGGGGAGCCTGTATGTAAACCCGAACTGACATCAACTTTGCAATGTGGCGTTCCCCTGTGCTGCTTTGATATAGTCTGTGATACCAAAGGGCCTGCTCTCTGGTCATCTGTAACACTCTGTTTACATGATGCCGAAGAACAAAGGTCTTCTAGAAGATAGAGGGATCACATCGTATAGTACAGGACGTGGTCATATAGCCATTCATGTTACCTAACTCCCCTCGCCATCCGTGAAGGTGTCCAATTGCCTTTCAATCTTGCTCTAGGAGACTCAACATAGTATATGCTCAAGCCCTGGAGCTTTAGCACACCATTGATATAGTAGTGATACTACTCGGTCAATGTGGACAATAACTTTATATTCATTAGCAAGGCTGGTAAGTATTTATGAGACCACGTGACGTGAAAGGGAGCACGGCCGGTCACCTGATTTAAAGGCAGCTTCATGTGAACAACTCAATCCCTCCTGTAACCCACCACTTTATGATATCATTGGACCTAATATTTTTCGTCATTCGATCATCAGCTTACGGCAAAGTTCCGATTGTCTCGGTAAAGACTCATCGGATGCACAGGTCCCGGATCAGTCCAGGCTATCTCAAGCAGCCGATCCTAAACGGACTAGATGTGTGCCTGGCCATTAGTTGAACCATCAATTGTTCCTGACATGCACGGTCTGTGGGGACTGTCCGTGATTGCTTGTTAACCGCTGACCGTGGATCATAGACATGAAGAGGAACATTGTGAAGAGACGCTGGCTGCAAAAGCCTAGACCGAACCGTTGGAACCAGATGCGTCATCGACTCTGTTCTCGGCCAGATAAGGTTACATATGCCTCGCCGGCCACGCCAACAGGCCTACTCACAATCTAGCCCTCCATGACGTCTGGCCGATGGAGAGAAGAGATCTTTGCCCCCGTGGCGGGCTTATTCACTCGTTGGATCTTGCTACTATTGTTAGCAGATCACACTGAACAATACTGTTGTTAACCGGTCTCTTCCTTCTGCACAGGAAATCTCGCCAAGCGGGGCTGGTGTATTCAATGGGGGTGTCCTGAGCGACCTTTCCCACTCGGCTTGAAGGGAAATTCGCCTTTCTCGCTGGATGGTGAATCGCACACAGTGGTAGGAGACGTTCCGTACATACTGTTACACTGTGGTGTTAGATGCCTGTGATAGGCCAACAGGACACCACTATCCGATTTTCATCACTCATACTTCGACAAATCGCCCTCTGAACCTGCATCACACCAGGCAGCGGGAATAATGTCCGAAGGAAGGCGCAGCAACGAATCAAGCTCCAGCTCCTTGATCAGTTATCACAGCGTCGAGAGACCGAATGCAGACTTCGACGTTGAGAAAAGACATGATCTCACCCCCGAAAGTGATTCCTCACCCAGTGGTCACCGTACTCATCGCGTTCACTTCGGGGCGGATCGCAGGTTCGAATATGGGATCTGGGATGCAGACGAACGCGTTCTCTCACCTGGTACATCTCACCTTCGACGCCGTTCATCTACTCAAGCATCAGTCGACATAACCGATGTATCCCACAGAGGCCCACAGTTTACCAGTACAAATGGCCGGGAGGAAGAGAATGAGAAGAAGCAGCAACAGACCACGACGAGTGAAAAAAGACCCAGACGCGAACGTCTGAAAGCGTTCAGAGACTCGATCAAGGAAAAAGCAGCGAGCCTTGCTGCTCGTCTCGGTCGTCCAGACGATATTAACGAAGATGACCTACAGCCCATCGACCAGCGACGTCGCGACGCCGAAACTGACCTGCATCTCAGAGAAGAAGATCAAAACCAAACCTGTAGCACCGAGGCGCATCGAATAGTCCGCGACCTGGCACATGAAGCTTCCGGCCGTCGTCCGAGTGCTCGTAGGGACTCGGCTTTGCATCGTGCTGCTGGAGTTTCTGCCCAGGATGAGGACTCTGGAAATGAAGCTATACCTCGCCGCAGTTCGGGATCGGGAGGCGTTCTATCTCAGCTACTCAGACTTAGCGGTGGTTGGGACCAATTTCACAAAGGAGCGCGCGGGCTCCACCTCGCCAGTGACACGTTCTACCCCTTCGGTGGAAGCACTCCGGGCACTACGACTCCACGAAAGGAAAAAGTCCGATGGTACAAGAAGCCTGGCAACGTATCAACATCAACCTTAGTTGGAGGCGGCAGTGCTAGCGGTGCAAGTACACCTGTTACCGGCGAGCTTCTAAGCGCTGCATCTAGACGACGAGACAAGAGTCGAAGGCACAGCATGAGACTAGAAGAGGAGATCCAAGTAACCCTTCAGATTGCCGAGATCATTGCCCGACAAAGATACATCATGCAACTGTGCAAGGCTTTAATGAGATTCGGAGCTCCAACCCATCGCCTCGAGGAATACATGCGCATGACGGCCAAAGTACTAGACGTTGACAGCCAGTTCCTCTATGTCCCAGGATGCATGATCATGTCATTCGATGACTCCAGCACTCGAACCACAGAAGTCAAACTGGTCCGAGTCGTGCAAGGCGTTGACCTAGGAAGACTAGCAGATACCCACAACGTATACAAGAACGTCATCCACGACATGATAGGGATCGAAGAAGCGGGAAATGAACTAGAAGAACTAATGGCAAAGAAGCCCCGATTCAACCGATACTTCATCGTCCTAATCTACGGTCTAGCCACTGCCATGGTAGGCCCATTCGCATTCGACGCACGACCGATCGACATGCCAATAATCTTCTTCAACGGCTGTCTCCTAGGCTGCATGCAGCACATCCTCGCCCCACGCTCAGTCCTATACTCCAACGTCTTCGAAGTGACCGCCGCCGTCCTCACCTCCTTCCTCGCCCGGGCCTTCGGCAGTATCAAATCATCCTCCTTCACCAACGGATCCAACGACTACATATTCTGCTTTTCCGCAATCGCCCAATCCTCCATCGCACTCATCCTCCCCGGCTACACCGTCCTCTGCAGCAGCCTAGAGCTCCAATCCCAACAAATCGTCGCCGGCTCCATCCGCATGGTCTACGCCATCATCTACTCCCTCTTCCTCGGCTACGGCGTCACCGTCGGCACGACCATCTACGGCCTAATCGACAAGAACGCAACTTCAAATCTAACATGCCCGACAACCGGAGGCTTCGGCAACCCCTACGCACAACGATTCCCCTTCGTCGCCGCCTTCTCCCTCTGCCTCCTAATCGTCAATCAAGGCAAATGGAAACAATCCCCCATCATGATCGCCATCTCCGTAGCCGGCTACGTAACCAACTACTTCGTCAGCTCGCGTCTAGGAAACAACTCCCAAGTAGCCAACACCGTCGGCGCCTTCACCGTGGGAGTGATGGGTAACCTATACAGTCGACTCTGGCACGGACACGCCGCTGCAGCTATTCTACCGGCGATCTTCGTCCTCGTGCCCTCCGGTCTAGCGGCGACAGGGAACCTGATTGCAGGCGTCGACACGGCGGATGAGATCCGGTCGAATGTTACGAAGAACGCAACGGGGAGTTCGACTACATCTAGCTCATCGTCTAGCGATATGTCAACGAATATTCTGGGATTTGGTATGATTCAAGTCGCCATTGGCATTACGGTTGGGTTATTTGTCGCTGCGTTGGTGGTTTATCCGTTTGGAAAGCGGAGAAGTGGGCTTTTTAGCTTCTAGGAGTGGGACTGAGAGGAGGTTGGGGGTGGATTTACGATCGCATTTTGTGTTTTGCAGCGCACAACCTTGCTTGCAGTTGGAGGGGAACCGGTAATTTGCATTTAGCGGGCGAGATTTTATCCGATGAAAAGCAGCGAGCGTTCAGAATGGTTACAGCATCGCATGTTAGCCAAGTATTGTTATATATCATTATTCGTAGTAGATTAGTAACTAAACTAGAAAACCGATTGACATAATGACAATAAATAGAATCATATGAACATATTTAAACCATTACTCCGTCTATCTACAATACGATACAAATGCAAGATAATTATGGAAGAAAACATTAGTACTGTCATTTATATCTAACCGTCATCATGAATCGTGTTCCGGCACGATCATCTTCTCAACTCAACTCTGGTCTTCTCTTCTTGCTGTATGCCAAAGCAAAAATGACGCTGTCTCATGCATATATACAACAAAACACGCACTCGTCACGGCATCACAATATAAAATCAACGCAAATGCAAAATGCATGCAATGCAATGTAAAACATGTCGATAATCTAACCATCTTTCCAAGCGGTATACCCGACCATCTCTAATAAATACCGTTCCCGACCAATCATCACCTGCCGGCCCTCAGTATACAAGAAATCGCGACAAAGGTCCAAGAGTCGGGGATGTTCGACCTCAGGCAGACTGCGCAGGTCTGCCAGCGTCAGAGTGATCTCCGTATAGTCCGCGCAGAGGCGGAATAAATTATGATGGAAATCCTTGGGCACAGAGGAATGGGTCGCGAGCCAGCCGCAGAGGGAATCGAAGAGATGGTTGTGAACGATGAACATTAGCAGGGAGTCAAGAGAGGACCAGTCGACGTCGATCATGGCGGTCGGATGTGGCGTGAGGGCGTTTTGCATAGCAATGACGGACGCCAGCGTGTCAAGGAGGACGCTGTCCTTCTCTTCGTCGTCTTCTTTGCTTGCTTTGAAATCGGGGATCAAGCCCCAGTGGGGCTGCTCAGTCACAATAGGACGGTCGTAGCCCAGCTGGACTCGCCAGAACTGGTTGCAGCCTACTTCGAAGATCATGCAGGGGATGAGCATTACGTATCCCCACCATCGTTTGCAGGTGAGCATGGAAGCAGCTCCTGCGACGAGGCCTGTGATTCCGCTAACGAGCGAATGTAATTGGAAGTATTGGAAGCGACGGTGGAGGCGATCGCGAAAGGGTGTGATGGCGGAGGAACGCGTGCATGCACGGTCGTGTCCGTAGAATCGCCAGATAAGGTAGAGGGACCAGACGGCGTTGAGGACGCCGTATGCTGCAGCAAAGGAGTTGCCCACAAAGCCGGACAGAAGATTACTGATATAATAGATATGGCGATGAGCCCCCCAGATAGCCATTATTGTACCGGTGCCGACAAGAAGGGCACCGATGCCCAGGAAAACATCCATAACGACGCGATCGATGAGTTCGGAGCCCAATTCGCGAAAACTGACGCCAAGGCGGCGGTCAATGAGCCGGACAGAGGCCTGATCGACGGGGACGGAAGGGGGCAGGTTGAGGTACTGCAGTCGCAGAGCGTGGAGGTATTGTCGTTCTTGCTGCAGAATGCGGACATTTCGCCAACTGAGGATGCCATCCCAAAGGGCAGCGACACTGATGAGCAAGGCTAATGGGCCCCCGATGGCCATGAAGATAACCGCATAGAGCGGGACCGGCACATCGTTCCACACATTAGCGGCGAAATCACCCGCGTTGGCGAACTCTAGAAAGCCCACGCTGGCCAGTAAACTGTTCCGGTACCACGCCGGGCTGATGAGACGGATTTTCCGTCGCTGGCGGACTAAAGTAACCCGTGAGGGAGGTAAGTCACTCGTTTCATGCTCCTCATGATGGAAGGCCTTGTCCGAGACCAGAGGAGATAAGGTGTCCTGCGAGGGGGGCATTGGGTGGTTGGGTCAGGAGACCAGAGGAGACAAGCTCCTCTCGCGGGTGTGGGACCGGCAGGATGGAAGGTTTGGACACCAAACGCGACCGAAGGAAGAGAGGGAAGGGGAAGGGGAAGAAGAGGAAAAGAAGGGAGGAGAAGAGAAGAGAGGGAGAAGAGGAAAGGAGGAGAGGAGAGGGGAGAAATCCGGATGGGGAGAAGAGGGGAGGGAGAGGAATGGAATGGTGGTGGAACGAGTCAATCCGGTCGGTCGGCGAGCGAGTCAAGCAAAGCAAAGCAAAGTCCAAGCACAAGCCAAAAAGGCACCAGAAAAGCAAACGCAAAGCAAGAAAAAAAGCAGCTCCACGGAAGGCGCGGGATATCCCGGCCCTGATTGGCTCATGGCCCGAAGGAGTTCCGCACTTGGCGTGCCTTATAGGGCTGAGCCAAGTCGCGTTTCCTCCCCGGTATCTTACACTGTTTATGTTATTCTCTTTTTGTGTTTTGTTGTATTTCGGGACTGGGTCAGATCGTGATTGTTGTAGGATACATAGGAAGGAAACAGGTGTGTTGAGCCCTCTTCGAAGAGAGGATTGGAATGGCAGGGTGAAGTGGAAGGAGTCAAGGGAGAAGCGAGGAGACGGGCAGCCAGGCATCCGTCCTTTCCGTTTCTGTTTGATGACGACAGTGAAAATTCTTCCATCATATCCTTATCTCTCTTTCTCCACCTCTAAGATATGCACACAATAAAAGATCATGCAAACTGAATAGCTACTGCTGAGATACAACCCCGGAAAATTTTCGTCTGTCCTAATGTCATCATAGCCAAGTAGTCTGCCATAGAGAATTACGTTCCAACATTTGGTAAATATATCCACTAGCATATTTACCCCGAGTATAGACGCCTAGACAAAAACCCCTTTCCCCTCGATCAAACGGGCCATATCAGCGAGTCTCTTGGTAGCCACCAGCTCGGTTACTGGTAGTGCGACCTTATACTGCTCCTTGATTGCGCGCTGCAAAATCATAATCAGCAGCGATGTACCCCCAGCCTGAAAGAAGTCAGAGCTGGGAGTAAGGGTCGGAGAGGCAGAGGCAGAAAGGACACCTTTCCAGACTTTGGCAAGACTGGCCTCCATCGATGTCATTTCTCGGCTAGTCGGGGTCACCACGTTAGATTCATCAATAGGCAGCTGGCAGATGGCAGTTCGGTCCACTTTGGAGTGAGAATCCAATGGTAGTTCCTCCAAGACTACAATAGCCGAAGGGACCATATAGTCTGGTACAGTCAGACGCATCAAGAGGTTGTCCAACAGCATTTCCTGGGAGTTCTTCTGAGACTTCTGATTGGAAAAGACAACATGAGCAGCTAAGAATTGATCCTCACCATGTTCTCTCAGGGTGACCGCAGCATTGGTTAAGAATCCCCCAGAAGCCTCGATCAAGGCGTTTTCGACCTCTTCTAAATCAACCTGGAAGCCGCGAACATTGACCTGAGTGGCACCATCTGAACGGCCAACCAGGATAAGGGCACCGTCCTTCTGTAGGTAACCACGGTCTCCAGTGCGATAGACGGTTTCCCACTTGTTGGTAGTGAAGTTACTGTCCAATTGAGAAAATGGAGACTCAATAAACCTCTCCTTCATTGTACTATCCATATTGCCATAGCAATCAGCAATACCAGCGCCCCCGATGAGCACCTCGCCCGGGACACCAACTGGAAGAGGCCGCAGCTCGACATCCACGATGTAGATTGCCTGGTTGGGTGAAGCATACCCAGAGGCGACGGGTGACTTCGCGTCAGACTTGCGATACTCAACTAGACCCTGCCAAGTGGAACCGAAACATGTTCCAACCGGACTGTAGAGGTTGAGAAGCTGGAGAGACGGGCTGTCAAGAGTACGGAAGCTTTGTAAGAGTTTCTGAGGGACTCCTTCACCTGTCGTAATGGCGAGGGTCCAGCGAGGACAGTTTCGAAGTTGTTCCGCTGCACAGCTGAGCCAATTCTGGTATTCGGATGGAGCCGCCAACGTGTAACTGATTTTTTCTTCTTGCATTGTTTTGGCAATCTCAACGGGGTCTCCCTGTCTGTTGGCGGGCAGGATAATTAAGCTTCCTCCGTTGCACAATACATCGAGGGTTTGCGTGAGCGACAGATCAGTGGAATTGGCTGAGTGCTGAAGCGCGACTAGTGGTCTTTCGTTCGAGAAGTTGTACTGCATTGAAGAGGCCTCAAGCTGGGGGATGATGCTTGCATGCTTGACTAGGCTAGGCTCAAAGGTAGAGCCACCGGTTGACAGGATAATAGCAGGCGAGCTACCATCTGCCAAGTTTGGTGTGCGCGGAATGTGCTGGCGTGTAGCCACTGAGGAGATATCCAATACCCTTGGCATGGGACCCTGAAGGGATTTGGCCTTATCGACCGTAGATTGATCAACAAGTAGCAATAACGGTTTAGCCTTATGGATTGCACCCTGTGCCCGATCGATGGAGATTCGATGATCAAACGGCATATAGACTGCACCAGCACGGAAGACAGCCAACATTGAGCAAATCGAATCAACACTAGGCTCCTGCATCATACCAATAACAGAGCCCTTCGGGGTCCCTGCCTGGCGCAAAGCCGCGATAATCGAGTCAATGCGGCGGCTCATATCGTTGTAGGTCAAGCTCTTGCCACTGCCATCCTTGAGGGCAAGGTTGCTTCCATTTTGCTGGATCATCTGGTCAATCCTATGAACAACAGTCCGTGGCCATTGCATAGGCGCTACAGGACCTATGGAGAGATGTTAGTTAGTATTCAGAAGGCTCGAGGAAAGGAAGGATGACATACCTGTACCAAGTTCCAGCGCCCGCGAAATATCTTCGGGTGGCCACAACTCAGAAGTTGCTAGAGGTACATCGAGGTTCGTAGTGAGCTGCTCTAGAAGATAGACAAAGGATTTGACAAGAAGATCTGCGTGCTCCTGGCTGTATAGTCCTTGCTGCACCTCCAAGCCGACGGCAGTCTCGCCCGTACAGTTTTCGGTAATGTCCAAGTAGAGGTCAAGTCCGGTACAAGAGTTAAGGGACTTATCTGGATTACAGGTAGCATTGCACCATGTAACCTGATCTTGCCTTTCAACGCGATGCTGTATCATTGCCTGGAACACCGGGGGAACATTTGCTGAGCGGTCCAACTTGAGTTCATTGACGAGGACATCAAAAGGCACCGCCGAATGCTCTAGAACGCCCTCAATTGAATTTCGTACCGTATCAAGATAAGGCCCAAGCTTTGTGTTGATGCCTGGCCTCTCCAGCCGGACTGGCAACGCGTTATGCGCGCACCCCATGGATCTTCCCAGAGCCAGATCGTTACGGTCGGCATCGATGCCAAGCAATACCTGGTTGGTGTTGGGCAACAGACGGAACAGAAGCGCACCCAAAACGGCAGTATAGAGGTCGGAGGTGGCCGAATGCCTATCCTGTGAGATTTGCTTGAGCAGAGAAGCCTGCTTCGACGAGAGACGCATATCCGATCGATGGGTGCTAGATGCTACGGTCAATGACTACTCCCTTGTCGCACAGACGATACTTACCGGTATTGAGTTTGAACTGGTCTGACTGGGGCCTTGGAAAAGGCAAATAGTTCCAGTGGGTGGTTCTCTTCTTTGATCAAGGCTTTGAAATAGTCAATATGTTTCTGGAAACGCCCTTCTTTGTAGTCCCGGAATTGCGCTTCCGCAAAGAAAGAGTACTGGGCCTCTTGGGGAAGGCTAGGTAGACTTTGTCCCAGATAGGCTTGATTCATCTCGTTGAGCAAAAGCGAGGCACTGCTATCATCAAAGGTGATCGGATGGTTGCCAATAATCATATAGTGTTCTCTGTTAGACAATGTAAGAAGACGGGTTCTCACAAGCTGCCAATCACCGAGGTCATAGGCATGGTATCGCATAGCATCCAACTCCCGGTTTACCTCCTCCTTGTTGGTGATTCGCTTAGTCTCAAGCTGAACAATGGACCGCGATAGGATTCCCTGCATAGGAACGTCATGGTCCTGTCCTCCCCAGAAGAATCGGGTGCGCATTGCTTCATGTCGGTCCGCAACCGTGATGACCGCCTTTCTCAGTCTTGGCAGATCCAAGGCACCTTCAATGTGCCAGCAACGGCCCATGTTAAGGGCTGAAGGATCTTGTAAGGCATGCTGCATGAACCAGAAACGGGCTTGGCTGAAGGACATAGGAACAACTTTCTCGGTGGCCGACTGGATGATGGACTGGCGCAGATCCAAGTCAATCGAAGGTTCGCAGGTGTTCTCCTCTTCGGGCTCAGTGTCACTGGTTCCATAGTGGGATGATGTGTCCACGCTTTCACTGTCTGAGCTGGACGAGATTGAGTCCTTGCTGTCTGACAGAGGGATGGCTGACTCGACCCCAGACGTTGCAGCCGCTGGTGCTGCTGGCTTTCCGCCTACTGACTGATCTTCGTTGGAAAGGTTTCTGATGTCGACTACAGTCTCTGGGATATCTTGGAGACAACCCTTCACCAAAGCGACAATGGAAGAGCCACCCAATATCTTGATAACCGGCATATCAATCTCCAATTCGCGGTCAAACCATTCGCGGATGTCAATGGCAACTAAAGAATCGATGCCTTGTCCAACCAGACTGCTGTTGGCATCGAGGGGCTGCTCTGTAGACATTCGAAGAAGGGTTTTAAGTCTTGCAGTAAAGGCATCTAGATAAACATAATGTTAGTTGGGTCTTCATTATCCAGTAAAAGAAACTAGCAGTAATCTTACCGAGCACGACCCCTTCGACCTCCTCCATAGAACCGGCCTGCTTCAACAGGCCTCTGATGGAGGAATCCCCTGCGCCAGCACCCGCTTGGCCGTTGATTCGCTCGAGGTTAATGTGGCTAAAACGAATATCACTCCTGTAACGGTTACGAGTAATATCACTCAGAACCTTTGGCGCGCAACCAGTAATCAATTCCGCACGATCATGACAACTCGCTTGACCCTCCTTGATGGCCTCAGCGAAGGCATAGCGGAAATCCGTCTCAGACATGAGGGAGACACCCATGGAAAGGAACTTATCACCCATGGTTTCGTCGGTGCGATCAATGTAACCCAAGCCCATGAGGGGACTGTAGGCAATAACCGAGCCAACAACTCCACGTTTACGCCTATTAAGCGCTAGACCAGCCATGTACATGTTGGCTGCCGCATAGGTGCTTTGCCCTGTGTTACCGACGACGCCCGCAATGGAGGAAAACATGATGAAGAAGTCCAGAGCAGTATCATAGAAAGCTTCATCCAGTAATTTGCTCCCGAGGACTTTTGGTTTCATCGACCGTTCCATGCTCTCAAATTCCACGTGGTCGAACTGCACGTCCTCCATGATCATGGCACCATTAGCCACACCGGCGATTGGGGGCATGCTGCGCCTGATCTCTCGGAGACAGCGTTGAAGAGAGTCGCGACAGGTGATGTCACTAACGTAAAATCTGGATCAGTATAATTCATAGTCAGAGAAGATAGGGAATGTTACAGTGAGAGCGGCCGAACAGTTGCGCCTAGATCTTCAGCTTTGCGAAGGAACGCAGGAGCAATTTTGGGGTTACGGCTCGCCAGAACAATACAACCAGCCCCTTTACGAGCCATCCAGTGGCAAAGGGACTGACCAACTTCTCCAGTGAGACCAATCATGAGATAGGTTCGATCGCGGCGGAAAATTGGGTCAGCGTCAATTTTTCTTAGATGAACAGGCACCGCGGGAACGTTCCAGTCAACCAGCTGGATGGCTTCTCTCACCGGATTGTGGAACGAGACCTCACCCAGCGGAATAGGATCGATCAACTCCAAGGCCAAGCTAGACGTGGAGGCTGACTGCCACGCATTTTGGAGAAGTTCACTGACGACAGCCGGCTCAACCCCCGAGCGGGTGTATAGCTGGTTAGCGAAAAACGTAGTCGCCGAGGCATGCACGCCATGCGGGGGGACACAACCTGCAATGGCATCTGCCACGCGGGCACCCAAACCATTAGGGGCCTCGAGGTTGACAAAAGCAGAGACCTCGCTAGGCATCTTTTCTTTCACTAGGCGAGCGGGAAGGGCAGGGTGCAAGTACGTCCAGTTGGAGTTACGGCCAGGCTGGCAAGTGGTGAACCACACATCAAGCCGGACTTTCTCCGCGGCATCCAAAAGAGCGGCATGGAGCAAATTGTCTGGTTCGTGAACCACTAGGGTACCATTCTTGGGTACAATAGCCAGCATCTGCTGGGTGACAATGTGGGTGGCCAAGGTCATCAGAGCCAAGCGTCCAACCTCAGGGGAAAATGGCAACTCGATCTCCCAACCAGGCTCTACGGGTGCTGGAGACTCAGAACACTGAGTCAAAGCCAAAACCATAGCTTGGGAATCATCCTGTCTTGTGCCAATGCAGAGCATGAAAGAGCCATTTGATCCAAGCTTGAGGAACTGCAGTATAGATTGGCACACACGGATTGTTGGCAGTGTCGCGGCAACCCGCAAGGACGAAACCTCCTCCAACTGGTAAGATTCACCTGTGCTGGCCAATCGTAGAGTCGACACGAATGGGTTGACCTCGTGCATAATGGGCCGACGGACAGAGTTGAACCGCATATTCTCCACCTCATTTGAATACAGGCGCGGGATAAGAGTCTGCTGGCCTTCTACTGCCACTTCGTTCTCATAACTCCATAGCAGCTTCTCAGTGGAGTTGTCCGGCGACCAAGTAAGAAGTAGTTGGTGTTTCAACAACGTCTCACACACCAGACATGCAGTGCCCGGATTGATAGAATCCACATCCAGCAACTGCACGTTTAGGTCTATCTTTTCCATTCGGACCACTCGCACGATGCCAGAAATCATAGTAGAATATGGGTCGCTAAAGCGAGCACCCTTGGTAACCCATAATACCCTTGCTGCCTGGTTCCAAAGTAACTTCAAAGCCTCCAACTTGTTGGCAGTCCACAACTTCATTACTGGGCCATCTAGGTCGGCGAGACTAAGCACGGTAGCTTTGGATGGAATGGGCGTAGTAATCAGGGCCTCGAGGGAATGAAGACGAGTCGCGACTGGAAATTTGGTCGATAGCAGAGCAGCAATCTGCTCTACTAGCTGCACGGTGGCCAAAGACCTCCCACCAATAATAACTAAGGGTGGCATCTCTTCTGGGAGCTCTACTGATGCACCCAACGGATTCCGCAATAGCCGCACACGTTCATCCTCCGCTTGCGCAGCCCACACCGGGATATCATGGAGAACATCTTCCACGGGGGTGTAGGTGTCAATGCCAGAAAATTGGCATTGGCCCAGGAGGTTGTTCCAACTGTCTAATGTTAGCCGCCCCGAATCAGCGCCGCTCCACCATTCCGGGCAATCGCTCATGATAAGACCGAGGCGCAATGAATCATCCGCAAGAGGACTGGCGCTTATTAGATATCCACCAGGCTTCAACAGTTGACGGATATTGGATAAAACCTGCTCCTGGTTCCTGGCCGTCTGGAGACCATTACCTACCAGAACGAGGTCATATTTTCCGGCGGTAAAGCCTTGAGCGGTTGGATCCTGGTACATGTCGAATGTCTTGAAGATCATGCGATCTGCGTACTGATAGAAGCGAAACTCGGCCTCACCGAAGAGGTTATCGGACACATCGGTAAAGGTGTACGAGGAGAAGGAGGTCCCCAGCGAGGAAACGATCATTTCAGTCATGGCCCCGTTTCCGGATCCTGTATAATATTAGCGTCGTCTTCCAAGCCGAAGAGTAGATATACCAATTTCGAGAATATGCATGTGCGCGTAACGGTGGTTGATCTGCTTGACCAAATCGGCCAGACGCTCATGGATCCGCTTTATTGTGGGGGCCTCCTCATTCATGGAGATATAGTGCGCCAGAATGCCCTGTTCATGAACGAGGTCGGGAAGACTCGGGCCAATCTCCGCCACCAATTTTGCTTCTACCGAGTCCGGATGACTGTTATCAGAATTAGTGTCCAAACGGTCCCTAGGGATTGCGTCGCCGAGGTGTACTTACCGGCAGCTCAATTGCTCGATGAGCTGCTCTGAGTCGGAGATCCATTCTTTAGCGATGAAGGGGTGCTTGCCTACCGAGACCCGATCGATAACAGATGCTGCCCACTTGAGAAGCTGCTGATGGTGTGGCAGCGCCTTGCTTCGGTGCTTCGGAGTACTCATCTCGCACAATCTGCGCAGGTAATACAGGGAGATTCGCTCCACATCTCCTGTCACTGCTGGATTCAGAGATACGGAGGCCTTGCCATCCCCCGTATTCGCACCATTGGGGAGTGCCGGTAGCCACTTTATGTGGCCCAGCAGCTGATTATCGTCCTGAGCTTGGGCAGGACTGAATGGTGCTAGCACGATGCCTTCTGCCTGGAGAAAGCTATGCTTACGGTCTTGGGTAAGAAGATGGAAAGACCCCTCAATTATGTTAGATACCTGATCCGCAACGTGACTTTCCCACGGAATTATCTTTTGCTTCGAAGCTCGCTTGAAGATGAAATGGGGGTTGAATTCCATCGACGCGATCCGAGTCGGCACATGGAGGGACCAGAGACGCCCATCCTGGGGAGCCGAGTACGCCACTATGATTGTCTGTATGGCTGTGTCTAGCATCCCCGGATGCAAGATGAGCTGGTCATCCCAAGCGTCGTCCGACTGGTCGATCAGTGTACCGCGAGCAAAGTCTAGGCGTCGTTGGATGCTGGTAATTCCTTGGAAGGGCGGAGAGTACTGATAGCCGACGTTTCTCATTTCCGAATAGAACCTTCCGGGGTTTTGCTCATTTATATTGTAGTAGTCATCATGCTCGAGTAGCGGCAGTTTCTCGGGATTAGATCTGCCCAATTCGACTTCTATGGAGCCTTCAACATTAACCCGCAACGACAATTCTCCTTGGGGTGCTGACTCAACCGTAAATTGGGCTTTGATATGCGAGTCATTGAAGGACAAGATTTGCAAACTGGAGATACATTCAATGCTGGAACTGTCATCGTCGAATACAATTGGGCGTTTTAGCACTAAATCAGTCAACCGGAATAGTGCTATGGCAGCATCCCCAGCCACCGCTTTAATTGCTTCCAGCGCCATGACAATGTATGCAGTAGCAGGTAGAATCAGCTGGTTTTGCAGTCGATGCCCCTGTAGCCATGGTATCTCTGTTGGCTTCAAGATGTTCTTCCATTGTGCATTACCGGGGCTTCTCGTGGTAGTCAGACACGAACCTAACAATGTATTTGGATATGCGTCTGACAATCTGTTAGCCTTCCATGTGCGACATTCCACCCAGTAACGATTTTGGTGGTCAAATGGGTAGCTTGGGAGATCGACAAGGAGAGTCTTAGGTTCCTTGTCACCGGCCAGAGCGCTCTCCAACCCATGGAAGTCAACCACACCCGATCCAAGCTGGGTCCAAAGATATCCCACAGCGGCAGATAGCTCATCTACGTCATTCTTTCCACGGCCAAGAAGTCCAGTATACGGAATCTGCGTTTGCACCTCCCCTAGCGAATCCAACGCAGGACCCTTGAGTGCCGGGTGAGGGCCCACTTCAATTGCGATGTCGAGTGTCTGGATCTCCTTGGCAGCCCTGGTGATGGCCGGTAAGAAAAGCACAGTCTGTACCATATTGTGAACCCAGTACTCGGGGTTCAGATTGTTGGCATCCATAATAGTATCACGGTAAACACTGGAGAACCACGTTGGTCGGTCGTCCGAAGGTTGTTGGACCGAAATACCACAGCGCTCCATAGCCTCGAGATATGGATTGGCGCAAGGCAGCATGTGGTCTGAATGATAAGCCGTATCTACCCGTAGACGACGAGCGAATTTCCCTTGGGTAGTGCAGACGTCTACCACTGTCTGAACAACATCCTCATCCCCGGACAGGGTAATGCTAGATCCCGAGTTTAGCGCCGCAATGGATATTTTACCCTTGATTTCCTCCCGAATTTCCTCTTGATCAAAGACCTCTTGCACATCTTCCGCTGACACACCGATAGCGGCCATGCCACCCTTTGCACCACTTGGAGAAGCTGCGAGCTTAGCATAAACACCACGGAGATATGCCACTCGGATAGCATCACAGGTTGACAGGAGACCAGCGGCATATGCCGCACCGATTTCACCTGAATCCAATTAGCATACATCGTACTATACATGGTGAAGACTTCAAACATACCAGAAGAATGCCCGACAACTGCGTCAAGTTTGATCCCTGCTGCTTGAAGGAGATCAACCAGAACGATTTGGACAGCGGTGCACAGAGGCTGAGATATCGCCGCTTCCAAGACTCTTGAGGACTCCCCTGTGGCCAGAATCTGATCACTAAGTGTCCAATCCGGGCGGTCATCTTCAGGGAGAGTAGCGAGGCATTCATCTAAGAAAGCAATCTTGTTGCGGACAAAGCTCGACGACTCCAGCAAGCGGGCACCCATCCGGGGCCACTGGGCACCTTGACCAGTGAATACTGCCAGAACGCGAGGCTCAGAGGATTGGATGGACCGAATATTCAGGTCCGCGGGCTCGGCATTCAAGACAAGATCCATTTGGGCGATAATGCTCTCATAATCCCGCCCAGTGATGGCCTTCCTGTAAGGCAAAGTTGAGCGGTGATGTTGCAGCGTCCATGCAAGATCACGAAGGCTGGTTTCGGGCCTATCTACCAGATAGTCGCGATGCTTGGAAATCATTTCCCGCAGTGAGGTGACTGAGTTGGCAGAAAAGAGCAAGGGCGTGTATAATGTGGTTGATTGAGACGGTGCGGACATCATCGTCCTAGGAGGCATGTAAGATTCCATTATTGCATGGGCATTGGTGCCACCAAATCCTGTTTGTGCGCTTTAGCCTTCTTGCATCATCATGTAGTGGTCTTTGGTAAGTGAACGGCGATTGCTTACCGAAACTGTTAACACTCGCTCTCCGCACCTGGGCAGGCTTCAGCGCCGGCCACTCCTTGACGGAGGTTGGGACTTCGAAGGCGCCGTAGAATGGAAGGATATCAGGATTGAGCTCATTAAAGTGCATATTTGGAGGTACTTGTCCATGCTGCAGGGCCAGCGAAGTGCTGATGACACTGGCAAGTCCCGCCGCGCCCTCCGTATGACCGATATGTGTCTTGATTGAGCCTACTAACAGCTTCTGCTCTGGCTCCGTCTCCTTCGTGAAGAAGGCATGGTAGATAGCGGTCGCCTCTTGCGGATCTCCCGCCTTGGTTCCCGTGCCATGGGCGTGGAAAAACTGCGGCTGGTCTAGCGGGTTGTGTACATCGAGCCCGGCTCGGCGGTAGGTATCGCGAATCAGCTGCGCCTGGGCAATGTTGCTGGGCATAGTGATTCCAGAGGTCCGGCCATCCTGATTAACACCAGTCTCCCGGATTATGCATTCAATATGGTCATTGTCTCGCTGGGCTTGACTCAGGGTCTTGAGCACCACACATGCAATACCCTCCCCACGACCATATCCATCCCCAGCAGCATCCCACATCCGGCACCGTCCTTCTGAGGATAGCATGCGGAGGTTACTCTCAGATATATAATACACTAGAAATGATGTTAGGCAATTGTCTGGACCGGACAAGGGATGGGTGCAGTATTGGTGGCCCACATACTTGGAGAGATCAGAATGTTAACCCCGGCTGCCACGGCTATTCCAGATTGGCCACTCCGCAAGGTCTGAACCGCCTCGTGAATAGCCACCAAACTCGATGAGCATGCCGTGTCAATGTTCATACATGGGCCGTGCCAGTCGAAGAAGTATGAGACTCGGTTTGCTACGATACTTCGCGACGAACCCGTGGCCATGTAGGGCGGTGACTCGTCGAGTTGGGTCTGGAGCATGCCAGGCCAGTCATCGCACATCTGGCCCACGTATACGGCTGTGTTCGACCCGCGCAACTTCTCCATAGGTAGACCAGCAGCGGTTATGCCATCGTAGACGGTCTCCATGAGAAGTCTCTGTTGCGGATCGATACATTCGGCTTCTTTTGGGAGAATATTGAAAAATTTTGCATCGAACTCGCCTATGTCTTGTTCTAGTAGATATGAAAACTGGGCATTGCTAGTGCCATGGTGCGTTGGCTCAGGATGGTAAAACGGGTCTGTGTTAAAGCGGTCTTTGGGGATCTTCTGCAAGACATCACGCTGTTGCTTCAACATCTCCCAAAGCTTGGAGGGAGTATCACAGCCTCCAGGAAACCGGCAGGCGCTACCAACAATGGCAATAGGCTCTTTGGAGGTATCCATGGTGACTCGCAAAATCTGCTCTGGCTCAATGGGCTGATGGCTGCCCGGGGGTCAAGTGGAAGATAGGATGGAAATTGTACGGACAATTTCGAGGAGACCGGAAGCTCTACTCGTGGTTATAAATTCGGACTCTTAACTACCGTGCATCTTGGGAGAGCCCAGACATGTTCGATTTCTGGGCGATGCACAGATCTCCGGGCAGCGTAACTATTCTGGGCTAGTGATGCCCGTAGCTGGTCAACGTGACGTCTCTCACCCTGCAGCGACTTTTTGTAAGCCATTCAATCTTTGTTTTACCCTTCTTAGACCTCATGCACGCGTACGTACTACTTTTTTTTTTTTTTTTTTTTTTTTGGACTACTCCTCCTTCTCGAATGGGGGATCTTCAGTGAAGCCCGACGCAAGTTTTTACATGATATCTCGACTGCCGACCACTCTATCAGGTCAATGCCACACCCACCGTATCTTGGGAGCGGTGTCCCAGCAATGACATGGCTGATGTGTGATATTATACGAAGATCAACAGTACCTCCGCTAAAGCTCGGGGAACAGCTCTGGTCGGGAAGAAATACTGGGGGAAATGTCTGAAAGTTACGTCGAGCGGAAGAGTGGATATCTACCGAGTCTGCAAGGTATCGCGCTAGCACCCGACAGTTATGGACCTATCAGGACAGTGGATCTTGTTTACAAACCTTTCAGAATGTGCGCAAAAGAATATCTATTCCGGTCCCGGCCACGCCTTGGGTGTTTGCGGTCTGCAATGTCATAAGCATCCTACTTGGGGATCTAGTCAAGAGGTATTCTTGTCCCGGCCTGGAAGCCGTGCCTGTACTGAGTCCGATAGAGTTGTGGATCTAGGTATGGTCATTTGGACAATCATTCACTACCAACTAAAAAGCAATGAATGTAACAGACACTAAGTAGAGAGGCTTCTAGCCATATACTAAGGTTAGTTTAGGAAAGTTGGACATTGCATTGTGGGTACTTACTACTTCCTTATAGTCCATGCAGGCGGATGGGCTGAACCAGTCAGACCCCATCGACGGGGTTTAGGGGGCCAGGCCTCGAGAAGGGCACCCCATGATTATCTCAATGCTATTGACACTAGGAGCTCAGAGACTGCACATTGCTTGTTCGTGCTCGATCCCCCGCAGACCTTCCGGGGTGTCGGCTCACATCGCCATGCAGCATGCAGGCGACAAGACTTTACTCTAAATACCGCTTCGGACCGGCGCAGCTCATTTAGAGTAGAAATAAACTGAGGAAAGGTGGATTTCCAAGCTACCGGAGTAAATCATACATAACTGATCAAGAAGCAGGAAGCAGGAAATGCGCGAATACAATTTCATCAGATGGTCGGAATTGGAATGAGAGAGAAACAAAGACGGAGAGAGAAGAATAAGTAGCAGTGGCATGTTTACCGCCCAGTCACATGCTTCACCATGGGCGGGTGGATCCTTCATCAATTCTGGGTTAGACTGACCTTCCAGATTGGGGCAAGCTATCCGAACTCAGTTACTCGGGCTCTGTGACAGGTTCGATGGATATCTGTCATATCATTCTCTGATAAAACCAACATTCAATAGCTGTTAGGTGGAAGGCTCTGCATTACAGGGGCACCATTACTACTCAAGCTTTCAGGTATGACATGGGTTGTCACTCCTCTTGTGAGAAGAGAAATCCACACCTACTACTGTCGTTACTGCTACATTGACTAGGCAAATCAAACCCACTACAATCGACCTTCACTTTCTTTTCTCTTTAATGTTCTTTCAAGTATGCTTACTTATGGGAATTGACGAAAGTGAGTGTTAGCACTAGGCTGCGGGATGCTTAGACAAGTCCCAGAACAGCAATCCTCAGTTACCTGTCATGTGTGCCAGCATTGTTTCTGCAATAAGAATACTTTATTGCATCCGATGTTGCTAACTGCATATGAATGGCGAACACCTTCTGGGTCGCAACTTACTGGATAGACAGATGTCAACTCGTCCGCTTGGTGTATCACTTGTGAGTAGTGATGAGTATTCCAATAGTGGCAACTCCAAGTGTACAAGACAGTGATGGCGGGAAATCTTCTGCAACCACACCAACATTTACCCTGCAGTAGATAGTCTAGCTGTTCAAGAAATCTCACCGCAATATTCGACAACAGCTGCTACCGCAGCTTCGGCAGCTAACACCATCCCCTCTGGGGTAACTATTGGAATCTGTCATATGGGCTGAATCCGGCCTTTGACGTTGCTTATCTATATCGCCGGCATTATTTCACTCTTTTCTCGTTACTCCGAAGTTATAGTTGTTGGAAAAGTTCATTCTACCTAAAGCTTGGAACGATTCTATCCTCGAAGACCAAAATCTCTTAGTCCACAAATTTAGCGCAAAACGTCGTTATCATCCACATATATCATGGTTGCAAAGTTGAACACACACCTAGCAGTGGTAACGCAAGGCCCGAAACAGGCCAGATTGGTGACCGATCGACCGATTCCCAGCCTGCGCGATGATTACATGCTTGTCAGAACCGTAACAGGTAAATACATCATCCACTTATTCTTCCCATTGCTTCAGTGACCCTCATTGTCGGCTTCTTCTTCTCACACCATGATGCAGTGGCTCTCAACCCGACAGACTGGAAACATATCGACTTAGTGCCTAGTGATGGATGTACCGTGGGCTGTGACTTTGCCGGCATCGTCGAGGAGGTCGGTCCCAAAGTGCCCGAGAGATTCCAGAAGGGAGATCGGGTACTGGGCCTTACACACGGATGCAACGCCGTCGAGCCTGAAGATGGCGCGTTTGGTCAATATGTCATGGCCAAGGGAAATGGGCAGCTCAAGATTCCGGGATGGATGAGCTGGGAGGACGCTTGTACGGTTGGGGTCGGATACACGACCGTTGGCCAAAGTCTATATCAGAATCTTGGAATTCCAATGCCTGGAAAGCCGCGGAGCGCTACTACACCGAAGATTGTCTTGATTTATGGAGGATCGACCGCGACAGGTACCTTGGCTATTCAGTGTGCTAAGCTATCCGGAATGGAAGTGATCACGACGTGCTCGGTCAGCAATTTTGACATGGTCAAGGAACTCGGGGCGGATGCGGTATTTGACTATAGCAAGCCTAATGCGGCGGCCGAGATCCGGAGGTATACCAGGGATAACTTGAAGCTGTGCTTTGACACCGTCGCAATGGCTACCTCGGCTCAGTTTTGTGCAGAAGCTCTGACCAGTAAAGCTGGAGGCCGGTATCACACACTGCAGGAACTACGATGCCCTCGACGAGATGTCCGGTCGACGGTCTCAATGGCGTATACCGTCGTGGGAGAGCCATACACGATGGGACCCCAGAAGGTGCCCGCCAAACCAATTGATATGAAGCATCACCTGATATGGCAGTCAGTGTTTCAGGACTTGTTAGACCAGGGTAAAATAAAGACCCATCCGGTGTCTAAGCAGCCATATGGGCTCAAGGGAGTGTTGTCTGGACTAGATATGTTGCGCGAGAACAAAGTACGAGGACAGAAGTTG
The DNA here is from genome assembly GCF_013340325.1 of Aspergillus tubingensis. Taxonomy (NCBI): domain Eukaryota; kingdom Fungi; phylum Ascomycota; class Eurotiomycetes; order Eurotiales; family Aspergillaceae; genus Aspergillus; species Aspergillus tubingensis. The sequence continues at coordinate 587,977 of NW_023336276.1, forward strand.
GTTTACCGGGTGGATGAAACACCACATCAATTTTAGTTTCTATTTCTGGTTGCATAGCTGTATGGTGAAGCTTTGATGTGGAAAATGTAATAATCAAGTACTTACACTCATAACTGCATGATCACCCGGTTGAATGCAATACCTAAAGCAATGATTTACACGATAAACTTTAAAAGGCGCCTACTGTAAGCTGTCACAATCCATAGCATCCGCTGTCACCATGTCCCGTATCAATCCTGGAGATATATCAGACATATACAATGGTCGGACCCACATCATATTAATCGTGGAAGTGCTTTTTACCTGGTTTTCGGGTGTTTTCCGTCCACCACAACTACGACTATAGAAGCTTAACATGTTGGTAGATCTCTCAACATAATTCAACCTCTCGACTATAGCACGGTTGTGATACTTCATGCTGTTCTAGCAGGAATAATCAGATATCCAAAAGTCTGAAGTCATTGGCAACCCTTGTCCTAAGCGAACCAGCAGCCTTCATTTGGACTGGGCAATTTTGCGTCCGGGGCATGACGAAAAGAGTACTCTGCAGCAGACTTGAAGTAAGCCGTTGCCTGAGTACAGTCTCTGTTTATTCTTGATTTCCTTTTCAATTGTTCTTTTCCTACAAGGTATCTTGAACGGTTCCTCTTGTCTGGGTGATTTACGACCGCAACCGAGGTAATCTGATACAGCAAATTGTCAATGAACAATAACAAGGAGTGGCAATTTAGTGAACCTGTGAAGATATTTTCCAATAAAAAGAAGGCTTTTTATTTGCTTTAACCTGGTGCTAGAGCTATATATATTATTTATTGAAGAAGAAAACAAAGGAGAAAAATCATGTTCCTCCTATTCTCATCTCGCTTAAGGTGTCATTGTACATCATCCTTAGAACTTTTCAATGATGGACAACCACGAGAGACTACGACGAGCCGGTCAGTAAAACGCAATGCAAAACACCAAAACGGGCATCATCTAACGAAGAGCCAACAGGGCCCCTAGAGGAATTCTTCCTCGCGCGTGCTCTGACCAAGAACACCAACGTGGCGATATCGGCAACCTATATTCTCCCAAATACTTTCACCCTGGCCATCCAAGAATATGTATATAAAGCACTTGAAACATTGATCAGCCAAAATGCTGCCCTATCAGCAATCCCGGTCAGAGAAGACAACGATACCTGGTTTTTCCGGCTCCCAGAAATCGACCTCAGCCAGACTGTATCCTTCCAAAAGCGTACCCGCGACTATCCTGTTGAAGAGAAGCCAGACACCGAACTGTGCGAACTACTGCAGGTCCATCAGAAAGCCGAATTCGTAGCGCCCCTGCCATTTTGGAGAATGATCATCTTAACAGAGCCGAATGACCAGCGCTTCACAGCGATATATATATTCCACCATGCAATTGCAGATGGCATATCAGGAAAGGCCTTCCATGAGACATTTCTCATAGCATTACATGATGCTGCTACTTCTTTGACCTCGGGAGAGGCTACAAGACAGGTGATCCCATCACCTAAGCTCCCTCTGCTCCCAAACCTGGAAGCGGTCCACCCGTGCTCTATAAGCTATACTTTCCTCCTTAAGCAATTTTTCCGGAACAAAATATGTCCCTATCGTGATCCGGGTCTTTGGACAGGTCCAAAGTCATTTACACCGTTCGACACTGAAATCCGCCAGATTGTTGTCCCCGAACCAGTATCTACAGCACTAAGACAGCGATGTCGTCAGAACCAGGCTACTATAACCTCGGTCATACATACAGCCGCTGCGCGCAGTCTCCTTGCGCATTTGCCAGAGGAGTACACCAAACTAGAAGCAATCAGCGCCATGTCGTCTCGTCGCTGGCTGAAGGAAGAAGAAGGGATCACAGATCAATCCATGGGTGTCTGAATCATGGATTTCAGGGATAATTTCTTCCGGGAGCAGATGGATCAGTATCCTTCTGACAGCTTTCCATGGGAAGTCGCGAGGGCTTCCTGCGCAACAATAAAACAAGTGCTCAGTCGCGAAGGCAAAGATACCAGTGTGGGCCTGCTCAAATATGTGGATATCTGGAGCTTTTTACAGAGTAAGATAGGCAAGGACCGAGATGGAAGCTTTAAGACATCGAATCTGGGGGTTGCGAAATCAGTCCATGAAGGAAGTTCGTGGCCGCAGATCAGACGGATGATGTTTACCTCGCCCTTCGATGGGCTGGGTGCACCTTGGGTCGTGTCTTCTATCACTGGGGGAGATGGCTGTTTGGTTCTAGGGATTATATGGCAGAAAGGCCTTGCAGAGTCAGAGATGTTTGAGGGTGTTGTTGATGGGATTGCCAGGGAGTTGCATAATGCTGCGAAGTGATTTATTAAGTATGCGTTCATAGAGAATAATCTGTGGGAGATATCTTAAATGGAGAGCAGAATTTATTGAGCTCTGAAGCTGAGAGTATATTTACTTAACCTGATTCAGCCGCGTAAATGCGTGATTCTCAGCTAGTAGTAGGACAAATTCAGGATGTGGTCTTTGAAAATATATATAAACAAGTTTCCCTTTTTTGACGGCCATAAATAGACCTTACCTTGACATTAGTAAGACTCTCAAGAGATTACCATTTCCTACTCCGTAGACCTCGTTGCTTCATTGCGTGCCTACAGGCAGAATAAGATACCTCCAATAGGATCTTTGAACGACTCGAAAGCCAAACCCCCAAACCCCCACCCACCGTTCCTCGGACAAATAAGGCTTTCCTGATGGCTTTCTGCCATCATGCCATTACGATCTACGGATTACTGTCTGACGTGAACCAGAATGGCCACGTAGGTAGAAACCTATATGCGCATGCTTCAATATACATCTAGATTTTTTTCGAATGATCATCAATTAATACTAGTCTAATGTATACATACAGAATCAAAGTGAAGAAACAAGGAAACAAACACATAAAGATAACAAAAAAGGAAACAATGTTCTAGGACAGCTAGTGATCCATCACGTACAGACCACATTCTTCCGTCCCGCAGGCTCATTCTAACCGTCTACCTGCGACGGTTACTGAATCAGAAAGCATCAAATTAATGAGTGACAAATCTATAATAATGAATGACTGGTGTATTGAGTATATCAGGCGCCCTTGGCGCCCTTAACAGGCCCGGTCTTCGAACCGTCCATGTTAGTGTTCAGGGCCTTGATCAGCCGAACGCCTGCGTCCGCTGTCTCATTGGGAGCCCACGACCAGAAGCGTCCACCGCGGCCCATTTCATGGTGATGTCCGGGGTGCAGGAAGTCTTCCTTAGTACCAGGGACATCAGTGGACGAGGAGAAAACGCTAACCCGGTCCTGGAATCGGACTCGCGGTTTAGCCCGAGGGGATACCCGGCCCGACGTGGCTTCCAAGAAGCGTTTGCGCATAGCGTAGCGCTTCGACTCCTCGCGACGGAGAGAGATGAAGCTAATTCGTTCGAGTCCGCTTCGTACGATGAAGCGAACACCAACGTAGGCCCATTCGGCAAGGAGGAGAGTGAGAAGGAGGGACGACATGTTAACCTCCTGGAGTCCAGCGCGGTAAAGGTACACGATGGCGGCGGTGGACAGGGTACCGAGCCAGCTGAGCACTTCCAGACCCATGAGAGATGGTCCGATCGAGTCAGCTCGGATGGGGGGAGGCCGTTGACACTCCAAGCTCAATTTGAAGAAATCGCCTCGCAGTTCCAGCCAGTTGTTAGCGAGGAAACCCAGGGAGACCAAGGGCCATGCAACTCCAAAGAGAGCGAGAGAGCCAAACTGTACGCACATCTCCAGAATATCTTCATGAACATCGTACTCATCCGCGTCGATTTCGTCACGGACACGCGAGAGGAAACCAGCTTCTTCCGGAGCATCGACTAGGAGTTGATCGGTCCTCTGAGAGTAGCCACGAGGACGCGAAGAGTCCCGACCTTCGCGCCAGTCACGCCACTTGTGCATCAGGGTTTGCTTGACATAGGGAAGCACAATTTCCTCGCCGAAGTTGAGGATCTGAGCGGTCGCAGAGAGATAGATCACTTCCTGTTGCAGTCGGGAGGTGTCGATGTGGATTTCACGGGCAAGGTTGGCGGAAAGGAGACCGTAGGAGCGAAGAGTGTCAAGATAGGGCACTATCTTGCTTCCAAACGGGACGTATACAAATGCGGTCAGTAGCGTGGGCAAAAAGGCCGTAATAAAGTGCATCACGAATGTCTTCGCTGTCTGTGCTAGGTCGTATTGATCCTGCGTGCGGTAGTTCTCGTAGTCGGTCAAACGCTTCGCAAAATCCGTCAAAATATTGGTTATGGAGGGCAAGGAGAGCGAAAACAGAACGGTCGGCAGAAACTCCAAGTATGCCTTCATTGGGCCATTGTACACTTCTGACACCAAGATTTCCAGAGCAAATGATAGGATGATCAAGCTACCCAATGCCAAGCTTGCAACGGTCGCAAAGGGAATCATCAGGAGCTGTCGAGCGAATTGCCTATGAGCCGAAAACACGCGAATGGTCTCGCCGGTGTGCGGATTTTGAAATTCTTTGTCCCAAACCCATTCTGGTCGGTTCACTTTGAGGAATCCTACGTCCTTGACGTTCCAGCGCAAGCTCAGGTCGAGCTCGCGGGTTTTCCAGTACTCGACGAACACGATGCCCCAGATGCAAGTCACTATCGCACATGTAATCGAATAGGGGCCCAGGTAGAACCAAGAGAAGACGCCCCAGACAGCCGGGAAAATCAGGAAACAGGAATAGCAGTGTATAAAGGCAAAGTAGAAAGCAACCTGAGATGTTAGTATATTTACAGAGCCAAGGAGACCCAACTAAGTTTCTAATGGTGCTCACCTTCTCGCCAAACAACGCGCGAATAGCGTCAAGATCCTCAGCCGTCAAGAAAATAGTCCGGCTCCATTTCCGGAGCAGCTCCGCGTTGGCGGAGCGGTCATGCAGAGGGATAGCCGCCGTGATATTCTTCCATTGGCCCACCTTGGGGGTAATTCCAGCGCCTCCAAGATGCTTTTGCCATGTCACCGCATGGTAAACAGATCTGAGGGCCTCCGCAGGAGTGTCGGCGTCAGTCTCGCCCTCGTCTCCGCCCTCAGGAAATTCGTGGATGATTCCATGAAGCCAGTCCTTGACACTATACGTCGTTAGCTTTCCCGACCATGCACCATTTGTTGTTACCGATCATCCGTACCGAGATTTGTGTACCAGGTTGCCCAACAGATCGGGCGGAACCCGAATGCAGACGAGTAGGGAGGCGCCGTAGCCATGACGGACTTGTACCTGGAGATGCGCTTCTTGAAGGTCGTGGATTAAAGTTCGAAACTCTTGGATCGCCTGGGAGAGCTCTGGACGGGAAGAAGACGGTGTGAGATCGGGCGTCAGCCGGATGGAATTGGGAGGAATGATTGCTTACCGACATCCTCGAACGAATAGTGGATGACCCAATCGACGCCGAAATTATCCAGTTCGGCCTGGTCGAGGGCTCCGTGTCCAGCAAAGAGACCCATCCTGGATCGACTGACGAAAGGAAGGACAGGAAGATTCACAGAAGGGGGTGAAAGGGGGAAAGAAAAAGCAAAGAATACCAGATCAGATTTGAGCGATTGATAACGAACGAGATAGCCTCATCTCCGCGGGGACTCACGGATGCATCCGAGCTCGGTGGGATGGGGAAGGGAGGGGGAAAGCCGATGGGGAACTGAAGAGAAGGGGAGAGAAAAGGGAAGGAAAAGAGAAGGATTGCAAGGGATAGAACGGATGACGCTCGCCTGATTGATTGCGATGGGGAGAACTATTTTCTTTTACGGCGTAGCGTGAGATTTTCCACAGCGGCATTCTGATTATTAATGGATATTAATTAGTTATGTGTCCATCCAGGCGGGATGATATCAGTTGTTCAGTGTACTCATGATACAACGAAATTCACGATGCTCCATCCCTTCGACTGGCCAGCTTGCCTTTGATTTACCCGAGGGCCGTGCCAAGTCCGCCTCAGCCCTACAGGGCGACACGACCATTGGTTCGCTGCGGTGGCTCTAGCCGTATTAGCAATCCAGCTGATACACCGTCTGTTCCCTTTGAAATCTTCAACTGTTAATACCAGTATTACCGAAGTTATATCCGTGGTTCGGTGCTGGAATTCTGACGCACTCCCCCGCGTCCAAGACAGGGGAAGAACGAGGGGCTTTGATTAAACTGCGATGCTTATTGAAATACTTAAAATCAGTCATGGGCGCGATCATTCCTCGCATATTACTTACTTGATTTAATCTAGTTTCCTCTAGAGATTATAAGCATGCTATTGTAAGCATCTCAAGCAACCTGCGCACCGTACATGAAATACTGCTGCCTGACCCAGACAATCCTTGCTTCTTGCGTCACCCGGTAATGATTGGTCTTCGAATGCCCGTTCAATTTTAGCAGCGACTCGGCTGAAAGCGGAATGGTTGATGTGGGCCCTCAGCGGGGCGCTAAGACATCAACCAATGATGGTTCTCCACTGCGCCCAATAATGAAGCAAATCCCTGCAGGCATCCATTTTTGGCTGGTATTGAACGGGTTACCAACCAACTGCTTACCATGTAACTTACCGTGCTGGTACCTCAAATTTGCCTTTTCCAGACGCCAAAAGCAACCTCATGGACCAGGCACCGAGCTATTGGCAGAACTTCAAATGGCTCGAATCTCCCCCGTCAACCTCCCAGGCCCCAGCCTCTGTCTGGCAGTAACGAGTCAACCCATCTAGACTACAGCCGCAAAACCGACTCGCGTGATCTAGCTAGGTCCCCGCAACAATAAAGTCAGAGATAACGGCCTGCCCACTGCGCAGCGCGCTCCACTTCAGCCAGCTTCACTGCAGCATCACTCATCATTCCGTGAGCTCCGGCCAAGGATCCAGCCTCTATCTGCCACTTCATTAAACCTACGATATAAATATCACATCAAAAGACCCTGATCGTCCTGTTTCTTTGTCCACTAGTCCTTACTAGACGGATCTTCGACCACTAGCGTGGAACATCACCCTTTTCTATCCCATGGAATCGATGCTTGCTTCGACTGTTGATCTCATGGCTCGTCGTTTCTTCCCAGGACATAGCGCCGCTTTAGGCCTGAGTCTGTTCCTCTTTCTGTTTATGTTCCTGCCGACGCTCGTGGTCTTGCTAGCTGTCGTGGTATTCTTCCTGTTCTACTATCCTCGTCTTCAGAAGCCGTCGTCGCATGATCGTTAGTATCTGTTTTGGAAACAGACGCTTGGTATGTATACTACAATAGTCATGAGATTACTGATGCTGATTATGTTCTAGTACAATATAATATATGGAATACGGAGTTACGACATGATACCACCGGGTTTGACAACGCTGTTTATATATCATGTATTATTATGTGGCATGATATACACCACGAGAGATTCTACCCTCTTATGTTAATCCTATTTTTCTTAACTACAGAAAGCGTTTTCTTAATAGCTGGTCATAGTATATAAATACTACTAGTGAAACCCATGTACACTTTACGCTGCGATGCCTTCATTGCTTCGGAACTGACAGTCGGGGGCAGTATAAGACTATGTAAAACAGATATATTAAGCAAATGTCAGCCCCTGACAACTGCCTAATCTAACGAAGCCAGTGGCAAGATTACTGTAATATAGTAACATCTGTAAGGCTTTCTCACAAGTAGTATTAGTCTTCATCCCGACAGGGGTGCAATCCAGTAGTAACAATCAGCCTATCGAATAATCTGTACACGCACTAGTGTCAACCTTATCACAGTTAGCATAGTCTAACTCTCATGGTCTGGACTTGCCTGCCTAGCTCACCCTCTATCCAGCTCCCTTGCCCCTATAGTACTTGACTCTTTTCTTCTCTTCCTACCCAATAATAAGTGAGTATGTGCACAATACTGTAAAACGAAGTAAACTGTCATCATCGAGATCTTTCTCCTTACTATATATACACATAATAGTTTGAGTGAGTCAAACTATATACCAACAGTCCGGTTAACACCTCACTTAGAGTAGACCACACCGATTGTTCCTAAAATGAGCAGCATATCAAGTGCAGCAGATCTTAAAAGTAGAATAAGTACATCAGCCCACAATCCCCATGCTCACCCTCAAATCAAAGCATGACGTGTGAAGGCGGTGTACCTCAGTTTACACCTCGGATCTCAAGTTCACCCCACCATTCGGAATTCCGTCGCTCCCTCACTCAAACACCCAACTCCCCACCAACTATACAAACCTCGCAACCCAAAACAGGCGGAACAGCTTCCTCCAAACAAGAAGAACTACCAAGATTGCATCAACTCAAAACCCCACCGTGACTTCAACAAACCAACTCACCCACCGACAATGTGCCTATACACCACCGCGGAGTTCAACTTCGGAACTCCGACCACGGGAGCGGGGATGACAGCATAGGTGGGGACTCATCCATATAAATATCCCCATGGGCACCAGCAATTGCCATTCAACATTACCTCACAAATAACACAAAGAAACAACTTCACCTTCATTAACCCTCAAACCAATACCATATACATCCATACACCCAACCAACAATGACAACCTACACAACCGACCACGCCCCTGCGGTCCTCCAAACCCACGGCTGGCGGACCCTCAGCAACTCCGTCCCCTACATCCTCCCCTACCTCAAACCCAACATGACCATCCTCGACATCGGCTGCGGCCCAGGGAGCATCACGATCGATTTCGCGCGACACGTACCCTCAGGCCACGTAACCGGCGTCGAATACGTCCCCGACCCACTGGAGCAAGCACGCACGCTCGCCTCCTCGCAAGGCATCACAAACATCACCTTCCAAGTAGCAGACATCCACGCCCTCCCGTTCCCCGACGACACTTTCGACCTGGTGCACGTGCACCAAGTGCTCCAACACATCGCGGACCCCGTGCTCGCGCTGCGCGAAATGCGCCGCGTGGCTAAACCCAACGGGGGGATTATCGCGGCCCGCGAATCCAGCGCCATGACGTGGTATCCTGAGAATAAGGCGATTGAGCTGTGGTTAGATATTACGACGAAGATGGCGAGGGAGAAGGGTGGGAATCCGCACCCTGGGTCGAGGATTCATGTGTGGGCGGAAGAGGCCGGGTTTGTGCAGGAGAGGATTAAGAAGACGGCGGGGTCGTGGTGCTTTAGTAGTCCGGAGGAACGGAGGTATTGGGGGGGTTCGATGGCCGGGAGGGCGGCGAATTCGGGGTTTGCGACGCAGGCGCTTGAGGGGGGATATGCGAGTAAAGAGCAGTTGGAGGCGGTTGTGAGGGGGTGGGAGGAGTTTGTGGAGTGTGAGAGGGCTTGGTTTGGGTTGTTGCATGGGGAGATTGTTGCTTGGAAGTAGGGGTACATTCAATTGTAGTTTTTGTTGTATTGCTGTTTGTGGGGGACTTTGGTACAGTGTATATAGTATGTGATGAGGAGTTGGAGGGTCAATATATGTCGAACAATAACAACATTATTTATAGTAGCTACTATAATACTATCCGAGTATTCCCTTAAAACAGTTCGTTGTTCGTTGTGTGGAGCGTACTTTTATCATTAATGCGTTTTGATTAGTACCAGACATACTATGATGATATTATATCGGCAGAAACTATAGTGAATTATCAGTAGAGCGAGTGCCTCAACGCCAAGGCGACAAAGACCTTCAACTACAAGTTGATTAAGTGTCATGTCAAGACACACAACTACGCGCCAGAAATAATTTTGTGTCAAATCTATTCCTTGAACAAGGTATGAGTTAAATGCATAATAGATACAGCTAAACAATCCCGAAAGCTATACGAATAGAAGTTGTTTATCAACAAACGGAAACAGGTATGCCGCATCTACCATCCATCCTCCTCGTAATCATATGCAGGCTCCTCTCCACGCTCAATGATAGTAGTCTCGCGCTCGTAGACGACAGGCGGCCGGTCATAGTCATACGACTGTTCTTCACGCTCCTCTTCTTCCTTTTCTTCCTCGTGCTCGTCTGTTGTTCTCGTTAGTATGCAGTTAAACCTTGACCATGGATGTGGTCAAGGTTGAGGGAAAAGGGGACGTACGAATCTCGTGGGAAATGAATGCAGCGCCGAGAGCACCAACAGCCAGACCAGCTGCGCCACCCATAAGCATGTTCTTACGGTCCTTCTTCTTCTGCTCCTCCTCAGAGATCTGCTGGGCCTGGGGGTCGGGGTAGTACCCGCCCTCCTGCGGCGGAGGGGGGCTTGCGTAGTAGCCCGGACCACCGGCCGGGGGAGGACCAGGGGGAGGCATGTCGCGGGACATGTCAGCGGGGAGCTCCCATTCTGTGCGGCCGGAAGGCATGTGGACGTAGTAGGCGCGGCGGAGGCTGGGCTCCCACTCCTGGGCCCATTCCATGGGAAGAGGAGGGGGAGGGACGGGAGGAGGACGAGCGGAAGGAGGAGGGCTGGCGTAGGGAGGACGGGGAGCGGGAGAGTCGAAGCCGCGCTCGCCACCTTCGTAGGGAGGACGAGGAGCAGGGGAGTCGTATCCGCGCTCGCCGCCTTCGTAGGGAGGCCGGTCACCGTATGGGGGACGGTCGTAGGGAGGGCGCTCCGGCGGGGGAGGACCGGAGTTGTATCTCTCTGGAGGGGGGCGCTCATAGGAAGGGCGGTCGTAAGGAGAACCCTCGTAACGAGGACGGTCATAAGGGGGCCGCTCCGGGGGAGGACCACCCTCGTAGGGAGGACGGTCGTATGGCGGACGCTCGTATGGAGGGCGTCCGCCGTAGTAGGGTTCTTGTGGTGGGGGGTAGTAAGACATGGTGGTTGTGGAAGGATTAGGAAGTTAGGAGAGGGAAGTAAGAAAGATGAGAGGGAAGAAGAGAATAAGGGAAGGATGAAAGACCCTTAAATATTCAAAGCGGCTCTGGAGACCCTGTCAGGTGGAGGGGGGAAGTTTGGACTTTGGACACGGATGCATCATTGGGAGGGGCCCCTCTTCGACTTCACCCTGCCACTGGCGCGTAAGTAACAGTTAGGCCGGGATTAACGGCTCCCAGGGATTGGAACTCAGCCCAGCGGGACCCAGACAGGCGCTAAGAGTAAGGAGAAGGGCTCCCCACTGGGTTATTAGCTGGGATGGAGAAGCGTCAATAGTCGGGTGGATGAGTGGTGACTGGGAGGCTGTAGATCTGGCAGTCTGGAGATGCAGAACGGAATTAGGCAGAGACGTAAACAATGGACGGTATCATGGCCCCTGAAGGGTGTGGTGGATCCCGGGATCAACCGGGAGTCTAGATTGAAACGCATTTTCTATTCACAAATACCAAAAGATGGACTGGACACAGTGGCTGGACGGGTTGTACCCTGGTGAAGGCATGATGATGGATGATTGTACAATGGCAGTAAACCAGCTGCAGAGAGGCAGCAAGAAGATGCGTCAGATGGAGGGGCGTTGATGCCTAGCAGACTTAGCTAATAGTTCGCTCTTAGCCATGCAATGCAGTCAGTCACTCATGAAATGAAACCAACCAAATCGAATCAATGCTAAGAATAATTCTCCGTCTGACTTGTTCCTCCGACCCTCCCCTTTTCGGTTTCTTGGCGCCACACAGGGCTGGTGATGTGGAACTGGTCTTCCCAGCCAATCGGAATACATACTGACCCTTCAGCCACAGCTTCAGCCCCACTGCGTATCATTCCCGTATCATCGATCATCATCCGGCGGGTTATGTCTTCCCCGTTGGGTAGGGTTCCAGAAGGCGGGCTGTTCAACCGGGTGAGCATAGCCACCTTAAAAGTGAGATTTTTAATTGGATAACTGCATCATGCGAAAGAAGAGAATATTGCCTCCAAGCGAACCTCCCTAAGCGAAATGCAGCAACGGCGCAAAAGCAAATTAGTACTGTAGTAGCCGCTGTATCTGGAACGTCCATTGATTACGCCAAGACTAGCCCCTCCGATAGCCCCTGACCGAAGCAGCCACGTGTGTCTTACCGAGTGGCTGTACATCCACTGTTAGACTTAGTGGTACACCGTAATAATGACAGGCTCAGCCACATCTATCGCTGTGCATTCCAGATGCAGTCATCGTTGTCGGACCTGTCTTGACAACACTGTGCCAAGAGCGTACTTACCGACGGATTACATGAGAAGAAAAAATCAGTGCCTCGTTGCCTACAGTTAAATCCTGCGCCATGTCGAGAGGATGCGCGGAGAAAGTACTACTCCTGCGCCAGGAAATCGACTCGGCTTGGCAGGCGATGTATTAGATATTGTTGCATCGGAGCGGGATTTAAGGGTATCAAATGGTCGTACTATTGCCGCAGAAAATCCCGCAATCCCTGAGAAAGATCATCTCCGAGAAGTGGTACTTTGCATTCTGAATTGTCTAGACTAAACCAGGCAGCATTATTGGCAATCTCGTTTAATGTAACCATCCTCCTCGCCCACCATCTAACATAAACCCGCCGTCTTCTTCCCATGTCTCCGAACCCACCCCCCGTAGTTCACTAACCCCCTCTACTCCACCACCACTGTGCAGTCGGGTGTTAAAACACCCGGTGCTATGACATAGGTCTTGATGAACCCCTGGCAGCCGCTTATCCTCCAGCAGTGCCAAGATCGCTGGACTGTCCACTGCCAGGATAATAAAACGCAGCAACACTAGAAGCCGCCTGTTAGCCACCGAATAAACGTGACCCTGGAAAGAGTTGAACTTACCCTATGATCACATAGGCTGCAATGAGCAAAGACCCTTCCAAATAGTTGCTTCGGCCATCCAAGACCAGGAAGTTGACAACGAAGGCCGTGACAAACAGACAGATGGTCTCGAATAGCGTGAAGTACAAGGACATGTCCTTGTCCATACACCAACCCAGGATGACCACCAGTGGCGTAACAAAGATAGCTGTGACGAATGAGCCCCTACTCCCAGAGGAAAAAAACAATAAGAACATACCAATTTGGATACTACTTCCTACCGATACACCGATTGCCAGGTCCATCTTGTTCTTGGTGGCCACACTGACAGCGGTCACGTGCTCGGCGGCGTTGCCAACAATAGGAAGGATGATCAGACCGATGAAGGCTTCACTGACAGACGAGCTCTCGATCATGGTGGGGATAGCGTCGACGAGGAACTCCGCACACACTGCGACAAGACCGGTCGACACCAGAAGCATCACCACCGCTGCGGTGCGAGACATTTCGGGTTCGGGCTGCTCGGGAACCGCTTCAGTTGGGTTGTTGGCCACGGCCGTAGGCATGCGAGAAGCACCCCGGGCAAACTGAACGGCATTGCCTGGAGGTGGTGGGCGATTGGTGAAAGAGGGTAGAGAATGCGTGCGTCGGAGGCCATAGGGATTCGAGGGACTGGAGGGAACTGCTGAGTTGGGGGCGGCCAAGTTACTCGAGAAAACCGTGTTGCTCAACAGAGATGGAATGGTTGGACGGAAGGGCGATCGCCTTTTGGCGGGTTCAGTTGCTTCTCCAACCTCCGCCGTAGGCTGAGGGTGATCAAAGGCGGGTTCTGTCTGGGATGTTTTCATGGATGGGCGGCCGGTCACAGTTGTGCCCTTCACAGAAGCGGCGGTATTATCCTTTTCGGCACGACGCTGCTTCCGGCGTTCACGCCTTTTCGCCTTTCGATCCTCCTTGGAGGCTTTGTCCTGTGGTTGTCCAAAGTCCCGGGTCTGAGGTTCATGATCGGCATCGTATCGGCTGTCATCTCCAAAATCGATGACAAACGAGCCAGACCCGTCGGCTTGAGTAACACTCAGGTCACCCGCAGAACCAGCATGCTCATCTATAACGGCTGCAGGAGGAATATCGGCCGAGGACTTCTTACGGAATGACTGGGGAGAAACCGTGCCATGCGAGCTGGTGCTCGACTTGCGATGACGCCTATGTTTCATGGCTCTCTTTATACGCTTGGCGGTGGACCAGGAGGTTGTCGTATCCACAGACTCATCCGATGAACTGCTCGAGTCTGACGAACTGTTCATGAATTCAGCCAGAACACCGGGGTGAGATTCCTCATCAATAATCTGTTGTGGGATACTGGCGTATAGGTAGGCGTGGGATTTGAGCTGGAATATGATGTACAAAACGTACACCAGGAGCAAGACCTGATCGGAGAATTAAACAAGGTATGATATGATTCGCAGTTGATACTACTTACAACACTTGTTCCACGGCTGACTTTGAGCGTGTATTTATCTGCATCTCCAGCGTCCGACCAAGAAGCGTGGAACGCCGTCTGGATACGTTAGTAAGTATAGGGTAAACCGAAAGGATGCGCAGACATACTGGCAAGAGCAAACTCATGACACTCAAACTGAGAAGACATGCACTCATCTGCGTGACAGTGCTATTATAGATCTGGCAGATGTTAGTTTGACGAATGCGTACAGCTTATGTTGCTGGCAGATTTACCTGTTCCTGGAAGCGCAAGCCTCCCAAGAGGAAGGCCATACCCAAGATCAGCAGTAGGTTTGCTAAGATGGATCCCAGCAGGGATGCTTGGACGATCCGAATCTCATTCTGGACAGAATTAGAGCGATCCTCAAGTCTGTTGCAGAACCAGTTGACTCACCTTGACTAGGGCAATACTGAACGAATCCGCTGTGATTAGTATTTGTGTGTGCACATGCTCTTATAAGCAACAACTTACATGCTACCGAAACGTTAGCAACAGTCAGGGGTGAATGGGTGGGATTGGGTACATACAAAATGATCAACTCTACTGCATTTCCAAAGGTGACGTTGATGAGTGCACCCACAGTGTCACCCAATCGACTAGCGACACACTCGGTGGCATGGCTGAGCAGACCGGCCAAGGGGATGATAGCTATCGCATTCATGGCAAAGACCAGGCCTGGATTGAGTCCAGCGGCCTGGACCGCAATGCCGACAGGGACGAAGACGAGCAGCACATTGACCCAGCTGTGGCACAGGGCGCGTTTGGTGTGTCCGGTGAAGCGAACAATTCCATCCTTCATCCGGACGAACAGTGGGCGCTCAGTGGTTTGATTGGCATCTTTTTCCGACTCCGGGCTGGCCGGGTCACGTATACCTTCTTTCACTTGAGCATCTTGAGCCGAAGCGTCCTCAGAGGACTGGGTGTTGGACTGGTTTTGACCCTGGGAATTATTCGGGGTAGACGCGTGAGCTTTCGCCCACGAGTGAATCCGGTCTGCATAGCAAAGAGATAGAATGTTAGTCAGGGGGGTCAAGATAGATACAATCATCGATGAGATGTCAAATGAAATCGTCGAGGAGGGCCTCTAGTGGGCCAGGGAAGGGATGGCGATAGGAGGCAGATAGGGAGAGGCACTCACGCATGTATTTCAGAGCCAGGAACGGAAAGGATCAGATAGAGAAGGCAAGAGGGGCCCTCGATAAGACGTGTGTGATAAACTGGTGAAGAGGAAGCTGTGTCAAACACAGGAACTGAAGAAGCAAGCCAAGCTTCAGGAAGGAGAATATAGATAGGAAAAGAGGGTCCCTGGAAGTAACCTGCGCGACCGGACTATTATAAGGGAATGGAGAAGTCAACCTTTCTGGGACGGGGGGGAGCCCTGTGGCATGGAAGCAGGACCAATGATGCTTGCCAAGACAGCAGGATGATCATCCTGATCCTGACCTTATTCCGAACTGGAGCCATGGTCCGCCCCGTTTCGCAGCAATCGAGTCGCAGTGAATTGCCGTCGCCTCGACACGCAGCTTGTCTCCACCTTACACCTTATCAATCATGGCCAACAGTTGCTCTAACATCCTATCACATCATTTCTAGATACCTACTCGTACTAGTACTCCAAGTACCGCTGAGGTCATCTCCTCCTGTAGTATTTCCGACCAGAGCTCGGAGAACTGAATTCCAATGGTGTCATCGGCTATTTTTCAATTTCGGACTCGGAGATGTCAGCGATCACGGGCGGGACTTCTCCGTTTGTCAGTCGACAGAAGAAGCAGAAAAGTTGAATACTAATGATGAATCAGATAGCTACTATTATTCTTGGGCCGCCCGATGGGATGGAGGTCTCCACCCCTGGGCCGCGGATCCATAGGGGCAAATCTCAATTTATCTCACCCTTTCCAGAATCCGTCCATGAGATGCACACCTACGACATCAACAGTGGGGCCAGCGAAACTAGGGTTGAAAGGAGTCAACAGTAGTTGATTATGAGACTACTACGTATCTAGATTATTCGATTTGGTAGCTCTATTTCAGGCTGCCGTGGCTTGCAGAGGTAAGGGGGTAAGATGCCCCGTTACGCAACGGATAGAACAGAACACAGACACACAGAACAATGACTGAAAGTTGTGAATTCCATAACCCCGACCGAGAATTGAGGCCAGAACGGGCTGGCTTGGAAGTGATTTGCCAAGTCCACCTGTCTTTCTCAACAAATAAAACTCTTCCCCCAAATCTTCTCCCCGAGAGACCCTCCAATCAGACCTGCTGGTTTCCTGCGCCTGCCCCGAAGCCCACTAGTGGATCGTTCTTGATTGGTCGACACTACGTCAGGAGTCAGCCTCGTTTCGGTAGCATTTCTCCGGATTCCGGTATCCCATACCCGTACTTTACAGGAGAGCCAACAGCTTTGGGTAACGCGTCACATGAGCTTGTCCCTGCAAAGGCTCAATGAGCTTTCGTCAGCGTCAGAATCTCTCCGGAATGTTGACATGTCTTCTCGTCGCTCAACACGTATTCATGGTACACAGTACTTTCAGTATCTCTCTCAAACGTCCACCTTGGCCATTCAGCGCGGTTCCTTAAAATCCGCTGACTCACGATCTAGACCATGGACTCGTCATCCCCAACCGTCTCCGCAGCAGTGTGGCTGAGCGAGAAGTTATGGCTGTGCCGTGGACCGTTGTGATGGAACTGCCATCGACGCATTGAGTTCATATTGACGGTGCCATCGGACAGATTCCATCCTATCATTATAGTTTCAGATCACTGTCGCTTATTGCGTTTCCGGCTTGGCATCTGTAAATGGAATGAGAACCAGACAACTCTGGCCTTCTTCATTGTTTCTCAACAAAGTATATCTGGATTTTCTGGATGCAATGAGATCATGACGGCCCAGCGCGCCTCGTAACCCCGCAACAGCGTCCGATTTGGAATATGCATGTCCGGATGCCAGTGCATCTGACCGTCTTGGCCAGTGGGTAGAAGCACAAAGAATAGTAACCACGACTAGAGTACATATGCGGGGTGATGTCCTAGCGTACGCTGGTACCTTTACAGGCATGATGTGTCCGTCCGCTCGTCATCATGTCGCGCTGGATAAACTTCAGCCAATCACTCGAGCACCTATTCCATTCATTGCGAATTGACTCAAAGCGTAGAACACGAGTCATCCTATGGCAAAAGCATCATTAATTCTCCCCGAAAGCATGCAGCGACAGCCAGTGTATAGGTCACGTGATTGAATGTGGAGGGGATGACCCGGCAAAGGTTTCATCCGCTCGCATTATCGTCCGCTTCCTATTCTCTCCTCTACTTCATACTGGCTCGTCGGGGAGTTACGATTCAGACCAATAATTAAGTTAGAGACCTTATCTTACTGCTCGGACTCGGATCCCGATAAGATGGGAAATGATAATCTTCATCCGCAAGGTTGCTACTCGTCCAAAAGACTAGATCCTCAACATTCAACTACTACGTACTTTGGCATCACCAGATACTGCCAATCAGCCAATCAGACCAGCTACGGAACACCACAAAGAAGTCGCGCCTACGATTCCTCTAGCCATGTCAGCCCTACACCTCAATCAAGAGCTATCTGATGGCCGAAATCCCCAGCCGATAATGCTGCAGACGCCCCGTGCAGAAGAAACCTTCTTCTATCGGCATTTGGCTCGGCACGCGTCACGAGATCCAGGCACGGCAACCCGACCCGGATGCAACCGTCCCTCAGCCCGGCTCGATCGATGATCTTTCGGCGAGCTAAGAAGATCAGAAGAGAGAAATTTTTTCATCTAAATTTACAGTCTTTGTTTAATCAGCCCATATGCGAGCATACGCAGTATCCTGCTTCCCGTGACCTAAGCTATACGGTCACAGCAGTCATTGCACAATGGCTCCATCAAGGAGCGCCGGCGGGGGTAGGATGGCTAGGTTGCTGAGGTAGGCAACTGTCGCGGTATTTCTGTAGTTGGGATGAACTAAAGTTTTTCAACAGTATTTTGAATCCCTTGACATGGAGACAGCGGCTCGACTTGGACACTCGGTCTTTCCTTATCATGCTGAAGGGCGCTTTGCCACCGACAATTGTGATAGCGATGTAGGTCATATTGCGTATCAATCTCTGGAATCAGTGTAGCTGATACCAAGCAGTTACCAGAGTAGTGCTATATCCGACATCACCCTCACAATCGGATATCTATCAGCTCTTATTTCGGTCCTGTCTCAAGCACTGACACCGCGGGCCAAGTTCATGCGTATCATGTTTTATGATCTCTTGTCAACATGTGTATCAGCTTCTCTTTGTTGCTTAGCTATATTCTGCGCCGTACGAGCGAGACAACATAACACCCCTCCAGATGCTAGCGAGGCCGCCCGGAATGGCTTCAGTAGCGATGCCTGTGCCGTGTCCGCTATATGGCTGATATTCATGATTTGGTATGTCCGGTTTCTACTTCAATAGCATTTTCAGATTCACTGAACCTATGCAGGGCCGCAAATACCATCCGTGCTTGGCGCCCGCAGGAGCTGCAGGATCCTATGGTAGCTTTCTCGATCTTTTCTTCTGTTACTATCACTCGCGGTGGCATGTTCACCACACTATCCGAGGGTCTTTCATTCGTTTCTAGACTGTTGAAGGGGTTTATGCTGGGGTTTGCCATTGCTACCGGGGTCTCTCTTCTTATACTACCAATTACTAGCCGCGGACATGTCTTCGACGACATCAGGGGTTACGTCGCGAAGATCGATAACGTACTCCAGTCGCAGATTGACTTTGTCAAGGGGACATCAGAGGTATGGACCGGAGGTCAAGGGCTTCTAAAGAGGACGCGCACGGCACGAAGTATGCGGGACATGCAGAACAGTCCCAGTTCGGATCTGGAAGCGAAGCAGAAGCGCTTGACAGCATCAATCACCAAATTGAACGGATTGCACGGGAAGCTACAGTCAGACCTGCTCTACTCGAAAGACGAAATTGCATGGGGTAAACTATCAGCAGGCGATCTGAGTAGGATTGGAGGGCTGCTGCGAAGTGTTTTGCTGCCCCTTTCGGGAATGGCTATGCTGCCTGAGGTGTTGGACATGATTGTCAGGAACGAAGGAACGCGCAACAACAGTGTGAGATCACTCGACGCCGAGGAGGATTCTGTGAAACAATCCGAGATGCAGAAGGTAGCCCAAACGCTTCAAGACCGCCTTGTGGACTCTTCCAGGTTGGCGACAGTTGGATTACAATATGTCTTACTGGCTCTTGGGCTATCTAAGCGCAAGAAAATCGAGAAACAATACTCAGGAAAAGCAGATGAGGAAGGGACCGGAGAACTACTCACACCACTAGAGCCACAATTCGCACAGCGTTTTGAACAAGAAATGCGAAACTACTTCTCACGCCGCAAGGACCTCACAAGAAACCTTGCCTCCCTTCAGGCGTTTACGGTCTTAGAGAAGCCGGATGATGCCACCTCCCAGGAAGACATGGCGGCCATTGCGACAGACCCTGACGTCAAGCAGGAGTTCTTTCTCATCCTGTTCATGGGACATCTGCAGGACAACCTACTGACCGCGACTCTCGACTTGATCCGTTTCGCTGATGACCGAATCCAGGATGGCACTATGAAGCGCAGCAGACTGATTCTCCCCAGACTCAACACCATCCGTAAATGGCTCTCCCTTAATACCGACCACGACACCAAGTCTGCTCCGGATAGGAGACATTCATCTCATGTCGATCCAGCTTCTGCCCTTGGCCAGACCGAAGCGAACAATTTCCCGGATCCCGAGCACCTGCCCCCGGCCAATTGGTTTGAGAAAGGCAGCCTGGCGCTCCGCTACTTATCGCACATTATCAGTTCCGAGCAAAGCATTTTCGGCTTCCGCGTTGCAGCAGCTGCATTTTCCGTTGGTATTCTGGCATACCTGCGTAAGACACAGGACTTTTTCATCCACCAAAGATGCATCTGGGCCATGATTGTCATTGTGATCGGAATGAACCCGACCAGCGGACAGACAATGTTCGGCTTCGTTGCGCGCATCGTCGCAACAGCCGTTTCATTAGTCCTGAGTTTGATCGTCTGGTATATTGTGGATGAGAAGACCCCAGGTGTCATAGTATTCCTCTACCTCGCCAACGTCTTCGAGGTAAGCCCGCATCCTCTACATACCAGCCACCCACTAACCATCCAACAGTACTACTTCTACGTGAAAGTCCCACAATACTTCGGAGCCTCCGTGATCGCCATTGTGACCCTAAACGTCATCGTAGGCTACGAACTACAAGTAACCCCTCCCAACCCCCCTTCAAAACAACCCACTCTAACCCAATCAGGTCCGCAAACTTGGCATCGAAGTCGCCACCTCCAACGGCCAACCCTACTACCCCATTTACCTCTTCGGCCCATACAAACTCGCCGCCGTCGCCGCCGGCTGCGCCATCTCCTTCTTCTGGGTCATCTTCCCCTACCCCATAACCGCCAAAACCACCCTCCGTAAGACCCTCGGACGCGGGCTCTTCGTCCTCGCCAAGTTCTACAGCTGCATGCACACGACCATCGAGCTCTGGCTCACCGGTGAACTCGGTACCACCGAAGACGACGACGACATCCGCTCCGCAACCTCCACTCTTCAACGTACCCGCCACAAAGTCTTCAAAGAAGAAATGCTCCTCCTAAACAGCCTCCGCATGCACAGCCACTTCAGTTCCTTCGAGCCGCCCATCGGTGGGAAATTCCCCCGTGCAACTTACGATGAAATCATCTCGCAGATCCAGCGCATGCTCACTAGCATGGCGTTAATGGCGCATACCACTCAGAACATGGATGCTTTGTCCACTACCACCACCACCAACTCCACTGACAATAGTGACAATAACAATAATAATAAATGGATCTCCCGCCTCGCCTCAATAGCCCTCCAATCCAGCGGCTTCAAATCCCACAAAATCACCTCCCTGCTCTGCCACTTGTCCGCTTCGGTGCAGAATTCTCAGCCTTTACCGCCGTATCTCGAGACGGGGGATACATTCCCGCTTGCGAGGGAGCTGCAGCGCATTGATGAGGAGTTGTTGAGTATTCGACATGTAGAGGATCCGGCTTTCTCGGCGTTTGTTTGTCTGGAGGTTTTGAGGTCCGTGGTTAGTTGCTCGTTGGATGATTTGCTGAGGTATGTGGTTCAATCCCCTTCCTGTCTTGCTGTGGGTATAGTTGCTAATGGTTATTTTTTTTTGCTTGTTATAGGAATGTGAAAAGCTTGGTTGGGGAGTTGAGCTTTGATTTGCATGTTCGGGATGGGGATGAGGCGCAGCGGTTGATGCAGGAGGAGTAGGTGGTTGGTTTGGGGTGTGTAGATGTTTTTTCAATATGAAAATAGGATGTATATATTGCTGTTTATTATATTTACATTTATGATGCGTAGTACTCTTGTTTACCTAAGTTATGTGCTTAGTCAAGTAGACAGTGGCAGACAAAGCTCAAATATCTACATCATAGCATACTGCTAAATGAACTATATACACACACATACTACTAACACAAAGAAGAGAAAATAACTACCCATCACAACCTAGACAAATGTTTCCCCATCTACACCCTACAAAGCAACCCACTCCTCAAATCAAACTCCCACTCATCACTCCCCACCCCAGAATACACCCAAAGACTTCCCCTCGGATCATACCTCCTCTTAACCTCCACCAACCTCTCATACCCATCTCCATAGAAATCCCTCTTCCAGGTACTGCTAAACGGATTGCCCTCATTCATATACGCCCCCATATTCGGCGCCCAATTCCTCCACACCGGCTCCAGCACACTCTCATACCACTCCGCCGCCTCAGCCAACGACGCCGCAGGGTCACCTGTTGCGTTCACGGAGCCGCCATATGCCATGACGTGCGCGTATGCGCTGCGCCATGACGGAAGGACGCTCCCGCGGCGCTGTTCGGGCACGTTAGCAGTGCCGCGGCCGCCCTGGAGGCCGAAGATGAGGAGGGAGCCGGAGCCGGATTGCGAGGCGAAGATTTGCTGTAGGTAGTAGATGAGATCCGCTTGTGGGAGGGATGAGAGCTCGGATTTGCCCAGGAGGCGGCTTGTGAAGAGGCTGGATGCGCCGGCGGACTGGCTGGCGAGGAAGTTCGGTTTAATGTAGGACCAGTACGACTGGGTGGTTGGGGGTGTGAGTTTGGTGGTTATTTGGGCTGTGTTGTTGGCGAGTTGGGTGGAGAGGCTGTGGAGAGTGGTGTTCATGGCTTGGGCGGTTGAGTTGTAGGCGATTAGGTTGATGATGACTGCTGGACCGGCGAGGACTTCGTCGACGCCAGCGTAGGTGCTTGCTGATTTGCCGGTCGCGGCCATGATGGTGCCTGTGATGCCGGAGTCCATGAGGTGAGGGATCTCGGATGCTGTTTCGGCGAAGGCGGTCCATGAGGCTAGCTCTGAGGTGTTGGAGTTGTTGGATGCGTAGAAGGTCAAGCCCCCGGTTACGACGTTCTCTGGAATTGGATGCGTTTGGAGGATGAATTCGGTCACTACGCCGAATTGGCCACCACCGGCGCCACGAACGGCCCAGAAGATGTCTTGGTTTTGGGCGTCGTTTGCGGTGAGGATATGGCCCTCCGGGGTGATGACTGTGACTTGGTAGACGTTGTCGGAGGCGAGGCCGTAGTGGCTGGATAGGAGCCCGTGGCCTCCGTTCTGGATCAGGCCGCCTAGGCCTACTGTGGCGTCTTCGCCGCCTACGACTGTTCGGTTGTGTTGGGTTACGGCTGTGGTATAGACTGTGCCCCAGTTGTTGCCGCCGCCGCAGATTAGCACGTCTGCGGTTTTGTTGGTGCCAGGCACATGCCAGGTTGGGTTGTGGTGGATGTGGTTGAAGTTGTGGGTCCAGATTGAGAGGGAGTAGGCACCGGTTGATCTTGAGGAGGGTAGGTTAGCTGGGTTGATATCATTGAGGGAATGGAGTGATGAGGATATACGTACCGACCGTTAAGATCATGGCCTGTTGATTTCACGACGATGCGAATGTCCCTCTGCGATGCCCATGACATGGCCGTTGCGACCTGCTCTTCGGTAGTGGCATTGACGATGTATTGGGGCATGCCGCCGATACTGCATCCCTTGTCTTTGGTGTATCCAGAAACACCTGGGGGTACGCAGGAGTTGTTGTTGTAGATGGAGTAGTCATTGCTTTCAGGCCATATGGCATGGTAGGCTGCGTAGGACCAGTGGTCTTTCACTGAGGAGCAGTTGTACGACGAGCCCAGTGGGTTTCCTGCATAGCAGGAAGAGGCAGCAGGGGCAGTTCTAATAAGAGACCCGCCAATAGATTGGTTCAGGGCAGACCACTCCTCAGTTGACGGCCAAGCTGCATCACCGGGGGCGGTTTTGCAATTGGCCGCAGCCAATGCTGGAAGGGCGATGAGTGCCAGGAGCTTTGGAAGCATCGTTGTCACAATAATTGTATTGTTGTAGATTCATTCTGGAATACATGAAATGTAAGGTCTTATATATTCTGTGATAGAACGCGAATACGACTGAATTTCCATGCTGTTGTGATATCCTGTATAGGAAATTTAAACACGAATACGCCGCGATCTGCTGTTGGTGGAGACAATTCCTGCGATATCCAGGGACACTCCATCAAACCCCACAAATATTCTATTTTAAACGGTTCCTAACCCACTACTGTACCAGGCTGATGTAAATCTGGGAGGCAATGTCCTCATGGTCTGCTCTTTGCCCGGGTCTCCCTTTCCGCATCCACGGCCTCCTTTAGCCGGTTGGGTGACGATGTGAAAACTCTGATAACTGGAGAAATCATAACGGGCGCACATCAACTCTTAAAATGAGTGGAGATTCTCTCCAATAAGAATTCTAGATGAGTCGACGCAGTATACTTCAGGATACGGATACGTTCCGTTGACTGCCGGTTGTGAGGAATAGCAATCACTCGCAAGTGCCTCGCGGTTTCACGCGTGCCGACCGCCGATCCCCAGGCAACATCCCTGAACACCAACAGGCATCAACCATGTCCATGTTCTGCATGAGTCGGACATTCCTCCGGCATTCCCGGGTACAGAGATTAGGCTTCCTACCACGGATACCTATACTCAAGAAACCGCAATGTCACAGATTCACCCAAACACCACGACCGTGCGACTCCACCCCAATCTACCATCCGCGTCCCATCTCTTACGCATTTGATCCAGCCACTCCAGCAAACCAGTCTAGTCCAACATCCCCAGGATTCTCATTTCTACACCCATCAAACCTCGCCCAAGATGCAGAATACCAACATGCCATCCCCCTCAACCCACAAAATCTAAAAGTCCCCTGGCCAACCTCACTCCCCTGCGCTCTGCAATCCAAATACTGGCGCGAAGCAGAAGCCGCAACAAACGACTTATTACAGACCCTCTTCCAATCCAACAACAACCCCAAGGGAGAGAAATACCTCACTGCAGTGACAGAAGCAGTGGTATCCTACGCAATCAACCTCCTTCCACTATGCGATCTCGAGAGGATCAAGCTCCTCTCCAGGACATTTGTCCTAGCCTTTCTGCACGACGATGCAGTCGATGCAGGGAATATTAGCGATGATGTTGTCTTGATCCCTACAGAAAAGAACAGCAAACCATCCCATAAGGCCTTCAACATCATCTCGGAGGAGATCCTCGCTGCAGATCCCGTCAATGGGGCTATTCTCATCGACGATATCCTATCATGGGGCTCTACGTCTCGAAACCACCAGCAAGGTCCAACGTGTTTCAGTTCTCTGGATGAGTATATCACCCATGGGTTAGAGGATTTCGGAGCCACGCTTATTCTCCGCTGCGTGGAGTTTTCTATCGCTGATTCTCGTTCTTCTTCGCCGATGGATCTTCAGAGTATCAGCTATCTCAAGTCCCTCTGTGCGAAACATCTGCTCCTTACGAACGACTTGTACTCGTATGCCAAGGAAGTAGCTAGCGGAGATACAGGTCTCAATGCAGTTCGAGTCGTGCAGGATCTCATGGGGTGTTCTGACTCTTCTGCCAAGATGATGGTTCGACTTATGCTACGTGATGTGGAGAGACAGATGGACGAAGAGTATACTCGACTCGACACAACCAGCAGTACGAATAGTGTGAACGACGCGCAATTGAAACACGCGCGAGCGATGATTATCGCTGTAGCAGGGAATATGTACTTCTCAGCGACATGCGATCGGTATGCCAGGGCTGTGGAGGGGTCGAGATTGGTATAACTTAGTTTGTATATCTACAATTCTCATGGACTGTATATAGACACTATACATACACTGTGAATAAACCCACGATTATAACCTACTTACTACTTACTACCTCCTCCTCCGTACTCCTACTACCCTACGTTGCATCTCTCCATCAACAACCCCAACCACCCCCTCCCGCCAAGCCCATTCCTCGGTTACAACCGACACCAACCAAAAGCAGTTTAGCGCGTCCACAACCGGTTAGATATAAATCCTCCCGCCGTCTCCCCCCCTCCCATCATCCTCCTCCCTTCCCTTATACCTCACCATCGTCGCTTCGCTACGTCTTGCGTCTGCTATAATGTTACGCGGACGTCAACCTCGACAATCTCAATATCGACGACAACTAATAAAAACTATATAGCTATCTGGGTCATATCATCTTCCTGCCTAATGTGTCGCACGAAGCGTGTTATCAACCATGAAAGCAAACCAAAAAGAAAAGTGGTATTAAACCCCAGCCACGACAAGTCTCCTCTGAGGCCCTAATCATCCTTGAGCGAGTGTCGTCTGCTGTATGCCTCTTAATACCGATAAAAAGTGGATGTGCGGTTCATACTTCATGTTGTTGCAAACCTAGAGCGAGGGGTTCTCTCCCTTTGCTGTGTCTCAGCATGTAGTCGCTGTCCTACATTTCTTGTAAAATCTCTCTATTTATCTATCTATCTGTGTATTATTAGGTATATGATGGATGGATGATGTAGATCAGTAACTGCCATCGAACGATCGCCGATAACTATCCTCATTGTTCCAGTACAGCGTGTCGTGCTGGACTTCCGGACCTGTGGCTCCGAACTCCCACCCCAATTTGAGCTTCGTCCATTGCATCAGGTGGCTGGCTACTTTGATGTGGCCGACGTCGGTCGGGTGCTCTTGCGGGTCGATGTCGTTGTGTTGTAGCACGCCCTTGGTGTCGAAGTAATAGACGAATCCGTCGTCTTGGAAATGCTCGGCCACGCGCTGGATCTCGGAGACGTAGAAGGGCGATTGTACGTAGGTGTCCCCTGAGCGGGTGAAGTTGCCCCAGAGGGACTGGAGAGGTTGTCAGCGGTTGGTTTCTCGGCTTGGGGTAGAGGAAGAGGTTGTGCATACCATGATAACGATCTGTGCGTTCGGCCATGTTTCGTGCACGCGGGTCACGAGCTCGACGTAGCTGTCGTAGAAGGTCGAACCGGGGATGTCATTAACGGCTCGGTGGTCGTTTGTACCCAGGTCGATGATGACTAGATCGGCCGCGCGATGGGCACTGAAATCCCACTTCTCGGGCTGGTTTCCGTAGGTGGCGTTCGCACGCACACCTGCATCGGAGGCGTAGAACCATTGGTGTGTCTGAACAAGTTAGAGGCTTGTCTCTGTGTGATATGGGGGGAACTAACCATGCCGCGCGCCTTGTCCGCGTAGCATTGTTCATCCGTTAAGCAG
The DNA here is from genome assembly GCF_013340325.1 of Aspergillus tubingensis. Classification (NCBI taxonomy): domain Eukaryota; kingdom Fungi; phylum Ascomycota; class Eurotiomycetes; order Eurotiales; family Aspergillaceae; genus Aspergillus; species Aspergillus tubingensis. Next base: position 614,820 of record NW_023336276.1, read on the forward strand.
ATACCGGGATACGCCTGTTATGGTTAGATGGCGAATGCAACGTGCAACGGGAACATACGGTGATTGAGTATTCGACGTCGCCTAGCCCAGCGGCGTAGTTGTACGCCCACGAGGAAAGTCCTTCGTAGGTGCCATATTGTCCCGATGCGAAGCTAAAGCTGTTAGCTGTGGCGTGATGATGAGAGAAAGGAACGTACGAATCACCGATGATCTCCACGGTCTTGCTGTATTGAGGAACTGTAACAAGCCGTGAATCCGAAGCGACCGAGACACCAGCCAATTGGACTGTGCGAAAGGTCAGTAAGGCGTTTCCATGGTGGATCGATACACTTATCCATAGCCCCAGTTCGTAACTAGACAACCGTCAGCATGAGTTTCTATTGATGAAGAATTGCACTTACCTCTCATCTCAAATGT